>NC_084765.1:12835000-13545000 GCF_028858725.1 Colius striatus
GTGACTATTGCTTTTTGTTTCTGCTTGTTGTCATGAAGACTGTGAGATTTGTTACTCGATTTTGTTAAATTGCTGTCCATATTTTTCTATCTATATACAAGTTGGTATGGTCTAACAAGATCAAGGAGCTTAAAGTAGGTTCCCATCTTCCTTACATCTGACACAAAGTATTAGACAAAATCATTGCTGATCAGGGGGAAGGCAATTGATAGAGTCCTTGTTTATGCTTTTTAAAGCTCTCTTGTAGCAAAAGAAGTATGGAAGGGGGAGCTCCCTCTCCCGGTTGTATCAGAGGAGGAACACTTCCACTGCTGAGCTGTCAGCTGATCTTTCTCAGAGAAGAAATGAATGTGGTACTCGGGGACATGATCACCTATGGCATGTAACATACGCAGACAGTGGCAGGTTTATAAGCAAAGCTTGGTGGTCTGTCTCTATCAGGTCTGACTTAGTAGACCTAAGCTTCCTGTCTAGTTCTTAAAAATTGTTTTCAAGTCAGCTGCAAGTAACATTTAACAATCCCAAGTGGTTCAACTGAATCCTTTCTGCAGTTCGACACACTTCTGTAGATTTTATGTTCTGTGGGTAAAAATGTTAACACAAAGCCTCTAAATAAAGACAACTAGGTTGAAAAGGGTGTCTGCACAGTTTTCTCACACAGGTCTCCATTAAAATCCAGCTCTGATGTTAGTATAATGATAACTAGATGTGCAGTTGGAATTACCTTCCCTCTCTGTGAACTGTGGTTGGTAAACTATTCACTAAAATTGTGTGGTCCTTTCCAGTATTGATGAGGTCACACTGAGAAAACATGTTTTCAACTAATATGGCTAGAAAGAGAGGTAATAAATTACATAATTATTCCAAGAAACTTAAGAAATTAAACAAAACAGCTGGTAACAGATACGAAAATGAAAACTGAGCCAAAAGTCACATGACTGTATAGGAACTTTAACCATGCCATTATATCATTGATATGCTACTTAGTTTTCTGTAATTGCTTCCTTGATGTCCTTTCTTTCCTTTTAACTGGTTATCTTTGTCTTTGCATATACACTTAATACAAAACTGTTAAGTAACAGTATTAACTGATATTATGTGGTCAATGTTATGGATTGTTACATTTCAGGTCTCCAACACTGACCCTCTGTCTTAAACACTAAATTTTTTTTTTGAGGCAAAATACTTAGCTTTGTGTGGTGAGGTTTTTATTTCTGGCATCAATTCATATTGCTGCTGTTCTGATTTGGAAGAAGCAATTTAACTTCTCTGCATTTTTGTTTAATCATCTGTAAAGTTGGGCAGATATTGCACTAAGTGTAAAGTCTCTCTACAGGAAACATGCTATGTCAGCACAATTCATTGCAGTTTTTATTTTCTGCCCTTGCCTGCCAGGTTCACAGTACAATCAGGCTGGTGTTGGTCTGTTTACTGCAGAAACTATAAATGAGAGATTTTGCTGCAGGCTGTGCCAATCATAAAGCTGTAAGTCAGAGATGGTTATGTATGCAATTTGCTGCGTTTGTTACCTTTTTGTCTTCAGTGCTTCAGGAAATGTCAGGGCAGATTTCAAGCACCCTTGGAGTTTTGCCACTGATGTTTTTTTTATAAAAGAGAATCACTGCCTAGGTGAAGATTATGATTTCAGTCTTGGTTCTGAGCAGATGAGCTCATAAAGTGTTTCTATAGATTAGTTTCTTGTTTCTTTTTTTTCTCCTGAAGTAGAAAATTATTACCTCCTAGGATAGGCACCAGAAATGACTTCCTGACCACTCTGCTTGAATTACTGATAGTTGAACTAGTTCTCTGCACTTTCTGACTCCTTTAAAATGGGAATAATTAGGTTTCCTCTCATTCTGGTTCCAGTTAGACTAGCTAGACAAACAAAGTTGTTTCTCACAACTGTGCATTGGCTTAGACCAAATTGTGCACTGCACTATGGAGACCAGATCTTTTAGATGTCTTCTATTCATTGAGGCAGGTTCAAATTGTAAGCAGTTTTAGAATACCATGAAAGAAGTCTGAGGGATTATTATTCCTTACCTACCTCTCCCAGATTTTCCTCTGAAAGACAGAAAACTGTGGCCTCAGAAGTGAGGGAGGAGACACACTCTAGCTCCTTCACTATTTGAGTCGTATTACTGGTTTATGGGACAAACCCATTCACTGTATAACTTATGCAGGGTGAGTCTCCTACGTGTGTCTATTCCTTAGCTAGATTAATCAGCGATATGAAGTATCTAAAAATTTAATAGAGACATCCTTCAGCCCAAAGGGCAAGATTCCTTTAGTCCTAGTTTCTGTTTCTCTGCCTCAGCATTCCAAGATTGTAGTTCCCTGACAGTCTCAGAGTAGCCCTAGACTTCATAAGCAGATCCTGTCTCTAATCACTGTAAATCAGGTCACAGAAAGATCAACTGATCTGCTTATCTAGATATATTTGTTTCTTTCTTTTCAGGAAAAAGTTTGAATTCCCAACCACAAAAGTAGCTATCAGAAGCAATGGGAATTAAGTTTTCTATCTTAAGCAATATAATGTCCCAGCGAAAATTTTTAGAGATTTCTTAGCAAAATTTTTTCTCCCAATAAGTGGTGTCCTGAAAAGTTTTTCTGCCTAGATTTGATGTAATGCCTTTTCTTGACCCCTGCTGTATGTGCTCTTTTGCTATCTCCCTGATGTTTGATCTTGAATCATGAAGTTCAAATGTTTTTAATTTGCACTCAGGAAAAAAAACTCCATCTTGCTTCTTATTAGTTGTCAGATGCCCCTTTGTGTCTAAAGATGGGTATCTGAAACTCTGCAGAGTTTGATTTATCATTATATCATTTATTTGAACGAATTACAAAATACTTTTATAATATGTAGAAAAATTAATTTTACTTAGTGATGAATCATCCTTAAAGGAGTAATTGACTAAGAGAATTAGTAATTCTATATTGATCTACTTTGCCACTCAATTAAATTGCTTGCTAATTCTCATTTTGAGCTCGTGTCTTTCTATTTGTGTTGGGATTGTCACTAAAAGCTTACTGAACTGTGTGTCATTATTATCAGTAAAGGTATATTAGCATCACATCTTTCACCTCTGTAGATAACTTTCCCTCCTCTGAGGTAGGTGACCCTCAAATGTGGAAGATATTAGCCTTTTAATAAGCTAAGGGAAAGCTGTAGCCACCAGGTTTATCAGAGTCCTGCTATAGAGAAGCAACTGTACTTTTTTATGGACCTAAATAACGGAGACCAGAGTGTAGGCTAGCCTGAGTTAGTCTATTGGAGAGCTCTGCTAGAATACACATATTGGATATGCATGGATCAAGACCTAGTGCCATTCAGGCGCTGAGGCAGGGAATTATGCTGGATGAGACCAGTTCTTGCAGTGTATGGTCTCTAAGACAGTTAACTGTAATCCTGCATTATGTTTGAGAATAGATGTGAGACCAGACGTTTCATTAAAAAAATCCACATATTATGAAGCAACTACTGTGATAATCTTGTCTTAATAGCACATTTGCACATCTAGGGTACTGGAATTTGTGGATGGCTTCAGCAGAGTATGACAGCACTGGCATACAATCAGAGTTCATGTGTCCTGTCTTCAGCTCTTTTTTTGTACTTCAAGCTGGCTACAAGGATTTTTGCATGACTTAGAAATCCCAAAAATGTGAAAATCAGAAACTGGCTCAGGTGCCAGACCTTTGTGATATTGGAGTGTAATTTTTTAGAAGAAATGTCTGAAACAAATAATGAAATTGATGTTAAATGTTACAATTGAACAGCAGAAATGCCATGTTAAGTATTTTCAAGCCTTTCAATTATTTCAAAAGAATTTAAATTCTGAAAGAGGTTTTACTATTTTTTTTTCCAGTAATTTTCATCGATTTTCTCGGTGGAAATCAGGCTTAGGCAGTCACTTTAATGTATACCTATTAGGGGGCTCCATGTCACCCCAATAAGATCTGAACTGTTTTGCTGATTCATCAGGACTTCACTGTTAGTTTTTAAAGACTGCCTAAGGCTTTACAAAATTTGGATCCAAAATATAGAAAAAGAGAAGATAAGGTAAAGACTCCACCGTGAGCTTATGTATCTACTGTTGCACACACAAAATAATCTACAATAGGAGAGATGCCACTGGAGAAATTCTGTTTGTGGTTTCTGAAAAAAAAAACAGTGCTCATGGAAGTGTTACTTTTCAAAGCAAATTGTGCCTATATTTAAGTTTATGTTTTCTTCTATAGAGTTTACTATTACTCTTCCTTCAACTTTGGTCTGTACTACAAAGGAAATTTTAGTGTAAGCTGCATGTATACTGAATTTTAAAATAGGTAAGCATTGGGAAAATATAGCATTTATAGCATTTTAGGAATGGCTGATCCCCCTGAAGGCTGTGCTGCCATTCAGCGGGATCTCGACTAGCTTGAGAGTTGGGCAGAGAGGAACCTAATGAGGTTCTACAAGGACAAGTGCAGAGTCCTGCATCTGGGAAGGGACAACCCCATGCACCAGTACAGGCTGGGGATTGACCTGCTGGAGAGCAGCTCTGCAGAGAGAGACCTGGGAGTCCTGATTGATAATAAACTAAATATGAGCCAGCAATGTGCCCTCGTGGCCAAGAAGGCCAATGGCATCCTGGGATGCATCAAGAAGAGTGTGGCCAGCAGGTCAAGGGAGGTTCTTCTCCCTCTCCACTCTTCCCTGGTGAGGCCTCATCTGGAGTCCTGTGTCCAGTTCTGGGCTCCTCAGCTCAAGAGGGACAGGGAAGTGCTGGAGAGAGTCCAGTGCAGGGCCACCAAGATGATCAGGGGAATGGAACATCTTTCATATGAGGAAAGGCTCAGATGAGATGAGGAGATTGAGGGGAGATCTTATTAACATTTATAAATATCTAAAGAGTGGGTGTCAGGAGGTTGGGACATCCCTTTTTTCTATAGTAGCTAGCAACAGGACAAGGGGTAATGGGATGAAGCTGGAACACAAAAAGTTCCACTTATATATAAGAAAAAACTATTTCATGGTGAGGGAGCCCTGGCACAGGCTGCCTAGAGGGGTTGTGGAGTCTCCTTCCTTGGAGGTCTTCAAGACCCACCTGGACATGTTCCTATGCGACCTGATCTAGTTGAACCTGCTTCTGCAGGGGGATTGGACTGGATGATCTCTAAAGGTCCCTTCCAACCCCTACCATTCTATATTTCTATGATTTAAAATCAACTCTTTATTCAGCTTGCCCATATGTGTTGACATTGAGCTATTTCATGTTACACTGTTTACATCACAGGAAAATGAGATTTTTGGAGGGGAAAGAAAAATCTATTTGGAGTGAGCTAATCCATAGTTTAACTGCCTTTCAAGACCTACCGAGACTTTAAAAGACCATACAGGTAAAATTTGATGGTTATTGATGATAAGGGTCTTTTATAAACCCTCTGGAAAAGGTTACATATAAACCCATTAGGTTAGTTTATAAATAAATTGCAAAATGTAGGGGGGCATATAACCAACACCAAAGATGTATAGATATAACCTGAAATAATTTTTGGTGTCAAAAGATTCACACAAAATATTCTTATGTATGAAAATACTTATTAGATAAAATAACTTGAAGCACTGGAATAATTGGCATGTATTCAAATTGTGGTTAATTGAATTCTTCATCTGTGACTTAGAAAGCCACATGGGGTACAGATTCTGCATAGAGGAAGCAATTTTCATTAACAGGATATAATTTAGAATGAGAAAACATATACACTCTGCCTGAAACACAGTTAATAATTAATATGGAAAAATACATAGACATATACTGAGGTACCATATTTCTACCTGTCACTCTGTAGAGTTTCAGCAACTCATTTGCATCCTAAGTAAGTATATTTATTCAGAGAGATGACACTGTAACACTACCTTCAAAAGTGGAAGACCTTTATGTCACAGCATTGAAAATGAGTCATCCTTGTTATTAAAAACACAAAGTGAGATCAGAATGGTGATTTGATCTCATGTCTACTCACATCTAAAAAGTTTGCTTGTTTGTGAACTGACACTGAATCTTTAAACAGTTGATAACCAGTTGTTGGGGTTTTTTTTGAGACATCACTTTTTCTCAACTAAAATAGATACAGTTAAAACCTGTTAAGAAAGGATATTATACTTTTTATTCTAATGTTCTATAACATTTCTGTTTGATTTCTCACACATGCTGTTAATATTGAGACATGCAGAAAGCAATTTATTTGAAGGATAAAATGATAAAGAATATCTTGCATGATGTATGAGAGGAAGTATATGATATCAATGAAGAATGAAGGGAAGAGATGATGGGAAGTTGACAGCTCCACATGATCCAGTCAATGGCGTGCTTCATCACTTTAAGCAAGCTGAGCTATACTTAATCTTGAGTAAAGTTAATACTGTTTTGGATAAGAAATTCTGTAAATCAGGATCTCAAAATGTGCTTCTGTTGATACAAAATCTAATCTTGGCCTCAGATCAGGAAACATGTAAAGACATACAAAGACATAAACATATAGAGAGATTTTTAAATCCAGCTCATTCTAGGACAATGCTTTGACGCACACACAGTTTGAATCTTCAATAAAATGGAAAAGGATTCTTTAAATACTCCCTTGAATCAAGGCTCAAAACCTCTTGCAAGGATTTCTCAGTGTTTCAGCTGAACCTTGGATCAGAAAGGTAGCCATAACCTAGTTATTCTGGATGTATCCCATGTCCTGGCCTTCTGCCTTCACTGTGAGCTCTTCCTGAGCTGAAATGTGACTACAGGATTATTTCGGCAAGCAGGATCTGGCTGGATTATTTGTGGGACTTCAAAGTTTTTTCAATTGATTGTGTTTTTATAAATTTTTGTCTTCATTTTTCTACCAATTGGAAGAAATCTGCCGCATAGATCTCTATATGACTATACTATCTGAGTACAGGAGCGTGAGAAAGAGAGGTTTTCCTTTTCTTGTCTGCATTTCAGTTAGCAACCATAAATAAGATAAAGACCCCTGAGAAATCACAAAAGTGGGAATAGACTGTTCAGCTACAAGAATTCTTTTAAATTTGATTTGATTTGCCACATTTCTGCCATATTACGTTTATAAGCCACTGTGTTATTTTACTGAGTTGTATGGCTGTACTTCATATTTCCTTCTCTTTTTATAACAGGTGGTAACAATATTGGCAAATATGTCTGTCTTGGACCGGTGTGCTTCAGAAATAATTCAAGGAAATGGTATGTATTTTAGATGAATTATATTCTGTATTTATTTGTGGAGAATGTGAGAAAGTAAGGGTTACAAGGTAAAGGAGAAAAGCTTCACTAATAATACTTCATTTTGCATCTTGTCTCTGTTGGATATTGCACATTGTGGCAGGGTGCAAGATGACTCCTTGGCATGGTTCTATGTAACTGAATGAATTACCACTGTTTTAGAAAACTTTGAATGTATGACCACGCTGCTGATCTCTGGGGGTGTGTGACTTACCTTTAGATACAAAGCAAGATATTAAAAAGTGTTTCAATAACCTTTATTCTGGTAGTTACGTTGTATAAGGTGGCAAGCCTTACATATTGCAGGAAGTCAACCAATACTAAGCTGTGCATACCTGCATTTTGTACCACTTTTTTTTTCACAGGTATTCAGAAGCAGCATAAATTTTGAAGCATTATGCTTTTTATTACTATGCAGAGGTTGCCAGATTTTTTCCACACTTCTTTAAATATCATGTTATAAGAAATTCATTATGCTGAAAAAACCTTGGGTGTTATAGGCCTACTAGAAGTCTGAGAAGTTGTAATAATAACTCTGTGGATGAGGATACAGAAAGATACAACTGCCTTATTAATACATCTACCATCAAATTTATGGCCAAATAATGCAGTGAGGGTGGGGAGAGTGATGGTGTTCTTTGTTTTGGTTTGATTTTTGTTGTTGATGGTGGTGTTGTCTTTTGTGTGAGATATTAAATTACAGTGAAACTTCATGTATGTTGCTTTTCCTATCCTAGGAATATCCCTTCTACATTTTTTAAATTAAGGTTTGGATAGGAATGGTTTGAGTTTGGATCCATTAGAATTTCACATATGGCTGATGGTAGTTGGGAGAAGGGGTGTCAGAGAACATCTACATAGAAATGGGTCTTGAAATACAATTGGCCCATTCCTGTATAATATTTGATTTGGATGCTACTTGCATTTCAGTGGAAAATTTGATCTCTGTGCACAAAGTATGACTGGCAAGGATTGGTTAAAATTAATGTGCTTAATGTGATCCATGTGTGCACAGAGGTAGTGTGCATTTGATGTCCTTGCTAAGGTGAATAGGCATTGTGGTTCGAGACCCTGTGGTATTTTAGCCCTGGCTGGGTGCCAGATGTCCACCAGATGATTCTATCACTCCCTTTCCTAAACTGGACAGGGGAGGGAGAAACCTGTCTCAGGCAAAACCACTACAGACTCAGTGACAATGTGGAGGTAAAATGGATCTGACTCACGTTGTTTGGTGTTTTTTGTGTAGTTTCTTTTTTTTTTCCTTCTTGAGTTTTATTTCTCTCTCTTTTTGTTATATTCCTTTTTGCTACAACTATTATATATTTTATTTCATTTTATTAAACTGTTTTTGACTCAACACATGAATTTTACTCTGTTTCTCATTCTCCTCCCTATCACACTGGGAGAGAAAGAGAGGTGAACGAGCAGCTGTATGGTGCTTGGTTCCTTCCTGGGATTAAACCATGGCAGTACTGAAGCAATTTAATCACAGATAAACAAAGTTTTACAATCTGCCTGACTTCTATGTCCCATACAGAAGACAGTGCAGTGAGGCAGAAGAGCAAGGCAGGTTAGTATGCTTGTTTCTTGTATGACCTCCCTGTTGCATGGGAGGGATCAGGCAGTCCCAGAGAGGTTGCTCAGGTCCACGTGGTGGTTCCAGGAGCTCCTGGTCTAAGATCCTTGTGTTCCTGCAGGTTTTAGAGGTGGTCCTGTACCTCTTGGTGCAGGCATGTTGAGTTTTCTTACCCAGAGTTTTTTCTAGAAACTCTTGGAAAGACCCTGACATTACCATGGACCCTTGTTGCCTATAATGGCTGACACTATGTCTTCTAAAGTGAAGAGTTGCACTGTAAATTTAGAGAGGCTGAATTTCATTTCCTTCATTAAAGCATTACCCATTCTAAAATAATGGCTTGAGATGGCAACTTTTAAGGGCTTCCTTAAAAATGCATAAACTTATAAAAAAGTTTTACTTTCCTTTATTTCAAAGCAAAACTTAATGTAGAGACCTGAAATATGTCACTGCAGGCTTTTAAGTTAGCAATTACCTTCAGAACAGTCAGAAGAAAATAAAGAATTGCATTTACTTCAGCTGAAATAAATCTAGAATTCCAACTTGTAGAGGAGTCAAGAAGTTGGAGGAAGGAAGAGTTAGGACATTTTCTAGTTCCAGAAGTTCTGTAGCTGATGGCCAAACTCAATCCACATTTCTTCATGCACTATTAGTGCAGTGATTGGTCTGTATTTACTTAACCTGCTTTTCCCACCTTTTTTTCCACCTTTTTTTTTTTTTTTGACTGAGTTTTTTGGGGATAGCAACTGCTTTTACATCCTTCTAGGTGTTCAACTGTTGATGGAAATGCTCTTTGAAAGATCATCTTCAGGAAATTCAGCAGAAGTTGCTGCTTGTGAGCGAGTCCAACAGAAATCTGCAGTTACACTGGCACGTCTCAGCCGAGATCCCGAAGTGGCAGATGCGGCCATAAAACTCAGCTGTAAGGATGTATCACTAGCTTAATGGCACAATGAAAAAGAGGGAGGAACTGCCAGCTATGGAGAAGCTCTTTTTTTAGCCTCACTTGTTACACTTTATGAAATAGGTTCCCTACACAATCTGTCCAAAGAATGACTGAGGAGATTGTGCTAAATGAAGCTCTGGCATATTTCCCAGGGGAACCTGAGGTGCAGGGTCCACTCAACACATAGCTGAGGCAAACTGTGCCAGCAGACCGTGCTGCCTCCTCCATTCCTTTATTTAAGCCCTTGTGCAGGAACTGTCAGTGGACAGAATGTTTAGACCCTTTCAGGTTCAGATGTGATAAATCTAACAGGAAGGAATATATTCTTTGGCTGGAGTTTTTTAAGGGCATGTGGGAGAATCAATAGGGAAGAAGTGGAGGTCACAGGTTCCATGCTGAAACAGCAATAAGGAGTAAAATGAATGCATTTGTTTGTTTATGCTTTAAAACTGTTGTGACTGCTCTGAACTGCATAGATCCATAGACAGTCCCTAAAATATTTGTGTATCATCTTTGCATTAGAGATCAAATGTGAAAGATCTGAAAAAAGTCCTCATCTCAAAATAAGGAGTTTGTTTTTCTAAATTATTTGTCCTGATACTGTTTTGTGCATTCAGGTATTCCTCGCCTAATTAAACTTTGCAGATCCCCAGCTGAAAGAAATAACAGCGATTCTGTCTTAGTGGCATGTCTGGTAGGTACATTTTCATCTTTCTTTCATGCTTATCCTGAAAAATGCAGAAAAAACAAGCCCTTTAGATTTCAAAATACATAAGTGTTGAAGGAATGTTTTAAATTTGTGCCAGTCTCCTTTTCCCCTTAAGCATAATTCTGTATAGTGTCAATTATTTATTTGCTGATTGAAGATTTAAGCACATAAGGAAAAATGGCTTCATCTTCACATTAATGAGCACTAAACAATTTCACTGGAACACTTCAGAATTTAAAGTTTTAGTAATTCTTAAATTCCATTCTCTGATGATGCCATGTTTGCTGAAAGGAGTCTTAAGTTCCAGGGGTAGCAGTCTTTGATCTGCACACACACATGTATGTAAATATTTATGTAAAGTGGCCAAATAGAGGAAAGGAGATTTCATTCTTTCACTACAGTCCATTTTTTTTCTGTTTGAGTGTCCAAGACAATATAGTCCCTGCCAAGGAGTGGCCAACAGAATGTTAACACTTTCTCTCTTTAGGAGAAAGATACCAGCTGTTGGCCCTGCACTACAGGGACTGGAACTCCAGCCAGCTGTTAGAATCGCATGATTCCACCTAGCATTCTGTGAAAGTGCTCTGAGGACATCCGTGATCTAGGATTAGGAGATAGATTTTGATGTATGGACACTGAAGATATTGTTTGGTGATGCTTTTTAGTGTAAAAGTAAAATTTTAAATGTAAAAGTAAAACTTGATTATTGCAGCTTTGATTAACAGCTAGCTTTGTACCAGCTTGTGAGAAGTTTTGTCTATTTAAGCAGGACTCATTCAGGATGAAGACAGTCTGTATGTGAGCATAAGAAATGTTGTGATTATTCTTCACACTCACTGAGAAGTTATGTAATTCTTGTATGGCTAGAGCAGAGGCCACAGAGTGATGGCAACAAAACAGACTATGATTTTTCTTTCTCATTGAAGTTGCTGCTGCTCATTCCTTGAATTTATGTCTATTGCTTGAGATGTTACCTGCCTGTCTGTCTCAGCAATTCTGTTCCTGATATTTTAGTAACTGCCTGATGACACTTCCTGATAAATACGTTACAAAAATATTGCCCTTGAGACATAGCTGTCACTAAAATCTGAAGGCTTGTACTGTTTGGTATTTTTAGCTTGGTTGTTTACTTTTTGTATAGTTTGAAGCAGGCAATTAACTCTTATGTTAGTGCTGCATTGACAAATGGCACAGAGATAAGCTGATCACAATTTTCTGACCTTATTAATAGAAGTAAGTTTGTTCTTGAGGAAAGCCAACCTGCTTTCCAGTGCATCTGTCATGTCAGTTTGCTAGAAAGTATGCAGTTGTATATTTTTCTCCAGTAAGAAAAACAAGTAACAGAAGGGAAGAGTTTATGAAGATAATAGTAACAATGTATTTTGTATTGCGCAGCCCTGATAATCAGAAAACCTGGCAGTTTTATGTGTTCCCAAACAGTTTGAAGTGTATGGCTTCCTTCTACTACACTAGTGTCTAGAAGATCTCTCTTATGGACATTGCATAAAAGTTTCAGTTGCAGATGTTTTCTGAATCAGATGGCTTATAGTTCTCATAAATAAGACAAAATATGAGAGGAGGGTTGAGATAAAAAGAGGCAATGTGAGATGTGCGACAGATCAGAGAGGTTTACAAGCAAAGTGCTCTGACTCTCATCTCTGCACTTTAACACCACACTATCCCTACTGCTCAGGTGTAAGATTAATGTGCTCGAAAGGAACTGTCATGTAGTAGTTGCATTTGAGGGGAGATTTGTCTAGCAGATGAAGATAGTAATGAGAAATTAGCTAGGTAGAAGAATTCATAGACCTGGAGTTTTGAGTTATGGCTATTATTTAGAGACAGTTACAATGGATTCTTTCAATGAAGACTTAGTCACACCTTAACAGTTTTACATTTGTTTTGTTTTTCTAGGCAGCTTTACGGAGACTAGCAGTTATGAGTCCTGATGGACTTGAAGATTCAGATTTTCAGCAGCTAGTAAAGCCCAGACTTGTGGATTCTTTCCTGCTATGCACAAATATGGAAGAGAGCTTTGTATAAATGTGAGCCAACAACCTTTGAAGAGTAATCAAGATGACAACTATACAATAAGATAATACATATACAATTTTATTTTGTCTTAATCCTATTGTTATTTATGGTTTATTTATTTAAAAACCATGAACATGTGGTTTGTAGGAGCAAAGAAACAGAATAAGCAAACTTATTTCAGTAGTTTGCAAAGTAAGTTTTTATTTTATTTTATTTTCCTGCCAAGATACATCAACAGACCTTATCACTGCAATCTAACAAAATGTTGTTGTCTTGTTTAGTACAGTTGAATCAAGGTAACGAAGCCAAGAATTTGGTGCTCAGATGTTAAATGCTTCTAATAATGTTTTATTGCTGATATTTTTTACAAATAGAACAGTTTGCATTTTTTTTTTAGAGAAATACTTTAATCTCATGCATTTGCTGCATTAGAAGAGAAATAATCCTTAAAGTTGCAAGTATATACTTTGAAATGAAAGTGATGTTACCGTCTGAGTCCACATCTTAACTGTTGTTAGTAGAATTATGAAAATAGTCACTGTGATTAGGTGAGAAAATTTTTTCAGAAAATGTTCATATACTCTCTGGGATGATGCTAGAGGACATTCTTACACTGCATAAAGATGCACTCCATTAGAGGATAAACACTTACAGACAACTCTCTTATTTACATTTACGGAAATCTCCTAAAGAAATTGAGAGAATTTTAGAAAAATCTTTATCAAATCAAGCACAAGTCATCAATATGGAGGTATGCACATAAGATTTAAAGTCCTTACACACTGATAATTTTCCAGGCCTTACAAGAACTGGAAGTGATCATGTCCAGACATGTTTTTAATATTCAAGCTACTACTTTTGTGAAAGGCTGTTCATGCATGCACTAAATAATCAAAACAGATAAATTAATTGTAACTTGAATTTCTGTTTTCCTGGTTTTCTAACTAGTGCTGTATTTCTAAAACTATGAAATGAGCTCTTGAAAGTGACAAATGGAGTTTTTTCCAGTGGGTAACAACATAAAGAATAGAATTGATTTAAATATTTTTTTTCAGGAATATTTCTTTTAAAATTTGCCTTTTTCTTTTAATGAAGAAACAATATAAATTTAAAATTACTCAACCAGGAATATCTTAAGTGTGTTTTCCCCTCCAGCTTCTCACAAAGAACTCTATAGATTATGAAAGTATAAGGTGTTTTTTTTTATGATGGCTTGTAACTTTTTCTCTGGATCATTTTATGATCAGCAGCTTTAGGGTATTAGGACACCTGCCAAAAAAGTAAGTACATTTCTTCTTTACTGTACTTACTTTGTAGATATGTTAAGCAGTTTAATTCATTATTGTTTATGTTGTATTATGTGGTGTTTAGATGAAAGACACCAGGAAATTGCTAAACTATGATTGCCTTCTGTATTTTCTGTGTCTAAGAAATCTGTCCAGCTTCAAGCAGTGATATATCTTAACTACTTTTTTTCTTCCTTGGAGTATATGGGTTAAGAAGTCTCTACCTTACCATTTCTTCCTTTTGATCTCTTATTTAACTATGAGCTGTATCTTGAGTGAAGTTTTAAGACATTAGAAAACATGCTCTGACTTATGTCATAAGCAACTACTCAAAGCTAAGCATTGAATCAGACGTTTCACAGATGTAATTTTCTAGAAAGACCAGAAATTAATTCTCTTTTGTTTGCTTATTTTGAGAGCGCTCCTTAAAATTAGGAGATTGTTAAGATTCATGATACTGTACAGCTTTACAAATGTGATGCAAGTGATGGACTTTAACACTTTTCTCACTAAGCAGAAGTACATGTATGAATGATGGATGCTGTAATGGTAAAAACAACATCCTTAGTATAAACAATGAACTTGTAAATCTCACTAAAAATGAACTCAGTAAGGTCTCATTGCTATCATACTGATAGAGTGATAATCCCTAATAGAATACAACACATTAAATTCTGTTGTCAATGTGTTGTACTCAACCTTGTTCTGTCAGCTTCAACTAACACCAGAGATAGGATTTTTGTAGCTGGGACAGAATTTAGCCCATAATGGGCAAAATTAAGATCTTATTTTTAAGTAAAATGTCCATGTGTAAAGCAGGAACTATGAGAAAATGCCTTAGTGATCCTTAATATTTTAAAGCCATTTCTAACTGGTCAACCAAATATTCAGGAAGCAAGGCCAGCAGTGACCAATGAGCCTAATTTATTCTCAGGTACAATAATGTGAATTCCCATCAATTGACTTCACTACAGTTACTCTCAATCTTTAAAATGTGGCCATAATTCTAAGCTCGTATTTTCTGTTTACCTGTGTGGCTGTTTACATCACAGAAACAAAATACATTTAGGTGGATCTCATATTTGTGGCAGAAAAATATATCTTTGTCATGGTTTTGCGAGGAGACGCTTTTGCTTTGTACTGGGGAGGGGGCTGCAGCGCAGGCCCAGTAAAGAGTTCTCAAACTTTCCCCTGGCTCTGAGGTTCAGACCCACCTCTGGCCTGGCTGGGCCAATCTGGCACCTCTGCCAGCACTAGTTAAGGACAGGAATTTGAGATACGTGAAGGAGATAGAAGGGAAGGGCAAGATGGAGGCAACCACATGAACTCTGCGGCCAGGAAAAGACAGAAGGAGCAATGCCAGACCAGAGACATTCTTGTAGCCAGCTCTGAGAAGTAGAGACCCTGTGACAGAGAGGGTGAGAGTTGATGCTCCAGGTGAGAGGGAAAGAGCAGTTTAGACCCCAATCCAGAGAAGATGAACTGGAATTGCAGAGCCCCATGACAGCTGCTGGTGCAGGGCTGCCTGGTGTGCGAGAGACCTGGAGCTGGAGCAAGGGAGGGCTGGCAAGGAGCACTTCTCCTCAGGAGTGTGATAAGTGGCAAGAGACATCAGGAAAGGACTGATTGCACTCTCCATTCCCTGCCCAGGGCACTGCTTATAGGGAGAGGAGGTAAAGACACTGGGCTCAGAGCTCTGAGTCCAGGAAGAGAGAAGGGGTGGGGGAAAGGTGATCTTAAAGATTATTTACCCTACTCTGTATTATTTTTCTGTTGGATATTTCTGTTTGTTATGGTTTAGTTCGAGTTAGATTAAATTTAATTTTGTTTTCTTTCCCAAGCTGAGTAGCCTGGTCTGTTTTGTCCAGAACCACAGTGGCAATTAAACCCTCCCTGTGCTTTGAGAGTTCCAGGGTCTGTGGTACTTAAGTCTAATCATGGTCTTTTATCTCTTGAAAAGCCTAAACCGTGACAATCATGAAAGAGCTAGTTCAGACCTGTTTTTACTCAAGTGTCATAAAAAACATTTTTGCTAGGTCTCAATTTTTTATCTAAATTTGTGCACTTTATTTTTGTGTATGATGAAGTTTGTGAGAACAAACATACCCCTTACTTTCCTCTTAACTTGGAAATTAAAAGTAATTAAAAATATTGAAATAGTATTTTCTCATTACTTTGGAATGAATTTCAGATTGAAAACATTTGCTTTGAAAGTGAATTTTTGTTTTTTAAACAAAAGGAACTTTTAAAGCCAGAATAAACATATTTGATATCAATACAATATGAAACAAAATATTTCTTATTGGAAGATTTTCACTAAATCATCTATTTTGTTGGATTAATCTTCAGACTCACTGTGTATATAGATACTCAGTTAGTAGAGTCAGGTACATAGCATGTGTAATACATTTACATACCATTTCATAGAGACTGCATGTAGATCAGATATTAGCTTTATCATTCTGGAAGCTGAAAGTAATCTTTTTCAGAAATGTTACAGTTTCATTTAATTTTTTCTGATCGTTTTAGATTTTGTATGAGATTAGGAATGTTAGACAAGCATTGCAGTTCACTGCAGGAATCTTTGTAATTTAGATTTACATTCCAGTGACTTTGGACAATATGTTCAAATTTTGGCTTTAGTTTTGACTGTTTATAGATATTCTGGACCCAGATGTTTCATTTGTAGAATAAAAAGGTTTTTTTTCTAAGTTTATTGTGTGTTTGGTACATGAATCATTTATGTGGAATGTGACTTGTCTGACTTGTTCTGTTTAAAATAATATTTGTCTCTACAAGGAATAAGATAATGTCTTGGTAAGTTGGAAGTCTTACCTATTTTTTAGGGTTGCCTGTTACTATCCAAAAGACAAGACTTGACGTCACCTTAGTACAAGACTGATTCTAGTGTCTCATATGGCACCGTTCAAATATGTATGTTGACCATCTCCCTTTAAATAACAGCAATGAAAGTAAAAATTACATTGACTTTTGTATTATTTAGAAATTTGCTTTGATTTTCAGTTTAAATTTGTGTTAATGTATTTAAAGTAACACTCCAGATACTATATTCACTAGTGTTCTCTAGGGATGGGAGGTGAGTGAATAATTTCAGCCCTTGACAGACTAAGGAACAAGGAGAACCCAGGGTCATCTAGTTTAGATTCATATTTTGCAGAAATCCTTCTCTCTGTGATCTAGTTTGTTCTTAGGTCTGAGCTTTTCTAGCCATGACAAATCTCTTCCTCTTGGGAATGTTATTTTTTTAATTACTAGTTATCTGATGAGAAAAGAGTTAAATTCTGAGGTCTGATTCTGCTAATTGTTACATTGATAAGGTTTTTCTGAGAAACCAAGTAACAAAAATAGCTTGTTAAATAAATATGTTCTGGATCCTATAGAACAAAGAGAAATGTTTATCATTCCCAAAATAAGGATGTGGTGGTTTAGCCAAGTGTCCCCCAAGTCATAAAATCACTCCCCCTAATAAACTGGACAGGAGAGAGAAAGAAATATAATAAAGGATTTGTGAGTCAAGATAGGGACAGAGAGACCCCTCAGCAATTGGCATCACACGCAAAACAGACTCAACTGGTATCCTGGGATGCATCAAGTAGAGTTCTTCTGCACCTCTACTCTGCCCTGGTGAGGCCTCATCTGGAGTACTGTGTCCAGTTCTGGGCTCCTCAGCTCAAGAGAGACAGAGAACTTCTGGAGAGAGTCCAACGCAGGGCCACCAAGATGATCAGGGGACTGGAACATCTTTCATAAGAGGAAAGGCTGCGGGAACTGGGGCTGTTTAGTCTGGAGAAGAGGAGGCTGAGGGGAGATATTATTAACATTTATAAATATCTAAAGGGTGGGTGTCAGGATGTTGGGACATCCCTTTTTTCTATTGTAGCTAGCAACAGGACAAGGGGTAATGGGATGAAACTGGAACACAAAAAGTTCCACTTAAATATAAGAAAATTCTATTTCACTGTTCAGGTGAGGGAGCCCTGGCACAGGCTGCCCAGAGGGGTTGTGGAGTCTCCTTTCTTGGAGGTCTTCAAGACCCACCTGGACATGTTCCTGTGCGATCTGATCTAGGTGAACCTGCTTCTGCAGGGGTGTTGGACTAGATGATCTCTAAAGGTCCCTTTCAACCCCTACCATTCTATGATTCTATGAACTGGGGAGAAAAAGGTTTGATTTATTAAAGGAACAATAAGAACAGAAAATAAAACTGAATCTCAAAACACCTCCCTCCACCCCTCCCTCTTCCCAGGACTCTCCTTCCCCCCCTCCAGCAGTCGAGGGGATGGGAGTGGGGGTTGTGGTCATTTCATTACAGATGGACTTTGCCACTGCTTCTTCTCAAGGGGAAGCCTCCTCACACTTCCCACTGCTACAGTGTGGGAGACAGCCACTCATGAACTTCTCCAGTGTGGGTCCTTCCCATGGGCTACAGTCCCTCACAAACTGCTCCAGAATGGGGTCTCCCACGGGGGCAGCTCCTCACACCCTGTCCCAAAGTCAGTCATCCACCAGGAGTACAGTCCTTCAGGTACCAACTGCTCCAGCCTGAGTCCCTCACAGGATCAAAAGTCCTGGCAGCAAGTCTTCTCTCTGGTGTGGGATCCTCTCTCCCCTTGGGCTCCCAGATTCCTACCAGGAACTTGCTCCGGGGTGAGCTTCCCACAGTCACAGCCTCCCTCAGGCATCCACCTACTCTGATGTGGGATCCCCCACAGGCTGTGAGTGGGTCTCTGCTTCCCGATGGTTCTCCTTGGACTGCAGGGGCACAGCTGCCTTACCACGGTCCTCACCACAGGTCACAAAGGAGTCTTTTCCTCAGACCCTCCTCCCCTTCCTTCTCCACTGACGTTGGTGTCTGTGGAGATGTCTTCACATTCTCACTCCCTGTTGCTGCTGTGGTTAAGCAACTGTGCAACAACTTCTTCCCCTTCTCAAATATGTTATTCACAGAAGTGTTACCTCCATCACTAACTGGCCTGACCTGGGTCAGATTTGGGGTCCGTCTAAGAGTTGACTGGCCCTAGTCCTATCAGCTACAGGGGAAGCTTCTGGCAGATCTTGTTTAAAGCAGCCACCCCTGTAGCTCCCACTACTACCAAAAACCTGGCCCAGGCAAAACCACTACAAAGGGGAAGAATCAGCATGTTCTCCAGAAAACTTGAGAGAAAACATATGTATAGTAGTCTACTTCAAGGTATTGGTACTTTTACAAGCAGAGTTGCTAACTAAGTGTTTATGAATTGATCAGTCCCCTGACAAATAATCCCTGAATGAAAGTAACAAAGGAAAGCCACTAAACCTATAGAAAAAAACAGAAAAAAAGGTTCCTCCAGAAACTTTACAATGTGTCTTAATAATGCACATACGTCTTTGAAGTAACTTGCTGGTTTTGGTATATATAAATCTAAGTCTAAATAATTATTTTTTAGATCTCATAGTATAAAAATGAGTAGTTCTGGAAAGATATATGCAACAAATACATTCATTATGTATGTTCATCAGGTAAGGCAAAGTTTATCATAAATCAAGATCTTCACTTTCCTACTGCTCAATTATTAAAAAGGCCAAACTTTTTTCAGAGCAGCAATTATTCTAAATTACTGATTTTGAAAGTTTAGCCCATCTTTAGGGATCAATAAACAAGGAAGTGGTTGAATACTGTGAAGCACTGATCCATCAATGAACACAAACCCTGTGGAATGAGATAGACTTGTTACTGGTTTAGAATATCTAGAGTATAGCATTCATTCAAAAAAAACCCAGCTGAATTTAAACTTTTTTTTCCATTGATACATTTCTTTGTTCCAAGCTCACCTGAATGCCTCTTTCATGTGGAAATACTTTTGTTGCCTCTCGTGCTCATTTGAAGTTCTGTGCTCTTCATTTATCCGTTGATCACTGTATAATTTGTTCACTTTTCTCATTATATATATAGAATCATAGAATCACATAAATAAGAAAATGTCACAGATCTGAGATATTTTTCTGATGACATAAGTTTTATTTTTATTAATGATAAAAGATATATTTAAGGACTTATTTGTTGCTAATCATGTAAAAGATCTTTCTCTGTATGCTGTAAACCACTTCTTAGTTTAAGGTCCAGCTTCCACATAAATGCCACTGAAGCCTTCAAAGGGAAGCTCATATGCTGGTACTGTAGTTGTAGCTTTGTAAATTAGAAATTTAGGATTTTCCATGTAGTGTTTATTAAATGTGTAATGTCATTCTCAATGTCTTTGTTATCTTTTACCTAATCACACTACTACTTAGAGTAGATAAATTCATCCAGTTTTGGTTGAACAGAGTCAAAAATACATTGAACTGTTTTTTCTTCCATGTTAGTTTATAACTTCAGATTGCCTGTTTGTTCTTGCAGTTGTCAATGATTAATTGTGAATGATCCGTGAAGCATTAAACTACTGTATACTAATGATACATTACCTATGTATTATCCTAATAACCAGGAAACCAGAACATGAGTAGTGGAATCCCAGTGAGCAGAAGAAAGATATTAATGCACAATGAATTTATTAATAGAGGAAAAGAGTTATTTTGTCAGACAGTCAAAATATACCTGGTGAAAGAAATGTCATTACTAGGATCTTAAGTAGAGTTGGAGAAGCAAGAGAAAATTTACATTACTGAAATACTGGATGTGGAATTCCTTAAATCAATAAACTCTCTATTTTTGTTTGAAGAATGGCACCTATTAGTTAACTTTCCCTCCAACTTAGTTTCATCAAAACAACAAAAAAAAAAAAAAGGGAAGGAGTGAGTGGAAGTCTTGTAGCTGGTTTAATTCTGATTTAAATGTTGTAAGTTGGCAGGTGTTGGGCAATAATTGAAAAGGCTGCTGAAAATTAAATCATTAAAATATGTTTTTGGTACAGAGCTGTTATTAAAATCAGGATCTCAGACTTTAAGTGTTCCAAATTAGTTCTTGAATACTTTTGAGGTAGAACATCTTTCACTAAAGAAGTATGGACATATTTTTCATTAACATATTTTGTTCTTAAACAGGTTATATTTTTAATTAAAAATGTTTCTATTCAAATGAACACAAGTAGACCATGATTGGTATTTTTACAGGCTAACTAGAAAAGAAAACTTGTTTAGTTCAGGGAACAAATCAGTTAAAAATTCTTTAACCATTACTTTGTTTTCTAGGATTTTGCTTCATATGAATAAATACACTAGGTCACTCTCTGGTGAGTGTCAATAGACAAACTATATATTTTATTAAGATTCTGAGCCTACTTTTTCTAATACAAATCCATTTCTTGCTCTTAGCTGTAATCAGTAGAATAAAATACAGCTGCTGGTAAGTAAAATTTTATAAGTATTAAGTATTTCTTTTAATGAATTTCAGTTTAGCAGTTTTTCTAAGGCCTGGTGACTACACTAATGGAATGAACTTGGATACAAATTTCTCCTAATGTTCTGAAGCAATTCATCAGTGCCCAGTGACTACAAGCAGTTCTAGATACTCTGTTTGCCTTTGCATAAGATTTTACCAAACAGGTTCTCACATTTTGTTTTCTTTCAGGACACTTCACAGAAGATGTATGTCCCTTTTTAGGGTGAGTCCAGACATTCGAGTGTCAACAGGCAATAGAAAATCTAGTTTCACCCAAGAGATACTTTTTCAGTAACAGGGATGTGAACAAACACCATATGGTTTTACTTGTGGCAGATTTGTAGTCCTACCCTGCAAAATGAAGGTCTGTTTCAGGTGAGAGGCAAAGAGCCAGGAAATGTATGAAGTGCAAGCAGAGTGAAGGTCTTGCCAGAAGTGCTTTCTTCCATTGAAGATTCAACCAAATGTTCTTTATATGGGGAATGTTCAGGTGTCTATCACCTTGATTCAGTATTCTGTGGACTTGTTTTCAAAAAAACGCTTGAGCAGTAGCTTCTTTCTGCTCACATCTGGACAGCTGAGAGCTGCAGCCCTGTGGATAATTCTGATTATGTCTGCATGCCTCTTTTTTTCTGCTTCATTTGTAACTGCTGAAGAACCATCTTCCTTTTTATTTGTTTGCACATGACAGGCTTTTCTGAAATCTAGAAAACTCCAACCAAACTCACCACATAGAGTCATAGATCTAATATATCTCTTCTGTACACAGAGAGAAGAATTCTTTTAGTAATACTGAGGTATTTTCTGAGATAGCTAATAATATAGGTCACATACTGTTAGTCAAGTCAATAAACTGCATTTAATAGTTCAAATATAGAGTGTTTTTTTTAATTTTAACTTATTTTTAAGCCGGAAGCAATTTTAAAAGCCTCACATGTACTTTTTATATTTAAAAATAGAAAGCAAACAGAAGAATCTTGTAAAAGGAGTCAATCCTCATATAGCAAATCGAGGTTTTACCATAAACTGCATTTTTCTTTTTTCTTGAGGAGTACAATGTTGCTATTGTTCAGTTTCGTGTTAGTTCTGGCTGCTTTTCTACAAATCCCATTGACAATATAGTAATCTAGAGGGCCCTTTACAGCTGAGTGGTAAAGGAATTGAAACAATAACGCTTTAAATATTCCTTAAAAGTGCTTGATAGTTTTTTAACTCATTCAAGTGACACAGTCACATGAATAAGGACATTTAAAAAAATCTCAGTGATGCATCTGAATCTTATCTCACTTCCTAAAATACTTAAGAGCCAATTTTCCTTACATGTGTAGTGGCTTTAGTCAGTTTGGTTGTTTTAATCTGAGTGAAATCTGAATAAGATTAAGTCATCTACAGACCTGCAAATGAACCTTTCTGAAGTTGAACTCATCAGAACTATACAATCATTATGCACTTCTACGCATCCAAATTCTCTTCCAAGTCTTAAGAGATAAATGTAACCAGAAAGCCAGGCTCTCTTGGGGCCATTTGGTCACACTGAAAAGAATCACATAGAACATTTCCTTGCCCAGGCAATTGTTGAGGGTTAATTTTGTCTTCCAATAGTCTTTAAAAAAAAAAAAAAAAAGAAGCAAAATTTGTCTCTAAAGGAAAAGAATATTAAAATCTTCAGAAAGTATCATATAGAGTACAGATTTTTTTTGTAACAAAATAAGTTGTTCTTAAGTTGTTTTTACATGTTGTCATGTTCTGCAGATTTGAGTTTATTTTAAAAGACCAGAGTAAGTAATTTTCTGCTTTATTCCATGATGCAGATAAGCATAAAGTGATGAAAAATTATTAATTTTATAGAGAACAATGAAAGATGCTACAACTGACAGATACAAGGAGTCAGGGTTAATATTAGCTTATGAATATCCATTCATATTGTGTTTCCTTATTAAATATCCAGATTTTATCTGTCCTGGAGTTTAACTTTATATTTATTTAAAAATATACACTCCCATGGAGCAAAACTATGCTCCCATGTGCAAATGATAAGCGAAAGTACTGGGATTTTCTGGCACTAGTCTGCATGTGTCTGATCAGCTCACACTAGAGTGTGAACCTCCCTCCCTTGTCTAGGAGCTCTAGGCCTCATGGGTTTCTTGTTCCCAAAGGGAGTGGAGAAAAATGTAGCCATGAAAACCAGGTAAACTGAAGCATGAGTTCTTATTTTTCATGGGAGGAGTGGATAAGAGTAAGTGAAAGTTGGAAAGAATTGAACCCAAGTATGTAGTAAGGAAACACTACCGGGGCTTGTTTAAACTTGGGAAAATAAGGCAAATGAACATTGCAGGAGCTGGATGTGAACACTAAAGCTGGAAAATCAACTGTAGTCACAATCAGGGCTATAGTTATAACCAAAGTATTGTTGAAAACTTTGATATTTATGAAGTATCAAATGACATGGGATACATTAATACAACACTAGATACTGTTTTGTATTAGCAATGACACTAAAACTGACAGCTAACTGGCATGTGGTTTGGTTTACAGTAGTGGCATGAGTACTGTAAGCTCATTAATTCATTAACACAGATTAGAAAGATGGTTATATTCTTTTTCTTTGACAACACTTATATGTAACCTAAAGCAAAATGAGTCTCTCTGCTTTCTCAACTCATGATGAAGTACAAACTGATTTTTCAAAAGCTTCTTTTAGCTGTACTGAAGGACTTGTTGGGGGAGACAAGTGGTGACATCTGCTGGAATTTTAAAACACTTCATCATGTGCGGCCAAGGCTGCCAGCAAGACGTGTTTAGTTTAGGTCTAAAGGTAGATGAATAATGCAGAAACAATTTCTACTTATATTTGTGCTAATTTGGAAGCAAATCTTCAGCCATCTTGGGGTTGCTTTTGGTGTCACTTCCTGCACACGCTCATAGAGTTATTAAACTTTAATTGCATAACTGTTGGCAGAAAATAAATGTTAAGCTCACACAGGAATACTACGAAAAGTGAATTTCTAATGTGCTTTCTGTAAGCCTGTGTAACACAAAGCTGATTCTATGAGTTGTGTTCATTAGACTGGAGGATGGAAACAATATTGAGTGATTTATGGCACCATCTGAAATTGAACAGTGAGTTTGTGCTTGGAGTAGCAACCCCTTACTTTAAAATAAATTAAATAAAAAAATCTATGAGGAAGGAATATAGGAAGCAATTGTACCCCAATCCCCACATTTCATGGAAAGAAGGAAGGAGGCTCATCCATCATTAAATGTGTTCATTAAAAATTATTCACTCAGATCCATTTAAACCGTGTTCTAACTTTAATCTCTTGATTTCCTGAAGCTAGATTGTGATGTGTACTGCATGTGCAATGCAGTATGAAGGCTCTTCTTGCATCCTGATGTAGGTTACTTGGACTTTGGGACTGCGTCTGCAGGAGCAGCAGGGTTATACATCTGCTTCCTCTCTCCCCTCAGAGTGTGCGGAGGAGAGGGAAGGGAAAGGGGAATGGGATCGTAGAAGGTGAAGCAATTCCTCTTGGCACAAAGAACCCTGCAACTGTCTTGCTGGGATTGGCTGGGGGTCAGAGTTTCCCAAAATTTCACTGCTATGAACCAGCAATAAATAACTCCCTCTAGAACATAAGATGTAGTCAGTAAATTGGCCTTTGAGATGTACCCTTGAGGTGTATTTTCCAATGTTACCTGTGTGTTATTGCAATTGACTTTCCCATCCCCTTCAGTCTATGCCTAATTGTTAACCCTGAAAAACCAAACAGTTTATAACTTTACCAAGTTCCACTAAGCTGATAGTATGATGTAATTGTGTTATACAATTAAAAATGATAGAAAGGGAGGAGGAGTAGTTTTTACCAATATCCAGAGTAGTAACCTAAGGTCTCAGTAACTCTCTTACCTGCCACTTTGTGTTTTCATCTTTTGCATACAATGGACTAAATAAATTGTGTGATTTATAGTGGGTGATGTTAAATGATTGCTCAGTGTCTGATTCAAAATTATCTAGAGGAGGCAAACTCATCCTCTTAGTAGAAAATCTAATCATTAGTGGACTCCACAGAATTCAGATTTTTCTGTAGTAGAGTAACAGACACAAGAAATATCCAGGGGAAAAAGGAGAATGATGCTCCTTGAAGTCTCACCCCCACTTTTCATTCTTACCAAGAACAATTTCAAATATTATATGCTGGTTCACATCATTGTGCCTGTTTGTTGGTTTTTTTTTTTTCACCCATGATATCTATTTTGATAAAAAAATGTCTAATCTGTGAGAAACTTTCTGTAAGGCCTTCCACTAAGCTTTCCTTAAGCCTTTCTACTGTTAAGGAGATTTATTAATATGGTATGACAAAAGGAATCCATCTGTTGTCATTTATCAAAATGCAAGTCCACCACCAGTCTTACCTCTAATTCTGAAAGTTGCAGATGTTTGGAGATTTTAATGTTGACTGTTGCACCTGTGAGCATATGACCTCTTGTAATATTCTATTCCCGCAGCCTTCAGTTGAGTCCAGTGAATGAAAGCAGATCCTCAGTCACAACAGCTTTTCTATTAATGGGAGTTTTTTCACTTCAACAGCGTACACTGGTTATGAGACTGCCTGGCAAAAGTGATTGTGAGTGTGATAGTCTAGCTTACTACTACAAAGAAGGAACTGTTTGGCAGACAGCATTACAAGAAGAAACTCTGACATGACAGTTTTCTGACTTCTTAGTAAGTTGTAATCATCTGAACAAACTTTGTTAGTACACATTGACTTTCCTGCATTGTATCTCTGGTTTGCTAGATGGACAAGTTCCTATAAATTCATCAATCTTATTTAGCTGGCATGCTAGTTTCTCAAGGTTTATCAAGACATAAAAACCAGATTTTTAAATGAACAGAGATTCCCTGAGTCTGTGTGCATATCCATATCCATTTTCACAGCTAAAACCTGCTCATACTGCAGACTCTTGAATATCCAAGATCCGTACAAGATCTGTATCCAAGACCTTTCCGTTAGTACTTCTCAGAATGATGCTTTGTTAAACTAGGTCAGGATGCTCAGTATGATGGGGAAAAACATACATGTGCATAAGAAATGCAAAAAATTGCCTGACCAAGGGAGCTGGCATACCATCTATCACAAACTCACAGTATTTTAGTACTGCATCCACTTACACAAGCTGAAGACCTGGTGGTAGACATTATAGCTACAATACTCTATGTTAAGCTAATAAGACAATAAATGATTGAGGGGGTAAATATTAAAATCTTCCCAAGACAATAGCACTTAATGTTCAATTAATAGTTATGGTAAACCTGACTGAAATGTATTCCATATTATTTGTGACAAGACTTGCTTTCAATCAGTGATTACAGAGAACATTTAAATTAGCAATGAGAATTACCCTGAATAACAAGCTCATTATTTATTATTTTTTTTTTTTTTGAGCTTATTAGTAGCACTGCCTGGTTAGGTTTTGTGGAGCCTGTTCTGTCCTTTTCTGCATGAAAGCCCAACTATGTAACATTTCTGAAAGCAACAATTGTGATTTTATAATGAACCACAAGAGGGAGGAGAATGAACGTAAATGAAAGAACTTGATTTTAATGAACAACTGTTACATTTTCGGACAATGCCATATTAATACTGAATTTAAGAATCTTGACCAGGTGTTATCTGTGGAATGAAGAGTTTGAACTAATGGCAAGATGCTGATTCCAAGATTAGTTTTTTTCAGGTCTGCTGATTTATTACTGATCCTGACTTAAAACTGTGGACAAACCACACTTCCAAAGTTGCAAGATACTATACTGAGTGTATACATCCCTTTATTGCCTGGATCAAACAGAAACATATGCCAATGAAATGATAAAAATAGAGATCTCTGTTATCTGAATAATCAGTTTTAAAGGCTTCTACCCCACCTTTTACTTCTCCCCCCTGCCCAATTATACAAAGGAGTTCTCTAACTCAAATAATCAAATAATCAAGGAATTCCTCTCATATGCATAGCAGATTTTTTCCTGTCAAGATGCAACTGGAATCATCTCACTGTTCTGATCATGGACTGACACACGACTGGTGAAATTTCAAGAGCTTTTCAGATTGTTATTTTTTTTCAAGTATTTTTCCAAGCTCCTGTTTAAAGAAGGCTCATAGTCCCCTGCTCCTCGCATGCAGAAGCAGTTATAGTGATGACAAAGCTGGGGACTCCCAGAGATGGTACTCTGGGACTGCTGAGAACACATACCCCTACAGCTGGATCAACTCTTCAGAGAGTATGCCCACGTGGCTTTGGCAAGGAATTGACTTCCTAACCCCAGGACTCTGTAGGCTTGATAAGAATTTCTACAGCCAACTGGAGGGCAAGGGAAGAAAACAGATTTCAAGAAGCCACCCTCCACTTTCTCTTATTTCAAAGTGGATACAAGAGCCAGGCAACTTTCCCAGTTTTTAGCTCTCTGCATCTCATGTTCCATCTCCCTCCTGGACTAGGTTGTTAGTCTCCTGGGAAAGGAATAGGAAAGAAAAGGAGTCTTTCCTCTAGACTAAGAAAGAAGCAAAGCAACAATTCTAACAGCAATATGAGAATGGTATTGCAGCAGGTGGTTTCAGCATGGCAAAAAATAGTAACATAGGCAGCAAACCTCCTCCGCTTTTCTATGCAAGTAATTGCAAGAAGCCCGGTGGACTATAACTCTGACAGAACACCATGTAATGTTATTACACAAAATTATAATGCCCTTAATTTAATCTTCAAAAGCTGAATGGTGTGAAGGAGGTTTGCAAAAAGAAATTAAGATAGTTACACTAGAAGAGGGCAGAATACTGATTACCATCAGCGAGGTATCCAGATTTGACTAATGGCACAGTTATTGTATGCATAAGCCCTAATGGTGTTTAAGTGGTTGCTAGAATGAATGCAATTAATGTAATTTATTTGTCAGTATCCAAACACTATAATACTTGGAATAGGATGGGAGGTCCCTTGCCTGGCATATAGCCCTATGTATATTTTTCAGTGTCTTTTTTCACAAGTACACAAAACCAATAACTCTGATGTTATTTATTTATTAATTAATAATGTTATTATTATCCTTATTTTTTTAAGGATAACAATCTACTTAGCTTTAGTGTTTTAAACTTAATTTTTATCATTTTCTGTCATGGATTTTGAAGGGATACTTTGGGATATTTGAAGGCAATAAGTGACCTTGCATCTATCCTATAGCTCTTGAGTGAGTGTATGATTTTTTAGAGAGAGATACTCCTAGTTTGACTGAACTGTCGTAGAACTGACAGTAATTTTATTGCTTTCTTAAATTGCTTCAGTGATTAATGACAATCTATGCTTTAAAAAGAAAAGAAAACCAATGTATTTCTAATGTGAGTTTCTGTCAGATGGAAGCTGAAGTTAATTTTCAGCTATGGGATCTTATCTTGCTGTGTCAAAGAACCTTATGTTAATGAAGAAGTTTTGCACCCCTACCTGAGTATGACTGGGTTGTAACTGAGATGTTTGAATTACATGGATAAAGTTTCTGATATTTGTCTTTGTATGGCTCTTGCTTTTGGTCTCCCATTTTTACAACTTGCTGACCATTTAAATATCTTCTCTTTGTGATTTATGGGTTTTTTTTTTGTGTTCCTAACCAAATAAGAGAGAAAGCAGATTCATTACTCTTGTACAAATGAAAGCTAACGAGTGTGTTAGGGTTAATAGCAAAACTTTATCAACACTCATTTTCCTTTCAATTAAGTTACTAAAAATATTAACAGTGCTCCCCACTGCACTGTCATGTTTAGGGTAGCTTGAAATAGCATAGAAATATTCCTTTTGAGACATATAACTACAAATGAAAGGCTTTCCCTTTCTTTGTCAGAGTTTGGCTAGCAAAATGTACACAGTAAGAAACATAGTTAATAGGGAAGCTCCTTGATGTAGAAAAAATGAACAAGTTAAAAGAAGCAATTTTGTGAAACAAAGATTAAAAGTTAGCTCTGATACAGAAAGCTGTAAATTACTAATGTCTTGTAACAGTCAGCTATGTAAGATATATCCTAGTGCCTGTGTGCTTCTGACTTCCTCTGGAATTGCTTCTTGTTGCTACCTTAATCTTAGGAAAACCTTAAGTGAGAAGTTTGACTTAACATAGTTGTCAGATTCTACTGTGCATTAGTTCCCCTGAATATAATCTATACAATGATAAACCTGAAGTACTGGAGCTTTTACCTGCAATAAGCACAACTAGAAAACCACAAATGGACTTTTAATTTTTCCCTTGCAAGAGCTATAAAACCTAAGGTAAACCGTCCTGCCAAATCACTTTTTATACTCCCTAGTTTTACTCCAGTTAATTAAAAGCAGAACTCCTGCCCTTCTCTGTGGTTTCCAAGGTTTTCACCGGGGGTACATGCCCCATCCAAAGTCCTGAGATTGAATTAGAGGTCCTTGGTGAGTTCATATCCCAGGGCTCCTATGCCTGGGGATTTAAGCTACAGTGTCAATAAAGTCCCCTTCTCCAAGACACGGGAGCCTTACAATGTCAAAAATGAGCAGGCCACATAAAATTTAATGCAGCGATGAAGACGAGCTTACTCAGCCCTAATACTTTTGGTTGTTTGTTTCAAATAGGATTGATCACTTTGATGCCTCTCTAAGGAAAAGGTGAGCCGAATATTTAAATCCATGTTGTTTGGGGGTTTTTTGTCTTGTTTTGGTTTTGTTGGATTGTTTTGAGAACATATTGCTGTCTATAAAAGGTCTTTAAGCATTCCGCATTCTCCAATTAAGCAATTTTCTGGGCATTCTAATGTGATCTTCTGAGTGCTGGAAAGTAACAGAAACAATAATGCATTTAATACCTGGCCTGATGTCTTGGCAGTAAAACTTAGCACTCCAGTGTGGGAAGTAGCAGGTTCAAGACCAACCCCAGGAGTCTTACTACTTGGACTGGCAGAGGGCTAACGCAATGCACAGACAGTGAGCTCATTCTGCAGGTGGAGTGTTCAGCTGCATTGATCTTATGGCAAATCCAGCCTGCTAAGGTTTTGGAGAAACATTGGCTCTGATCTAAAAGGAAATTGTGCTGCCTTTCCCTGTCTTTCCACTAGTTTAGCTTGCAAGCTCTAATAACATTAAAACATACTTTAAGCAAGACAGCTGACACAGCTACAGAGACAATTTCCTAGAAATGGTAAATACAATACGCAAAACTCTCTAATATCTCATTAGGTAGTTGTATTTTCATGGGGTCAGCCAGCCTCCCTGGCTAGGTTGAGGTCAATTCTAAAATATGTGTATTATATACATTAGGCATCTGTTAATGAAGTATAAATTTCATCAACAATCCGGGTGCCAAAATCAACTCATTTGAGTGCATGGTTTGCATCTAAGTGGTGTCTTATGGATTTGTTCCATAGCTGAAACAGCAAGTTTGTATAGATGCCATGAATGGCATATAATAAGGGAAAAAAAACAACACCAGAAGCATCTTAGAGGAGCATAAATCCTCTGAATTTCTGCTAGATGAAATTCAGAGGGTTGTAACATGACAGTAAATAAAGAACAAGGAAGAGATTTTGTTACTGGGGCCAAGAATATCTAGTCAGTGCTAATAATTGTTTCCTTTGACAAAAAATGAAATAAAAGTTGACAATTATGAAGCAAAAACACAATTTCAGAGCACTCTTTCTGGCCTGAGAGGGTGTGAGCAGAGGTTCACTTTAAAAATTTACCAATATTTTGCTCAGACCCATTAAAGGAGTCCTGGTAGAACAGCAGCAAGATGCCACTCCATCAGCAATTAAGCAACAGGCCCTCATGCTGCTTACTTCTCCTCTCAGCCTAAGGGTGGTAAAGTAGGGCTTTTTCCCAACAATGACAAGTCTAGAAATGAGAATAGTTTCAATAACCCTAATGCCAGACCTTACGGTGATGATGCGACAACACTCCTCCTTTGCAAGCACATAAGTAAAAATTCTTGACTGCTTTGGAAGTGAAGTGAGACTATGTGTTGCCTCTCAACATGTAGGCTGGAATATTACTCACCGCCACAGGGCCTAAAGACAGGAACGATTTTGGCCAATTTTATTGCCCATATTGCCCAAGTGGCAGAAGTGTTTCAGAGTAGTAGCCAATGTAAAAAAGAATATGAAAGAAAATAAATTCTTCAGAGTTCAAAAACAGCCCCCTTTCATTCATCAAGTTTCCATAGCTGAGCACAGGACTGGTGTGTGCTTTGGCAGTGAAAAATAACATTTCAGAAAGAGTAAGCTTTACCGGTAGCACATGTTGAAGCAACAAGTTGTGTTAAGCCAACGGTAAATTTGACAGAAGAAATATGTCAGTCTCTTTGAACAAATTATCTGAGGTATATATATGGATCCATGTGAACCATTCCCTTAGTTTTGATCCAGGATTTTTCTTGAAAGTAAAGACGAGGTTATAATAGGCAATAGCATGAGAAAATTATTGGCAAAAAAGAATACACCATGCCAAAAATTGTCCCACAAGATGTTGAATCTCAATGAAAAATGACAACCAGCAAAAATGTGAGGGGAAAATACAATCTCCTAATTCTTCATACCTCTTCCTTTTCCTGTTTAAGGAGAGGATGGGATGATCAATGATTCAATGATCATAGAATCATAGAATCCTGTTAATTGAAATCATGAGATTTAACTTGGGGTTGATTTTTGTGTTATGTAGGCATCTAGTTATGGAACTCCATGTAGATTTTGTTCCTCACTTGAAAACAAGATACTTTTCTTGCTCTCAGAAAATATTTATCAACTTAATAAAGAGTTTGATAAGCTCATTTCTTAGTGAAATCCACGTCTCTCATGGACAGGGATTGGGATCACTAAGTATCCCTTTTCTTCATAATTTCTTCAATTGTGTCAGCTGCTGCCATTAATCGTGTTATTCTGTTCAGGGAGTTTAGTGGCTCAAATGATTAGAAGGTACTATGATGAATAGTGCAATGCAGTTAAGTAAAATGTACCCATAGGTACTGAAGAGAGCTTGGAATACTTTTAGTGGCTTATAGGTGTATAGGGGAAATAGTGCTAAGTATCCAGCTGCTAGGTACTCTATTGTGCTTTTGTACATTATAAGCTATTGCTGATTCTTTAACCACTGAGTTTTTGTGTAGTTCAACTCCAATTAGTCTGAGCTTAGCCAGACTGAGTGTGTCTCATGCACAGCTAAGGGAGAGGTTGACTACAGGACAAAATACTAAGAGATAGCAGCCAGTAACTGAAAACAAGGTTTCGGCAAAGAATAACCGGTAGATGAAAAGATTACATGGTTTAAATATAAAACTGTACATTTTTGAGATGAAGTGGTATGTATCAGAAAAGATATATGAAAGCATGACCCTTAAAAGCAGTCAGCAATCATATAAGCTGATAGTTCCTCATTACTGGAAACAAAAAATGCAAAATCTTTTTATGTGTGTCCATACTTGGTTGTAAAACATAGTGAGACCCATAGAAGTCCTTCTATCTACGTCAGTGGGCTTTAGGACAGAGCAGTAATTGCCCACTGGAATGATGTTACAGAGTACCTTCAGAGAAGTTGATTGTTTCTATTCTGCTGCAGGTAATAACGTTACAGTCTAATGGTTAAGGCTTTTTATGTATACCTGCTGAAAAGAAGCAGATCCTCATTGCCTCTGCAAAAGAAAGCAATGAGTGACACCTCAGGTTTTTAGTACTGTTAGCTTCCAGGTTAAACAGGACTGATTCTCTCTTTGAAAAGCTCTATACTGTTGAAATTAGTGAAAACAGTATCATGAATTTTTTGCAGGGAAAAATATCAATGACATATTTTCCTCTTTATCCATCTAGTTCTGGAGAATGTAATACTGCTGAATACATTGGCTTTTGTAAGAGACATAAAACAGAGTCTCTGATCATTTGTGGTCATTAAGGATCCCTTTTTTTTTTTTCATGAATAGAGGTGTTAGTGAAGGTGTCCTGGCCTAATTCCAGCTCCTGTAATTGTTTTTTTTTCTTTTTTTAACCCTCATGCATTCCATCAGCAGTTTCATTTGGCTATATATGTTGGTCTCAATTTAGTGTTGCCCCATTGGCTCCCCTTTTGTCAGCTAAACTGATGAAAAGAGACAGTAAGACAACCGTAAGCTCTCTTTTTCTCTCCCATACAGCCTTTTCTCCTGAGAGTATAAGTAATGCTTAACACAGATTTAAGATATGTTTGCAGTGGTATACCTGTACTACCTCTCCAGCAGTAGATGGTAGGAGGACATTTCTAGATGGTAGTACTAAGTAGGAGCCCAAAAGTGAATGGGTCAACCATTAGAGAGAAGCTAGATATTGGTGTCTGAGTCATTCTTCTAACACAGTGACTTTTAGCCTTGTAGTAGCATGCGGGAACATTGTCAAGTCAGCTTGTGGCAGGTGATATAACCTACTACGTGGTGCACAGTCGGATTTGTAGTGATGGATAGTATTGGCAAGAGATAAAGATAATTCTGTCTCTCTGTGTGACCTGGTAAAATGCTTCCAGAATTTGACAGAGAGGGGATGAGTAGGCTGAAGACAGCAGTACAGTATTTGATGAGATAAAGAAACACATGAGGCATTCAGTGAGAAGCTGAATCGAAATAACACATCGTTTTCTCTGACAGATATGAGAACAGAATAGAAAACAAGGCTGCTGTCTTTCTGCTTCTGTGCCTGGCTGAAGTCATAAACAATGATGAAAAAGTCAGATACGGTGCAAATCTCTCATTTTTCATCTGGACTTTGAATAATTTCAATGTACTATATACTATCAGTTATAGTCTTTCTACCCTATGTTATATAGGAGCTCTTCAGGCAGGCATGAGATACTCTAGGATGCTTAAACAGTCTGGGGGCTGAGGTTTCATGAAATACTAGAAATCTGGATTTTTGGTCTCTCCATAGATATCAGCAAAGCTAATATGAGGCCAAGCAATCGAGCTCAATAGAGTTCCTCTCAGACATTCCTTGTCCTATGTAACTCCAATCATGTCAAGGTTTTAAATCCATGGGTAAAACTTTTCCTCTACACCAGAAAAAGGCCTTTCACTCATGGAAGAGTGATTAGAGATCATGTGGGTTTAGCTAGACTGGAAATTTTCCCAGCCATCTTTCAAGGTTGTTTTTAAATAAGAGTGACAGAAGCTCCCAGATTAAAGCACGGTCCAAAACCCGAAGTTAAAAGCCTGCAAAGAAAACATTATGTCAAGTGCAGTCTCACACCTCAGGTGACAGACAGTGCCTCTGTCCTCAGACTGTGACCATCAGCAGAACTGGACATAAGGAGTAGAAAGGTATCAGAAATAGGCAGAAGCACTGTACTCAGGAAAACTTGCATGTCTAGTGCTATTGCATATTACTCTTCAGGAATGTGTGTTTGCTCCTAGAAAACTTCACCATAGATCTATAAAGGGTTAAAAAAGCAATTCAAAATCAGCTTCTATTGGACTATTTTGTTTGGCCAATATCTGACATGGGTTGTACTGAGCACATTTTGCCACCTGGCCAATTTTTTTTTCCTGCCAAGCTATTCACTCTGGCTTATGGTGTGAAAAATAGATGTTTAATAGTTGATGAAGTACTATAGTGGGTAATAGTTTATAAATTTCTTTGACTTATTATGCTGAGCCTAAGTGACTGTTTATTAAGTTTATTTAAAGCCCCCCATCTCATTAACTTACAGTACTGGTGATTCCCTCTTCCCACAATTGCTGTTTCTAATGGAAAATATTCACCCATGTCTTTTGCCTAGGGCACATGAAACAACCCAGTGGAAAAGAGACTGCTTGGATAAGAACAAGACATCATCATTGGCTAGGTACAATGTGCTTATGCTTTTCAGAAGTGGATCTTAAATATGAGATGTGTTGTGGACCAAAAATCCTACAAAAGTCGCTTGCATAAAATACAGCTGCCAATATCTTACCCTTTTCTGCTTTGGGTTTACAGTGAATGTCACAGTCAGTTTTATCAGTAAAGCATGTCTCATGTAAAAAAATATTAAACTGATGACTTAATTTTGAAAAACGGCCTTTATTTTCTTAATGAAGTTCCATAGTACTTCAGGGAAATATTACATACTGAGGTTAAATAAATTTTCTGTTAACAAAAACCAGGCCCAGTCTTAACTTTAGGGATCTACTGTTAGCTGTGCAATGGGAAAGTGAGTTTCTATAGCTGAGAGAGACTGCTAGTTATGAAAGAACATGTTTTATTTCCTTATATTAGCTTCTAGAATGAAAAACATCATTAGTTGCTCTTGAAAAATTCTGTAAAATCTATCAAAATAATCCCACTGACATCAATGAGATAAGCATCGTTTTGTTGTATATAATATTTTAGTAATGCTATGTAAAAACTCTAGATTAATCCCTAAGATAATTGAACTGAAGCTACCATGAATATAATGCAGTTAAGTTTAATCCTCTGAATTTAAGTCCAAGCCACTTGGTTTCATGATCTTTACATCTGTTTCCTGAAAGTCTCTTGGAAGCTGAAGATAAACATAACTACTTGGTAATATGAAAACAGAAAAAATGGTAAGTATTGTGATATGTTTAAGAGATGGCTCTAAAAAAGGAAGTTGTGCATAAAATCCCCTCTTGTAAACAGAATCTGATAATACAATTTTTCCAAACTGAGATGTTAAACTGACACAGATGTTACAGAGCAGCCTCTTCCATATAATCTGAGATGACACATATGGAAACAACCACAAACATCACCTCAACTTGCAACTGTAATGCGTGGAGCAAGAGCAGGACCACCTGTGCTGCAAAGAGCAATCGGTTCTATTTTGGCCAGCTCCCAGGTGCTTTAAACAGCAGAGATAAAAATATGTACTACCAGTGTTGAAAGAGTTAATGTGACACTGCAAAATGAGCTTTGCTATTTGCTGTTTTGTTTGGCCAATAGCTGACACAAGCACATTTTGCCACCTGGCTAATTTTGTGCTGCCAAGTTATTCATTCGGGCCAGTGGTGTGAAAAAGGAGACATTTAATAGTCAACAGACACTATATAGGGTAATAGTTTATGATTTTCCATGACTACTTAGATGCTGTTCAAATTATTCTTGATTGAGCAAATTATTCTTTTTAAAAATCATCCCATTCATTTATTTACTAGTGATTCTAACCCTTCCCTCCCGTACATCATTTGTTTAAACCAGGAACAATCAACCACTTCTATGTTTGAGGGGATTTAGCCAAATGAAAACTAAAAGTGTATTATAGTTTAGATTATGACTTTGAATGGCCTTTCACCAAAGTTTTAGAGGTAGAACAAAATTCCACTCTGAGCTTTCCAGGGAACTCTGCACAGAGGTGTGGTAAGCTATCTAAAGCCATAGACATCTTGATTTAGCAGATGCAAATTTTAAACCTCCCTCCTGCTAGATATTTTATTTTTTCACCAGTTTATTTGGTTGTTTGGTTAGTTTGTTTTTAAGCTGGCCCACAGCCTGACAAGCCATTTCCAGGTTATGTGTTAGAGACCTCGCATGACGGTGTGGAAGTGGAGGCAGCACTTCTCAGCTACTCCCGCTCCCAGGAGGTGATCTGGGATCTAGGGGCTGCTCCATCAACAAGGGCAGCCATCAAGGGACCCCAACAAGGAGGGCAGGTCAGGGCCCACAGGACTAACCAGGGACACTTGGTAGCCTCACACACCAGGTGAGTCTGTGGGGATGAAGCAGGTGAGAGGTGGAGCTGGAAAATTGATTTAAGTGAGGGCAGGCACAGGCCTAAAGGCAGCCCTCAAGCCTGGGTAGGGCTCTGAGGCCTGCTTGTCACTCTTTCCCCAGCCAAGTCATTGGCCACGTACAGGCAGCTAGAGTTGTGGCAAAGAGTGATGAGGATCCTTTGCCCCTTCCAGGTCCTGCTCTGACCAACCAGGGGAAGTATATTATCCCTGTGTGAGTGTGCTGTGTTTAATTGTTGCCACACTCTGTCTTACACTCTCTCTTCTTTTTATTTTTGTTTTAGTTACCTAGTTGAAAACCCTTTAACTCTTTGCTGACAGGGAATTCTTGGCAAGGCCACTCCAGGTTGGTGTTGAAACAGCAAACTCTTCCTCAGGATAGCCTATCTGTTAATATATGAATGATTTATCCTGCAAGGTAGTGGTTCAGGTGCATGCATGTCAGAGAGAACATTCTTTGACAGATCTCTTTTGTATTTATTTGTTTTTATATATACTTCCTAAGGTGGTGGAAGCACACAGGAGAGGGAACTCATTGTCTTTCACAGCAAATACACTGGTGCTGTATGGCAATTGGATTTCCAGACTTCTCCTTACCTTTGTTAAGAAAACAGGAGGGTAGATCAAGCCATTTTGCTCTACAGATGCTAGTTTATTAAGCTATAATGACAGAAGTTGTAGAAGGAAAATTGTGCTCACTGTTGTGAGTTTATCTGATGTCATATAGTTTAGAAAAACACTGGTGTTAATATTCATTGTATGGCTTAACTGGTTTGATACAGCTTAGCAACATGAGTATAGCAAGATGCTTGTTATGTAGGTCTTGTTGTTTCAAAGTCTTTATTATTATGACAGCAAAGTCTTGTTCATTAAAGTTTCACAATCCATTTTCATTAGGATGAAACTGATTCTGTAAATGAACAGTTGCTCTGAAAAATCAAACCCTTGCAGCTATCACAGGGGAGGTACAAAGTCTGTATTAATTATCAGGAATATGGTGTCGATCGAAGATGTTAATTGCCCTGATGGTTAGTTATTTGGGGAATTGCCATGCATTTCATGCAGGGATAATAAAAATGAATTTTTAAACAAAGAGATCTTAAAATAATATATAATCTGTAGAGAATACCAACATCAAAGGCTTATCTCAAAGCTTTGAATTTTATCTTTGTGGTCCAAAATGTTAAAGATGAACTGAGCAATATTTCAGCTGGTTCAAGTTTGTGAGAGGAAAACAAAACAAGAGTTAATTAACTGTTATTACAAACCTTTTCAACTTTAATTTGACTTTCAAATATTAGCATTTATCTATGAACTATGCTTCTGGGTTTGACAAATTAGCTTTCACAGAACAAGTTTAATTAGGCTTCATTGTGCTTTTATGTCACTTTGCACAGTTCCAGACAATGAATGGATTAACTTACTAAAAGTAATATGTTTAAAAGGGTTTTTGAATGCTAAAAAAGTTGACAAAGTTACAAAGCTTTACCAGCCTAATGCAGAAAACATGCACCCTGTTTAGCATGCTAACATGCATTCTTTGCAGAGAACAGCTGGTGCTGACATACACAATCCTGCCTGGCTGCTCTCAATAGCCACAAGCCATGTCACCCCTGTGTCACCCTGAGAAAGTGTGGGGTGTGTGTTTACTACCAAAGCCTAATACCTGTGAAAGATGGAGGGAGAGCGAGCTACAGGTGCACATCACATGACTATGCATGCTGGTTCTCTAGTTGGAATAAAATTATCTCAGTGTGAACTTGTGTGTCTGATTTATTTTTAGATTATTTTTAACAGTGGCATTAGGGATGCTCTATATTTATGCCTGAGAGATGAAAAAAAAGGAAGAAAAGTAACTATGAGAATCAGAAACAATATATCAAGCTGATTTGACTCAACATTGTATAAAGTGAGAATGGTGAGTGTTGTAGAAAAGTATAAATAGATCTTGGGGTTAATGAAATGTATTGCTCTTCCTAACAAAGGCATATGTCACTGTAGAACTTACTAAATACAGACTTGGCAATAGAGTAGGTCCTATTTGTGTATAAGAGAGCTTGTTTTGCAGCTAGGTATAAGACCTTTTCTAATCGTCTCTGGCTTATGTTCCTTCTCTCTAGCCAAACACGTGTTTATCTGCCATGCCAGGGATATTGTAGTGTTAAACCTCTTTTGTCTAGACATGCTATCTGGTGCTAAGCAGGGTCGAGAGACCTTGAAGAGACCTAAGAGGTGATTTAATGGCAATTGTGTTTGATAACAGAAAGTCATGGAAATTTGTGCTATGTACAGAAAGAGGAACAGCAGTTTTCTAGGAAGCAGAGCAGTGTATCTGACCAAAGAACGCATTGGTGGTAGCTGCATCAGAAGGAAATGCTTTTAAAAACTGAAAATGTTGAAGCAGCAGTGTTTTATTCATGCTTATCCATTCCAAATCCCATAGCTGTTTCCTGGTGGCCAGTATAGAATCATAGAATGGTAGGGGTTGAAAGGGACCTTTAGAGATCATCTAGTCCAACCCCCCTGCAGAAGCAGGTTCACCTAGATCAGGTCACAAAGGAACATGTCCAGGTGGGTCTTGAAGACCTCCAAGAAAGGAGATTCCACAACCCCTCTGGGCAGCCTGTGCCAGGGCTCCATCACCCTCACAGTGAAATAGTTTTTTCTTATATTTAAGTGGAACTTTTTGTGTTTCAGCTTCATCTCATTACCCCTTGCCCTGTTGCTAGCTACAATAGAAAAAAGGGATGTTCCAACGTCCTGACACCCACCCTTTAGATATTTGTAAATGTTAATAATATCTCCCCTCAATCTCCTCTTCTCTAGACTAAACAACCCCAGTTCCCTCAGTCTTTCCTCATATGAAAGATGTCCTAGTCCCCTGATCATCTTGGTGGCCCTGCGCTGGACCCTCTCCAGAAGTTCTCTGTCCCTTTTGAGCTGAGGAGCCCAGAACTGGACACAGGACTCCAGATGAGGCCTCACCAGGGCAGAGTAGATGGGGAGAAGAACCTCCCTTGACTTGGTGCATCCCAGGATGCCATTGGCCTTCTTGGCCACGAGGGCACATTGCTGGCTCATGTTTAGCTTATTATCAACAAGGACTCCCAGGTCTCTCTCTGCAGAGCTGCTCAATATATAGTTGAGGTTAATGTCAGGACTGTGCTAACTCATGTTTAGCTGACTGCCTGCAGAGTAGATCTGGGAGCTGATACTGTACCAGCATTGTCCAGACAGGCCATTTATACTCCAAAGGTATCCTCTATTCCATGGGCAAGAAAAGCCCATGTCATATATGGTCACTTAGTAGCTTAATGTAAGTTGAAGATTTTCACTGTGTAGGAGTGTTGCTTGAGGGCCTGCTGATCTGCTGGGTAAATGTTGAGGATGTGTCCTGTTATCTTTTGTTTAAGAGTGGTGTTGTACACTGTGGGCTGAGGAACCACACTATGTTTGGTAGATAGGTCATGTGTGAGAAAGTGACATAAAAGAAGTTAGGACAATAAGGAAGATGAAATAGGGAAGGAGTGTGATGCACAGAGGTAACAAGGAAGCTGTTACTAAGCATCACTGTGAAATAAACAAAGCTAAAGATATTAGAGCAGGGAAATAAAGAGATGACCTGAAAAGTACATTGCAATGCAGTGATAGCAAGCTCAAACGAAATCAAAGAAACAGGCAAAAACATCAGGCTGCCACTTAAACCCCACTAGGCAACCAAGATCAAATATCTCTTCAAGTTACCTTTGCTGTAGTGACCATTTATAAAGGGTCCCTTAAATCTAGGAGAGAGAGACAGTTTTAACCCTATCAGAACAAAATGAAGTTGCACCTTTCTTCCCTTCTAGGTGGTAACTGCCAGACACTCTGTTTTTCTCTATACCCATTATTCAAATTTTCATCTAACTTTGCAAGTATATATAACAGAAGTCTAGGTGAAACCAAGTAATAAAGGACTTGGAGGGAACACTCAATATACTTTTGTACTTTAAACTCCCATTCCCTTTTTCAGGATTTATGAGTGCCCAAGAGGGACTGGCCAACATTAAACATCTTTAACAATATATTTTCCTAAAACTATACTCAAAAATACGTAAAATCTAAAGGATTATGTGTACAAGAACTGAATGGAAAATGGAAATATAGTTAACGGAATACTTGAAAATATTCAGCATAATTTCAGTTTTAAAGAGTTGAAAAATTAGTAACATTTGCAAAACGCAGACACTATTTTAGATTTTTTTCCCCTACCTCTCTTATTTGTCCTTTTTGATACTGAATCATTTAAAATCCATAATATTTACAAATTCTTACTTCCAGCTTTCCTCTTATTTTCACTCCTTCTTCTCTTCATCTTCATTGGGAAAGTTATAACAAAAAAAAAATCAAGAATGGAGGCCTGTTTTCCTAAGACCAAGAAATCAAAAACATTTCAGTTCCAGAAAACAAGTTTACATGAAACTAAACATCTTTTTTGGCTTAAGGCATTTCTTAACAGCTTCAACATGTAAGACTGTCATATGTAGTATCTTGGTCTGAAAACACCTGTTCCTGACATATTCTGATTGATTCCAATGAGATTTTTCTGAGTAAGAATAGTGAAAACTATTCAGTAAGGACATCAGGATTTGGTGTGCTTACATTAAAGTCCCCAGTGTTGGAGAAATCTATGCATTTGCTTTAAACGTGCATACTGTAAGTACATCCTTTGAAGTCAGTGGGAGAAATCCTCAGTTGATGTCGATTGCTATTCCTCCACTGATTTCAGTGAAGTGATAACATTCATCGTAGCCGAAGACTTATCCCATGGGAACTGAATGCTATTGTAAAGTTACATGCTTAGAAGCTTTTTCCACACTCACCAAGTCTGTTTCCTTTCTGCTCCCAGAACTTTAAAGCAGCCTTTTATAGTATTCCATTTCAATGCCGTAATGACAGGAGTTTCATTTCAATGATGGAAGAGAATCCTATAGTTCTGTGGAGCATAAAATGTTATAAACAAAAGGCAAGTGATAAATCAGACCCATATACTATGCTTTACTTATATACTTTCAGTGTATATAGTTTGCTGCTTGTGCTGGTATGAAATTCTTTCAGGTATGGTTTTCATGTTCAAAGAGATTGTACTCCCCTTTACCATTTTTCACTCTCCTGAGTTGTACATGGATTCTGTGAAAATGTGGTTCATTGAGTTTAGGCTTTTTTTCCTATTGAAAGATGAAATTAAGTAGGATTTTTTCTCCATGTTGTCACATCGTACAAATGGCTTACAGGACAATTTATCCTCTTAATTTTTGCTGGTGCAACCCCTTCTCTTTTTTCAAATGTCAGGCTGATTTCAGAGTATGCTGATCATAAACCACTCTCTTGTTTTCTCTTGTAACTTCTTGTATGCTCATACAATGCCAAATGGAGTTTGGCTGTGTGTTAGACCACAACGTAAAATAGTCATGTTTTTCATGACTTGTTCTTTAACTTTCTGTACTATTTGTTCTCTAGATTCAGTGCCTATGGTAGCATCACAATAGCTTGATTTTCTTGGACTTGTCATTAGGCCCAAAAATTCTTTGAGAGGGAAACTAAAAGAAAAATATGAACTATTTTTTCCAAATGCACTCTTTCAGAGGATAGAATACAGGTTGGTACCGAGGAGAGTTGTTGAATTTAAAAAACATGCATCTACATTAATAAAGTTACAAAAATCTGAATTTAGATTCCTCTGCACTGGTTATCCTGACGGATGAACTTTGGGGCAACAAACTTCAGCTGCGTATGAGACAATTGGGAAAAGATGGGATCATTGGACTTGGCCAAATCATTTTGACATGGCAGTCCTTCTGTAAGCAGAACACAAATGTAAGGGTTAGGCTGTCTTTTACTGCTGAATCGGGGAATATAAGTATTTTCACACTTCTTTTCTGGAAAACAGCAAAATGATCTTGGGTAATTAGAAACAGTAGCCTTACTTGTAGACTCAGCAAGTTATAAACTCTATAGCTACCTTTTTATCCAAAGCACGGTTCCCAGACCCCATAAGACATGGCTCAAGGCCAAAATCCCTAACCCACTTTTACTCAGGGGAGGTATTATGATCTCTTGGTGTAGGAAGAATGTATGCCTCTTGCTTCTCAGGTAGCTGCAACTGTGAGTGTACTTAATTTTTGAGGGGAGGGCCTTCTCTTGAATTGGTTTTCTAGAAACTTCTCCTGTCAACTTCAAATGCTAAGTTGTGTCCATTTACCTTCAGCTAGAAACCAGACTACTAGATGAAAATGGGGCAATAAAAGTTGGGCAAAATACAGATGTTTGGATTTTAGGCAGAGGATGATAATTCCTTATCTTGTGTGAAAATGTAAAGAAAGAAAAGACATATTTTTATGAAGTATTTATCCTTGAGAAATGTGTCACTGCAAGAACTTCATGATGTATTTACTCTATGGAGACAATTTGTAACTAACAAACTGTGCACTTTGCTCACCAGTAACCTATTGTTACTGCAGATTTTGCAGGTAGATTGTCAGCCATTTGCTGAGTCGTTTTGTGCAATCTCTAAATCATTACAGGCCATCTATTTGAGAAGTGTTAGTGGAGGAAGCATAATGTGCTTTCATGGTAATGTAAAATGCATTAGAAATGAATTGCATGATGCTTACCTCTCAAATTACAGAAAAGACAATGACAACCATATGTGCAAATGCAAATTATATATAAAAATATCACAGATGAATCCCTGAGCTGTAACACTTGTTGTTCATTTCTATAAATATTACCATATCAGGATTTATTTTGACACACCACTAAGATAAGTGCAAGAACTGACAATAATAATGTATAATTTATGTCCTTCATATTACCTTAACATCACTGTGCTTACATTATTGCATAAATTAATTTAATGTTTCTGACATACAGCAGATTATTCAAGCACTTGTTCTTTTGTCTTCTACTGGTTTCTGTTGCTGTTTTCCAAATTACAGGATATTATTATACTCTAATGTTTATTTTATGGTACATACAATTCATAAAGTCACTTTAAAGTTCTGAAAGCTTTTATTTAGCACTCAGATAAACATGTGCTGTTATATGATGCTGAAGGAGCATTAAAGCTTTTGTATATTAAATAACTTTATGCTTGTGATGCAAATCAACAATAGCTGAGAAATGCAAAGCTCAGGATAAGTTGAATCTGCAGCTTGTACTGTTAGGGTACTTAGGAAATGTATGGTTGGAACCAGGGGGATGTATGTGTGAGAATACTTCCCAAATGTATGTATAATTCCTAGTTTTAACAAAAACATCTGTTGGAATTTTTCAGTTTCAACCACACTACTGTCATTACCTGGCCATATATTAAGTTATATGTAATCAAATGTGCATTTCACCATGCCCACCAAACACATATGCTTATTGGATGTCACTGAATACACTGGAGTTTTGCTTTGCAATTGAAGGAAGAATTCAACTTTTTATGTCATACGATCTCTCCTCTCCCTCTCAAAAGACAGATCATCCTCTCTGGACATACAGTACATTTTCTTCAAGTTAGAAATAAATTTCTAAGAATAGACAATTAAACCTCTTCATTTCTTTGCATCTAATAGACATGAAAATTAGTTCTCTTTGAAAAAAACAATCTGAAACAAAAAACCCCAGCAGCACCTGTATCATTTCCTCTGTCTCAAATTGTTTCAACAGTGCATAATTGGACGTATTGTAAACACCCAGTAACTGTTAAGTTAGTAACAGTTGTGCAGCTTCACTGAATCTGGAGAAAAGAGAGTGTAATTAAGCCAATCTGTTCACATCTCAGCCCAGGCCAGTAGTAGGGAGAGCTCCAGGTGGAGGATTCCCATGTTGAACCTCTTTGACTTTCACAATGTCTCAATCATGTACCACTCTTTTCCTGGGGCTAATGGGAACACAATATCACCTTTGGTGTAACAGCTCCAGGGGATGAAGGACAGAAGACACAAAGCAAGAGTCTTCACTGGTAGATTATATGGACTGCTTCCCTTGGTCTTTAAAGGCTTCATGGCTACATAATTAGTTTCTTTTTTTTTTTTTTTAAATGGCTTTGTTCTGAAACCATTTTGTATACTTTAAGAAAACAAAAATAAAAAACAGGAGAGCAAAATAGATGCACAATTTCAAGGCCAGCTTCACCTGTACAGTGCTTCAGTCTTATGGACTTGCCTCAAAATCCAAAACCACTGTAAGCCTCATTTAAAACCAGCTAGCTATTGGTGTGTTTAGCAAGTTAGTGAACATCATCTAAAATGAATAAAAATTTAAAAGTTTTTCAATACCAATACTAAATAAGAAATCATTAGAAACATTACAGGCTTACTTCTTGTGCTTGTTTCCCGCTTTTGTTTGGATATTCAATAACTGTGGAGCTTCTTTGACAAAATGCTTATGAGAAGGCAGAGCTAAGATCAAGCTTACATGTCAACAATTTGGGACTGATGAATATAAATATATGAATGTTGTGATAAACTGAAATCAATCAATACAAACACTGAAAGACTCACTAAAGATTTGGACATGTGAAATTTCATTGCAGAAACCAATTTGGAGGTACCTGATCTTCAAGATAGAATCCATAACCCTCACTTAAATCTCTGTCTTTTCTGGATAATGACTGAGGAAAGTCAGTCTCCTCAAAAAAAAAAAAAAGGTCTTCAAAACAATTATGATCTGTGTACGAAGCTACAGAAACTTGGACCAAAGGAGAGATGTTTTATAACAACCTGTAGCTCTCCCAGTATAAGGTCCCAGGAGATGGGTAGAGGTTTCTGTTCATTGCCAGAAGTAGAGGTTTCTGATCCAGTTGCCTTTCAGGGTAAATACAGCTTTACTGAAGGGGTTGCACTCCTGTCAGTTGATACACAATTGAAGTTAAATAATCTCCTGGGAGATAATCCTAGTCACGATGATTAAAATGGCATGGTCAGGGCAAAGACAGATAAAACCGTTTATCTGTATGCCCCTGTGTCAAAAACCATGCACAACGCTTTGTATCAGAGCTGAATTCTATGTCTTGTGATGGGAGATTTCTGGGGTTGAAGTTTATCTCTTAAAGAATTCTTTGTATTTTACCTACAGTGTTACATCTGGGGTAGGAGGAAAAGGAAATATTTTTTCTGAATTGGCTTTTATCAATTAGTTGATATATACAATCTGTTTCTCAAAAAAATCTCACTCAAGACTTTTATTCTATCTCAAAAAATCTGGTTGCAACTTCATGCATTTGTTTGTTTGAGGACATTATTAATCAAGGCATTAGTTTACTGTGCTGAGGGATTATCAACAAAGCATCCCTTTATGCATATTTGCAGACTACCTATGATACTGCTGGGTATGGAGCCTCTTTGGAGGTGCTGACTGCCACTCTTGGTAGTGACTGACACAGAACATAGTGGTCTGTTAGAATTTAATTGTTGTCCATGTATTTGTATATGAAACTGAAACAGAAAGCAGACATCCTCAAAGAATGCTGGGGATTGTAATTTCACAGGATACTGATCATTAAAAGTTTAACTTAAACGACAGGTTTAGATGGTTCAGTTTAAATCCCCCAAAAGAATACAACAATCTTTTGAATGGTGGTGAATTTTGTGGTTGAATCATCTATATAAAGAAGGATTAAAAACAATCTTAAAGGGAAAAACATTATTTTTTTTCCATGAAAAATGCTTGAGATGCTGAAATCTTATCTGTTTAAGCAGTTTCCCATTTTCACTGGAGTCTGCTTTTAGCAGTGATATAAAATAGAATATTCTTACTCTTTTGACTTTTTTTGATGTAAATCCCTTATTTTTTGATTGTTTTTTCTCCCTTACCAGCAGGAATAGTACCATAGTTGGGTTTTTTGGTACTATAGGGAAGGGCAGAGGTGTTAAAAAAACCAAAACACTGCTCTGCAGATACTGATATGGAGCAACATCTTCAGAATTTTACTGAAGAGGAACAGTGAAAGCAAATGCATTCTGTTGTGTCTAACTGCCGGGAGAGCAATTTTGTCTGATATCTGGTGCAGTAGCAGTAATTTTTTCCTATGGTAAAAGTAGAAATCACAGTTTGAAAGAGAACTACACGTGGGAGGCAATAATGCTTAAGACAGAAAGACTGATAAGGGAGTGTAGGTGGTAGTAGATAACACTTTTGAGCAGGACTTCAGCTGCATATCTGAAACAGCGTGATGCAGAAGTCCTTTAGGATGAAAAATCAGCAGCTGGGCAAAGACCATAACTGGGTGATGGAACTACAACTGCCAGCAATTAGTAATATAGGTATCACCTGCAAACCGGAGCCAAGCTCAGAGGCATAAAGCCTTTGTGGAGAGTAGAGAGAATGGAACATCTTTGAGGCTGCTGAAGAGAGGTAAGTAGACAATTAAAATTTTGTTCTAAGTTTAGCTGTGTCCCAGAATACCCCTACTGAAAGCACTCAGAACAGGAAAGAAACGGAAGAAAAGATGTAACCATGTTGAATGTAGCTTTCTGGAAAAAGGATAGAAGAGTGAGATCTCAGAATGGCAGGGGTTGGAAGAGACCTCCAGAGAACATCTAGTCTAGCCCAATGCAGATTCATCTTGACCAGATCATAGGAATGCATCCAGGTGGGTTTTGAAAGCCTCGAGAAAAAGACTCCACACCATCTTTGGGCAACCTGTGCCAGGGCTCCCTCACACAAGAAAGGAAGAACTATCTGCTCATGTACAAATGTAACTTTCTGTGTTTTGGCATGTGTCTGTTACTCCTTGTCCTAAGCAACTCCAGCCAACTCCCTCAGTACTTTTAGGTGCATCTCATCAGGACATAGGTATTTCTGGATGTCTAGTTTGCCTAGTAAGTCTCTAACTGAATCCGCCTCCTCCACCAAGGGACGTTCCTCCTTTCTTCAGACATTATCTTCCCAGGGCTGGACTTAGCAGTGAAGACTGAGGCAAAGAAGGCATTCACTCTACCTTTTCTATATCCTCCATTGCCAGGGCACCCTCCTTGTTCAAATGTGGGCTCACATTCTCCTTAATCTTCCTTTTGCTGTGGATGTACTTAAAGAAGCCCTTCTTGTTTTCCTTTACATCCCTTGCCAGATTGACTTCCAAGATGTCTTTAACCTTCCTGGTTTCATCCCTGTGCACTCTGACAACATTCCTATAGAATTCTCAGATAATTAGTCCTTTACCCGATTTTTTTTTTTTTTACTCAAGTGGAGTAAGATCCTAGCCCTTAAGATTCCTCCAAGCAGGTCTTTGAAGTGGCCAAGGTCACTTCTCTGAAGTCCAGGGTCGCAATCCTACTTACTGCTCTGCTTCTTTCATACCGGATTTTGAACTCCACCATCTCACATTGCAACTCCACCATCAGCCATGGCTGCCCGCAGCCTTCACATTCCGGATCAGACTTTTATTTGTCAGTACAAGATCCAGCAATACACTACTCGTTGGCTCAACTACTCATGTCAGGAAGTTGTCATCAATGCACTGCAGGAATCTCCTGGACTGTGTGTGCTTAGCTGTGTGACTTAGCCAGCAAATGTCTGGGTGGCTGAAGTCCCCCATTAGAACCAAGGCCTATGATCATGAAGCTTTCAGCTGTCCATAAATGGCTGGAAGCAGTCAAGAGGAGAATGAAGCAGAAAGAACAAAATAATCTGTATTAGCAAAGCTTCTCCATAGGTTAAAAATGTGACATTCTCACATATATTCCTCTGCTTCAGTAAACCATTACTAGCTGTGGCAGTAAAAAATATTGTGTGAGGTATACCATGGACTGTATTAAGAAGAATTCTAACACTAACTTCAGGACACTGGAAGCAATATTGGAGGAGTCAAGCAATTTTTTTGTTGTCTGGTGACTTTTTTGTTAGAAAGTCATGTTTGTAATCAAAGAGAGTCCAACATGCACATATGTTGGCAAACTAGGTTGAGACCAAGAGCATGTCTACACTTGTGAGTGAGTGACAGTTGAGCTGTAAAAGTCTGTAACACCAGTGATCCTTAGTCTGGACACAGCTGTACTGGCAAAACTAACTCTCAAGAGAGAAATTAGCTATGCTGGCAAAACCTCAATTTTGCCGGTAAAACCAAATCTATGCTAGGGCCTTCTGCCAGCACAGCTGTGTTGGTTGCAAATCCCACGTCCTCGCACTCCTGACTTTCTACAAGCAAAAGTTGAGTGCAAGATTTGCCTCAGCAAGAAAATAATAGGGAGATTCACTTCTATTTATCCAAAGCTACTTGTTTTAATGTAGAAAGTAAGGCAAAAATCTCCATAGTGTTATAGTTTATTCAGTCTCTATTTAGAGCTTTTCGCACTTGTCTTTCTAAAATGTTGATTTTTATTTTGTGTGGAGCACTTTAATATCAAATCATCAAAAATGCAATCTGGTAACCTGAGCCACATTACAGCTTCAATACAGCATTGCCTCATTCTGTGCTAAAGCACAGTTCTTTGATAAAAAAACATGATAAAGAGCTACATTGTACAAAACATAGTACAGCCAGCTGCAAATATTCCAGGGCTATCCAGTAGTAAATAGCATAAAGTATAGAATATATGGAGGCTAATGCTCTCATTCATTCTTGGATATATTTATTTTAAAGTAAAAATCAGATAAAGCCATGTAAAATCTGCCTACCATCAGCTGAAAGCATCAAGAAAACAGAATGATTTTTATTGCTTATCTGCCAAATGAGAACACAGTGCAAATATAGATCTACTTTCAGAGCTCTAAACTAGATTTGAGAGGGAACTAAAACGCAGGATTCTTTCTCCTCCTTGCTCTGAAAAATTGGACTTGGACTTTGCTTTTGTGGGTCAAATCATACTGATTTTACCTCTTCGAGGAAGAGTATAATCCCTTCTATGTTTTCTTAGTGTCACTGAAATATGTTACATAAAAATAAATCTACAGAAAAAATGTTTCCACAAAAGAACTAGAAGATGTAGGCTTTAAGAAGCCTGCGTAATGAACGAGCTTGATCTATGGGACCTGTCTGCCCAGCCTGTTTGTTGATGAATCTGATGCAGATTCTCTTTGCAAATGGGAGCAAAAAACCATTGAAATAGCTTTGGAAGTGTACAGACATGCACAAGTGCAACTAGAAAGGAATAGTTCTGATCTCTGAGCTCTTATGTTGCTGAGCTATGTGGATATTAACATCAAACTGAAAGGTAAAACCAAATAATTCCAGGAGCACAGGACCTATTGAAGACTGGTTTCTGATGAAACTACATTTAATGCTTGATAGTGAAATCTGACATTTTCCCATGGCTTGGACGGATCTCCTGATTTTACCCTAGGGTCATGATTTTGGTTTTTTTGCAAAAGCAGAAAATTATTTTGATGTCCCGAGTGTTAACTTTCTATGAGGATCAGCTTTTACTTTTGTTGACAACCTGTTTTCATTCAACATAATATCTTTGATACTAGTTCTACTTACAAATGTGTTGATATGAGAAGCTTTAGGGAAAACCATATAAACAAATGTGACTGCATCAGCCTTGTTATCTGAGAAAACCAAGCTTAAAACCCATTTGCCATCTATATGTAAAAAGAGTGCTTTGGGTGACCCCTTCTTAAAAAAGATTTCTCTTTTCCAAAACACTATCTGAGTCTAATATGACAGTTGTAGGAAAACTCTCTCTTGCCAGGCATACCCTGAAGTAGTGCCAGAGGCTTGCTGGCTTTGAGACATGTTAGGAGTTATTCATAACTCAGTGTGGGTACCTACTAGCGTTGGAATGTGCAAAGTGATTTTTTGAAACCCACACAGAATCTTCAGAAGATGGTCATATTTGATGTAGGCTTTTTCAGGCTATAGAGACTGTGCATAAGAAATCACAGCATGAATAAATAGTGCCAAGACTTGAAATTCCAGACTTTTCCCAAGGAGGCAGTTCCCACATTTTCATTTATTTATTTTTTCTTCTCAGTCATGCTGTGGCCAGGAGATGAGTAGGAAGTATGATATTCATTGTATTTTTACATAGTGAAAATAATACTTGTCTTGCTGTAGTTTTGAGTGAATATCTGTGATATTTAATTATGGCAGTAGCACTAAAGCATTACAACATTTCTGCACAGTCACAACCTGCCAGGAAGAAAGCTTAAACTCAGATATGTTTAAATGGCTTCTTTTTTGTTTTCCTAGAGCTGTTAACATAGGCTAGACCGAAGTCTGACTCTAGTGATATATAGCACCTTTCCTGAAACCATGAAAGATATGGGTTCTGTGGTTGTTGTGAGGAATTTTAATGATGACTTGTTTTTTACCAAAAATGAGTAACTTTGTGAGTCAATGGACATCTAGAATTTGTTATCTTTAGTTTTTGTTCATCATTATAAAACGTTAAAGTTCCTTAGGCCAAAGAAGGGAACAACCTTGAAGAAGAATATCAAATAACAGAGTAAATGAGGTGAATAAAATCTATGCAGCATATTCAAAAACCCTACAAGGGATTTGAAGGGACTGTAGATGGCAAATTAAGCATCAGAATACATAGATGTGACACTATATGGTATCGACTGTCATCATGATACCTATTTGAGATCAGGAAAGAATTTGCTATATTGGCTGATGACAGGTCAGTGTTGATTGCTGAAAAAGGCTGTGGTTGTTAGGGTGAAGGGCTCTACCATAGTCATGGTATAAAAATCTTGGCACAGCAAAGATAAGAGAGAGTATGCTGTCAAATATTCCTGCTACAGAGCCTTGGATTATATGTTAGAGAAATACGTATTTTTTTAAGATTAAAGCCTGTGTGGCTTTTTCCTTCCACAAATCTTAAAGTACAGAAATTTATTCTGAAAAGTTGAATTTATGAGTCCTTTCTAAAACCATAAGTTCCTTTTGTTTTAAATCTAACTTCCTGAAGATGTTTGTAATCTGATACTTTTTGTAAGTCTCAGGTCAACAGATCTCTAAATGTATTTCTTTTGGTGATAAAATAATCTCTTCCCTAAAGCCTGAGTTTTTAGGGGACCTTTTAAGTCACAGAATAATTTCAACCTCTGATAATTTTAAGTAAATTAAGAATTTTTCTGCTCCTCTCACTAGAGATAGATCCCATATGTTTGTTGTGTTTATTGTCAGTGAAAGGAGAGGTCAAACAGCTATTCCTTCCTGTACTGTTTTGTGTCAGTGTACAGGAGATATGCCAAAGAAGTCTGAGGTCTTGCATTCCAGCAGTGAGGAAATTCTCTGCTCTGCAACAGAGAAAGGGTTTTTTGCTTGGTTTTTCATTTACTTGTGGAAGGTCCATTTAACCATCCCCTGTATTAGGAAGTAAATAAACAGTATTTTGGCAGTCTTTTCAGAATACATAGAAAATGTGAAGTTTACAGGAGATCATTGGGATAAATAACTTCCTTCCTGCAAGTAGTTCAGTGTATGGCTGTAGAAATGATGAAGCAATTTGAATTGTTGTTGATTAAAGGTCAGACAGATGGTTATCCCCTTACTTGCCTTGAGGCAGATGAACTTCTTTTGCATTGTCTTTTTAAAATGTAAATTATATGCACATAAGTGATGTGAGGGAAGATTTGGTGCCTTCCCCCCCTTTTTTTTTCTTACCTGAGAAATTGAGCTTTACTTATAGAAATTCCTCAATATCAGACCAGGCTAAAGGACAGCTTTTATCCCTAATGGACTCATTGCTCAGAGACAGCCTGTACTTTCTGAATAACTGAATAGTGGGTAAAGGAGAGGGAAGATCATCCCATGGTGCAGTGATCCATGTCAGTGACTAATACTCTTAGGTTAGAAAGAAGAGGAGAGACATAAGTGTCTGAAGTTTTTGAGCAGTTTCTGAGGGAGCCTTTTGGAGTGTGGGCATTTGGACTGACTCTGATTTTTCAGATGCTTTTCCCTTGAACCAGAGTCGATCTCTAGCCCTGTATCTGACTGGGCTTTTGTTTATTTCTGTGGAATAGCGAACTCGCTATGCAAGCTGGGGTGTGCACAGTTGACAAGGCCTCTTTCTGCAGACTCCCACCCCCTGTGTCAGAGCACAAGTGTGAATATGGCTTTTTTTGCTTTAATGGCTGTGGAAAGCAAACTCAAGTGGAACCCGCTCTGCAGCTCAATTCTGAACTGCTGAGTGAATGCTTTCAAAAAACACTTTGCTTTGTTTGCCAATTTCCTTCTTTTTGAAAAAAAAAACCAAAAAAACCCTTTTCTATGCAGTGGCTATCAACTCTTCTCGCTTGAAAGGTAAAAATACACTATTTAAAAACCTTTAGTGTTTTGAAATCAATAAACTGGGAAGACGCTTGCTTTGTTTCTAAGTGTTGTAAAGGACAAAACTCCCCTCCTCTGCATGCAGACACAGGGAAAGCATAGTTGGGATTTACTTATGTGAGCTCTAGTAGAGTGTATCTCTCGGTGAGAACAGAGGATATGAGAAGAGGATTTGTTGAACATTAAAACAATCATAATCTGCATTTGGTCAATGACCTCTACGGGCTTGAAACCAGATGACCTGAGCCTGAATGCTGTTCTGACTTCAGTGGGTGCAGAGTTTGGGGGTCAATGGTTACATGTCAGTTTCTCTTTTTTTTCTCTTTCTTGTACTCTCCTGCATGGAAAAAGTCCTATTTTTTTAATAAACACACTGCAAAACTCCTGCTGACCAGGGTGATTTGGGAACTTGTTACATAGGCTGTAAGATCTCTAGTTAAAAAACATGTGAATGTTCTGGCTCCCTGTCAGGTGAACCTAAGCATCAGTGACATACTCGCTTTCCTTCCTGGCAGAAAAGAATCTGACAATCGGGAGTGAAGACCTTGCTGTTGGCCTTTGCAATGCACAGGATACTTCAATGCTGTGGCTGTCTGGAACCCTGATGTAAAGGGAAGCAGACTGCAGTCCAGAGTGGTGCTTTTTGCTGTATGTGATCCATGTGTGTGATAAAAAGTGGATATCAGGCTAGAAGCCCTTCAGGACGTGACAGGAATGAGAGGCTCCTGGAAGGAGGATCCCCAGTGAAGTTAGTCTGTGGCAAGGAGGAAGGTGGAAAATGCAGAGTATACAGAGAATTAGAAGCACAGTAGTGTGTGTGAAGTGAGAGAGGTGAACAGGAAGAACGACAAAAAAATTTGTCTGTAGTGGGCTGTGAAATGCAAAGGGAAACAAATGAAGGCAGTCTTAATACAAAATACGTGTTTTATTAATCAGATGGAGCTGCCAGATGAACTCATTTCTACCAAGTCACCAGCATAATCTCTTTATTCTGCTGCAGCTCATCCACTACTCTAGCTGACATGAGTTATAGCCCTTTACAAAATAGGCATGGACAGCAAAGATGAACTGTAAGGTAACAGCTTTCTTAAATGGGGTACAAGGAAATTATTTGACTTCGCAGGCAAGATTACAGTCTCCTTTTCATGAAAGAGTTGTATTAGACTTTTCCAAAGAGATACAGAGAGGCCTTGCAGCAATTGCATAATTTTAAATATTAAGGGTGTAAATTCGATAAGGCCTCAAACCATGCATGAGGCTTAATCTTTCTACATTTCCAAGTGGATTGTACATTGCCTTATGAAGTTTAACTTTTTCTGGTGTTTTAAAACTTTTTTTTTTTCCCTAGTACATCTTTGATTTCCTACCAGTTAGTTTCCTGGATTATGAACAGGGAATACAACAGAGATACGGTTACATCCTGTTACACCTGCTTATTTGAAACTTTGACCTTTTATGAATATCCTTGTTTCCTTGCAGTGATTTCATTTTCAGTGTTTACTTTTACATGAGCAAGAATGTATCATCAGTCTCTGCTAATTTTATTAAGGGTAGTTATCAAAATGAAGGATGGTATGAGACTGACACTTATGGCAGGAATTTGTCCACAAAGCCGAGTGTTGGTCCAGTATTGCAACTAAAGATTATAAGAACTGCTTGCATGACGCATGCTGGGGCAAATGAATGATGTGTTCAGTCCAGCGTATTTTCTTTGACATTTGCCAGAAGCAAAGACATTTCAGTGAAAACAATTTTACTTCTGCAACTCTGCTGTGGTAGGAAATATCCTGCAGAAACACTCTGGAAACTGACTTTGCTATAAACACAACTAAGAGCCAAAAAATATATTTCTGCCTCAGTGAGTGTGTTTTCAGTGATGCAAAAATGAAGTCTGTTTTTGCTTGTCATGTTGAGGTGTTTGATAATTTGGTTAGTATCAATAGTTATGTGTGACACATGTACACACTTTCAACAGGATGCTTAAATACATTACTTGCATAATTGTGCAAAATGGAAATTAATAAATTACTATTGAGTAGCTCCTTGCAAACAGTAATTTACCTGAGAAACTTTCAAGGACAGCATGAGGGACAGGAAAGAAAGAAGAGAAATAGGGAGAAAATTGAACTACAGAGGAAACAGACTATATAGAGGAAGTGAAGATACCGGAACACTGAGTACTTTGGAGCAAACAGTATGAGTTGGACATGTATGGATTTAAGTTGAAAATCAGGAGCAAACCTAGCTATCAGAACATTGAGAGACTACAACTGTTTTCCATGAGCCCTGTGGACCAAAATCTGAGATGGAGCTTTAGCTGCTTATGAAAGGCCTTATATAGAGTGTGCAACTATGAGGCTAGGAGCTGGTACTTCAGGTAGTACTCATGTTCTGTTTCTGCAGGATAGTGGTGCACATGGTTATCCTGTGTGTAGCTTGGAAGTGAACATGAAATGACCATATTACAGTGCTTATTTTCCCACTTTAAACCATAATCTTCAGTGTAGACAGAGAGTTAAGGGGTAAGATTGTGTTGCACAAAAACCTTGACATATCCTTTTATTTCCAAAAATATACCATTAATAATAAATGTCACAGTAATCATTATGAGGCTACAGCTCGCCTTGCCTTCAGAAAGTGAAAAATCTCCTTTACTAAGTATTTATGGCTTTTTTGTTATTAGCAGTTATTATTTCACTGCAGTCAAGTAATAAGACTAGACAGCAAATTGTATTTGTCAGGTAGATTTGTTTTTTAACAAACTATTCCTGTGAGGCCTACTCCTCTCCTTTGTTGACAACAGGCAGAGACACATGGACTGAACCTGTGTTAAGGTTGCTAAAGTTCAGCCTACAAAGTTGATGGTCCATTTTTTGTCTGGATCCACCAATAAAATTTATACTAATTTTTTAATTATTTTTTTGTAAACAGGTGAGAGTTTGTGCACAAACGACTCCTGAATTCATCTGTTCAGACCACTGTAAATCAGGAAACTCATGAAAAATGAAAAGTGGTATTATCATATTAGAGAATTTTGCTCTCTTTAGCAATACATATATAATATCAGTTCCTACAACCTACTAGACTTTTTGCTATACTTTCAGAAGCCTGCAGGCTAAATGGAAGTGAATGCCATGGGCATTATGGTCTTGATTATATAGTGTATCCATTTTCATATCCTGGATGTCTGACCATAGCCTCTGGGCATCTGTAACAGAGAAGCAGGTTGACTAGCAGGCATTTGTTACTCGTATCTACAGCCACACTTTAAAACCCATTGGAGCACCTCTGCTGTTAAAACCACTGTAAGAACTATTTTGAGTAAGACACCAGGAACGGCTAATTCTGTTCTTACTATTAGTTTTCACAGATACAGCTCCTCATTAGATCCCAACTATTCTTCCCTGAGACTGACATGCTTTCCAAGTTCTACTTTCGTTCTTCACTCCTGTTTCTCTAATAATAACTGTCCCGATGGGCACCTAAAAGCTTACACAAGCTTAAGCCACTCTGTTTCAGTATTAGATTTCTGTGATGAGAATGTGGGGTGTCATACTGAAAACAAGAAATATGTTTTTAGAGAAGACCAAATTGGAGAGTAAGGGACAAACAGGAGTTATAGAGAATTTGTATTTTATTTTTCAGTCTTCTGCAAAATAGTATCTTGCTTTTCATTCTAAGTTAATGTTTCTCTTGTCGAGAAGATAATTTTTTTTTTTTTTTTTCCTGTCAAATGCACTAGTTTCAGTTTCTGGGGTTTTGACTTCTTGCTCAGAATTTGGACCTCTAGGTGGACCTACTTTGGCAGGAGAGTTGAACTAGATAATCTCTAAAGGTCCCTTCCAACCCCTACCATTCTATGATTCTATGAATTTCAGTTTACAAATATACATTTATCAAAATACAAGAGGAGATGATTTTCCTCTGCTTTCTGGGGAAAAAACATCTTGGTAATGATAATAGCAAGTAACCAGAGAAGTCGCAGAAACTCAAAGTAAGCAGGCTGAGCAGTCTTTCTATTTTTTGTGAGCTGATTTACATTTCCATCTTCAAATTCCTCTTTACTTACTGTCTTCTCCCGATCCTTATCCCTGAAATAATTCTGCTGCTTCTCAATAAACATTTTCCTACAAAGCATTGTGGAGACCAGCTATTTATAGCCTCCTCAATGCACATATGTGCCAAAATGCTGTCTTGGGTCATGACTGGTTGAAATTGTCATTAAAGATCCTGTTCCCAAAACTCTGTGCCTTGAGCCTGTGAATACAAAAATATATTCAAACTGCAACATTTGGGAGGGTGGTATTGATGTGAAGTTTGTGTTGTTTTCACGTTATGGGATATTTTTTGAGAGATTCAGCTTCAGTAGTAGTAATTTTAAATAAATATGTTTCTGTGTGATGATTTCGGGCTATTTGACCTGCACGGTTTGCTTTATCTAGTTTGGCATGCTGTTCTGAATGGAAACAGGATATGGTACCTAAATTTGCTCAATGTAAAGATGCAGACCTTTTGGCTGACTATGCAGAAGAGTGGCTTTCTCCACCTGTGTTTTTGCAATGATGGTGCTGCTTGGTGGGTGCATCCCCAGGAAATTTGATTCCTTTCAAAGGGACTCTGTCAGTCTGAAATGTGTGTTTCTGGGCAGTCTTGGTTAATGTCATGCCACTTATCTAGCCAGTTCAAGTTGAGGAGCAGACTACTGAAAAGTATGAGGCACAAGACATTTTCTTGGAGAAAATGGTGCTGTCTGACTAGCCTACCTACCTGAGTTTCCTACAAGACTATGAAGGCTTGAGAGACTCATGGAAAAACCTGAAGTAAGAAGGCTGAGACTAGGCTGGTGTTAGGTAAGGATGAGAGATGTAAAGTTGTGGTGAAAGCACTACAAGTATCCCACATCAATACCTGAAGTGTTGTGCATGTGTGAGGTTGCAGCAATTACTTTGGGTGTGATAAATACACAGAAAAGGCAATCTTTGCATTGAAGCATTCATGGTTTCAAAAGAGAGGAAAAAGAAAATATCTGGCTATTCCTATTCTATAGAAAGGAGCAAGAGAGATGACATGTTTAGCTTGAAATGTCCATGATAAAGTAGGAAACAGAGCTTGAAGCTTTTGTGTCTCAGTCAGCGTTCTAAAGAAGGACCAGATTTTAAGAGGCACATGTCCTGAATGCTCTGTTATTAATAGTGATTTACATAACAGCTCGTAGCCCCATTTCAACATAACAGAATAGGACACTCTCTCTTCTTTTGTGAAAATGACCTGGATCATATCAGCAGTAGTAAAATACTGTTGCAGTGAAGGGCTGTGAAGAGGGGGGAGGGGGTACGAAACTAAAAATAAGAAATATGTACAGTACATAATTCTAACAATGTTATCTGAAAGACAGTAAAAATAGACTCAATTAGATATTGTCAGAGCTTTTTTCTCCATGCAGCTGCCTAGCCAAATATGACAATTTTTCAACAATATAAAAGTTCTAACACAATGCATGATACATTGTACTGAATTCATTAACACTTTGTTACCTTAAACATCCTTGTAAAGAAGGAAAATAATGTAAGGCAAGCTTGTCATTTTTTGTTGTTGCTCCTTTTGTTTCTGTGACATGTTTGGAATTGTATGCCTGTGAGAGTTTTGTGATCTAAATTTAATGATCCTAAAAGGGATTTAGTAAGATATTGTTCTTTTCTCCTGCAGACATCCCTAGGCTGAGTACTACATGAAAACTGTGACTCAATTATACAAAAAAAGTAATTTGTCTTTAAAAATAAAAAGCCTTCTCATGCAATATTTCCACAGGGATGTAACCTTCATGTAGAGCTTCTCTAGCTCTGCTTTGCAACAATATAATTCCTATAAAATGAAAATTTGCATACATTGTACAGAGTATCTCTGCACTTGTGTACTCTCCCTCTTCATCAATAGAGACATTATGTTCACAGTCAGTTTGATTTGACACTGAAATCTGCAGATCTCTGCTCTCGTTGTGTTGTCAGTTTGCTGAATTAAGAGAGTGATCAGTCTCATATACTGTAGATATTAAAACTTTAAGATTCTTTAGTTGTGATAACGTGAATTAGGCTGAAATGTTGGGTCCAGTTCTAATACTGGTTATGCAAAACTACTCTTTTAGTTGGCATTTTTTTTAGTGCTACATTTGAGATAGACTTTTGCAAATTTATTGGGTTTAAAAGTAGGAATCATGTGAGGTTGAAAAAGCTACTGCTTTGAGCGTGCTGTTGGGTTGAAGAATATTTTTTGTGGCTATAATGTGCCCTGTTGTGTACATATGACTTGGCCATCTCAGTTGTACTATGGAGAAGGCCTCTAGGAATGAAGAAGATGAATCTGATTCATTTTTCAAAGGAAATATGGCTAAATATCAAGAAACATCGGTTATTGGACAATACCATAAACTTATGAGTCTTTTATTATTTTATCTTTTGATCCATTTTATTTTAAAGTTTACTTCTGGAAATTTATCTGGAAATACTGCACTCAGAGTTATACAAAACTCAACCAAGGTTCTTTTGTTATGCCCTTTTGCCCTTAGCCTTGGCAATCATGAATGAATGATACCTATCTTGTCAGCTCAAAGCATGAATAAAGACAATTGCTGTGATTAGTTAATTGGGCTATGGTGGATAATGGCAGTTTCTGGGAGATTGGACTAGAGTCCTCTTCTCTCATAGCAAGCAATTCATAGCTGCATAGGTATAATATTCCTGTTCCCGTCTTCTGGGTCACTCATTGCTCTTTGACTTGTATTGCTTGCTGAGACTCTGCAAATCCATCCCAGGAGTGATGGAAAGGTAGAAGATAGGAAGTTTGTGTTGCTATGTGTGCATGTACTGGATTATCTGTCTCTCCTTTCTAAAGTGGACTGTGGAAAACTGCTGTTTCTTTCAGATACTGGTCACTCTATATGAAAAGAGTAAAAGAAGCTTATGAAGGTGAAAAATACATAGAGGAATGAATTTCCCTAGGAATCTTGGTCTTAGTATATACACTGAAGAACTGATAAAATTGAGTCCAATAGCAGCCTATTTCAGCTCTTTACAGATGTTCCCTGTGTAAAATTGTAAAGCTTCTTGGCAACTACATATGAAAATCAGGAAGGAGACATTAGGACTGAAAAACTTTGAATTTGTGAAAAGCTGCAGTGTCATTTTCACCAATTATATAAAGGTTTCATCTTTAGTTGTGACATCTTATTCCAAATTAAACCGAGTTCTACATGGAAAGACACTGTATCAGTCAAACACTAAAGAAATTAAGCCAATTGGAGAGAGTAGTATACACTACCCACTATATGATGTGATTAGCATGAAGGAGGCAAACAATATTTATTAGGAACCATTAGACAATGCAAGCAATAAAAACGATGCTGAAGTTTTGGAAGCAACCTGTGCCAAGGCAGTGGTCTCATGTTTCACCTTCTTGCTTTCAGTGTGAACACTGTATCAGTCTGAAATGGCAAAAATAGTGGAATAGATGAACAGGAGGAAAAAAATCCCCCAAACTTAGGGTCTGACAGGAGCCAGTACAGATTGAGTTGTGTCTCTGCACTGGGCTCTGTAACCTGCTTTCATAGTACCTTGCTGGAGGGAATGTCTCTGTTCTAGCATGGCATACAGCTATAACCTGCTTAAAACTGCTGAGGACCTTGTCTGGTATATTACCAGTCTTTGGTATATTTTTGGTAATTCTTTGCTAATGTTGAGGTGATCTACTAGTAAGGTTTGTGAAAGCTGTCTTCAGAGTAAAACAGCAATGTAATTGAAAGCATCTGCTACAAAATTATGTAAAGTAGGTGTAGCCACTTCTAAATTGAGAATACTCACTTGGGAATACTTATTTTAATAATCACTTATTTAGAGATCCAAGGCCCAATATCTTAGTTCAACAGAAGTAATTACACTTTGCCAATCAGCCTTGACAGTTATATTTACTTTATGAAGTTTACCTTAGCATCTAATGGAAGCAATAGAGACTACAATGCAATGGGACTACATTGCACTAACTTCGAATAATGCTCACTAAGGCACACTTTGTTGCTTTTCACAGCATTGCCATGGACTTTTAAACAGTTGAAGAATTTCTTTTCCAGAGAGGTTTGAGTTTGAGTGGTGAATCAGTCCCTCATCTTAGTTACAAAAGCATCCATTTGTTAGAGCTCCTCAAGATCCTTTCAGATGAAAGATGCTAATAGATGTAAGATAATGGCTACATGCAAGATTGTCGTCATTAATAAATATTGAAGAAAAAAAGCTCTCTGTGAACGATGTAAAATAACACCAATGAGTATTTAATCTGCTTTTTTTTAATTGAATTTTCAACTTAGAGGGGGACTTTTCTTCGTGTTTGAAAAATTGAAATAGAAAAATGAATATTGAAATGTATTGGCTTGGGATTTTCAACACAGTTTAAATAACTAATTAAGAAAAAGTTGCAGGGAGGAAAAACATTAAAATATGCAATAATTTATTTTTAATAAGTGTAAAACAGATTATTTTAATTACCACATTTTAAAAAATATGGGGTAAATAAAATGCCTTAAATTGTCATTCGTAGAGATTTGGAATTGAAGTGTAGAGATTAAAGCCTTTTATCAGTAGATGTAGACAAAAGACTTAATAACAAACAGAGAAATGAGCTGAAATGACCGAACCTCCTGTGCTACTTTTTTTTTTTTTTTCTTGGTTTATTGTACTGACTGGCTTTTTTCATTTCATTGCTGTTGCTTTTTAGGATGAGCTTTTATCCAGGTGAGGTTTCATGGTATCTTGTATAGCAGTGTATCCTTTTTCTTGAGCTTTTAAAACTGCTTTTAAATACATGTCCTTGCCTATAGAATAACAGCTACCTGGTTGACCTGTTGCAGAAGGGCTTAAAAGTAGAATGTTAGTCCATGTAACTTTTTTACACTTAATTTCCAGTTGCCCAGGTTTCCATTGAAATCTTTATAAGCAATGTTGCCAAAATCACCTAATGTCAAACAAGCTTTGGCAAAGGCTGAATACCCTGACTGGAGTTAATATTTTATTACTACATAAATTTTGGATCCAAGTGCTCCCTATTTATCCTACATCTTTACCAGGAGATTTCCACTGTCTGCCAGTGTATGAACTCAATTCTCTGAACCACAGTGTCTCTTGGAGGGCTGTATATGGTAGTTGAAAATTCCTCCCTTTTGATGTAACAAATGCAATGCACGAATAGAGCACAAATGAGCAATATTTGCTGTGTTATGTCAAGTGGAGTAAGCTTTCCTTTTCTGTGTAAGCACATATTTTTTTTTGTTGACTTGCTCGAAAAATGTCTAAGTGACATGCACTCTGTGTTATTCACTTCGTGTTTATCCAAAAGCAGAGTCTGACCCTGAAGTGCTGTATTTGTTCTGGTTGTTATAAGGTTGTATGCACAATGAGCATAAATGAGTAATTGTCCTTTAGGGGCCTGTGCTTTAGTTCAGTCTGTTAGGACTGCTGAGCCAACAAGCACAGAAAGAGCTGTACTTTGGCATTGTCCCAGAAAGTTAGAGGTGGTGAGCCAAAAACCCCAGGAAAGCCTTTCGGCTTTCCCGTTAGCCTGGTGTGCTGGAGTTCAGAGCTGCTGATCTCACCTGGAACTGGGCAACAGTAGGGGTGGGGGGCAGCTGTTTCCAGAGGCAGGAGTGTACAAGTGCTCAACTTCTTCCTGCAGTGGAGGAAGCTGTCCTGCTACCAAGCAAGAAACCAACTTATGTTTTGCCTTCAATTTTCATGAGAAATATTTTTTTTTTTTTGCTCTTACGTATCTGATTTTCCTGCTTGTGTGTGGGGGAGAAGATATGACACGAAGCCTCTGTCTACATAAGCCAGAATAGTTCTACTGCATCTTATTCTGATTTTAGCACACCAGATCTTCTCCAGTGGGGAGAAATAATCTGGGAGGTCACTGGCAGTTTTGTAATTTCGTAAGGAAATGTTAAAGATGGGAGGATTTGGTCTGATGGTAGCTGAAAGCACTCGGACTCTGCCAGGATTCAATGCCCTGTGAACTCTGACCTGGAAAGAATACAACATACGTGCTACTGTTCCTCTATAATTTAGCATCCCTTTTTCCTGTGTGGGTTTCTTCTCTCTCATTGGTTTCTGTTAAAACCAGCTGAATGGTTTACCCTTTATAACTAGTATCCCTGCAAGGGAGTCTCTCACTGTTTTTACAGGCCTCTTAAGACTCTAGCTAAAAGGTACTGGAGATTTGCCTTTGCTTGCATTAGTAATGTTGCTGTTTTTGGATCCAAGGGCCTCCAGTTCAAATCCTCCCAATAGAGTTTGATTCCTCACAAAGTAAAAAGACACTCCTCGGATTAAAGAAACTGATTGAATGCCGCTCTGTAGACCGCTAATGTGCTACAAGGGTACTCAGTTCTTTATCAGGGATTGCGATGTGCTGCTAGGGGATTTCTCAGGCACTGTTACTTAGAAAATACATGGTGCTACACCAGCTCTGGGACTTGTAGATTTGCATTCACTCTGCAGCTTCATTAACAATTTTAACTGGGACATATTTAGACTACTCAAGCTGCTTCTATAGGGTTGATTATTTTGTCTTGTCCTTAGAAAACAGCTTATCCTTGTGAAAATAACATATAAATTGTACTATTATATTTAGTGCTGCAAGCTTTGCTGTTAGTTTTCCTTTCCTTTTGAAGCTGTGGAATTTCTGACAAATAATGCCTTCCAAGTTAAAATCCACCATTGAAGGAAGATATTCTGTGCCTTTTCCATTCTCTCAGTGAATTCTATGAGCCCCTGTCATAAGCATGGTTATTGTCTAGAGAATAAAGAAAAGGGAGGAAAGATGTTTCAGTGAGTAAGATGCAAGATGCTTTAGAATTGGCATCAGATCCAGGGAAAATTGTTAAATCCCTATGTATCTCTATCCTAACTATAAAGTACATGTAGTAATATCTGCTCACCTCTGGAGCACTATGTATGCCTCAATTTGCTGAACGATTTTGAATCTTTCATATGGAAGTGTCTGAAAGTACTGCTCTCCATGACTGCAGGTGTTTTTGTAGTTTTCTGGTTGTGAAAGCTACTGCAGAAAAGTTACCTTATACAGAGCTGTGGTCCGAAATCTGTGATTTAGTTGTCAGTGTTGAACTGCAGAAAAAAAATTGAGCGCTAGGAAAGGAAAGATTTACAAAAATGTCCAGAACAATCTCTCTGATGAAGGCAAAACAGCCTAGGTTTAATCTGACACTGTTGAGCCTGAAAGCTAAGGATTGCTGGGTCATCATAATTAATGCAATCATAATTATCACAGGAATATTTGCAACAGATACATATATTAATCTTCATTTCATCTTCTTGTCCTTAGGAACAGGAATATCCAATGCTAAAAGCTGTAGATACAGAGGTTGTTCTTTACAGTAGTAAACAGAGATAGATACAGTAGTAAATGGAGATAGAGACAAGGCACAACAGCTTTAAATGGAACTAGGTAACACAGGAACAAGTAAACTACATATTATTCCATTCACTTTATTTTACATTGGAAATATTCAGCTTATCTAAAACGAAATAAAGCTGCCACAGCATGATGGCATTTGAGACTTAATTTCCCCTGTGAAAGCACTGTTCATTTCTTTGGGGTTCTGCAGGTGCTCTATATTTGTACCACTTGAGAACCAGAAGCTATTCAATTTTGTGATGTTCAGTTCATTCAGTCCCACATGAAGCCTATCATAAGCAGTCTCTCAGTTAGAGAATATACCTCACTAGTTCATCCTTTTCCAAGTTCATCATGTATAAGTTCAAACAAAAAAGAATGAGCCTAAATACTGTTTACTCTTTTATTGTTTTCTGTGAGTAGCAGGAAATTATTATCAAGCTTCATAAAACTCAGCCTTCATAAGAAAGGTAATGAAGAGCAAACTGCACCAGAGTGTAAGACAGTATGGAGTAGAACAGTGATGAAAATATGTTAAAATACTAAATTGCTTTTTAGTAGCTAATCTGAGAAAAACTGAGTGGCTTCCAAGGATTTTTGAACAAGTGTTTCAGTCTCTGTATACTGCCTGTACATTTCATTATAATTCTGTATGATGGAAATCTAACTTGAAGTTATACAAAGGCTCTGGCACAACATGATAGTCTGGGGATTAAGTTGTGACTCTGCCTCTTCATTGGGAATGGCCAGCTTTATTGATCCTACAGTGTAACTTTCTGTTATCCTGTTTGAGGAATGGAGAAGCCTCTGGAATTTTTTATTCTCCTACATTTGATTGAGGAGAGTATGTGTGTGCCTGTACTTTATTTCTTTTAAATTATCCGTAATATGTATCTTGGACCAAGTAAAGTTTGAATAACATCTGTGGCGGCTAAGAAATCACAAAAAACTTTTCTCTTCTCTGCTTTGAATCCACCTATTTGTCTTTCCCTAACTTCCGGAATATATTAACTTTTACCCTTTACTCTGTAGTCATGCACTGTATATGAGCTTTCCTGTCACAGAAGGCTCAACAATAGTTCTCATCTGGTTATGAGTTTTGTCATAAAAGTTGTGATCATTAAATGGTGTTTTTAAAAAACAAATACACCATTCATTAACCAACTAATTTGCTTTGCAATGGGTTTTGGACAGCACTCAAGATTTTGCAAGATTACACTTGTTGAACCACTTTGGAAACTATCTGGCTGCTCTTAAACATGTTTTAAAGAAATATCTGTTTATTATTTTTGAGGAAAGACACGCTGCTTATTTTCTTTAATATGTCTAATAGTTCTCCCCGATGCATGTAGAAAAATTGCCATCTGCATTTCTGATGGTTGCCATTGGGTGGTGCCAGGCAATCAGTATATACAATGTGAGACAATGGTTTCTTTTTTTGTACATATCAAAAATCAAATGAGCTTTAAAATCTGATTTCAAACAATTTACACTGCAAATAAATGAAGTAGCCAGTGCAAATAGTTACCTTGATGCTTTTATTATGCTTAACCTAAGGGAAGACTCTGTTTGATAGCGCCTCGTTATTTGTGCCTGTGTGTATGTGTATTCATACATGTATTTGTGCGTCTATGTGTAAAGTTTCACCTGAAATGTGTTTTTGCCCTAAGGATACTGATATCTTGTTTTTGATCACGTTCTACTAATGTGGCTTAATTAATTGCCTTCTTAATCTGTCTGCTAATATTCAGGCGTTTGTTGCTTCTAGGTGTATTTATAGCAAAGCTGCTAAGTGTTAAAGCTGATCAGAGACTGATCAGCTGATAGATTTTTAACTTTTTAGAGAAACAATATCTATTTAATCCATATTTAAAGAAGACTAATTTACTGCCTTAACTCAACTCACAATTAAATGTCCAATGAGAGCATGAAATATTAACATTTTAAAGTCATGTTTTAAAAATCACCTGTCTACTTGGTTCAAAATCTATATTAAAAATGCAGACATATCAATTTATTCTTTGAGCTATCTAATTCACTTTCTGTACTATTTGACCTATAATAAGCAAGACAAAAAATTGGACTAGTTGATGTGAGGGAGATACAGATGTTTATTGAATATTGCATTTGAATAGGATGCTGTCTATGGAAGAAAATTCTAACAGCTGGGAATAAAAAAATACTGGCAACTGATTGCATGGATCAGGATAGTCTAAAATGCTGGACTTCACATTTCTGTTTCTAGTCATTTTTATTAAAGGGGTTGCAGGCTTATGTCTACAAAACTATTTCACTCTCAAACACCTTTTGATAATGTCTGAAATGAAATGAAATGCAGCATGGCCTTGCAACTGCAGAGGCTAAAATTAAAAATTATTTGTTTTACTTGCATGGGTTTGTAGAGCTTATGAGTTACATGGAGCAAAACAGTAATTCTTCTGACAGATTTCAGATTATAACTGTTTTCTTTGCCAGATAGTGGTGACTTAAAAACACAACAAAATATCCAGCTCAAAAAGCACCACATCACAATCCTTGTCGCTTTCCAGTTTAAAAATAAAATGAACTAATAAATTAGTTGAACAACTTCAAGTTCACAAGAATAATTTGGAGGATTGATGTAAATAACCAACAACAGCTTTAACAACATGAATACTTTCTGATTCAAACTTCTTACTGTATTAATTTTTCTCTCAATGAGTGGGAGTAAGACCCACTTGTATCTGAGATGATGCAAATGACGTTGAGGCTAAAAGCCTCTAAAATATTTGTAATAATTTAGATAGTGATTACCCTGTCTAGACCTTTTGCTCCTTGCTAGACTTTCATTTAAATGTTGGATGTTTTTTTCAGACAATAAATCACTGGCAAATGTGCACATTTAGCCTCTCCGAAGTTTTACTTCGAGAATGTTTTCTTAAAGCAGTCCAAAACACTGAAATTTTGGAACTGCAGGGAAAAAAAAATGAAGTCAAAGGCAAAAGTAAAAATTATTTATGGAGCATTTTGTCTCTAATCCTAAAACTGAGAGTACTAATAGCAGCAGTGATGAGCTTAGCTGATTCTTGTGGCTAATGCTTTTCACAAAGTCAAATTTGATTGACATTTCATCATAAATTTCTTTTCCTCTATTTGTAAGTGCCTTTTTAAGATGCTTCCTTTAAAACAATGTAACAGTCATTTGCAGCTTTTATGGCATCTAAATGTATGCTGTTATGCAGGCTTGGTTCTACTGACATTTTAACATTGTTAATAATCACTGGCCATTTGTGTGTGCTGTGTAAAGGCATAATGTGCTTTTATATAAAACACTGTTATGAGGGCTCATTATCTTGTGAGGCGGCAGTTATAATGAAAATTAAACAATTGCAAACTTGCTTTGCCAAGTGTTTTCTAAATAAATTTAACTAGGCTGATTTACAGCTCCTACCTGATTCTGTGGGGTTATATATCAAAGCTGTTGGAGAGTTGCATACATAAATTCCTTCATGCAATCATGAGCTATGCACAATATGCTTTTCAGTGCTCTGTTAAAATTGATCAGGAAATGCTTGTTTACACAGGCAAGATCCTATCAGGGCATGAAATAATTATAAACCTTTGAAACTAGCCTCCCTGGTATCCATAGTTAAATGGAGTTTACAAATAACTTTTTACTTACAGGTGGTCACGAGCACTAGATCTACAATCTCTAAGTTACTCCTGCTGTTTTAGTAAGCACTCAAAACACTGGTTGCATACAGTTGCATGAATAAAAATTACCAAACTAGTTGCACTTCTCAAGCTAGGAAAAGGTTGAGGACGTAAATATGGGCTATTCAGGTTTTTGTTTATAGACTGAGAGGTTTTACCAAATGCTACATAGTAGACACGATTTTTTTACAAGTTCTCCAGTGTTTCTACATAAAATTCTTTGAACAATAACCACTGTATTATTAAAGTAAATGAATGCTGTGAAATCAGAGTAGGTGTCTCGATGGTGTTTGCATTTTAGCAGGGTTACTCTAGCTGAGGATCTGGCCATTTGAAACTCACTTTTTTTTTTTTTTTTGTGACCGTTGCTGAGCATTCTTTCAAAGCTCAGCAAACCAGTGCAGTTTGTGTAATTTCTGACATGCTCTGACCAGATCGGTCCTCTGTCTTTTATTTTAATGCAGCACTTCAATGCAGATCATTCCAGCAGTGCAGTAGTTAGGGAAATAAAATTTCCCTTTTTTTTTTTTCCTGCACACATTTAATTTTGAAAGCTACCAAGGCATGAAACAATAATTCATAGAGGCTCCGTTTCAAATTACCTTTCTTCATTAAAAAATAAAATAACCAGGAGGTCTAGCACATTATGTCACTAAGTCACACAGTAAGAGGGACCATCAAAGAATGGTGGGAATTATCACAGCAGCTTGCTCCTTGTTAGAAGCATTTACCTCATGACCCTTTCATTTGCCTACTGCCACTTTAGTTTAAGAGTGACAACACTGTATAGCACTCTGCACTTTCTGCCTCCCTCCCTTGCCCCCGCCCCCTTCCCTTAGCACCAGATGCCTTTGTAAAGCAGGCTGGTGAGGCACTGAACAAAACCTTGTGGGATAAGCCTGACACTGGAAGTTAATGATTATCAGTCGAAACAAAACACTTGTTTACATGTTGTAGTCATTAGAGGTTCCAGTCAGTCATACCTCGGCTGGGATTCCTGCCAAATGTTTTGAGGGTTCTTTCACAAGCTGTGCAGTTTTGTAAATACAAAAGCACTCTTATTAAGCCTTTTTAGTATTAGACTGTGCAATTAAGATTACGGGTAATTAGATTCCTTTATTTGGGGTAGAATGGTCCAAGATACACACACAACTATCTTAGCCACGGGATACCACTGGATCTCTATTTGGGTGTTCCATTACAGATCAATGACTAAGAGAAACTCTTTTGTATTGTGCACATTTTTTCTTTATTAAAAATTGCACTCAAAACTTGGGGCAGTGTAGATTTTTCCTCACCTTCCTGTCAGCACCTCTGTCGAAACCATAAAACTTTCTTTTTTGATTAGCATGTCTCAATTTGCTGGAAACACTTTGCTTACATCTCTTCTAGTATTGCTTGCTTTTCATTTCAGTCTTATTACGACTAGGATTAAGGGGATGATTTGACTATGAAGGAATTTAGGAAAATTTCCAGTAAGCTAAGGATGGTTTTAAGTTAACTGCAGGATAAGAGAGTTGTAGAAATGAATGTTTCTTTTAACACCTGTAAATTAGTCCATACCTGAATAAATAAACTATTCCTTTGGTATTTGAAGTTGGTATAAACCAGCTCAAATTCTGCTGTTTTTCCGTAAACACTTTAATCATGCAAAGATTCATCTAATACAAATAATCATGTGAGCTAGTGAACCTGTTTCACACACTCTTCTACTTTGACAGGATTCTCTGCATTAAGCATGCTGGTAAATTATTCAGGGTTTGGGAGGCCATTTTTTGTAACTGTGAATTGTAAGACAACTGAATTGTCCATACATTTTTTATCTCTATTTTTCTCTTTGCCAAAGAAGATATCAGTTTTAGTTGCTCCAATGCAGGACTGCTCGCTTTGACATTTCCCGGTTGTCTGTAGTGCTAGGCAATAATTAAATATCAGGTGCATAAGCTGCTCTTTAATTTGACATGTGTGCTCCAGGCAATAAACACATGCAGTGCAACGTGGGAGTGTAATTGCTAAGGAATAAAATCTTGTACCAAGTGAGATCATTGTATCAGGTACTGTGTGACAGCTCATTTGATCATTATGCCCAGGCTAAAGAGGTTGCCTAATTAGTTTCCATTAAAACTCACCCTTTAATCAGGAATTATTCTTGCATAAAGAATGTCACTTGGTCCAGATGAATGAACAATGGTTCCCCCTTGAGATTCAACTATCTGTTACACTTGGGATGCCATATGTCTTTTCAAACAATTCAGCTTCAACAGTACTCTGAATTTGGATCTCATAGCACTATGCAGTATTTGCATTTTCTCAATACCAGCTAGTGTTCTATAGAAAATCACAAGGGCAGTCTGCGTATACTTCATCAAGCCAGAGAAGCTATGCCCAAGCAACAGGAAGTGTTGTAAACACACAAATGACTAATGAGTCTCTCTTAACTAATGTGTCTTAGTTGTATATATTTCATAAGTGACACACATAGCATATATGCTGTTACCTGGAGCTAGACTTTGGTTTCTCACCTAGAAATGTCAAGGTTCATCTAAATTTAATATTTTGAAGGGAAATTTCTTTCTAGCTTTTTTTTTTTTTTCCCCCTCATGACAATAGCTTTGTCTGATGAGGCTGATTGCAGAAGTAGCTGTGACCTTTTTTTTTTTCCTTTTCTTTTACACTCTCCTCTTCCCACCTCAAAAAAAACCCAACAAAATTTGCAACTTGAATTCCTTCTTCTGGCTCCAGCAAGGCACATGCAGCCCAGCAGGTTACTGAGTTGACACACATCACAAATCTGGAGCTCAGTTGCTGGGTGTGTTCCAGTCTGAGCTATGGCAACATTTCTGCAAGTTTCTGGTTGTCCAGCTGAATGAGTTCATCTGCTGCACATCTGCAGTGGCTCATCTTTGCTGACCAGAAACTGTTCTCCAGAAGCTTCTCCCCCTGGCAGTACAGACTATTGCAGGCCAAGTGGAGAGGAAGAGACTAAAGTTGAAGTCCAGCACTTGTAGTCAGTGGCCTCAGCCAATTCCCTTAATATATCTGTTTCTGTAAATATGAACTAGTTTTGCAATGTTTGCGAAATGCCATGAGCTTGACTGGCAGTTTGAAGTCTAGCATGTAGGCAGAGCTGCTAGGCCCTCTTGCTTTCCGCAGAGGCATCCTGACTGTAAGCTGTGAGCTGTTTCCCTTCTGATGCAGAGAGATGATCCTACAACATGTCAATGTCTGCACTGTCTGTACCTGCCAGTATGATGTTCATATTTCTTTTACATAAATGGTTTATAGGGCATCCAGAAAAACAGGTCTCAAACATACTTCCCCGAACTTTTTGCAGCTCAGACTGTTGAAGGCCTCTTCCGTATCTGGGAGAATGAAAAAATGTTTTGTGGGCTCTGTACACCTGGAGGCAGTGTCTTTTACGGAAACAACTGCAATCTAGGATTATGTGAAAGATTGCCACAAATATTGAGTCATAGGGCATGAAACAAGTATGATACAGGGTTCCTGCTCTGCATCACTCTTTGTGAGTCTGAATAAACTTCATTATGTGCAAAAGTATTCATGGCAATGGAAAGACATACATGAAAGGTAAAATTCAAATCCTTAATATTTCTTGTTTCTATTGCTAGTGCTCTAACTTCCCTCATTCTCCATTCCTAATAGATGATGTCATACTCAGAGTAGTATGAGCTATGAGTTTAGGAAAATAAGTATTCTGTGCTGTCTGAGAGCTGGCCACCTTTACCCAATACTTTCATTGTGGCTGTGGTCAATCTCTGATACATCAGAGAAAGATAGAGAAAAAGGAACAAAAACATAGGATCTGAATTCTGATTTCCTCTGTCTTTCTCTGGTTATTCCATACTATTTTGTCATTCTTGTATATATCTTGCATCCCCTTCTAATATATCCAGCAAACGTATCCTTAGTTCTCTTCCACGTTCTCAGCGTCATTCCTAGTTTCTTTCCATGTCCTGTACTTGTACTTGCCTAGGCTTCTGCAGAAATGTATTACAACTGATTCAGAGTTAGACATCATTTGCTGTTAGTTACTGTCTGTTGCCTATTTGTCAAAGAGGATTTGTTGCATCTTACTTCAGACCCAACAGATGCCTAGAGGGGCTCCATGATTATGATTTATGAAAATATTTTAGTGAAGCTCCTAGATGGTATCCAGACGACTCTGGTGGTATGCAGTGATAAAGATCAATTATAGCCAGAATATCTTTATTTTTGGAGAGCGTTTTTGATAGCTAAAAATCAAGGAGATATGTCTAGTAATCACTAATAAAGTGCCTCCTCTTCTGCAGGCCTCTTTCTTAGAAGCCTGTATGTTGAAAAACACACAAAGTGTTTGTAGATGATTGATCTCAAAGCAATCCTTTGGCAATAAAGACTAACATAATTCTCAAAAAAAATTTCAAAATTTAATAGTATTAACAGGGGAAATACAAATGTTGAATTAATGGGTAAACTTAAATAACATTAAACTTAAACTTAAACAGCATTAGTAGTAGCACTTGTTACAAAGGGCAACAAGCCCAAGAAGGAAGTTTTGTTTTGTCTTGAATCAGATAAACTATCTAACTAGTCAGTTTTTCTACTAAGTATCAAGTTTCATATTCTTGAGTTTCTGCATGTAATCAATGCATTTTCCTAACCAAACAAAAGTTTTTGATTGTAACATTGAATTCCACAGATCATTTATAATCTATGTTTTTTACTAAAAAATGCTGAAATCCCAAACAAAAGCCCAGAAACATTTATATCACTTTTAAAAAGCACGGTTTTACAATCTTATTGAAAATTTCCTTATTCTTACATAGCAGTAGGGCACATGGAAACATCTGAGTTCCCTCATACCATGTGTTTGATGCAATAGATCTAGCATATTCATTCCCTCTCCTCTCTGCGTTTCCTCTGCATTAAAAAATTCCAAGTGTTTCACGCTTTCCTTTTGTGGGTATGTTTTTGTGCCTGCAATCATGTCCATTGCCTAGATTTCAATCCTGTCAGCCACCTACTTCTTTCTTTGAATTCTTTTCAAGGTAGGATATACAGAACTTAAAAAATTATTCCATATGAGGGTGTCTCATTGATTTATAATATTTATGGGATCATAGAATCATAGAGTCATTTTGGTTTGAAAAGACCTTTAAATCAAGTCCAAACATTAACCTCACACTCAGCCATCGCTCAGGGCCTTACCTATGCATCTTTTAAATATCTCTAGAGATGGTGACTTCACTACCTTCCTGGGCAGCCTGGGACAGTGTCTAACAACCCTCTCAGGGGAAAAAAGTTTTTCCTAATCTCCAATCTAAACTCCACTGGAACAACTGGAGGCCATTTCCTCTTGTCCTAGCACTTGTTATTTGGGAAAGGAGACTGACCTCCACCTTGCTATAACTTCCTTTCAGATAGTTGTAAAGAGTGATCAAGCCTCAGCCTTCTTTTTTCCAGACTAAATAACCCAGTTCCCTCAGTCACTCTTAACAGGACTTGTTCTCCAGACTCTTCAACAGCTTTGTTGCTCATCTCTGGACACACTGCAGAACCTCCATGTCTTTTTTGTAGTGAGGGGCCCAACACAGCACTTGAGGTGCGGCCTCATCAGTGCTGAGTACAGGGGCATGATCACTGCCCTGGTCCTGCTGGCCACACTATTTCTCATACAAGCCAGGATGCCATTGGCTTTCTGGGCCACCTGGGCATAATGCTGGCTCATGTTCAGGTGACTGTCAATCAACACCCCTAGGTCCTTTTCTTCCAAACAACTTTCCAGCCACCGTGCCCCAAATCTGTAGCATTACATGGGGTTGTTTTCACCCAAGCGCTTGGCGTTGTTAAACATCATATACTTGGCCTCAGCACATCAATTTGGCCTGTCCAGGTCCCTCTGCAGAGCCTTCCTGCCCTCAAACAGATATACACTCCCATTCAGCTTTGTGTCATCTGTAAACTTATCGAGAGTTCACTTGATTGTCTTCATCCAGATTATATTGAGGCCATTTAATTTTTGAACTTTCTGAAATTAACAAGATACTTCTGTTTTAAATGAAAAACTTTAACTCAGTCTGAGTTCATTCTAGACTTCACCCAACTTTACTGAGAAGTTCATGAACTTAGCAAACTTGGCTCAAATACTGACAAAAAGCTGTCCTGAGATGCATCACGTTTTGATTAAAATCTTGCTGTAACCCTACCATAACTATTTAGAGTATCTCGTTATCTTCAGTAGCCAATGTAAACCAAAAAGTGATCTAAGAAAAATACTTCTGTAATAAACAAATATAGGGGCTACAACCAGTCTGGGGTGAGCATTCAGGGCTACTTTTACTTTCTCCAAAACTGCTTACCAGAATTTGAGTTTTATATCATTTCCACAAAACACATTTTTCTGTTACAAATACAAATGTTTATCTTTGTATTATAAAGTGGGAACTATTTTTATTACTGTTGTTATTAATCCAAGTAATCTTTTGTTTCTATAAGAAATTCACTAGAGTGGAATCAAAACGTTGTTCAGTATAGAATTAACTTTACCTTATGCAAAAAGCAAACTAAACTGCATTCAAAGTAAATAAAGCAAGAACCATCAGTGTTACTTGATGTAATATCCTGATACTTTACAGTCCTTTTGGAAGCAAACATATCAACCATATTTCAGAAGCCTTCATAAACTTGTATAAATGTTTTCTTTTGCAATGATTTTTCAAAGTTTCCAGTAACAATCATTTATTGGCCTCCTGGGAGTTGTACTGCATGGATTGAATATTATCAAGGAAAATAAACTGTTTTTTTGTTTTATTTCTCTGAAGTCTTTTCTAAAAGGTTTTTATTCAAAATGTACACATTGGATCATATTCTGCCCCTAGCTATGGTATCTGATAAAATGCCATTGACTTTATTACAGTCCACTTTGACTCTGGCATATTTCCACGTACTCCAGGCTGTCACTATAACCGAGGAGGTAAAGCTTGACCTGGGGTATGTTTTCCTTCAGAAAGAACTGCAGTATTTATCCTCAGTGAAGAAAGTACAGTAATTTACACATTACACAGACTATGACAGAACTAGTCCTAGACTCCTGTTGTAAAGGTTCCCCCTCACAGAGCTCTCCAATAACTTCTTGGAATAGTCACATGTAGGGAACAGAGTTCAGCTTCAGCTTGTGGCTTCTCAAGGGTATGAAACAAAAGTTGAATTTAAGCACCACACAGATCAGAAGCCTTGGTGAGTTCTGCTGTGAGGAGAGGGACTGGGAAAAAGCAAAAGCACAGCAGCAATGGACTTGCTGCTTCTGCTAGGATGGAAAAGTTGAAGGCAGCAGCTGCTCTTGTTGCAATGAGGACCCTGCACTGTAACCCATCCCTGCTGGGGACAGGGAGTGCTGCTGTCACCAGCTTGGGTTCCTGGGGGTCTTGTAAAACTGAAATAGATTCAGGGCCAACTGTCATCTTTTGACATACAAGCTGATTGCAAGTCTACAAAATGGCTAGGATTATTTGATTAGATCTAGTGATCTTGTCCTCTAACCCCTAAGCAGTTTTGACTGGAGCAGAAAAAAATGAAATGTGGGTCCCCATAGATTTCTCTATAACTTCTAGGAAGTTTAAAAGGTCTAGGTCTGATCTATGTGAGAATAAAGAACTGAAAATAATTTGAAAAACTGTGAAATGACATGCTACTTGCTAGAAACTGTCACTCTGTGTGGTTACTCTATCATGAAACAAAAGCCATGTTGCTTTGAAATACCCATCATGAAAAAAACAATTTATTTCAACTTGAACACATTCTAGAAGTTTATCTTGGTATTTGAGTTCATATTTTTCAGTCTTTCTCTCCATCCATGAAGCTAGTAATATTGTCTTTATATTACTTTTTAAATTAATGCTGCTTTCAAAACATATCCTTCTGAAAAAATACCAAATTTACTGGAAATCAAGATAACTGTTAGAATTTGGACTCAGCAGGAAGGATCTACACATCATCTTTAAACATCAGATTAGTACAAATAGGAGTATAGTGAAAAATCTCATTTTAACAAGATTATGACATATCCATCTTTGAATTTGCTCTAAAAACATATAAATTTTATATATGCTATGTCTTCATTTTTCAAGTGTTATTCTCTAACTTTTCAAAAGGCCAACTTTCATGGGAGCTTGCATCTTAAGTTCAAAAACAGTATTCGTTTACAGCTGACTTCATTTTGAAAGCATTTACTGTTCATTTTTCACATAGCAAATTGAACACGTAATATTCACAACCCTCATGATAATGGGTTTATTGGGACAGGGAAAGCATCTTTTTTTCTTGTTCCATTTGAGTTAATACATCTGGTTTAGCCACTTGAGAAATGAAGTTGGCATCTACAACCTCTTGTTTAAAAGATATCTAGATCTTCTCTGTTGTCTGTCAAGAATTGCTATGAAATGGTCCCTTTCAAGCTTCAAAGAAAAAAAAGTATTCATGTAATAAGTTTAGTTTAAAACCAAGTATCATTTATTACTATTATTTTTTGTTTGGGAAAGCTACCAACTACTAAAACAGGACAGATGTACATGTTAAGTTGGATTGAGAAGTGAAGCAGATGCACACAGATTTCACAAAGGGGACACAGAAGATCTTTAATGCTTTCTTTACAGGAAAAAAAGGCACTACTGTGGGTCTTAGGGAGTGGAGTATAAGCTTTAAATGGCAAATGACTGGAAACACATTTTTCAGTTGGCCCAAAACACTGCAATAACTAATATCTGTAGGGAATAAAGGAAAGATCCATATGTGCAAGATCTTTGGTTACTTAAGCATTTGTTAAAGTGGTATGATTATCAAGTTACAAGAAGATATTGCCATTACTTTACCTGGAAAATAATATAAATAAATAAGAATTCATATATATTTATATATGCTTAAAGAAAACCACAAAATTTTATACATACCACAATTTCAATGTTTACTTCCATTGGCAAATTTTAAGAACTTGTTAATAAAGAACTGTGGTTATTGCTGGCATCTGCATCCACTACTGGTAACAGGTCTGGCATAAGGAAAGACTCTCCCCTGGGATCTCCCGCTCTTCTGATCTCTTGTCCCTACTCCCTGTTCTCCTTCACAGGAGAAGCTTCGTTCCTGCTCCTCAGGATGGCAAATCTGTTTCTGCCTACCTGCTTGAATCTGTTCTGAATCATATATGCACTATAATGTTTTAACTTTATTATGTTATATTGAGATATGGACTTACTGGATGAGCTCTGAGGAGGATGGGAAACTGGCTGAGCCAACAAGCTGAAAGGATTATCAGTTCAGGCTCAAACTGGAGGCTGGTTACTGGCAGCATTCCTCAAGAATACTAGGGCCAATGTGCTTTAATGTTGTTACCAAGACGGACCTGGGATAGAATTTATGCTCTGTGATTTCACAGATGATGTTATGCTGGGGAGAAAGTCCAGAAGTCCAGAGTAACCTTTGCATGCTGAAGGAACGGGACAACAGGAATCTCATGAAGTTCAACAGAGGCAAGTCCTGCACTTGTGTTGGCAGACTGGCAAAGATGTACTTCTGTGGAAATGCAATTGGAGCTTTTGTCATATCAAGACAAACCTGAGTCAGTTGTGTATTCTTGTGTCAAGATCAAAAACCTACAGCTGTATCAGCAAGAGAGCGGCCAGCAAGCTGAGAGAGGTAAGTGTTCCCACTCTTTGCCGAGAAGAAGATGGCATCTTCAGTGCTGTCTTCAATTTGAGGTATTGACAAAGAAAGGCATGTCCAGAAGAGGTCTATCAAGTTCATTAAGAAAGCTGAAGCACATGTCTTGTGGTGTGCCTTGAGAGTTTCTTCAGTCTGGAGAAGGTGAATCATATTGCTGTCTTCAACTGTTTACTAAGTTTTAAGATGGAGTCAGACTCTTCTTTTGATGTACCAGCAAAAGAAAAAGGGGCAAAGGACACAGGTTAGAACTTGTGAAATCTTGTTTTGGTATTAGGAAAATTTTGCACTGAAGTTGTTCAAATATGGGTACAAGAGCCCAGGGTCTGAAATATCCATCTGTGGAGATAAGCAAAATGCAGCTGAACAGAGCTCTCAGAAACTCAATGTAACTTTGGAAATTGTCTCTAACCTTGTCTCTGGCCCTGCATGTAGTGGGGTGTTTGGAGAAAAGGACATCTAGAAGGCTTTTCCAACTAAAAATATTACATAGGTGTCAGGAGGTTGGGGCATCCCTTTTTTCTGTTGTAGCTACCAACAGGACAAGTGGTAATGGTATGAAGCTGGAACATAAAAAGTTCCATTTAAACATAAGAAAAAACTATTTTACTGTGAGGGTGACAGAGCCCTGGCAAAGACTGTGCCATAAGCGCTGGCACACAGAGGATGTGAAGTCTCCTTCCTTGGAGGTCTCCAAGGTCTGCGTGGCCATGTTCCTATGCGACCTGATCTAGGTGGACCTGCTTCTTCAGGGGGATTGAATTAGATGATCTCTAAATGTCCCTTCCAACTCCTACTGTTCTATGATTCTATGATATTTCTGTGGTATATCCATTTTCATATCACGGTATGAGTGCCTGTGAATAGCAGTCTCTAGAAATGCAGAATGTTACAGTAAGTTGTAAGTTTTAAAATACAGATCTGAAAATCAATGCATGATTTTACATATGAATGCAAGACACACAGTATAAAGATCCCAGCTGGATTAATTTTTGCTATATTTGTTTTGAGTAGTCTGAACTGTTTTACCAGATATCCTGTTGCGGGGAAAATGCTGTTCTGACACAATTTTTTCTCTATGGTGAAATTAATTAGATGGCTATGGTCACTACACTATCCTCATCCCAGATGCCTGTCAGTGAATCTTAGATCTTTCTTGATTTTGCTCATTGCCTGAATTCTGTGGTCTTGACTAGTCTTGTCCAGTGACCAGTCCTTAATCCTCTTTTGAAACAGCATGCTGAATAATTTCTTTTCCTTCCCTTTCTGTGTGAAACTACACATTGCCCTTCATTTCCTTCAAATGATATGAAACTTTTTAAATTCTCTTTTCTCATCTATTTGTTTATGTTGGAGCTGGCTACTTTGCCTATTGCTCCAGAGTTTTGCTCTTGTAGGAAAAAACAAGTGAATGGACATACTGAGTCTTAGTTTCCAACTACTCCTGTCTCAGCATATATGTACTTCTCTTTACTAATTGACCCTCGTCTCTCACCTAATGGATATGCAAAACTGAATGCTATGAAGACAATTGTGATACAGCATAACATCAACATAACACTGATCATTTCCTTAATGTACAGGCAAGGGAGGAGCATCCCAAGCTGTTGAATCTCTATGCAATCTGCACTATTTTTTGTCAGAACTTCATGAACAAGTTTTTTTAACTGCTTCAATTAAAGCATTCACAACTGAAGTACTCTCTTGACTGCTATAAATACAGAATCTTACTGGCTTAGGCTTTTGGCTGATGTCACCTGAGTTTGTCCAATATCTGTTATAAACAGATTATGAGATATCTACCCAAGTGTTGGGGAAAAAAATGGAACCACATGGTTCTGCTCAGGAGAGCATTACTTAAAGCAAACTATAAATTGAAAGGAAATTAAACATGTCCCTGAGAAAGAAAAACAGAGAGATCACTTAAGTATAAATGCGTCAAGATAAGAAATGGACATCACATGAGATGCTTTTATTTAGAGTTGATTTGGAGAGCTCAGAGGATGCATGAAAGGACCTTAAGAATCCATTGGTTTTATTGCAATAATAGAGTTTTTCCATATCAGGTTGTTACAGTTATTACATTGATAACTATAACAATGACTTTTTTCCTAATTACCTATGTGCTGACTTTCTCTAAATCTGGTCTAAGCAGTTGGGTGCCTGATTTGTGGCTGTGATGTATACTACTAGGATGTTCTTGTTTGATCGTGGTTGTTCTGTGTTCCTTTGGGAAGAATGGTTCATGCTAGCAATGTGTGTGCCAAGGGATAGAGGCTGTAAAGGCAGGGGCTGCTGGGCTCTGTGGCATGGCTGGCTTGCAAGCAGCAAGGAGCCATACTGTGCTCCTGTTTTGGGAGCTTACAGTGAGCTACATGGCCCTGAAAAGACAGGAATTTTCCTGGAGCCCAAGAAAAACAGGGTTTGCTGCTATTGAGAAATAAAGCTGGAAGTGAGAGCATGTTGACAGAGGAAGAGCGTTTTGTAAAAACTTTCTTTTTGTGGCCTACTTGTGAATTTGCTTGTGCTTTGTCATTTTACAATGGAGTAGATATAATGCAGGCAAAGCCATCCAGCTTGGCCTAGAGGTGAGGTGTCAACCTGTACCTGTTCCGGGATGTTCCTTTGGACCACCCAGCTGATCTGAAGTGGATCTCACAGGAGATTAACTTTTTCAGATAAAAAGGTGTCTGGTAGATGGCTACTTCAAAGAGTACAGACTGTTATCTGAAATAAGAGTACAACCTGGAGCTGGGTACAAAAAGAAGCATTACAGATATAACCTAGAGACTAATTGGTAGTGTTATGTTAGTCTTGTCCTCAGACACTGCATTTGGGACAGATTTCATGCCTGAAGCAGCCTTAGCTTGCAAAGCTGACAGAAGCTGGAGAATAGGGATTTTAATTTTCTCTTGCAACTACCTTTACTTTTTCCACAGTGTAAATTCTTGTGGTTACTGTAAATATGCTTTTGACGATGCTACTGATTTCCATTGTTCTAAGGTGTGCAGCTAGTTTGTGAAACTACAACTCTGTTATGAGCATTAAATGACATCTGGGGAAGAATGTACAATTCTGCTTCTAGGTCAAAGACTTTGTCAGCAGAATGTCCTGCTGGCTTGTTGGAGAATATCACTTTTCAAGGACAAATCCCTTGGACTTAGAAAGTTTGTCAGCCCACTTCAACAGGGTATGGCAAGAATAATAGGTTTGAATTTTTAGAGGAGAAAGAGATTAAATTTGCTGGCCAGATGACATGAGAGTGAACATAAAGACAACAAAGACTATCTACGCTGCTTTGCATGGATCTACATATACATTCATATAGAATTCTTTCTTAATTGTGTGAGTAATGTGATCTAAATTACTGGTTGATATTATTTTAGGTAAACTAGTATCTGGTAAATAAATTAATAGCAGAGAAAGTTTTGTGCCACCATTAGGGCTTTCGCCAGCAGTTTATATCTGTTTGAAAATTATCATCATTGTTTATAGCTTTATAATATGAATTAATGTCTACTGTCAGTGAGTTGTGACTGCCTTTTCTAAAACTATCGAAGGACTATGACATCTTACATTTTCATCTGAATAGCTTCTGTTATTTGAACTTTATGTAGCAGGGTTCAAATGCTTTCTTTTTTTCAACAGCAACTGCTTTCTCAATTTTGTAATAAATGTTACCTTGTAACAAAGAGAAAACAGTAATCTTTGTTCTCTTGTCAAAATAAAGCTTACATGAGTCACTATTTTTACTATTGCCTTGGCATCTCAGTATATCTGTAGTAGTATTCTGACTATTATTTTTAATGATGGCTTCACAGATATTTTATTAGTTACCCCATAGTACGTTTCCCATGACTATCATGATGAACACAAAGATATCTTGAGCAGCTCTGTGAGCCTGGAGTCTCCCACAGGCACTCTACAGGTTGGTTTCTCATTGGAAGGGTGAGCCTGAGGCTTGTAAGCCATGTGGAAGTTGAGGCAATAGAAATGCAGCTCCAGTGTGGTGACAAGCATCATTGGGGCTGTGATAATATGCTCAGGTTATGAGTAAACCAAATTAATTACGGAATAAAATGAGAAATGCCAAGGCTAGCAGCATCAAACAGATGGACATTATTACTTTCAGCAAAGAAAGTGTTTAGGAAAATCATTATTCTTTATGTTTTAGAGACACATATATATTGCAACTCTCTACAGAGAGATCACTGTTTAGAAAGCTCTGTTCCAACACAAATAACTGTAGTAGGAAAATAATCTTAGGAAACAGGGATCATTAATTGAAGGGACCAGTTTTCGTGTTCACAGAACTTGTTGATAGGTGAAGTTAAGAACCTTCCTGAATTTTGTACTATTATTCTCTCAATTTCCTTATAAAACTTGGATGCTTGGATGTGCAAAGATTATGTTTTCTTCCTTAATGGGAAAGGCATAGATAGGCATTAGCTATCCATCCGTATTAGAATCAGGCTTGAATGTCAAGTTGTTTTAATCTTGCATGAGTGTTATAGTTTAAGAATATCAGACTAAATCTACTAATATAAAAACTTAGGTACTAGGGGTACGATAATTAATGCCATGTTTGTATGAATTGTAAGTTTTTGACTTTATTATCACAAGACACATCATGTTTTAAAAGCACTGCTACAAGAGCTATTCAAATTCAAGTTGAGGTACTTTGATTTCAATCATAGTGACTGTCCAGAAATGTTCATAAGTTATTTCAGCTACAACTCACCTGAAATCATATTCTTGGTCAAAACTTTACAGTGGTTCCATCAAACACTTTCCATTAGCTAGTGCATGAAGAAAAGGATGCAAATTCCATATTGGATAGCAATGGAAAAAAGGAAATGCATGTCTTGGAAATGGCCTGGTTGTGGTGTAGGCCCTACAAGCTGTTGTACTTGAAGGCACACCATTGTCTTTGAGATAATACAAGGAGGTGTGTCTTTTCTTTATGTTGGAGCTAACAGAGAAGAAAAGTAGACAATCCTCTCCCTTATACTATCTGGATGCTAGGGTCGGTAAGCACATTGAACATTCCACAACCTTCTTCAGGAACATTTTCTCATTCCATCTTTACCTTTTTAGCTTGTGTCTTTTGTTCTAGAGCTCTTCTATTTCTTTACTTTTTCCTGTGTTTAGAGACATATTAGCAAACAAGAATAACGAAGGAGAGACATTTTTCACTATGGCTTGCCCTGAATCCTGAGATCTGTTGTCGGAACAACTCACCATTGCAGCTGTAAACTGCTATGTTAAGGTCTGAGCTGGAGCCTGGCCTGGTGAGGGTCAGCAGGCTAACCCTGTTTACGTTCTCTCTGTCTTTGGTAGTAAGGCAATGAAGTAGAAGTGAGGTGATGAAGGATCAGAGAAGCTACCACATCACAGTGTCTTTTTACTGTGGGGAGACAGTATTAAATTGAATAAGCAAAATTTACAGAGAGGCCATGACACTCCCCAAGGCTGCAACAGTCAATAACCTGAAGAGCTGAAAACCAAGGTTATCAGAGGAGCTGATTGCAGAGGTGAAAACAGGCCTCAGGATTTGTAGCTTACTTTGTTTTTCTTTGCTAAGACATTTTGTAAGGAAGCTTATGATAACAAAAAACCCCTTCAGATCTCATCAGTGATAATAGCTGGCAGCTACAGAGAAACTTAAATTTTAGTATTTCAGGAATCATGCAAATAGCTGTTTCAGTGAGAGAAGAGAGAATTAATTCAGATTTTTACAAAGCACCTCTAGAAGTGAAGATCACTAATGAGTAATTTGGAATTGTTGTCAGGTTGCTGGCCAGATATGAATTTCCAGTCAAGCATAGATATTGCTGCCTGTTGACAGCCATCTAATTGGTAACAGTAGTTGTAGGCTTTATGTAAGTCAACCCTCTTTACAAGAATTTTTTCTGGAATTATCAGTTGCACAGTTGTTATGGACAAACATTTCTTTGAAGCTAAAGTATTTTCTGAGTCTTTCCAAAAACTGACTTAAAATTTGCTTATGTTTCTATCTGTACCTCTGTTAAAATTAACCATGTAGTGTGTGACATCCCCTTATATTGAACTATGAATCTACAAGTCAGATTCTAGCTAATAAAATATGAGAGAGGAACCTTAAATGCAAAGGAATGAGCATGCTTAAATGATAAGGGACACTCATGGAATTACAATTTTCAACTACTCTTTTTAAGAAAGAAAAAACATCCCTCAAAATATCTTTGTTGTGGACTGCTGCTCTTCTGTAATGAAACAGTTGTTTATAAACATAATAAAATGCATTTCATTCAACTTCCAGTAGGAGTCAATTGCACAGTTTGCAGGCTTTTACAAATGAGCCTAGATAAATGTTGAACAGCAGTAAAAATATTCAGCTAAGACATATGACTTTAATCTTCAGGAAGTTATTCTTAACTGAATAACAATGGTACTCTAGGCCAGGGATGAGTGCTGACTTTCATGGGTGGTGTGCACATGTGTCTATGAACAAAATCTAGCCCAAGAAACCCTACGTGGTTAACTTGCTGTTTAGAAAGATGAAGAGTCTTTTCAATTTAGAATAGAATAATAGTAATTTTACATACTTGATCCAAAGTAATTATCTTTCACTGTTTCTACAGCATGAAAATGTATTCTACAATAACTTTGAAATACTGATTATTTCAGGCATCTGATGTTAGAAATATTTCTTGAATACATTGTGCGTGCTGGAAGAAAGTAAAGTTTTTACATGCTTACGTTGAGCAATTTCACAATTTCTTAAATATACATGGTAGCAGTTTTTAAAAACCACGCTATAGTTTGGGACTGTCTAGCAGTTGCAGAGAAATTGTGACTGAAATTCCTCATGTGTACACCTCAGGTGCCATCAGGTTTTTTCTGTACATTTTATGAATTTCTAATATGCAAAATATGCATTTCCCCAAGATAGGCTTTCTTCCTTGTTTTTCTTTGAGTTTTCTCTTGTTTCTAGATCTTATTGAAAGAAATCAGTTTTGCATGGAGAACACCATTAATAATGAAATGCAGTCTGTGTGCTTTTTAAAAGTCTATTTCTTCGTTATAAATAAATGGTAATTTGTTTTAAAGCGTCATTGCACACAGTGTTCAGCTGGCTCTCATGCATTCGATTATTTTAAATAAATGTACCATAAATGGAACAAGTTCTTTCTAATTTGCAAATGATATGAAACATTTTTCAAAAAAAAGAGAGAAAAAAGAAAAACTGTAAAATTTGTTCTTAACTACATCTCATTAGTGAGAAGCTGTTCAATGACCTGTAAAGATTAAAGAATTAGTGAATTGGTAAAATTATCAGAATGAAAAATCTGTATAATTTTGATTTCAATTTAAAAATCTGCTAAACAGTCTATGGGCTTTAGAAAAGTATATTACTTTTTAATATCGGTTCCACAAATGTCCTAGTATCAATGTTACAAATGGACTGAAATAAAAGCAACAAATAGTGTGTTTAAATGTATAGTGTTTCAACATTCTGTTAAAGCTGTGGTGTTTTTTTTTTTTTCTTTTCATTAAAACAACTGAAGACATTTAATTAAGTGACCACTCTGCTAAGTGGAGCAAAAATTAATATACATAAATGAATTTATGTGTGGGCAATGATGCATAATTAAAAATATGATTTAAATAAGGAGTCAAGGAGAAAGAAAACAGTTTAACAAGAATCTTCAAGACTATTGCCTCCTGAATTTTTAAAGTCAGACATGCATACAATTTTTTTATTGGCAGCATTTGAACTAAAATTTATGACAAAATTGTGTTTAAAGTACTGGAGCTGTGGTATTATGGGACAGTGATTTGCTGAAAGCTAGTTTTGACCAGATAAATCATCTTGTTATCTTGGAACTATTGTGTATTACTCAGCCTGCTGAACATGCTACCTTTAGGCATATCTTATCTTTGCCAGACTTTTATTCAAAACTTACTGAAGTTCTCCTTACACTTCCTTCACTTAATGAAGATCTCCTTGCAGTTCACAGAAAACATTTATATGAAACTAAAATGAGATAAAGATTATAAATGTAGACTTAAAGAATATTTCTTTGACATGGGATAGTTATATTAATCATGTTATCTTAGTTGCAGGCTACCTACTTAGGAGGGAAGTTCATCTTTTATTGTTTAGTCATTGGAGGAAGTCAGCAAATAAAAGGAGTGATTTTCTCAACTGAAGAGTGGAGTCACTTGATCTTTGGATCCTTGAATGTTTCATGCCAAGCTATACAGTTATCCTTTGTAGGTCATAAGTTGTTGGTTTTTTTTAATGATATGGTCTTCCTAAAATATGCTTTGATTGGCCATCATTTCACTCACACTCGAGTTTCAGGCAGTTTCTCCATATTTTCCCTGTCTAGTGAGCAAATGTCTGAACAATGAATGTAAAGATTTTGTGTGCTGCCAATCTCACACTTCTGTTAAGGAGTATATAAGGTATGTGGTGATGGAAAGTTGAGGTCTGTTTTGTCTTTTCTAACAAATACAGGAAAGTAGTGGATTTGGATTTGGGGTTTGCGATTTGTTTTGCAATACTCAAGGGTGTTTCTTTAAAAAAGGTCCATTCTTTTTATATTATTAGTTTCTGACATTTCATTTGAACAATTACTGCTGGTTCAATCCCTGTCTACTATTCTCGAAGAGAAAAAAAATAGGAAGAAAACTACAGTATCCATCTATGCACTCTGTGTGTTGCAGTGATGCTGCAACACAAAGGAGAGAAGAAAGTGGCCCAGAAAGCCCTGCCTGCATGGCTTACCTCTCCCATTCCAAGAAACCAGCAACTGCTGAGGTTCAAGTTCAGCTGAACTCCCATCTCCACTGAAAAAAAAAATAAACTTCTTTATTCCCTGTGGTATTTTATTGGCAAGTTTAGTTCAGTAATGAGAGGGCACTTTGGGGAGTACAAAAGCTAGAGTCCCTAAGGCCACGTAAAAAGAACAGAACAGCAACAGTTCTTTACTATTTTTTACTAATAAACACATGTAACAGTAACTGCCATTACTTAGTTACTGCAAAGCAGTTTTAAACAACTAGCTTAACACTGTATTAACACAACATAAAAATAAGCGCACCAGGAGTATCACTCATCATTACTGGATATGGCCCTATTGAAGTCAGTGGCATGAAATTAATAGGACTGGCCCCTTAGGCCCTGATTGGTCTAGGAATTAATTGCCTCATGACCAAGTTTTCCATTGCCTTACAGCTCCATGAAAGCTTATTTTCATGAGCTTTCACAGTGTTTCTGTTTCTAAATAAGTATATCTAGTTTTTCCCTGATACCTATGGAGTAATAGCTTAACTTCTTGAGCTATTATGTTTGTCTACTTCAAACTGGTTAACCCTGAGAGTGGGTAGCTATAGTGCAACCTCTGCCTTCAACATGTGAAGTTATTTCCAGAGAGTAGATTAAATCTCATGTCTTGGATTTTCAGATATACTTAAGCAGGGTTCTGTAACTGTTGCAAACTCCACATTTTCTGTGCACTTTGCATACTTGCAGGTAGTTTTAGTTTCTCTATATCTGTGAGCTGTTTTCTCCATCAACTAGCTCAATTCTGGAAGCAGGTTGTGACTCCATGAATGTCTACTAAGATACTTGGTTCTTGCAGGAGCAATGAAGATGAACCAAGCAGTCACCTTTCTGTTCCATCAGTGGCAATTTTTTATCTCTTGCTGTAATCACAGTGAAATGGGGAGTCCACAAAGAAAAGCAAATGCTCAGAAGGTATTCTTTTACAATGGAAGCTGTTGCTTTCAGGGTTGTATGTGATGCAGAAGTAAAGAAGAAACAAGGATTGGTAGTAACTGGCAGAATGAGATGCTTTGAGGAAATAGGAAACTTGTACAGCAAGCTATGATATTTGTCCACTGTGTGGCATTTCCATTGTTAAGAAATTTAAATCTCAAAATCTCATGCAACTTGACCTAGTAAAAATTGCTTTATAATATTTTTGTTTTGTAATGTAGTGAGCATTCTTCTGTTTGCATTTCCTTTCAGAGTCTTTTGATACAATGCTGCACAAAGGGCTTTTCTAATGACATGCAAGTTTTGTGAGTATTGTGGAGGAGTCTACTACATGAACTATTTTTTTTTTTTAAAGTGCTTTGATACTGAAGACGAAGAGGTAATTGTGAGTTAAGTCAGTTCAGATAACGAGGAGGTGGAGAAAAAAGAAGTGCCACAAGGATCAGTTTTAGGACTAATTCAATTTACTTTATATCTTCATGATCAAGAAGAAAAAACGTACTACAAAAGGATTTAAGATGCTGAATATACAAAGCAAAGGGTAGTCAAAATAAAGAGGACAGTATAATTAAGAATGATTTGAGTAAATTAGAGACAGAAATACAGGATAATTTATAATTTATATGGAGCTGTATAAAGCTAGTGACAATTATGTATAGAAAGAATGCAGTACTGGGGAGTTATACCTTGGATTTGTGTTTTTAGGATAAAAGATACTATAAATGAGAAGTATTTGGGAATTTCCAGCAAGACAATAGTTTGAAACAGGAAACTTGCTCATTGCTGCTCTTTGTGCTGCTCAGTTGATAAGTGGAAATTGTTTCTCTTCAGATACGAGCACATATTTTCTTCAGTTCTCCTTTACTTTAATAGCAGCTAGAACCCACGTAGTGCCATTCTCTGTAAGCTTGTGCAGACAAGAGAGAGCACAAGGGTCAATAAGGCTGATTGATTTGCTTTTTAATTTCTTGATAATTTTAGAAAATAACTTTTCTACTTCTAATACATTTAGAAGAAATCTTCCAGCCTCCTGCCCACCTTCCCTGTCTGTACTTGCAGATTTCCCATTCTCATTACTGAAGGAAAGAGAACAACTAAAGTCCTTTTGTACAGTGTTTCTGCCTACCTGGTCTGGAAAGTAGACATTTTCTCATGTGCATTTCTGGGCATAGTTATTACTAAGGAATATCAGCTTCTGAAAACCAGCCAATATTCCTTTTTCTTCATGAACAAAACTTTCATTAGCAAATGTTTTCCTTTGAGTCCCTCTCACAAGCAATATCCCTACATACAGGAGTATCTCTTCTGATATAATATTTGAAGATTTTACTTACTGACTAAATGTTGGGGTTTTTTTTCTCCTCAGAGGTTTTTTTTCTAAAAATGATCCAGTAACAAGTGAAGAATTATAAATACCAGTCATGAGGGTACCAGATAGTGACACATTTTCAGAGGAGACACCAAAGATTCTGTGCTCCTCCTGTGCTGAACTCAGGTTTTGATGGTAATGGGGAAGAGAGAAAGCACTGACAGGTCTCTAGCCTAATGAAGTGTTTGCTGCAACCAGCAGATAAGCTGGTGTTCAGCTGTGGCAGTGGGTTAATTTAGTCAGTGTCACTCCTGTTTAGATATATTTTTCTGTTGCAAAGAAGGGGCAACACCTTTCTGTCTGATCAGAGGGTAAACTTGACTACATCTGCTCTACTTTTAGGATATTCGTTGTGTTCTCCATCTAGTTCATGCAATGTTCTCCATCTAGCTCATGCAACTGATTTTTTTTTTTATGGAGGAACTTGAGTTCTTAGGAGGGCACAAAGGTGAAAGGTCAGGAAGCTCTCAATCTGGATGTTCAGATGTGTATCTCAGTTCAGACACAGGCTATGCTCCTGCTTTGGCCAATTCAAGTCAGTCTCTTCAGTCATCCTGGAAATGATTACTGGAGTCTTGCTTTGAAAAAAAAGCAGTCTCATCTTTTTATACAATGTTATATATGTAGATCTCAAGGGAAAACTCCTATGAGATTGTTTACATTAGTTTTTAATAGAGCAGTCTTTTTTTTTTCAAATGAGAATAACTGATTTGGAGACTTGTCTTCTTTGGAGATTAGGCCACTTTACCTGGTTTCAGGGCACCTGTCAGTGCCCTTCTTTTGCATTACCAGTTGAACAGCCAAGATTTATACAGATGCCACTCTGTGCTGGTATTAAACATGACCTCTTTGGACTTAAGTTTCTCTCTGCCTTTTTGCCTGTCAACTTTTATAAAACTCTGAAAAAATAAGATGATTGTTTCTCCTCTTGGAATTCCATGGAATGTCTCTAGAAGTTTTTTTTGGTCTGACATCTGGCAGGAGGGGGAATAGAATTCTTATTTCCACAGAAAGGTCATACTATGAAAAGAATTAGTTGGAATATCTTTGGGAAATAGTTTGGAAAATTGTTCTTCACCTAATGTAATTCCACCTAAAATGTCTCTCAGGATGAAGGTTGTTACAGGAAGATAAACTTCTTATCTGTCATAAAGCTTTACTGTTGTATTACTGTGTTGAAATGTTATCAGACTTCAATAATGAAAATGTAGAGATTCAAGTTCTGTGAACTTGGATTGAAAATTCACTGTTGGTGTTCTAAAGTTGGCAGATAGAAACAGTCTTAATTTTTATAAATATCTGTGAATTTTAGATTTAGAAGTTAATTTTGCATATTTGTATTAAAACCCAAGCATCCAGAGGGGAATGAGAGTTGACTTCTGGTGCTCTGAATGCTTGTCTCTCTTTTTTTTTTACACTCCCTTCCTTTGGGAAGGTGACTGCTCCCAAAAGTAGCAACTGAGCAAAAAGAGAGAAATTCTCTCTTCAGCAGTAGTATACCAAACTGTATAAAAGAAAATGGAGATAGTCTGCAAAAGCCGGATCTTCCTCTTCTTCAGAGAGAGGAAATTTCTCTTTTCACTCTTCAATCTTTCACTTGTATGAAAGAGTACTCACCTAATACTGAAGTAAAAATAGTCAATTCTGAAGCAATTCCAAATTTTGCTATTGGGCCAAAATAATATGTTTAGTGTAAACATGTTAAGCATGAGTGGAATTATTTATTTTAGTTTTGTACTAGAGTGGGAGGAAATTGTTTGGGGGAATTCAGAATCAAAAGGAAAAATCTCACTTTTACTTTTGATTCCATCCCCTGCTTTGCTTCATATATACAGCGGTATCTGTTGCTTCAGCTATATCTGTTCCATTCGTAGTCACTTCCTTTGCAAGGGTGGAAATATGAGTGAGATCACAAGCAATGCGAAACACAAATTTTTAATTTGCTAATATTTTCCTCCAACACCTCATCATTTCTATTTCTTCATAACACCCCTACTGTGGGAAATAAGGTCACACAACACACTAGTAGTTATTTCACAATACCTCCTGATGAGGAACATTTTACTATTCTCACATCCCTACCCCCTTTTCTCCTTCTCTCCCTGCCCTTCTCCCTCCTACTCGGCCCCTGCTAATAGCTGGTCTAAATTTCCCAGATTAATCCAATGTGCAAGAAACAGTGATACAAACTTGAAAATTAAATATACACAAAAGCTGAGAGGCTACAGAATGGAAGATGCACGTCCTACTTGATTTGCTGTGTGACAGACAGACTTATAAACAGATACATAGCTTTGCCCATAGCCACTGTATTCCACAAACCCTTTGAAATATTTCGGTTTCATGTCTGTGATAATTAAAGAGCAATGACCTTCTCATTAGCGCCAAGAGGGCTGATGATGATTGTTCCCCGTTTTTCTTAATGGATGCAAGCTACATGCATGATCTTAGAATATCAAAGCAATTCTCCAAGATATTTATTAGAGTCAAAATTATGAAAACACATAGCAAACCTTTAGTTTGAATTACAAGTGTTAATATATGCAGAACCAAATGAATAGCTCATCTTTCTTCCTCTCTTGTATCTTAAATTTTTCATTACAAATTTCCAGGGCTTCAAAGTGGTATCTCACAGTCGGTCCCCTTTTTTCTCTCTTGCATGACAAAGAGCTGTCAAAAATTGTTCCTGTGTTTGTTAGTATTTTTCTCTTTTTTCTCTCATCTAAATGTCAAACAACTTAGCTTAAATAAAGCACAGCATTCTTCATCTGGTGCTTCTCAAAAGAAAAACAACACCACAGAAGGCGTCTAAAAAGACCCTAATTAATGTTTCTCATTGATTTTGTTTTAGTGTGATGTATTTTATGAAAAAAATATGAATCCAGAAGGCACTCTCATTAAAATCATTAGTGGCTCAATGTTAGCTGAAAACAGCTCATTCTTTGGTGCACTGTAGTGCTTAAAAGCACGTTCACACACACAGCTTCTTATTTAACATCACAAGCGAGTGTTAGATGAAAACTAGCATTAGTTTTGTCAGGTACTATTGAACTATGATAAGCACAATATACAAAAGCTATATCAAGGTGAATAGTGAGAATATACTGTCATTGCAGCTCACATATATCTTTAGGCCCTCTTTCATGCCTAAAACCCCAAGAATGTGACTCTAATTGATTTCTGTGTTATCCCTTTGAGAAGAAGTAACAGTCAAAAGAAAAAGAAACAATAATCTGGGGCCTATTCCAGCAGTAAGACCTAGAGACCTTCTGGTTCTTAGGTAAATTCCTGGAAGTTTATTACCAAGATGTTACTTCAGAACAATATTCACAGTTCTATTCTTGTTCAACCTTAGTGCCTGTGTGTTGGCATCAAGCATATGTATCATATTTTACAAATTGTAAAACAATAACTTATTTTTTTTACTATCTCCTTTGGATTTTTATAAGAATCTTTATGAGCTACAATAATACAGCTTGTAATAATATCTTTGTATTATGTAACCATACGAACAAACAGGACCAATGAGAAGTAGTGTATAAGGGGAATAGAAGTACCAAGATTAAATGCTATAGATGTTTCAGCTGTTGAAACTTTGTAACAAGTAGTGAAATGACTGACTTTTCATTAATTTGTGCAATTTTTTAATACGTCGTTCATCAGAAAGTTTCACTGAAAAGAGAACTGCTGATGGATGAGTACTAATATACGGCACACTGACATGGAAGTCGCATTTTTAGTAGAAGATGTAGCATTTATTCTGGTATGATCACCATTAATGGGGCTGTCAACAAAAATTTCTTAGAAAAATAATTACACTGCAAGTAAGGCCATTTCAATCTAGATATGAGTAGTAAACCTGTATTAATTTAGGATTCAGACTATGTTAATGGTTTAATATTTTTTCTTTATAGAGAACACAATAGTGAGGTCATCTGTAATAAAGATGATAATATTGAACCTTGGTAGTTTCCCTTCCTATGTCTATAGGACATTTATGGCTGAAATACGGTTGAGAGACCCTTAAAACGTTGTTTTACGACAACCTCTGTGCAGTGCTATAAAGCACTTTCTGTTGATGATAAATAAACTACAGAAGATCTATGTCTTAGTAAAGGGCTGTGCTCTTTCCCTTGTGAGCAACCTGACTTTAGCAGTGTTTAACCCTTTTGCAAGACGTAATTCCACAAGTGTTGGTAGATAGACAGGCACGCTGCTGCTGAGTCTGGCTTAGAAAACACAGTGAGCATAAAAGTTGCCATGATTATTCTTTGTCTCTTACATGACTTACTATCTCAGGAATTGGCTCATTAAAAATTATATAAAATTCTTCATTTTCATTGCAAATAATTGCCTTAGACATATCATACTAAAGCTGTATGAAGCTGTCATTGGTACACTACTGAGTTCTGTAAGAGATCATGAATAAGAAGCACAATTGGCTTTCATTCTTTGCTGAAATATTGATTGAATTTATTTGTGCTAATGAAGTTGTAGAATATAATAGACGTGGTACTGTATTGAAAAAGATAAGGGCAGGTTTTGCATTCAGGCTTCTACATATCACACTGATGTATGGGGATTTCAGGCTGAGAACAAGCTCAGAAATGTAGTTAAACTGAACTACAGTTCATATCTTCTTGATCACACAACTGTGGAGCTGAAGTAGTTCCATTAAGTTCAGAGTGAATTTAGGTCTTATGTAAGTGGAAATTTTTTCCAAGTTTACTCTTTTTTCTTTTTTCTTCCCCCCTCCCCTCCCCTCCCCTCCCCTCCCCTCCCCTCCCCTCCCCTCCCCTCCCCTCCCCTCCCCTCCCCTCCCCTCCCCTCCCCTCCCCTCCCCTCAACTTTCAATTCCTTTATGCTTATCCAGAGTGCTTTCTGACACTGTAGAAAACAATACTGCAAACAAAAAGTATCCCGAGATTTCCCAGGTCTTGGATTAAACTTGGACTGGGACAACTGGAGACTCTCCTAATGTTGTCACTTTTCTCATAATACCTGTTTAGACAAGACTTTCTCCTTGCCCATACATACTTTCGGCTAAAGGCGACACATTGTCTTCATGTCAGTGCACTGTTGGATGTCTAGACCTCATTTAGTGTGGGTTTTTTAACGATGATTGGCAATTAAGTCTATGTTCCTACAATCTGTGTATTCATTCAAAGAAAATGGTGAGCTTCATGATGTTCTCTTTAGGATGGAGAAGTATTCTTTTAACCGTAAGGTCACAGATTGAAGACTACTATTCTTATTTCACTGCTTGATTACTGTTAAATGAATAGCAAATAGCATCTATTATTTTGCAGCTGAGCCTATGATTAGGTTCCCATACACTTAGGCTGTCTTCAAAATACAACCTGTCCTTGACTTATAACTAAGGAAGCATAGAAAACAAGAGAAGAAAAGAAAGAGGGGTTAAGGACATTTAGAGATCACATAGACAATTCAAGGTGAGCTGGGTCACATTCCACTAGTCCTGTTAACTTTTACTACATTATCACACTGCTGCAATGTTGCAAAGATGTTAAGTATTACTTTTATTACTGATATTTGCTACAGAAGTAGAACACTACTTGGTTGCACAAGCTGATTCTTGCTAAAGAAAAAGCTTCAGGGGCATGGACTATGACTGATAATCGACTCAAATATTTTGAATGAGCCAAGAATTCACTGCCTCTGGGAAGGTGAAAAATTTTAACATTAAGAAGTTCCTTGGTCTTGTGAGTGTAACCTGATATATTTCTTTCCCTTATGCACAGTATATCTGCCTGTTAAATGTGGTTACTGTCAAAGCACTGCATATTCCGACAGCATCCAGAATATGTTTTTATCTCTCTTGACTTAAAGCTTTACTCTGAGGTGCAATCATTAGCTATTCTTCAATAACCGATAGATAATACTTTTGCAGCTATAATTTGCTACAGCTGCATAGGAAAGCTGGCTGATGGACAGAGAGGAACCAGGATGATGGAGTTTGTCTCCAGATCTAGATTTAACCATTGCTCAGGAATTTCTCATATGTGAACTCTGTATGTAGGATCTGCTCTAGAGATAGTACCTTGCACTAGTTGCACTATTAGTTATTAATTCCTTTTGAATGTATTTGACTTTAGGAAATTTCTCCTAACTGTAAAAAAGAACAGTTCTCCATCCAACCAGCCTATAACGGAAACAGCTGAGTGACAACGTATCTACTAAAATGGAAGGAATACAAGCATAGTACTGTTTCTGGAATATCTCAAATCCTAATTAAAAGTGAATTCTGCCATATTAAGAAGCTGCTGCATGTCTTACTTAACAAATGCCTTGAATTCCTCATGGAATAGAGTTTAGGGATTTTTTTTTTTTCTTAATTCTAAGTGTTGTATTTTATCGATCTTCCAACACTGAACTGAAAATAATTTTTTACAGAGCATCTGCCTCAGATGATAACCTGCATTTGTCAGATTTTTATTTGAGTGTTATCCATTAAAATATATACTTCTTTACTAACCAAGGAATTTTCTGCATTTTTATGGAGCCTCTCTTTAATCACAGCAGTACATTTGATTTTTTTGTACTCTAAGAATTCTCTCAAATTCAGTTTCATTTATCTTTCTTTTGCATTTGCAGCCCTGAATATGTTTCCTGTATTGTGCGATTCTTTAGTAAGGATATCAACAGTGAACAGTGAGTAAAGAGAATGTATTAAGCAATATACTTCAAACTCATGGTTTTAATTAGCTAGGGACAGGATTTAGCAAGTCACAGCTTTTATTTAAACAGTCTTGACATAGCTCAAGACAGCAACAGCAAATTTTACACTTAAGGCCATATTAACAAACACAGATGGTTTCAGATTCTCTCTTTAGAGTGATACTGTTGCTTTAGATGATGCAGAGCACTTGGAAACTTTTCAAAATAATTGATGGTTGCAAGTTTCAGGATTTAGCTGTGAGTTATGTCCACTATATTCTATCCATGCAAATGCCTTGATTCGTTTTATATATCAGTGTAAAAGACTTGACACATCAATGGTTATTTGGTGTTCAGATCTTTTACTGCAGACCTGATTTGCCTTTATGTTGCAGTTTATACTGCCTATAACATCTGCACTATAATATTCTTCTTTTTTTTTCATTCTGTTAAAATAATCTGAAATGTGAATCCTTTTCCCCTTACATTTTGGAATGTGGGATTTTTTTTCTTACTTTAAACTATGGGCCAAGAAGTAAATTTTTAGGAGCATGTGTAGCTGAATAAACATACAGCTCCCATTAGTGTTAATTGGAGTTGCATATTCTACTTTGCCTCTCAAATGGTTGAATACTTATGCCTAACTGTCTAAAATAGAGTAGGAACATGCCATTTGAATCTACAGACTAGTGCCAGAATTTCTATCACAGAATAAAACCTGAATGTTGAAGTAGTTTTAACATAGGCTTATTTCTAGCATAAGATTAGTTTTCTGTGCACATGCTGCTTTACTTGCATCCATTTGTGATGTTGTTCACCGCTGAATTGGATTACATGCCCATGAAAAGATATTCAGTGAGCTGGGCTTTGCTCTTCAGTTTTTTTCTTTATCGTTATCTATATCTTAACTATGATTTTACTTAACCTCTGATGACATATGGGGGGAAAAAACCGCTCTGAACACTATTGGTGGTTCCTGTAAGATGCTTAAGGAGATGTGACTGTATGTTAATTTGTGAATAACTTCTTAATTAAATAAGGACTTTTTATTATCCAGAGCCATCTTCTGTATCCCAGATACCACCAGAAACCTTTAAAGCTGTATATATCTAGGAAATATAGGTGTGGAGACTTCATTGTACCTATATAATGATGTCATAAAGAGGAAAGAGAATATCATAAGCAGTTCCCATTGAGTAAATATTGGAAGCGAAATAACTGAGTAAGAAGAACTATTCCAAAGGAAGCTTTATCAGGAGTTATCAAGAGTCTAGTTTTAAAGAATATAATTCTAGTAATAAATATCTGCATAAAAACACAATTCATGTAAGAAGTTTCTTTCATGAATCTGATGGAATATATAAAAAAAATATCTGTAGTTGCTGGATTAGTGGCTAAACAGCTTCTATTTTGAGTCAGTAAAAAATTCCAAATGACTTTGCTTTTTCAGTCTTCAGTATATTAATACATTTACTGCAAAGAGATTGTCACTGCTGCTCAACTTACCTTCAGCCTTCCTTTGTCGTAAGTACCAGAAAGTCTGTCTGTTCCAAAGCTATGGCATAGGCAGAAAAATAATTAACCAAGGGCTGCATGGCTGTCCTCAGCAATCAGACCCTCTAGGAAAAGACACATGTAGAGCTTTCTCTGTGGAACATGAACACAAGCAAATGGAATGTTGTTTTTTAAAATGTGAAAAAATATTTTACAAAAATGATCATCTTGAAACTTCTTTAAAATCCAAGTCTGTGCAAAATAGATTGTAAGATGAAGATGTGCAATCTGATCTAGGTGGACCTGCTTTGGCAGGGGAGTTGGACTAGATGATCTCTAAAGATCCCTTCCAACCCCACCATGCTATGATTCCATGAATCTATGTTGTCCATAGAAAAAAAAAAAAGTTACTGTAACTATTGATTTAAATATTTTTCTGGTAAATGCTATTCAGATCAGTTGGTTTCTTCTTGCCCTTTGTTTCAAGCCCAAATTCATTGACAGTTTGAATGCATGTATTTGATCTGCTCTCAGAGCTTGTGTACAATGTCACTGTATATTTTGTTCCACCTCCTTCCAATATTTGTTTCTTGTGTGATAAAAAGTTTTTCTGTTTAGTTAGTGAGTTCCACTACTTCCAATATTCTGTAGTAAAAACAATACACAGAGAGGTACTTTTCTCCAAAGAGACATTACAATCAGCAGTTTTTAACTTCTGTATCAAGACTACTTGCAAAGCTAATACCGTTTTTTTATTCCAACAAGAAGAGTCACTAAACTAGATTGTTTTGCATGTGAGGCAAAACTTTTGAATTGATAATAAGAGTTGGAAAACTAGGGATGTGATAACTTCGCAGTATGTGACACAATGTAAAAAAACGCATAGATTAGAAGAACAGAAAAAACTGTTAGAGACATAATTACAAAATATAACTACTGCTTAAAAGTTTAGACCATTAATTGCAACAACAACTTGACATACATGCCATTCTTCCTGTTTTCTAGTCAATATTATGTCTCCTTAGTGCTATAGTGAAGACAAACTCATTAAAAAGGCACTGGATTATTTGGGAGTAGACTAGCAAATTTAATAAAGAGGTCTTTAAGGGACTTGGGGGGTGGGGGGAGAAGCAAAACAGAACAAGCTGTCCCTTCTAGCTGGGAAATAGGGCAGGACAGGGAATGCAATGATAAGTGCCCTTCATCTGCACACTGGGCTGAGATACACAAGGCTGACCACCCTGAGAAAGAGCCAAACCGGGGAGGAATCTCCTGCACCCATCCAGGGAAACCTGTGTGTTTGAGTAAGCCCCTGCGCTGCCTCTACACCAATGCACGCAGCCTGGGGAATAAGCAGGAGGAACTGGAGATGTGGGTGTGGATGTGGGGCTACGACCTCATTGCGGTCACAGAGACGTGGTGGGACAGCTGCCATGACTGGAGCACAGCCATGGAGGGTTATGTATTGTTCAGGAAAGACAGACTGACAAGGTGTGGAGGTGGAGTTGCTCTCTATGTGAGGGAGCAATTAATGTGTTCTGAACTGTGCCTGGGTGGGGATGAGGAGCAGGTAGAGTGCTTATGGGTAAAAATTAATGGGCAGGGCAAGGCAGGTGATATTGTTGTAGGAGTCCACTACAGGCCACCTGATCAGGAGGAGGATATGGATGAGGCCTTCTACAAACAGCTGCGAGCTGCCTCACGATCACAGTCCCTGGTCCTCATGGGGGTCTTCAACCACCCTGATATTTGCTGGGACAGTCACACAGCCAAGCACACACAGTCCAGGAGGTTCCAACAGATTGTTGATGACAACTTCCTGCTGCAGATGATCGAGGAACCAACCAGGAGGGGTGTGCTGCTGGACCTGGTACTGATGAATAAGGAGGGCCTGGTTGGGGATGTGAAGGTTGGAGGCAACCTCAGCTGCAGTGAATATGAGATGGTAGAGTTTAAGATCCTGTGTGGAATGGGTAGAACACAAAGCAGGACCGTGACCCTAGATTTCAGGCGAGCCAACTTTGGCCTCTTCAAAGATCTACTTGGACGGGTCTCATGGGATATGATTCTAGATGGTAGAAGTGCCAATGAGAGCTGGTCAATCTTCAAGCACCACTTCTTCCAAACCCAGCATCACTGTGTCCCAATGTGCAAGAAAGGAGGAAAAGGAGGTAGGAGGCCTCCATGGATGAGCAAGGATCTGCTGGGAAAACTCAGGCAGAAAGCAGCCATCTATGAGAGGTGGAAACAGGGGCTGCCTTCTTGGGAAGAGTATAGGAACATTGCCAGGGCATGCAGGGGTGCACCTAGGAAGGCTAGAGCCCTTCTAGAATTAAATTTAGCCAGGGAAGTTAAGGACAATAATAAGGCATTTTTCAAGTACATCAGCAGCAGAAGGATGACGAGGGTGAATGTGGGCCCGCTGCTAAATGCTGAGGGTGCCCTGGATGCAGAGAAGGCTGAAGTACTGAATGCCTTCTTTGCTTCAGTCTTTACGGCCAAGGCCGACCCTCGGGAAGCCCAGTCCAGCAAGTCCTGCATCTGGGAAGGAACAATCCCATGCACCAGTACAGGCTGGGGGTTGAACTGTTGAAGAGCAGCTCTGCAGACCTGGGAGTCCTGGTTGATAATAAACTAACCATGAGCCAGTAATGTGCCCTCATGGCCAAGAAGGCCAATGGCATCCTGAGATGCATCAAGAAGACTGTGGCCAGCAGGTCAAGGGAGGTTCTTCTCCCCCTCTACTCTGCCCTGGTGAGGCCTCATCTGGAGTCCTGTGTCCAGTTCTGGGCTCCTCAGCTCAAGAGGGACAGGGAAGTGCTGGAGAGAGTCCAGCGCAGGGCCACCAGGATGATCAAGGGTATAGAACATCTTTCATAGGAGGAAAGGCTGCAGGAACTGGGGCTGTTTAGTCTGGAGAAGAGGAGACTGAGGGGTGATCTTATTAATATTTACAAACATCTAAAGGGTGGGTGTCAGGAGGTTGGGACATCCCTCTTTTCTATAGTAGCTAGTAACAGGACAAGGGGTAATGGGATGAAGCTGGAACACAAAAAGTTCCACCTAAACATAAGAAAAAACTATTTCACTGTTCAGGTGAGGGAGCCCTGGCATAGCCTGCCCAGGGGGCCTGTGAAGTCTCCTTCCTTGGAGGTCTTCAGGATCCGCCTGGTCACGTTCCTATGCAACCTGTTCTAGGTGAACCTGCTTCTGCAGGGGTGTTGGACTAGATGATCCCTAAAGGTCCCTTCCAACCCCAACCATTCTATGGTTCTATGAAAAAAAAAAAAGTTTACTCTTTTTTCAACAGTATTGTCTTACTGCCAACAGTAATGTTACCCCTTTGGTGATTTTTGGTGTTAGAGATGGACAGTCATTGGAGAAGAAAAAAAAAAATCAAAATTACATTTATATTTCAATGTAAATTTATGATATTTATAAATGTACTCCAGCACCAGAGGTAGACATAAGATCCTCTCCTCTAAGACTCTTAGACATCACTGGAGAGGAAGCTGCTCCATCTCAGGTACTGATCTATCAGAGCAGACCTTTCTCCTATTTTGATGAATGTGTGTACTTAGAGCTTATGAGGCACACCAAGGATGAAAGCATTTTTTCCCAGGCAAAAATATCTTTTATTTTTGTTTTTAATGAAACAGAAGAAGTCTGACTTACATCACCTGGTAATACCCAACCAATATCCATATGTATTGGTGGTCCATTATAGTCAGAAAATACTTACCATGGTTAGTTTTTCCTATATAACAACACTCCAACACTGTGAGACTCAGGAGCAAGGAAGAGTATGTAGTTTAAAGCTATAGCAGTCTTTTACTCCAGATAGTCTATTCTTAGTTAATTTATAACTTTAGTGCTACCTAATTATCAGTATGAGGTAATAGAAAACATTTTTATCACTGAATCACAGAATAGTAGGTGTTGGAAGGAACATCTAGAGATCATCTAGTCCAGCCCCTCCGCTAAAGAAGGGTCACTTTGATCGGGTCACACAGGAATGTGTCCAGGGAGGTTTTGAAAATCTCCAGAGAAGGAGACTCCACACATTCTCTCAACAAACCTGTCCCAGTTCTCTGCCACCCTTACAGTAAAGTAGATTTTCCTTAAGTTTAAATGCAACTTTCTGTGTTCCAGTTTATGCGAGTTACCCCTTGTCCTTTCACTTGAAACAACAGGAAAAAAGTCCCATCCCATCCTCTCACCTTGTAAGTCAATACTTGTAAGTATTGATGAGGTCCCTCTCAAGTCTTCACCAGGCTAAACAGTCCCAGGTCCCACAGCCTCATGAGAAAAATGTTCCGGTAACCTCATCACCTTGGTTGCCTTGTGCTGGACTCTCTCCATCATTTTCCTGCCTCTCTTGAGCTTGGAAGCCCAGAACTGGACACAGTCCTCCAGATGAGACCTTATCATGGCAGAGGGGGAGGAGACTCTCTCTTGACCTTCTGGACACTGGACCATCCTGGACTTTTTCCAGGATGACATTGGCATTCTTAGCCATGAAGGTATATTGCTGGCTGATGTTTAATTTCCTGACCGCTAGAACTCTTGTGTCTTTCTCTGCAGAGCTTCTCTCCAGCGGGTCAATCCCCAGCCTGTACTGGTGTATGGAGTTGTTCTTCCCACGGTGCAGAACTCTGAACTCAAGAAGTTCCTCTCTGCCAAATTCTCAAATTGGTTGAAATCTCACTAAATAGCAGTGCAGCCTTCTGGTGAATCATCCAGTCCTCACAATTTGGTGCCATCAGGGAGCTTGCTGAAGGTACACTCTGTCCCCTCATCCAGGTCATTGATGAAGATACTGAATAAGACTGGCCCCAGAGGTGAACCTGTGGAACTCCACTGGTCACAGGCCTCCAACTCAATTCTATACTGTTGATCACCACCCTCTGGGCTCTGTCATTCAGACAGTTCTGGATCCACCTCACCACTCACTCATCCAAGCCACACTGCCTGAGCTTTCTGATGAGGATGTTATGGGAGACAGTGTTAAAAGCCTTGCTGAAGTCAAGGTAGATGACATCCGCTGCTCTCCCCTCATCTCCCATCATCACTGGTTTGCACTCAGAGGGCTATCAGGTTGGAATCCATGTTGATCTTCCCGGATGACCATCTTTTCCATCATGTTTAGAGATGACATCCAGAATAAGCTGCTTCATCACCTTCCCAGGGATGGAAGTGAGGCTGACTGGCCTGTAGTTTCCTGGAATCTCCTTCTTGCCCTTTTTGTCACTGGAGTGACTTTGGCCTTTCTCCAGTCCTCAGACACTTCACATGTGCTCCACAATTGTTAGGAAATGATGGAGAGTGGCTTAGCAACAACATCAGCTAGCTCCCTCAGTACTTGTGGGCTCATCTCTTCAGGACCCATGGATTTACAGGTGTCCAGCTTCTCTAACAGGTCTCTAACATCATCCTCCTTCACCAAGGGAAGGTCTTCCATTCTCCAGACTATATAACTATCCCCCAGGGACTGGGCTTCCTGAGGGTCAGCCTTGGCAGTAAAGACTGAGGCAGAGAAGGCATTGAGTAGCTCCACTTTCTCTGCATCCTCGTTAACCAGGGCACCCTCCTCATTCAGCAGTGGGCTCCCATTCTCCCTAAACTTAGTTTGTTACTTTGGTACTTGAAGAAGTCCTTGTTTTCCTTTATTTCCTTTGCCAGGTTTAATTACAAAGGGCTTTAACTTTCCTGGTTTCATCCCTGTGTGCTCTGACAACATTCCCATACTCTTCACAAGCAACCAGACCATTTTCCACTTTCTATAGTCTTCTTTCTTCTCCTTGAGTCACTTCAGTAGCTTTTTGTTCAACAATCAGTCTATTTTAGTTTTCAATTGTATGCCTATGAGACACACTTAAAACTTGTGTGGTTACTTTGGTAAGGTGTTAAGACAAATTAAGGCTTCTTGGGTATCTGCGCAGTGCAATTTTCACTTCTTAAACTTGAAAGAGTTTCAAATATCGCTTTATATTTTGAATTTTATAGCCTTAGTGATATATGTGTACATATTAATATGTACATACATACACATTACATGGATAAAATTCCCCAAATACTAATTCTCCTTTCCTTTGAAATTACTTTTGTCTGAGAATGCCTTTGGATTTGTAGTTGGTTTTATTCATGTTGAGAAGTTTATTCCTGTCTGCAGATTCTTTTCTCTCCATTACTCTTTTCTTATTTTGGCACCAAGTATTAAAATTGCAAATGTCGAAAAGCAAAGAATCAGTTTGTTCGAAGATCCAGAATGATCAGTAAAGACAAACAGAGGAGTTTGTGGGGAATAATGTGCACCTAAGGAGACAGTGTGATTGAGTCTAGGGAGTGGAAGGGGCAAGGAGGAAATGGATTGGCAGTTGGAGCCTGTGAATGAGAAGATTGCCTAAAAAAAAAAAGAAAAAAAACCTCCCACACAGTAAAACAGAAGGAAAAGATTCTCCAATTGGCACTGTGCTGTTCTGTAAAGTGAACAGTGAGTGAACTACTTTGCCTTAGATCTTGGACCTCAAATAATGTTTACCCTGCAATAGCACTCCTTCTAAAAGTAGCTAATTCACAGTGCAAGTATGTACAGATTGCACCAACCCTGAAGAATATATGCAAACAAGATACTGAAGAAATGGAGAAATGCCTATGTAGCATGAATAATTTTTTTCCCTTCATAGTTTGCTCTCTGCTAAAGCTTTAACTACTGTTTGGAGATGTTTTGGGAGCTGACACACTATCTCAATCTGATTTTTCTCTTCTCTTTGCCCATATACCTATGTAGAAACAAACAAACAAAAAGCAAGCTTTGCCTTGAAGACAATGTGATTGAAGATGCAGTTATCCACTGAACTGGTATGTAAAATGGAAAAAGAAATCTGTCAGTTTTAGTTCCGTGTTGAAGACTAGGCATAAGAAATCACTTTGTTTGTCACAGTTAAGGATCTATGCTGTTATTATGCATCTTATGGGGTGGTTAAGTGCCAGTGCTGAAGTAAATTACACCAGCACTGTCTCAAGTGTGATGGACTGTTTAGTGCATGTTAGGTTCTTTTCCTTTGGCTTCTTGCCATCTTTTCTCTTGAAGAAAATAGATGTACCTGCTGGCATTTGGATTTAGACTTTCCCTGAGTTTTTAATTTTCAGTACAAAATACTTGTCATCCTATGTTCTCTTGCTGTAATGGTTATACATGTAAAAGTCATTGTGTTGAAAGCTAGACTGAAGGTACTGGCAATGCAGGACTGATTAGTCTGAGATACTGTACCGTGAAAGGAATTGTGATCAGTAGTCAGCTATGGTCACGATGGCGTGCTCGTAGCTGTGTATTACTTGTTTGTGTCACTTGCAAATATGCTTTGGGGTAAAGGGACGGTACTTTGGGTCTGCTGAACAGAAAACAGAAAATCAGAGGTTACACTTATAAGAGAGCTAATAGAGGAAAACGGAGAAACACAAAGTGTAGAACCAATGTGAAGACAAGCTTGCAATGGACTATTTAAATAAATACTTTTTTTTCATTCTGGTGTATTACATTACCCCTAAAGTAATAAGTGCAGGGAGACTACACTTTCCTCCACAGATCGTATATTGAGCTGGTTTTTCTTCATTATTCTCTGCCAATAAGCTCTTCTGGAGAGAGCTGTTTAAATCAGGTCAGTCATTTACTAACCTTTGCATTAATATCTGAAACTCTTTTTTCCCTTTCACATGCTTATGTTGCTGTGTCCCTGTGGTCACATCTGCCTTGTGTTATCACTTTTAACCCACTCTCCTGTAGTGGTTTTGCCTGTGCTAAGTTTTTTGGTAGTGGAGGGGCTACAGGGGTAGCATCTTTAAACAAAGATCTGCCAGAAGCTTCTCCTGTAGCTGATAGGGCTAATACCAGCCAGTTCAAAGATGGACCCCACACATAGGCCAGGCCAATTAGTGATGGTGGTAACGCCTCTGTGAATAATGTATTTGTGAAGAAGTTGCTAAACTGCAGCAGCAACAGGGAGTGAGAATGTGAAAACATCTCCACCGATACCAAGGTCAGTGTAGAAGGATGAGGAGGAGGGTGCTTAGGCTCTGAACGAAAGACTCCCCTGTGACCTGTGGTGAGGACCATGGTGAGGCAGCTGTCCCCCTGCAGTCCATGGAAGCCACCGGGGACCAGAGATCCACTCACAACCCGTGGAGGATCCCACACCGGAGTGGGTAGATGCCTGCAGGAGGCTGTGACTCTGTGGGAAGCTCACTCTGGAGCAAGTTCCTGACAGTACCTGGGAGTTTGTGGGGAGAGAAGAGTCCAGGCCAGAGCAGGTTTGTTGTCAGGACTTGTGATCCTGTGAGGGACTGAGGCTGGAGCTTCACCCTAAGAAAAAGCAGAGGCAAAGTCCATCTGTAATGAACTGGCCAAAACCCCCATCCCCTGCCCCACTGAGGGGGAGGGAAGAAGAGTCCCAGGAAGAAGGTGGGGGTTGGGAGGTGCTTTAATATTTGGTTTTATTCATCATCTCCCCTGTTCTTATAGTTTTTTAATAAATCAAACCTTTTTCTCACCAAGTTCAGTCTGTTTTGCCCATGATGCTAATTGCTGAGTGATCTCCCTGTCCTTATCTCAACTCACAAACCGCTCGTTATATTTCTCTTTCTGCCTCCAGTTTAGAAGGGGGAATGATATTATGACTTGGTGGGCACCTGGCACCCAGCCAGGGCTAAACCACCACACCTCTGCTGAAAGGGAAATGAATTATAAGGATTTTTGTACACAGCTATAAGACCCATCAGGCAAAGCAGATGCTCCTTACACTCATTGAAGCATGTTACGTGATGCTTTAGCTCTGGTTTTCAACTGAGAATGCTGCCAGTATGGCAATGTAAATGCCTACATGATGATTTAATTGATAGCCTGTTTTTAAAATCCAGACCAAATGTGCCCAACTCTGTTTTGAAATTGTAACGTGGAAGTGATTCTCAATGATTCTGAAAGTTTTTTGCCAACTTGCGACAAAGTCAGCATGGTAGGCATTATTCTCCACTTGGCATTTCTGTCACATCAGCAGCAACAATTTTTAAAACTTAGAGGTACTCTGCCTTTTATTTTTCATTATACACTATCTGCTTCTGACTGAGGCCAGAAAAACTTCTTGAAAAGACTGTCATAATGTAATACAACCAAAAAGATTTAAAAAATCAGAATAAGAATCTTCAGTTACAGAATAATCCCTCCTGTGATTATTCCAGGCTAAAAGAAATCTGTCTGTTAGCAGAGTTTTCTGAATCAGATTGTACCTTTAATGAGTCTTTGCTGTACCAGGGCTCACTAACGGTAATGGTTGGTGATAAAATATATGATACCTGGTATACCAATTTGGGGTTTATGAACTAAGTACTAAATGCATAGAGTTACTTTAGCACCAGACCTCCACTGCTAATGAGCAGAAGTTAATCCTCTTAAGTTAGGGAGGATTTGGCTCTGCAACATAGTTACTTTATTTCACATAAGAAATATAACACTTTTCAATAATCTTTCACTGCTGATTTTCCCTGAACTTTTTATAAGTTTCTAATTTGCTCAGGACTGGGTCTAAACCTGTTCCTCTGCTGCAGTACCAAAATGTGGCATGAATGGGTCTGCCCCAGTAAGGTGTGCAGGACTTGGTCCCTTAGAAACACCTGGCCTTCAAGAAAAGGAAAAAAATGTAGCTTGAGGAAATCTAGGCTAGAACTGTTGTAGAACCTTTTGGATGCATAAGCTGTTGCTTGTTTTTATACTCAGATGTAAAAATAATATGAAATAATATATCTGTAGTTATTGGAAAAAAAAATGTGAAAGAATCAAATCATAAAAAGAATGTCAAGAAAGAATTTATACCCATTATTCACAAAACCAAAATAGATAAGTAGTAATTGATTAAAGAGATGCATGCTTAACAGCAATTTATAAATCCAGGACTCAAAAGATAATGTTTGTTTTACTGCTTTTAATTATTTAACATGCAGTGACATTTCTGTTTTGCCAACAGCAGCACAATAGGTCCCTAATGAACTACATTGAGTTACTAATAATTAAACCATCAGGCAGAAGGTGCAGCATGTTATTAGATTAACATTCTTAAATAATCATTCTTTTGTTTTCCAAAGAAAACTCTCTGAGAGTTTTCTCCCTTGCCCCAAAGCAGCTAGACATCGTCCTGCTTGAAAGAGTTAGGTCAATTCATGGCTCACACTTGCATAATCCTTGAAATACCAATTTAAAAAAAAATCCTAAGTTATTCATAGGACTATGATAAATTCTTGGCATCGAGACTTCAAACTCTAGCCCATGAAAACAAATGGAAGCTGATTGTTTGTTAGGGGTGTTGGTCAACTTTTCCTTGTTCTAGTCAACTTCTTACTCTGTGATTATTTATCATTTGAAGAAAAACAGGTTTAGAGTGCAATAAAAAGTTATTTTATATGGTATCTTGACGGGTAGTACTGGAAGGCAGTGGACTTGTTGAAGGATGCTGTTCACCAGGGAGCAGATTATATTAGCTTGTGTAAAGAACAGGTTGACAATGCATAAAAAACTTGGTCTAATATCTTCAAGTAAAATCTGTTTGGTTTTTTTTCTAGAATAAATATTCAGTTCTACTTGCAGAGTAGCTTTAAAAACATATGGAAGAAATAAACAGGATGTTGAAAGGGAAAACAAGAATAATTGGGGTTATAGAACAAGAATAATATGAAAAGAAATTGAAAATACTAAGCCTTTTTATTTCAAAGTAAAATGAATAAGAAGAAATATGACAAAAGGATCAGAAGTAATGACTGTTATAGAGAAGGTGGATCAGGAACACTATTCACTCTTTCTCCTTAGACTAAGACAAGAAAATATACAACAGAATGAAAATGAGGCAAACTGAAGACTGATAAAAGAAATACTTTTATACTTTTTTATATTATCCCTTTTGGTAAGCAGAAGTTGTAAATAGGTAGAATGTAGCGTAAGGCTGTGTTAAGGAAATTACCAACTACATTTTCTTAATGGGCTGCTATATTTTTGAGAAACTTTCACAGCTAAGAATAGGGACTCATTTGTATTTAAAATTAAGCCAGATTCTGTAAGTGACATTCAGAAGCTACTGTAGAAGGCAAAATGTAGTTTAAAGAGTCTACACAGAGCTGTGAGGAGAAATCTAATTTACCTTGGAAGAAGACTTGTTTTTTGGCTTCAGTGTAAGAGAGTAACCTTACTTGTTTTTGTTTTTGTTTTGGGTTTTTTTTGGTCAAATGTTTAAGTAAGCAAATGAAGGCTAATTTTTTTGTAGTACTGACAGAGGTCAATGTGGATGCTTGGACATCTATAAAAAGCAAAGACAACATGCATGTACTTATTTTAACAATGCTAGTCTTACTAAGATCGTACCTTATGCGTGGGCTTTTCTTTTATGTAGTGTTTTTAAGACTGGCCTACTGCATAGTGCATTCTTGGGAGCATATGTCCCCCTTTAGTCTATGTCTCTCTTAGGTCAGGTCAGGTTCCTACACCATAATGGTGCTCACAGGATATGAATAAAGCAATCCTGGGGTAATTCCAAAAGTATCCTATTAAACAGATGTATATGACTGTTGCTTCTCTAGTTCTATATCTCAGAGTGAATACATATGCAATCTACTACAGACTAAAGTCCTCCACTGATTAGCGCTAGGTATGGCTTTGGATCAGTATCTTTGAGAGTACACATCCTATAGGGGAAATAGAATCTTAAATGTTTCATTAATCCTAAAAAATCCTCAGTGATTATTTCTAAAAATTGATTTATTTTCTCCAAGTTGGTACCTTCATTTGTAGGGCTATTAGCTTGTCATCAAACACAGAAGCTTCCTCTGTTCCATTATTCCAATGACACACGCATTTTAATATGCCTAGGTCTTGAATGTGAAATGTCTCACCACTTTGAGGCTCTTACAGCCATATATCAATTCGTACTGCTTTATCTCTGGTGTAGGTTGTTCAACTCATAAAAATAATATTTTGATAGTAAAAACTTTTGTTGTGTTCCATATGTCCATATAGGGAGACTTTGTCTTTCTCTCAAATACATTATCTCTGCATGTTTGCTCAAAGTAGCCTGAAATTGTTCATAGGTGCTCAGTTTTATGCAGTTCAGTTTTGGATCCATGATTTATGTTAATTCTTATATTTCTGGGAAGTTTTAGTACTGGAGGTGCTATCCCAATATTACTGTGCTTGCCCTGACAAATGGTTTGAGAAGCTGTTTTCGTATTGTGTTCTTGCACAAACACTGCACTTGCATGAAAGACAAAGCATGAAAATCAAACCAATTTTTACATTCGTGGATGATAACAATACTATTTTGAAATTTTCCCTGCAAAGGGTTTTAAAAAATGGTTACTAGGGACTTATTTTTGTTCCAAATAAAGCAAATGTGTCTGAGTTGCAATTTTCCTGGTCTAAGAGACTGGGAAGACCCACCATAAAAATGATAATTTAGGCTTGGTCCAAATCAAGAGTAGCACTTACCCTGTCCTTGAGCAGTGGCCAGCACTGCATATTTCACATGAACTGACAGAATTTTACAATAGGAAGATTCAGACTAAGCCGTTTACAATTTTCTGTCCAGTTTTCTGAACCAGTCTCAATCCTTCCCAACTATTGACTTTTACTCATGAATATTCTAGATATCCTTCAAAGTGGTATCAGTAACTCCATCATTTTGGTGTTAATGTTGAAAGGTAGGCCAAGACCATGTATGTCATTGCCGTGCACTGTAAACTTGACCATTGTACTTGCAGAAGTTTATATGTCCTGCATGAGAAATATGTTGTATGAAAAGTGCTTTATTTTGCACATTTTTTTACTTTCTGTGACACGGGCATTCATTCTGATATTAAAAGAATGCCAGACAGAAATTGAAGACTATTTTGTGACTGCTTGTGACCGCAGCCAATTTCCAATCAGAACTTTGGGGATTGGACAAATAGTAGACTTCCCAGATCTTATACATCATGCATTAACTTAGATTGAATTGTTGAGGAGGTATTTTTTGATGATCACGTGACTCACTTCTCTGTATTTATATTTCTTCTGAAAGTCTGAGTAAAAGCAGTTCATGAGAGAACTTCAACTCACTTCTCCAAATTCATGAAATTCAGCTAGTATGTGGGTTAATCAAACTGAATCTTAATGTAGAATCTTTTGAAATTTGCTCATCTGTCAAGAATATGCTATTTCATTTAAACTAAGAAAAGACTAAATAGATTCTATAATTTAGTAAATATTTGAGCTTCTGACAACTTTTTTTCTAGTCTTTCATTTTTGAGATTATTTTTTCTCCTTGATGCCATATTGTCATAAGACTTAGAGGTTGCAAAAGAGGTAATTTGGGAAAAACTAGGAGAAGAGCTGTTACAGTAGTACATGCCCAATTCCTTCTATTTGTTTTTACATCATGTAGATATTTTTTATCATTTTAGGAAATTAATCATAGTATTTGGTAGGAATTGGTTGGATTGGGCCACTTGAATTGGGCCTCTTCTGAATATGAATGCAAAGCTGGAAAAAGTCACATTGAATCTATTTCTTTGTGATGCATCAAAAGGTTCAGTAAAAGTTCATTTTATTTTTACCTTGAAGAATAATCATAAGCCAGAAACTATGCTTTCAGAACCTGCAAACAGTCCATTTATTTGCCAGCATCAGAATGAAGCTCAGAGTTCCAGTGAAAACATCTTTTTGTCTGCTAATGTAATGGGTGCTTATTTTCTGCATCTTCATGTTCCTTGGAAAAGCATCAGGGTTTCATTGTAAATCCATTATGTCTCCCTCGGTCAGAAATTATAAATGACAACTAGTCCCAAGATAAAGAAAAGAAAGTATTATTTTGTAGAGTAAAAAGGGGTTAAATCACTTTTTATCATGACTGTCCTCCTGGTTATGACATATTCAATGTATTATTTAGTTTAAGTGCATGATTAAGATAGAACCGGGGTACTTCTGGGGAGCATTTTCACAGACATTATACTTACAGTACCTCGTTCTGTGGTACAGAAGAAGGAAAAATGACATGTCCCTTTGTGAACCTATCCTTTTAAAATTAGGTTATAGATTATATACTGGTGTGAGATCCTCTATGAATTTCTGGGTCAGAGGTACTTTGTTTTCTTTCTTTTACACAGCAAACCCCTTGTATCTTTATTAAAAATTTATTGCTGTCAATAATTAAATGCTTATTATTTGATCTTTAATGGGGTCATGATTCCCATATTCCCATATTAATGAAATAATGCAAAAGTAAAAAATGCTGTTCAGTTGGAAAAAGTACTTATTATTCTTTCTTTGTTCTGAGTAAAATAGTTTATCTTAAATTAAAAATTAAAAAAAATTTCTTTAATCTTAGAATTAAATTAGTACTAATTAGTTCTATTTTCTCTACAACATTCAAATGCTAAAGTCTTAGTCATTTCTTCAGAGTATTAATAGTGCCCTTTGGCTGTAATCAAGATTATCTTCAATTAAAAGCAATATAGTTAACTGAGTTACATTAACAGTTATTGTTCTCAAATCACAGGGTTAAGAACACAAATCCTGTGTGTTTTCAGCACAGATACATTGCAAGGGTCTATGATGCTTGGACATGTGATTTACATGTTAAAACTAAATATCACTATCCTATAGTGTTCACTGATGAAATTGCTTTGTATGTGTAATACATTTTAAACAAAGCAATTTTAAAAAAATGGTGATGTAGTCAGAATATTCAAATATATTGCAGTAAACTAAACCATTTTCTGGATTTGTCCAATGTGAAAGTAATCTCTCCCCCTGCCCTTGTACACCCCTCCCCAGCAGTTTTTACTGTAAACTCTGTAAATTACTGGGCATTTTCAACGACCCAGTCCTCCTTCATATTCACAGTTGTTATTCTCCTTTATGAAGAGTTAAAGAGCACTTAGAATCATAGAATGGTAGGAGTTGGAAGGGACCTTTAGAGATCATCTTAGTCTAATCCCCCTGCAGAAGCAGGTTCACCTAGATCAGGTTGCATAGGAACGTGTCCAGGCGGGTCTTGAAGACCTCCACGGAAGGAGACTCCACAACCCCCCTGGGCAGCCTGTGCCAGGGCTCCCTCACCTGAACAGTGAAATAGTTTTTTCTTATATTTAAATGAAACTTTTTGTGTTCTAACTTCATCCCATTACCCCTTGTGCTGTTGCTAGATACTATAGAAAAAAGGGATGTCCCAACCTCCTGACATCCACCTTTTAGATATTTATAAATGTTAATAAGATCTCCCCTCAATCACTTCTTCTCCAGACTAAACAGCCCCAGTTCCTGCAGCCTTTCCTCGTATGAAAGATGTCCCAGTCCCCTGATCATCTTGACGGCCCTGTGCTGGACTCTCTCCATCAGTTCCCTGTCCCTTTTGAGCTGAGGAGCCCAGTAGTGCCTGCCTCCAATAACTGATCTTATTTTCTTAAGGTTTTATTAAGTTCAGAAAATTTGTTATATACAGTAACAGTGTATTTCAGCTGAAAATAGAAGTAATTCATTCAAATTTCTTAGTGTATCCAATATGAATACATGCTGGTCCCAGAGAAATAGAAAAAAAAATATTTCCATCCATGCTTGTAGAACAGATCGTTCTAGCATCTAAAACTAAGCACAAAATACATGAAAATTTCACTAACATTGCTGTGTTTATAAACAAAAGTATAAACATCTTGAGCAAACAAAACTGATGAAGGGAACTGTGCTTCCTTGTTAGCAGATTACCATCCAAACAGCAAAAATAGACTGTGATTCTATCTCTGTAAAAATTAATAACAGTTGGTGATACAAAAAAAAGCACATACAAGTTGTGAAATTATTCTTATGATATTTCTATATGCACCTGCCAATATAATTTCTGTAATGTATTCCAGTCAGAACTGAAAGCTCTGAATGTTTCTAGTGGGCTCCAATACTTGGAAGCTTCCATCAGTTTTGTTTATTTTTTTTTCTTTATATGGCTTACCAAATTACAGTCTCTGGATTGGATTTTATTTGGTTGGTTTGAGATCTTTTTTTTTTTTCTAAATTCAAATTCACCTGTTACTTATCTGTAGACTACGATGGCAGTGATAGTGGTTTTTCTATGTAGCTTCCCTTCAAGAGCTAATGTGGTAAATGTCATAACTGGACAGATACTGTCAGTGAACCATCCTCAAATTTAAACAGGCTTAAAGATATTAAAATCTGTTTTCTCAAAGCATAAATGCAATAAATGTTTTATTTAAACTAAGATTTCTATTCTACAGAGCTAACACCCTTTTTGAGTCTCAAAACACTGGCACAGCCATCCTATTTTGACACTGAGGCAATGAATCAAAAGAGATGGACAAAGATATGGAACTGTGCCCTTCAGAAAGAGCTTTGTGTCTGTACATGCAAAAATAATTGCTTTCTTGGAATGTGACAAAAGAAAATTGAATATAAAATATGGTGTTAACAGACAACAAATTAATTTTCAGAGCATTTTTTTACCTCAGTCAGGAGGGTTTCCTGAGGAATCGTATAACTTTGGTACAATATGTAGCTAGGTATGTAGGTAGAGTTTAATGCTTTCCTTCTTGGAGGAAAATAAAAATTTTCTAATCTTTCCTAAGATGTTATAATGTTTGTTCCAGAATGTAACTTTTAATAAAATGAAGAAACAAAACACAGAGTTCAAACAGAAATGCAGAAATATATACAAACTTTATGCAAATTCTGTGGCTTTATATATATTTCCATATGTTTGTTTAGGAGAGTGTGTCTCTGTTAGCAGGATGGAGAGAAATGAATCACAGAATAATAGAATGGTAGGGGTTGGAAGAGATCATCATCTAATCCAACCCCCCTGCTCAAGTGGCTCCACCTAGATCACATCACACAAGAATGTATCCAGGCGGATTTTGAAAACCTCCAGAGAAGGAGACTCCACAAGCTCCCTGGACAGCCTGTGCCAGAGCTCCTTCACTCTTAAAGAAGTTTTCCTCAAGTGGAACTTTTTGTATTCCAGGTTTTGTGCATTACCCCTAGTCCTATCACTGTATACTACAGAAAAAAGTGTTGCCTCATCCTTTTGATATTAGTGAAGTCTTTTCTCAGTCTGCCCTTCTCCATGCTGAACAGCCCCAGATCCCGCAGCCTTTTCTCATAAGGAAGTCCCCTGATCATCTTGGTGGTATTGCACTGGACTCTCTTCAGGAGTTCCCTGTCCCTCTTGAGCTGGGGACCCCAGTTGGATACAGGACTCCAGATGAGGCCTCACCAGGGTAGAGTAGATGGGGAGGAGAACCTTCCTTGACTTCACTGTTCACTCACATCTCACTGCTCACTCATCCAACCCATGCTGCCTGAGCTTTTTCATGAAGATGTGTCCAAAGCCTTGCTGAAGTGGAGGTAAATTGAGATGGCATCTGGGATGAGTTGTTCCATTACCTTTGCAGGAATGTACTGGCCTGTAGTTTCCTTGGTCCTCCTTGCCTTTTTTGAAGGCTGGAATGACTTTGACCTTCTTCTAGCCCTGAGGCATCTCCATGATTGTTCAAAATTGATGGAGAGTGGCTTAGCAATAACATCAGCCAGCTTCCTCAGTACTTATGGGTGCACTCTGTCGAGCCCTGTAGATCTGTGGGTGTCCAGCTTGCCCACTAGATCTCTTATCTTATCCTCATCCACCAAGAGAAGGTGTTCTGTTCCACAGACTATTCTATTATCCTCCAGGGACTGGGCTTGCCGAGGATCAACCTTGGCAGTGAAGACTGAGGTGAAGAAGACATTCAGTATTTCAGCCTTCTCTGCATCTTCTGTCACTAGGCCACCGTCTTTGTTCACCAGTGGGTTTACATTCTCCCTAGTCTTTCTTTTGCTGCTGATATATTTGAAATAGCTCTTATCTTCCTTTACTTGCTTTAGTTCCAAAAAAGCTTTGGCCTTCCTAGTTTTGTCCCTGCATACTCTAGGAATGTTCCTATACTCTTAAGCCACCAGGACATTTTTCCACCTTACATAGGTGGAAAATCACTGCTTTTTTCCTTGAGTAGTTCTAGTAGTTGTTTTTTGATCCCTATAGTTCTCTTGCTCCTTTTTCTTGATTTTCTGCTTGTGGTGACACACTGATCTTGAGCTTGTAGGAAGTGGCACTTGAAGATCAACCAGTTTTATTTGACTCTTCTACCATGAAGAATCCTGTCCCGTGAGATTCTTCCAAGCAGGTCTTTAAAGAGGCCAAAGTTAGCTTGCCTGAAGCCAGGGTCACAACCCAGCTTGGTGTCCTACTTCTTCCACAGAGGATCTTGAACTCCACCATCTCATGGTCACTTGAGAATGTGACATGGTGTTGCAGAATAGTTTCTCTGGGTGATTTTTCAAAAGAGGAAAATGGAATTCCTCACCTGAATTGAGCAACATTAAGCAACATAGAAAAAATAAAGATGTATTGAGCTTGAAGGAAATTTATAAGCACAGCTTCTTTCCTTTACTACTCTTAACAAAATAGACGAAACTTGATTCCAGTTTATGTCACTCTGTTTTAGCAAGTTATATCCCTTCATAGCTTCATTGCTGCTAGAAGCCTCAATTTGCTGTTACAGGAGCCTTACTTTCACTTGCTTTTTAGACTGGCTTGCCAGCCATACAAATTGTAATTGCAATTTTATTGTGGATTATAAACATTGAGCAGTAGTCCAGGATTTCAAAGGCTTGTATCTTCTATCTGTCTTTATCTTTAAGGCTCCTATGAGTGATTTCCCAGAAGAATCTTGTCTCTGGTTGTATTGCTGGATATTACCCTTCTGCAGAAAGTATTCAGAAGGATGTGTAAAGAGAGAATGATATATAGAGGTTGTTTTGGGCTGCAGAGTGCCTGGTTCTGTATTCATATTTCACAGTTAGGTTAGCTAGTCCAGGTGCATGGTAGGCACATCATTGAGAATTTGTCATGGTGCAATTAAGACTGGCATGTGTTATGTTGGTATTTTGTTGGTATCTTGTTCATTTTTTTCAGTAAGACTTAACATTTATACTTAGAATATGAAGGACAGATATGCAAAATTCTTTCCTAGTACAGTGATGACATGTACTCAGGTGTACTTGTGTACAGGCACACGCTTATGTATCTCTGAACCTCAGATGATTTCCCTTTATGATACGTGAAAGTGAATACAGTGCTTCATAGCCCAGTCTCTTTATGTATTATTGTGTTGGGTAGAAGAAAAAATGTTTATTATCTCTCTTCAGATACCAATTGATACAACACTAGATAAGGAAAATGACCTTTTGTATCTCAATTGTTTTCATTAGACATTGGATATATCTAGAACAAAATGGACAAGATTCCTCTGAATCTTGATGGAAAACTGTTTGAAATCTGATTTAGCTTTGGTTTATTCATTTGTCCAACATTTTTGTTTTTAATATGTCTTCACAAAACCAATTGCTCAGATATACATTTTATTTGAGTACTTTATTTCCCAAGTTTCTTTACTAGCCAGAAGGAAACATTAAAATGAGTGTAACTGTCAGTCTGTGACACTGTAAGAGTATTCAGATTGACTAGCTGATCTGAGTCATTATATGTGAAAAAACTAAAGAAAAGGAGTGAGTCAGACAAAAAAAGCCCTTTTTCCCCTAATCACATTGTGATGAGAATGAGGAAAAATTGTTTTGTCTCACAAATCTACAAGAGTTGAAAATATAAAATTCAAAGTTCATTCTCTATAGAGAAATGAGGAAAAGAACCAAAGAGCTCCATCAACCCCTGGAGCTCTACTTTAATTTAATAAAGCTGTACATTAACTCCTCTGATGTTATTGCATTATGGAATTCACAGTAAATTAAAGCAAAACTTGCTCTTCATTGGATTTTCAGTCTAATATGAAATCAGAAATTAAAAATGTTCAGGCATATGCAGAGAAGGTCAGTCACTTAGACAGGCACATAAAGAACAACCCTAAAAACCTGTCCCTGTCACTAAGTATGGGCTGCTATGGCATTGCCGAGCAATAAGGAGAATCACCTTGAACTCAAGATTCAGAGCAGACAGCTTAGAAAGATCAGTGCAGTATTGTATCATTCTTTATTTTTAGGTTAAGGATCTCTCACTAGTAAGTTCCTAATTTTTTTTTTTTTATATATTCCAGGGTGTAGTTCAAGTGACAGTGAAACAGTCCTTTCCCAGGTATAGTTAGTGATGTGCAAGAAGTTGTCTCAAGAGGTTCCAGGAATTTGATTGAAGAACTGAAATATAGTGCTGACGTAAATTTACTGAGATTACTTTTTAATGAAAATGACTTTAAAAGCATATGCAAAATTAAGATCAGTCACAAAAAATGCATTTGGATATGTCATTTAAAGAATGATATACATAATGTATTAGAAATTAACTTTTATAATCTATAGAAAATGATTCTTGCTGCTGTCTCAATTTGTGGAAAGTTTGGTAATGAAAATACTAATTGCAAGCAAAGGAAAACTGAATTATCTAAATATTTTTAATTTTTATTGCCTGTGTACCAGATAATGACCTCTTAAAACACTAGTCTATGTGATTAGGGAGTTCTTTTACAGCCAAATTCTGCTTATCTTCCACGTAAAACTTCTCTCTGAATTTAAGGAATGGGTGTGTCCTGCAGAAAAAGATTTGGCCAGAATTTCCCCCTATGTTATTTTTTATAATTATCATGCTGGTTTTCAACTCTCTTTTCTGTCCTTCGATTAATGATATTCCAAGTGAAGACTTTAACAACTATTGAATGACTTTAATGACAAAGTGATAAGTCCTTTTAGAAAAAATAATACATACTGCCTCATTAAGGAGATATTAATATATACTGTATTTATCTGTTTTGCATCTTTTGATAAAACATTGTGCTGTTTAAGAATTTAAAGCTTAAGAAAACATCTGAAAGAGTTGGAATTCTGAGGAATCCTGGCAATAACTTTTCAGTATTTAAACAGTGATCCAGGGCATGTTGCTCTCCATCTGTTAGGTGAAGGACAAGAGCAAAGCACCATAGTTTGTAGAAAGATGTCACTATTCAGAGAAAAAATGAAAATCTCATTGCATAGATGAGTAAGCAGGTAAATAAATTTTCTTAAAGAAAGAAATGGGACTGGAGATTTTAAAGAACTTTTGGCTTTCCCTGGTGAATGCTTATTTAAGTAGTGATGACTGTATCTCAGGTTATGATATTAGACAAAGTGATCTACTGAGATCCTTTTCATCCCTGTAATCATCTGACTTAATAATTGTGGAAACTCATCAACGAAAAGGTTATGGAAAAAAAACCTGTTCTTGTTCTATTAAGGAATTTTATGAGTTTGAGAAATGCACTTATTTCTCTTGTTTTCTTCCTTCCTATTTATATTTCAAAAGTGATGACACTTGTTTCACAGCTGTCTTCAGGTCATGATTTGTCCTTTAAAGAAGTATAACCATATATATTTGACTGTCTGATAATCCACGAGTGACTGTGGTTAAGGTATCTCCTTCCTGTTGTACACACAGTTGCACTCTGCTAGCAAAAATTGTCTCTATTTCGTCTGCTACCTCTACTTTAATTGCATTTAAAAGGAAGTAATGCCAAAAACACCTCATGCTTTGTGAAACAGGCACATGAACTGCATATAGCTTAATCGTCTCACTGACTGATGAGTAGGTGTAGGTTTGATGACTTCAAGTAGAGATTGGGCTATTACAACCTGTTTTTCTGCAGTATGAAAGTGAGGTGAAGTATTTCCTACCAAATTGTTAGCTGAAAAAAGTCTGTTTTAAGCTTGATTCTCCTTTGACAAAGTAATAGTGGGAAAATGATGAAAAAAAATGCTCTCTAAGGCAGATCTTGTTCTTCTCATCCACTATAGCAAACAAGAGATTTCATTCCAAACATATACTCGTTTTCCCTAGAGATCTGGTAAGGATCACTTCCAATTTATCATAAGTTACTTTAATAGCATCTTTAATGTGACTAACGATTCTCTAAAATAATTATGTAATTTAATCGTGATTCTCTTTAGATTGTCTACTTTTTGTAATAGGCTAAAGAATACCCACGCTAACAAAAGTGCTCTGCATAGCTCAATAAGTGGTTTTATCTGAGCATATTTGAGAACTCTGTATCTGCTATAACCATGTTGAATAAAAGTGAAAAATCTAATTTTGCATGTAAAAGTAGAATACTTTTGCAAAGGAAAATAAGTGAGGAGGTGGATGAGTGAATAACCTTAACATAAAGCAACTCATGCATTATTAATCTAATTTCTTATAAAGTTTGAACAAAAAGCATGTTGAGACATTACTCTGTTTCCTTGTTAGACTGTGTTCATAATGCCCTCTCCCATTTTATGTAACATATTCTTCAGCCTAAATAAGATATTGAAGCTTCAGGATTTTCATGCCTTTAGAGCTCTCTGTTTCATTTCTAAATATTATAGATTTTGAAGCACAAGAGGCTTTAAGTTTTGTACCTCAAAGGCTGTTCACCCTTTTAGGTAACCCTCAAGTTGGCTTTCATATTTGCTTATTACTCAAAATTCTTCACAGGAAGCTTCAGCCTGTTTTACAATTAAAGGCTTTGATCATATTTACTGTAGCTACGTAAAATATTTCTGCATGAATGTTACATGAGTTCAGTTTCTGTAATAGTCTAGGAGTTTACCTGATATCCAGTATCCACATGAACCCTTTTCTAACATAGTTATTAAATCTAAACCTTTCCATTCTCCTCCCTAACCCTAACAGGCAAGAAGAACTGCTTCTGAGACCTGCTCCAGGATATGTACCATGAACAAACTGCAATGCTGGAGCTCAAGACTCTAGGGGTCAACCACTGCATTATTTTCATTCCTAGATAATCAAGGCTCTGTCTGGTCTTAGGTTGTTTGTTTATTGCCTGTTTTTTTTTTTTTACTTTAGGTATATCATGTGTCTGGAACTGTTAGGAAACTTTTCTCAGCAGTATGTAAGCTTCAAGCTCTTCTCCTGAGCAGCACAACGTACAAACATACTTGGGAACAGTTTTGATTCTGGTGTTATAGCAAAAGAATATGAGATAAACTCACATTTTTTTAAAGAATTCTTCCATGCAATATTCCATTTTCCAATTCTACTTTTTAGTATATTTTCCAAATTTTTGTGAATTTTTTAAAATTTCCTGTTCATAAGTGAATTACCTTCAGAGAAACTCAGGTAAGGTGAAGATAACTTCATACCTTTGCATAAGAAAATTACTAAATGCATAATGTACCATATAAAGGATAGTTCTGGTGTAGCTAAATTCTGAGACAACTGTGAACTTTTTGAAAGAAACTTACCTAAACAAAACTTTGATTCCTGCCTTAAAATTCAAACAACATTGCTTCAAAGACAGCTCCCAAGAATTCATCTATCTTCTGTGTTCTCAGAAAAGTTGTTTTGCTATCTTTTGTTCACTCCATCTTCCTGAATTATAAGACACAAGTTAGTTTATGAAACTGCTTTAATCAGTGAGATATATCAGCTGGACTCCATGAAGTTCAAACTTTTGGAGCTAATTTGTATGTTTCATTTGGAAATTAATTTAATTTTATGGGCTTCATTAGTGTTACAAAATATTGTTTCTCCTCCAGCTAGATACATGAAGAAGATACACGTGGGACATGAGTGTTCTTTAGTTTGGTTACTAAATTTGAAGTTTAGTGGAGTTTAATCTTAGTAGAGTTTGTAACAGGTTAAGTACAAAATCAGTACTTAGCAATACAAAAATAGGAGGGTTTTTTTAAAAGTAAAAATTCTTGTTTATTTTGGATGTATTGAAGATGGCCAGGACTATCTCCTCTTAAAATAGTAAAATTATTTCTTTTAACTTATTTCACATGGGATTTAAACTTTCCAGAAAATGTCACTTTTCTTGGTTTTGTTGTTGTCTGAAATGGGGATTCCACTGGCATTTATAGCAAAATCTCAGTTCTGAGTATATGATATTTTTAATGACATCTCAGATTTAGCACATATGCACACACACCTCACAAGCAAACTACCTCTCTGTCCCTAAAGAAGAGAAAAGTTAATTGTTTCTCAGTGCTTGTGGAATGGTATACCTTGGTGTGCTTTTCCTTTACTACTTATAATTTTTATGTTTAAATACAGAAAACTAGAGTGTAGCTCTTTTACTGTTTTGGTACAAATAGAAAAAAACCTTCAAATAAACTATTTCAACCAAAAATTTTAAAAATAGTAATTTGTAGGAAATGTCACATATTTTTATCTTGAGAAAACTAACATGAAAGTTAGTAACTACTGTTTCAGGAAAACACTGGAATATTCTTCCCAGTTCCATTGCTTTTCAGTGGGGCACTGACGGCATTCAACCACTGATAATCAGTCTCGTTCCCTGTATTTAGTGTCCTGTAGTCTGAGGATTATCCAGCTACAAATTTCCCTTCCATTCCAGAGAATATTCCTTTCTGCATGGAAGAAACGCAGTGACCTGGTTCTCAAGTACACTTTCCTTGGAGTGAGTCTACAATAGCAATTGTACAGAAACCTTATAGGAGACGTTTCAATATGTCCCTCCACTTTTCTGATTATTTCTAGTTGTTCCAATACAAGTATTGGTGCACCTTTCTGAGGATTGTATTGTTTTGTGAACACTATCTTTCCTCCATGCTGTTCACCAAAGCACACAACTCTTTTGCCACTACTGAGATTTTAACATATACTTTTGAATCTCAAAAATAGAATAGATTTACAGCACTAATGATTTACTGATCAGGATGCAGAATCTTTCCCTGTTTCTCATTTTCATATGATTTTCTGACATCAGTCCTTTCATTAACGTCACCAATTTGTTCTTTACATGACATATTTAAGGAGTGAACAAGTCTAGCCTTAAACTTTTTCAGTGCTAGGACTGATATTCTAATTTGTTTTTCTACCAATTAGCTTTCTTAAGTACAGCTTTACACAGAGCATTCCTCCTCATCTCCTATGCTGTAACTTGTAACCAGATTCAATCTTTCAACTTGGAATTCTTCGAAAAGCAGATGACACTGGTCATCTGTATCATACGATTCTTGCTCACGTTACTGGTAATATTTCTCCTATGAAAACTCTTTTGATTAATTCTTCTCATTAGTCAACTTGGTAAACAAATTACTGTAGGAAGCTTAAAAGCTTGGGTTGAAAGCCAGAACAGAAGCAAAGATATCTTGTTTGTAAGTCACTTTTTTCCCCTGAAAATATCTTCTCTTCTATAAGGTTGTCATTTGAGGCTGCTAGAAGTTTTTATTACTCAGGGTTAATTGCCTCTGGCACAATAATCTCAGATGTCTTCTGAGAATTACTGATAGCACGCTCCCTCCTTCTGAAATAAAATTATTTTTCTGTCAGAAGAAATGTGACAACTTTTTAACATCTCTGCCTCCTAATTCTACTTTTTAACCTCTCCTAAGGATATTGTTCTTCTGTTTTTAAGTAAACCTTCTCCAGTTTGACATGCCAGTTGAAACCGTGTCAAACATTAGTCCAATAAATGTAACTAGTTGCTTTCTTGGGAGACTCATCTTCAGCACTTGTGTGTGTTTGTGTGTGTGTGTGTGTGTGTGTGAATGTGGCACTGCAAAAAAACTTTACAGTGTTTTTAATTTATCTGTTTACACAGCTCAGATATAGATTGTCTTTCTTAATACTCACATAATCAAGAGTGTTTTGTTTGTTTGTTTGGTTGGTTTATATTTTTCTAATAGCATATTAGCTCAGTAAAAGCCTCTGGGGAGTAGGCTACTGAAAATCCAGTCTTGTGTAACTGCTTACAAATACTACCAAATAGTTTATGTATTTTAAATATATTACCATAATTTGTCAGGTAAGAATAAGATAATACATCAATGCAACTAATTTTTGTTTCTGGGAATGTCTTTCCTGAAAAGCACAGTCCAGAAGGTGATATTTTTGTCAGTGACTCTTGAATCAGTAGTGTTGTAATTCTGGAACTTTGACTTCTGTACTCATCCACGGAAGGGAAATGTGTCATGGTCCCAGGACTGGGAGCAGTACAACTGATTCATGTTTTCATTGACTGTGGCTTCTGCCAGGGCCTTATGTTCACAGTTCCAGAGCATGAGAGCATGTGGAGGGCAGGACAGAGTCATCACTGACATCCCCATCATATTTGCAATTAGTAAACATGTTTCTTGTGTGTTCCAGTGATTTAGGAATAGGAAAATGTATTTTACCTTTGAACAAAAGTCACTGAAGGTTTTCTGAAAAATGCTTGATTGGAAGTGTGACAAATTGAAGACATTTGGAATTTTTCCGAATAGATTTTCAGATGTTGGGTAGATGTTATTGTTTGCTGACTTAGGACTTCATAGAGTGACAGAAAATAATTCAATGCTCTAACAAAACATTGATTACACACACTAAATAGCCCTGGTAAAGTATTTCCCTTATGACTTGCTTTTCTAGGGTTATGGTTAAATGAGCACCCCATGTCATCAAACATACAGAAGGTGCCTTTGCCACTCTGAGGGGATGATCCCAGTGTTTAAATAATGATTTACTGCTGCTTTTATTAGAACAATTATTGGTTATTTCAGACTTGAAATGGGAAGATTAAGCTCTGTGAACCTCACAGCTGAAACCTCACAACACTGGCAATTTTCAGTGATTAAAGTAATTTACTTTATCTATAAAATGTAAAGATACTTCATAATAGCCATACAGCAAGTACAGGGAGGTGTAGTTTTCCTGGAGATAATCAGACCTCTGGGGATAAAGGGTCCTGGCTGCACCTCGCGCATTGCAAGACCCAGAGGGCTTTATTATCTGATGATTACCACACCCCCATTTCCATGTCTTTTTGCTTAATTAATCACAGTAACATTATTGCCCAACTTCAGACAACAAAAATAATGAGAGAGGCTTTAAAAGATTCAAAGACTAGAGGAAAAACAAGAGATCCCATAGGAAGGTACCCATAGTGAAACTGAGGTTTACAAATCACTGAAATCTATTAAAAATGATGCTTACATTTTGTAAAATGCCTTCTTTAATATAAATATAATGATGTTTTAAATATTGTAACTGTCTATATACAATATAAAACATATATTTATTTTGATCAGAAGAGATAATTTTTAGGAAAAAATCCAAAACCTTTGAAATATCATAGTCATAACATTGAAAGTTATAGCCACTTGCTGGTTTATCTGGAAATCTTGTTATATCCACTGTGTTGTTTCTTATTTCATCCAAGTACAGTTTCATGTACATTCTTGTTTTTTTGCTGCCTTTCTAAATGACCAACCAATCCCCCAGGTTATGGGCATAAAGCCAGAGTAAAGTCTTTAGGTATTATGGGTGGAATTCACTTCAGAAATCTGCACGAGCACATATAACTAAACTTCTACTTTATTCTAATCTCTCCTGTTATATATCCTTCTCTGTCACATTTGGAAGTTGTTCTCGTTGTATCTCCATATAATTACCGGTAGAATAGATGACTGATTTTGGAAAGGTGGGTGAAATATCATGTCCTTCCTTACACTTAGTAACATTAGCTTAGACTGGGCAGAAGTCTTTTATTGTAGCTCCAGTCCTATCAAAGGAGCTATTACCACAAGCTGTATATCACTGATCTCCTCCTGATTCTGTGTTTAATAAAGTCATTGCTTTTCACAAGGTTCATTAAATATTTCTAATATTTTGAGTGAAATTGGGCCAACCTTTTAATAACCACAAGCTACTAATTTTAAAGTCATAAAAGGTATAAATCAAGCAGACAAGATTTCCTTGAGCTTTGAGATTTCCAGATTTTTTTTTCTATTACTCAAAATATACCAGATCTGCACAACACAGCCACTGTAGTTGTATGCTTTCCAAAATGGAAGCTGATATAAATGAAGGATTATTCTTCCAAACCTGTTTCAGTATTTCAGTTGTCAATGTTAATGCATAGATAGTCTAAATTGGAAGACAAAATGAATATTCCGATGGTGATTTCAGCTTTCTGCTTAAACATAAGTATGTTTAGGTGCATATGCAAGTGTGGAGAGATGCCTTTGAGTATGAATACAACATGTGTTGACTTCATTCATTTAGACAGGCAGCTAAGTGTTTTCAGCTAAGATGTGATGGTCTTGTAGTTGTCAAGAGGAAGGCTAGATTTTTTCTGATAATCATTCTTACACACCACTAATTTTAAGTGGAGGTAGACCATTCTGTTTTGTAACTTATTGTGATAATATCAGATGCTTTCATCTTATGACAGTGTTAAAATTGGTTTGTAATCCTGTCAGTGGAAGAATGAAGAGATTAGAATTTTTTTGTGTGCACTACAACAATATCCCTTTCTTTAAAAGTTTCTCATAAAATTTATTTAAAACTCCTGATGGAGATGTTTTAGTTGTTCTCCTAAATTTATCATCTCGGAGAGAAATAAAAGCCCGATTTTCTTAGAACACTTGTCAGTAAGTATACTTATGTGGTCTATTATTCTTCTATTGACAGATAGTTTCCTGATTTAAAACTCTGTCTTGTTCGATGTGAAGGATTTTAGAAACAGAAGCAAAAACTAAATAACACAGTAGATATTTGATACCTAATTCAAGTTGAGATCACCTTTAGCCTTCTTAATTTATTACCTGATAAGGAAGTATCCTTCCACATGAAAAATTTTGCAGTGTTCTTGGCTCTGAAACCTGGTCTATGACATGATAATGCTTTCCCAGTGTAATGTATTTGTGTCTGTCTTAAGCTCTGTAATCAGAAAGGGGAGCTTTTGTTTTTAAGTCAGTTACGTTGCTGGAGAGCAACATGAACCAACTAAATCAAAATATGTGTATAGCCATGAAAACCTGTAGCGTCTACATACACTGTTTTCTATTTCATAATTTTATCTCAAATCTAGATTTTGCTGGGCATCAAGAATAAAATATCAATGAAGAAATTAATCGGCTTAGAAGAATATTGTACATTTAAAAAAAATTAATCTTGAGTAGAAAAAGTTCTAAATTGAATATAAATAATATTTTCAGAAACTCTAATGTGTGTTGTAGAAAGCATGAAAAGGTTTGTAAGCTACTCACATTAGGCAACTAGTAGATTCCAGTAAATAATACTGGTTCAGTCTGTAGGAGTAGAGTAGTAAAGAAAGAATAACAAAAAAGAACCCAAATCAAACAAAAAAATACCACAAACACTCATCTCAGTACCTTTAAAATTACTGTAGTTTCTCACTTACACTTTCTAATGACATTAATGTTTTTATTTTTAGATGTACTCATTCAATTACAGAACAAGTCAATTATCTTTACTATTGTTTCTGCAACAAATGTGATACTTTTGAGGTGTGATTTTTAAAAATTTAAAATATTTAAGTAGGTTTTCATGGTGAAATATACCTCTTCCCCAAACCCTCTAAGTTTACAGGTTTTCCATAGTAATTAGTATATCATTAAATTAATTTTAGGCAAACCTCCATTTTTGCATGAAAACAAATCCAGTTAAAGCTTTTTAAACACCTCTGATTTATGGGTTAAAATCTACAGTTAATTTCCCAATAGATCACCGATTTCTGAATCCTTTAGCTTCATGGTCCAGACACAAACTATATAGACACTTTTATATTCCTCCCTCTACAGATGTCATCATGGCTCAAAATCTTTTTCAGAAAGCTCAAAGCACAGCTAGTAGAAATCTTTCTCCCTTTCAGAGTCTGTCAGCGATAAGATATACTGAAGTCAGTATCTGAAAGAGATCTGGGGTCCTAGGGAGAACATCTACAATGTTTTCTGTTTTCAAACAAGAAAATTGTTGATCTTGCACTGTCAGCCAGTATAATGCTCTGATAATGATATAATATATTTGAAGAATTTCATACGGACTTTTTTTTCAAGTGATTGCTGAGTTAATATTGAAAACATTAACCATTTTCTAAAACTCTATCTATATGGTCTCAAATGCTTATTTTCTTAGCTCCAAACTGCCATAAATATCATAGTCATTCAAAACCACAATTGAACATCCCACTAGTCTTCACTAACACCCAGATATTGCTTTTGGAACTTATTTTTGAAAGGAAAATGATTCATCCTGGCAGTTGGCTACATGTGGAAATAGATCCAAGTTTTTTTTGTGAGCATAGGTTGTCCAGCAAACACAACAGAGTGGGCCACAAGCCAGGAATCTGGTAAGACCACTACGCTATATACCTATCTCCATCTCTAATTCAGAGTGTGTCAGAGTTTTGTCAAGGGGTGAGAGTAGACTAAATTAATTTAGAGGTCAGGACACAGGTTCAGAAGTGAGAAATTGGTCATGTTTAGGGGAACAATGGGAACAAAGTATTTTTCCCTTTAAATTTACAGAAGTGAAACTTTTATCAATGAAGTTCTTTCAGAAATGTTAACTGGTATAAACTATAGATAGAACCAAGAGCCCTGACCCCCCTCCTTTTTTTTTCCCTCTGAATATAAATGGTAGAGTTGTGTGTCCCCTTTCAACTTGGTAATTTAAACCCTAGTATCAGAAAACAGAGGTGAGAAAAGTATAGAGAGCAGCGAATGTCATCTGCCTTGACTTCACCAAGGCTTTTGACACTGTCTCCCACATCATCCTCATTAGAGAGCTCAAGCAATGTGGCTTGGATGTGTGGACAGTGAGGTGGATTGAGAGCTGGCTGAATGACAGAGACCAGAGGGCGGTGATCAATGGCACGGCGTCGAGTTGGAGGCCTGTGGCCAGTGGAGTTCCACAGGGATTGATTCTGGGGCCAGTCTTGTTCAATATCTTCATCAACGACCTGGATGAGGGGACAGAGCACTGATGACAGAGGGCTGATGACACCCAACTGGGAGGACTGGCTGATTCCCCAGAAGGCCGTGCTGCCATTCAGTGGGATCTCGACCGGCTTGAGAGTTGGGCAGAGAGGAACCTCATGAGGTTCAACAAGGACAAGTGCAGAGTCCTGCATCTGGGAACGAACAACCCCATGCACCAGTACAGGCTGGGGGTCGAACTGCTGAAGAGCAGCTCTGCAGAGAGAGACCTGGGAGTCCTGATTGATAATAAACAAGAAGGCCAATGGCATCCTGGGATGCATCAAGAAGAGTGTGGCCAACAGGTTGAGGGAGGTTCTTCTGCCCCTCTACTCTGCCCTGGTGAGGCCTCATCTGAAGTCCTGTGTCCAGTTCTGGGCTCCTCAGCTCAAGAGGGACAGGGAAGTGCTGGAGAGACTCCAGCGCAGGGCCACCAAGATGATCAAGGGTATAGAACATCTTTCATATGAGGAAAGGCTGCAGGGACTGGGGCTGTTTAATCTGGAGAAGAGGAGATTGAGGGGTGATCTTATTAACATTTATAAATATCTAAAGGGCGAGTGTCAGGAGGTTGGGACATCCCTCTTTTCTATAGTAGCTAGTAACAGGGCAAGGGGTAATGGGATGAAACTGGAACAGAAAAAGTTCCACTTAAACATAAGAAAAAACTATTTCACTGTGGGAGTGACGGAGCAGTGGCACAGGCTGCCCAGAGGGGTTGTGGAGTCTCCTTCCTTGGAGGTCTTCAAGACCTGTCTGGTCATGTTCCTATGCAACCTGATCTATGTGAACCTGCTTCTGCAGGGGGGTTGGACTAGATGATCTCTAAAGGTCCCTTCCAACTCCTACAATTCTATGATTCTATGAAATTCATCCAATCACTGCTGTCACATCTTTTTACAAAAGAGAGAACCGTGAAAGAAATGCAAATTGTCTATAATTATACTTTTAGATGCTTTCTTAAATACCTGTCTTTTTCTCACTACAGGCACAAAGTTAGTATACCTCAGATATGCTAATAAAAACAAATGTCTATGGTTTCTGGCAAAATAGAAGCTCTAGTAGTTTGCTCTGTGTACTACATACAACTCTTAGGCAATGTCACGGTGCCTACGGAGACGAGCTTGGATAAAGCTGCTACAATGTAAAGATTAAGGCTATTTCATATTCTTTGATTTTTATTTTAATGTTCCCTGCATTTAAATTACTCTATTACTAATTTTAGAAGATATATTAATACATGTGCCTCAGCTATTTATACATACAATATGAAACCCAAGTAAAATATGAAACAGTCTTTTCTATATAGTAGGTTTATTTACAGGAATTAATAGGATTCACAAAATATTTAACTTATGAAATGACTTTAGACACGTCTTTACATAAGCTAAGTGATTAAAGGTGATGGTTAATGAGAGCCTAAAATTCTTTCCTCTTTTAATTTCAGATTTTTTCACTTAAATCCAAAGTGACTGCTGACCCTTACTCAATCCTACTACTTTTAATAGCATTACTGAGAAAATAACTCTGTGTATATTAATGGAGACAGAATCTGACCTTCTATAAATGACAAATGAATTTTCATAAAGATAGCAAGAATAAGAGGGTTTCTGTATTTTTACTGGCAGATATTGTAACAGTGCATAAGAAAACCATCCCTCTGGTTTCATGGTATTCCATCACTGATGTGTAAGGTACTTTGAGCAAATAGTGGATTATTTAATTTGGGGTTGTAGATTGAGTCTGAGCTTGTGTTCCTTGCACTCTCCAGAGACCTGAAAAGTTCAGATCTCAGCTTTCAGTGTTGACCTAACTTGTAATTGACCCTTCAACTTACCGCCAGCACAATGTACCTATATTCTGTCTTTAGTTATATTCTTATTCTTCTGAAAGTACTTTATTGCATATTTCTTTCCTAATCAGACACTCATTTAGTATATTTCATCTGTGTCTCTCAAATCTCCACCTTCCCCAGACTAATCACAGATCAGATTAATTGTACTTGGTAACCTGACACTCGTTATCTTAATTATCTTGTCATTAAACCTAGTGATCTGAGACAAAGTTTACCACCAGGTTTCAAACCTTTCTTGTATAGTGCAGAATAATTCAATCATCAAAGGTACTGTTACACTTTAAAGAGTTTAAATATTCTTCTCAATCTATTCAACTCGGGTTGTATCTTTTACCTCTCAGGCCTGATGACTTTGGATAAAGAATGAAATGGATCATGGTAGTGGATAAAATTGAGCTTTTTTTACTGTCTTGAAATGCAGATGAGTTACTTTACTAATGGTAGACAAAAACGTAGTGCTATTTGGCTATATGTCTACTGGTATTTACTTGAGTTTTTATATAGATATTTTTTAACAGTTTAAAGGAGATCAATGAGTATCAAATAATTACTGAGGACTGGTTAGTTTAGATGGTTTCCCAAAGATTTCTTAAGAGTGAGTGACACTTATTTGATAAACAGAAGTGGGAGTCCTGTTTAGAACCTCATACACAGTGAAGTCCCTTCCCTGTCCTTCTAATGGGTTCTACCTAAAACTCCAGGATTTTTCCTCCTTGTTCATATCGGAAAGCACGGAAAATATCTAAAGAGGCTCAGGTGAAATGTATCCTGAAGGAACAGATTCTTCTAAGCCCAGAAGAGAGAGAGGTTACTACTAGCAAAGAGAGGCTTTCTACTCAACTTAGTATCTCATTTTCTAAAAGAAGGGAAAAGGAATGTTTTTGAGTACTTCTGAGCAGAAGTCTTCTTCATTGTCTTCATCTTACCAGTTTGAACTACTCATACAAGATTAAGTTATTCCTACTTATAGAGATAAAACTGTGATCTTGCTCTGCAAGCTCAGTTTACCAGCCTGATCATATGATACAAGAATCAAGGAATACATTTTCTGAAGCAGGCATAAACCAGTCCACATGATAGGCAGTTACTGCTAGTTACCGCAGTGGTGAAATCAGAGAGTAAGTAAGTCCTTCAAACCACAACACAGGCATTTCATCTTCCTGTCTTGTCCAGTTTTGGGTAGTGTTAAAAAGTATGTCACTCAAGATTTCTGAACAGATAGCTAGGTCTGTAAAGGTGTTTCTCAGTCAAAGTTGCAATATCCTTAGGCATGTCCTAAGAGCTGAGAGCACTAAAAAAAATAAAATAAAATAAAAAAAAATCTACAGAGCTCTGTACAATCTAAGAGTGCAATAGGGAAGGCAACTTGGCAGGTAGGGCATTCTTTGGTAAAAGCATAGAATGCTGAACTGCAATAGTTAGATAGGTCTCTGTGGGCCATCAAGAACATATAAAGACTGCCAACATCTCTTACAGATCTTTTCACAGATCCTATTACAATTCATGGTAAAGGGATCCTCTACCTGGCTTTCCTGAGGGGTCCAATTAAGGTAAGGATTTATTCAAGACTCGTACTGACCTGAGGCTTGCACAGTGCAATCTGAGAGGAACATGATGGTTCTTCCCTTTTATCTCAAGAGCACTCCCCACGCAAGTGTTTCCGCTAGAAGATAATCTAAAAAAGGATTTTCTAGTTGGGAATTCTCCCATTCATTGCTTTGCCACTTGTCATATTTCACATAATTACAGAGAGAGGGAAATGAACTTATTTCTTTTATCTCCTAATGGCTATCCAGACAAGTGTCCGCAGAACATGAAAGGCATTTGAAACAGAATACTTTGCATGTTCCCTGGTTTTGCTGGGATGGACTTAATTTTCTTCCTAGTAACTGGTGAAGTGCTGAGTTTTGGATTTAGTGTGAGAATACCATTGACAACACACTGAAGTTTTTGACGTTGCTGAGTAGCAGTCTTTCTAGAGAATTCCCAGACTCTGCAGGCAAGGAGGTCCACAAGATGCTGAGAGAGACTATAGCTGGGACAGTCAACCTGAACTACTCAAAGTATATAAACTGTATGGTGTGTATATATATATACACACACTGTATATATACATATATATAAATATATGTATAATAATATATAAATATATATATATGTCTGTATATATATACACACACATATATATAAACAGTATGGTGGTATATATATATACACACACCCTGCCTTATATATTTACACACACACTATATAGTATGTGTATATATATACACTATATAGTGTATATATTCATATATATTATATATATTTATAATATATAAACTAGCCCAGTATATAAACTGGGAGGCGTTGGCAGGGAGGGGCTGATTGTGGCTCAGGTATTAGTCAGCAGTTGGTGAGAAATTGCATTGTGCATCACTTGTATTTCTTGGGGCTTATTTATCTTTCTTTTTGTTATGTTAATTTTTGTTACAATTATTATAATATTTTAAATTATGACTATTATATTTTATTTCACTTCTATTATAAAACTGTTCTTATTTCAACCCAAGAATTTTATTTTGTTTTCTTGATTCTCATTCTCACTCTCATTGAGAGAGAGACAGAAGAGTGAGTAAGAAGCTGTGTGGTGCTTAGTTGCTTACTGGGATTAAACCATGACAGCCTGTCAGCTGAATATTCCAAAAGCTAGTCTATCAGGAGGATGTACTTTTTCCTATCTCTTAAGAGTAATTTATCCAGCTTTCCTTAATGTGTGCTGATGAGCTCACTTTTAGGCTGTGGCTTTTATGAGATGTCAAATGGAAAAATAATGGAAATTGAACTTGTATTTACCCTAAAGTAACCTTGTTTGTGTACATACATATATATATATATAAATATTTCCCTTAAGTATGTCCCTTCTTTCTTATGCATTGCATGTTTATGGTTGTTCCATAATTTTCTTGTGAAGCTATTGAGCTTTGTGAGGAACTCAGGAGTTCATGAGCTATGAGAAATATGTAGAAACTACAATCCTAACTGTAGGTCCACTGTTTATGGAGGTGAGTGAGACTGTCTACTCTGCATTTCTCTCTAAATCAGATACTTGTAATTGCTTTCCATAAGTGTTCTACATCTCTTCAGATATTTCTAAAGACATGTGCATGTGAAAGTTGATATGCTTGTATTGATGTCACAATGATTACTGCTAGATCACACTTATTTGGATAAGCACTTGGTAAACTGGATAATCACTGAACCTCAAAAAGCTAACAGAATATACCTACAAAACCACAACAATTTACTGCAAGCAGCCACTCAGTCTGTAGGAGATAGTGCTGTGACTGTGAATCTACACACAGGTGGAAGTTGTTCATAACAGAGCTGCTGGCACAATTTCCTGAGCTAAGCAAAAACGAGGTATGGAATTCTAATAATCCATTTGTAGGATCACAAAAGGCTCAGAGTTTATCCTCTATTAGGTATTATCAAGATTTCAGAAGCATTAGGGGCCATATATTGCATAGGTGGGTGCCTGTTAGTAATGCAACACAGTTTTGGTTTATTAATCATAGAATAGTAATGGAAGAGTGAGTAATGTTACAGTATAAACAAATACAGAGCATGCCAGGAGAGATGGATAAACAAAATGGAATTGCTGTGATAGAAAGACTTTATTTTTCCCAATGAATATTCGACTAAAATGTACAGTTTGCAGAGTTGGTCTACTTCTGTTAGTTAAATGCAGACTTATTTATCTCTTCTTTAGTGTTCATATTTTTATTTTTACATTGCTAAATTTAAAGAATGAAGAGAGAACTTTGAAATATGCAATTAATGACATTTGGTTTTATAGAAAATAAGTAGAGCGACATATCAATAAAGAATATACATTAAAATTATGAAGAAAATCATTTGTCAAAATCCTTCCCTGCAAGTATCTTGTGTTTGGAGGCTTTATTGGCCATATTAACTGGATTATTTAGGGAAAGACATATGATCTACTCAAGGTAAATAGCTTGAAAGCATTTCCACCTGTAACTGAATCTGTTTATGTGTAGGTGCAGTTGGGGCCTGCCTCAGGCATTCTGGGCTCGTTGCAGAGCCTGAGGCAATGTCTTACATAGCACAATGTTACTGAACCAACTTATTAGTTACTACTGCAAGAACATTAGGGTAAACATATACTAGTGAGGTAACTTTAATAAGGTACCTACCTGTACCATAAATTTACTGAATACCAAGTTGTTCAGCAAGATGGAAAGACTTAAGGGTTCTTATACATTTTTTTTCTCCTAGAAATTAAAATTTGGGAAAACTAAGAAATTGCAGAATGCAAATGCATAAAGCCTATTAGATACTCTGTGACTGAACTTAGCAGCAAATGATCATTTAACTGAACTTTGTACCTACATATGGGCACCTATGAATCAAAGGAGGCCTCCTGGGGCATGAAGGGGTACCATCAGACAGCTACAGAGAAGCTGTCAGATATCAAATTTACAAAATCTATTTTACACTGGAGTTATAGGTGACAATAAACTTCCTTACTCTGCTCTGTATATATGACTTGACATTGCTATGATACTATGACTTCTTACTGAAAGTCAATGTCTACTTTGCCAGTAGATAGTATATGTAAGAAAAATGACCATGAAATTCACATTTTGGGTAGAGTTCTATTTGTAATTCAAGGAAATAAATTAAAAATATGTGGTTTACGTCCTACACCTGGTTATATACGTTAATGATACTACTGAATTAAAAAAAACATAAAACATAATCATAGTTAATCCCTAAAGTTTATCCTTTGCTGAAATTTAAATTTATGCAATAAAAATCCTCAAAGTCCTTGGAAAAATATGGCCAAAAGAAATACTTATCTTCTTCTCTGTATACAGTGACTATTAGTATGTCAAGGAAATAATCTGAAAGAGCCTATAGAACATCTATGCATTGTTTAAATTCTTCTGAACCTTTTAAAAATTTTATTATTTAAAGAGAATGTCACATACACTATCTATTCTGGCATGATTACTAGTTACAGAAAGATTAATTATTCACCAGAATAGCTAAACAATTCAGAACAATTTTTTTTTTTTTTTTTTTTTTGTTTTAGTCATGGATGATCCTCTTTTAGATAAAGGCATAAGAAACTTGGTAGGGATGTCAAGTCATCTAAAAGACTGACATGCTTATAAAGTCTCAGAATGAAGTGTAAAAGCAGTGAACATTCCTAGTAGGACATAGCAGTGGAAATGCATATATATTAAGAATGGATATTGCAGAAATATGAAAAATGTTACAAAAGAAAAACAATTTTAAATATACTAATGAAGACAATATTTAAATAAGAAAAAGGTAAAATAACACTCTTAAAGGCAACAGAAATAGTTGCATAGGTTCAGAGGCTCATTTTTAAATCTATTTTCATTCTGAATGTTCCTTTTTAAAGTTGCCCTTTATCATCATCTCAAGAATAATTTAGATTAAAATACTTAGATTAGACAGTGGCTTGGACCCATGCTCCTCATGCTCACTGATTTGCTTCCACTCTGATGGTATAACCATAATGCAATGAAATCCTTTTCTAAACCTAAAGTTCCTAAGTTATGACAAAGCATATGCTAATAGAGCCTTATGATTTATTAGACATCCTTAAAATAACCTGTTACTACAATTTTTGCACCTGGAAGTTACATTTAAGCAAAAATAATTTTTTATATGCTCAGTCTAGTGCATGGAAGTATATTCCAGGAATTAAAGTTTACTTAAACTATGCAGAACACTTTTTGCATGTAGTTACTTTTCAAGATCGAACTTAAGATTTCTACTATTAGACTGAGACTAGAAAAATATCTGATCTACATATGCAAGTCCAACCTTAAAGTACTCTCTAGTTCAAGAAAATGCCTCCTTATCACTTGAATGCTTGGAAACAAGTTACTGAAGAGCAACACTAGATTTCTCATGTGACTACTCAGTGAATCTATGCTCCTCATTGTTACAGGTAGCATTAATGCTTAAAAGCAGCATGGCTGCTGAAATCAAGCTCCACAAAAAAATATGTATGGTTAAAAGTAATACCATACAATAAAAACATCACAGTTTCATCATAATCCAAATCAAATGTTAATTTTGTTATATTTACATAAAATCTGTCAAGTAGATGCTTTTGAGGAATCCAAAACAATTAGTTTAATTTATCAATAAAAACAAGAAATAAATTATCTCTGCAGCTAATTTACTGAAAGAGAGAGACTTCTCTATTATTTCTTTTTAACAACTTTGACCACACTCAGTCTAGGGAGCTCCATACAAAAGATATACAGGACTGGAAAAAAATAACTGATTAAATTTTAACCAGCTGCTGGGCAGATAGTTTGCCTGAGGCACTTTTGTCAGTTTCAAAGGGTCCTTTTATTAATTTTGCATTTTGTATTTTGTTAGTGGAAAGAGCTAGCTCTGTTGGGAGTGCCAAAAGCTATAGGCAGTGAATCTTACAGCAGCAGCGAGGAAGCTGTAGAGCATGCCAAGTAGATTTAGCACACTGAGCGCTCTAAATTACATTTGTTTTATCAGTCCTAAAAATATATTAACTTCAGGTGTAAGTTCTTTGAATAAAGCCTTAAAGCTAGTACATCCAGTTCCTCCTCTGTTTATATAAGGCTTTTACTTTGTCTATAAAAATAAACCACTGTAGTCTTTGCCAAATATCTACCCATGTAATTTAAATATTTTCTTATGATTGTTGGCACATTTTTTGTTGGTCTGTTTTTTTACTCATGTTGATCTTACCTTTAATAGTTTTTTTTCTGTAATAATATATTATCTAGATCCTCCCCCCTTCCCACGACATTCAGGTACAGCTTTTATGGTCAAAAATATTGATGTCTAAGCGGAACCAATATTTAAATAAACATGTTCTGTTTTCATCTGAATGAAGTCCAACATCCATATCAGCATGTGGAAAATGCTGTGTGCAGCATATGGCTCAGACAATTTGTAGCAGAAGTTAGAATTCAGGGGTTAAATGGAAAACACAAACCTCTCTTGTGATGTTGGGAATTTCACAAGTTCCACTCAGGCAGCTTCAAACAGCATTAAACACAAAGGAAAAAAAGTATACCCTCAGGCTAGAATTTGCAGAAGACTTACCTGCAGTAGAATGGAGCTAAAATTAAGCCCGGAGACAAAGCATTTGGGTTTACGTTTAGGAAACTGAATGGCTAAGTACATATTTTTAGAATGTGTATCATACTGCTTCTCTAGTTTCATTGCATTTTTAAAGATAGCTTTGTTTTTCCCAAGCATATTTTCTTATCTCAAATCAATATATGATGGTGCTACTGCTGCATTATTTAATGTCCTCAGCAACTATTTTTGTGCTCGATCCTGTGTTGGTTAATCTCATTGATATCACTTGCACATAAAGGGTCATGTTCTTAATGCCATTGAAGTTAGCAGTAAATCTGATAATAGCAAAATTTTACTTAATGGGAGAAAACTGAGCTCAAAGTAATTAAAAACCCCCAAAACCTATGTACATGTCTGTGTCCACCTAATTTTCAGTCAGGTTTTGTGGAGTATTTTAAGAAAATTGTGCTTTATAGTCTGGATTACTCCCTAAGGTTATCTAACATGTAGAAGTGAAAAAAACCCCAAATCAGGAAATCTTGAAATGATATCCATTCCTCAGTCTGTGCTTAATTTAAGTTCTACTCAAGAAATGAATTAAAAAGAGAAAAAAACCCCATTGCTGGGACAATATAGACTATCAAATTAATGTGCTGTCTGAAAACATTAAAATCATCTTCCAAGATTCAGTTTAAAGATCCAGCTGTGGTTTGTCAAGTGCACAAATAAACACTTAGCTTATGAGATATAATATTTCTGTGAAGTTCTAGGCTCTTGCTTAAGTATTTTATGGAACTGAGGGCAGGTAACCTGGCATTTATATTGTGTTCATAAGGCATAGTGTTGGCTGGAAACACCAAAGTGAGCTTGGTTTCCCAAAGGTATGTATAATAAGGAAGTGCCCTGCTCCTACTCCTTAATAACTTGAATGTTATCTAGATAACAGCTAACCTATAAAATTAGGCAGCAGAATGACTACTAGCCACATTAACTTGCTCTGTAATGAGAATAGGTTCCTTCTTTGACATTGTCATAATTCAGTACTTTAACAGACAATTTTATCAATGAGATAATCTGATAGAATAAGAATTAGTTCTTTCAGAACTGCTTGTGCTCTGTATTGCTTACAACAAGTGACAGTTGATGATGAGAAGAGCTAATTCTGTAGTCCCTGTGGAGCATTGGAAATGCCAAGGAATATGGTACATTGGCTTTTGAGTCAGCAGAGATTTATGTATTGTGCTTAAGTTTATGTTTTAGCTAAGTAACACATATAGCTTTCATGTTCAGTATCCTGATTTCTGTCACAGTTTAAATGTGGTGGACACTTATAACCTAGAAGTTGTACCACTTAAAATCGTGAGGGGATCATTCCCCATTTGCAACTGGGCAAGTCAGTCAGTAGAATGCTAGACTGGCAATGTTGGAAAGTAAGATGGTCATATATCCTGTCTTTCCCTCTTTTTGACTATAGAGGTAGTTGTTTGATATTAGAATAAATTTTCTATTTCAATTAAGCAAAATGGTTTATTTTATATTCATTAATTCTTTGAGAGAAGTGTTCTATTTTGGATCAACAGAGATATTATGGTTGTAAAAACAATTCTGCAAATTGTCAGTCATATGCTAGCTTGTTTTCTCTCTATCGTGTGTTCTTTCCGGATGGATGCCAGATCATGGTCAAGATAACGTCAATTAAAATTCATCACAAGTGGAGAATTTCATAAACTTGGAGCCAGTGACTGAAAGTCATTGGTGAGTTTGAATCTCTCATTCTGTATATTTACAAGAGGCCAATGCATGGCATACTCTATGGCAACAACAGGGCATACATTCAGACATTCTCATAAAACTCATGCTGCTGCTTATATATTTCTTGCCTTAGAAATACTTGTAAGTGTGCCTACTCTTCAAAATACTACTTGGGTGCAGAGTTCAAATTTCTCTCATTTTGTTTCCATTAAATGATGAGATGCATTGTCTTACTGCTGTGAAGTCAGATCTTGACATGATTCTTTCAATTTATTTCCATGTTGGATTATTAGCAAGGATTTTTTCCTTCCTCAAGTTTTCTTTCATGTACAGTGACATGCAGGTACACAAGCATTCAAGACTCTTAACATTTTTCTGTGATGTCTCATTTAAATTAGGTAAAATCATTCTAATGGTTAAGGGAAGGGAACACAAAAGCAGCATGAGCTTATCTGAAATGAATTCTTCTTTAGATTTCAGTGAATACCTGCTGAAAAGTTGTTATAGTGTTTTATCTGGCTCTACATGCAGAATAACATGGTTCATTGATATTTTATCACAGAAGAAATGTATGCCTCCTATTGTGCCTCCAGAAAAAGCAGGCAGTTGGTTATGCCTACTCTTTTCACCCTACTTCTGAACATGAACCATACTGTAGTGCTCAAAATGCTTTCATTGCACCACTGTGAGAAGAAAGATAGTTTTATGTGGTTTTGTTTACATCATATTAAAGAGCATTAGTTGATGTGAGAGAAAGTTCCAGGTGAGACCAAAACTAAGACTTAACTATTTTTGCCCTTAGCTTGGCCAATGTGGAGGTTTATGCAATAGCCAGACAATCCATGGTTCACGTTCTTCTTTGGCAGAACACTGTGATCCTTTCACATCATTTTTCAATTGCTCTTCATACAGGTCCTGACACTGTTTTAAGTCAAATAACCTTTTTGTTGTCGGATCCAGGCATCTAAAATACTAATGAAATACAGCATAATTTTTCAGTGCTAAAGCTATATTCTGCATGGTTTGGTAAGCTGTAATGTCCATATATTTAATGCTGATGATTTAATCTGAATAAAGTTAAATTGAAAGCTTGAGGTTAAACTTTTAGAAAAGAAATAATTACCTTGCTCACACACTAGTCAAATCAGTCCCTCCCTAATCCTGAGTATCAGTTTACTTTGAACTAGGGATGGAGAACTCATTACGGAAAATTTTAAACCAGCTAGCAATTTGTGGGTTTGAAAGTATCTCAAAAGTAGCCTGATGAATGAGATCATCAGAAGAGGTAAGTAAAAGACATTGATTTCTTTATGATAGGCTACAGAACATAGAAATAGTCACAGGTCTCTGCCTTAGAAGGTACAAAGACTCAATCTGATATTTTTGATAAACGGTTGTAGGAGGACAGTAGTTGATTATCTTCATTGACCTCTATTTTTCAATGTCTCTGCCAGAAAGTAAATTTCAGACATACAATGGTCTATTAGAAAGTTTCTCTTTCCTGTTACAGTAAAACCTTAAAAACAGTACAGTTCTTTTTAATGGCACTTAGCAAAGCATGGTTATTATTTACAGGTATGTTTTACTTTCCTTTCCCTCTTCTTTACATCAAATACACGATCAGAACCTGGGTTTGATATTATAACTTGCAGAACTACGATTATTGAGTAATATGGCTAGGTTGGTTTAAAATAAATGCAATTAAACTTGTACTGAACAATACCAATTCCCTGACTTAACATATTTTAACATACAACATAAAGAGTAAAATGTAATGTCAGTAGTTTTATTCTCTGCCTAGGCACAGGATGAGTTTCTTATAACTCTCGACCCTACATTACAATTTACCTTTTTGATATTTAGAGAATTTTTATTAATTTGGATACTTGTGATCTATAGTATGGCTTTCAGGCGATTGCTTCAAATTAACTTGTGTATCACAAAGTAATTACGGTCACTCAGACAAGTTCTACAGTTGTTTATAGTCTGTCTAGTCCTTAATAATTCAATGAATCTTTTATATACGTTGTGTAGGTATGTTTATAACAGAAATAAAGACACAAGGTCTTTATTAGAAGAAATTTAGGATTTTTGGTCTTCTTTGGTACTAGTGGCCAACTAAGCTAATCAGAATGAAATTGCACATAGGTATTATATTTACGATGCACAGATTTTCAGTGTAGCTTTGGAATTTGTTTCAGATTCTTTTTATTTTAAACTGGGTATTTTATAGTACAATTTTGATATTTTCCTCTGATGAGACCTTCCTTTGGCAGCTCAGCTTTCCAGTGTTGGCTGACTTTGTCAACCTACGTGATCTTTGTGTGGGCTGAACTGCTGCTTAGTAATGTGCTTTGCTTTCTTTGGTTATTACTAACTTCATTTTCTGTTAGTTTTTAGTGATTATCTCATTTGTTTTTTATGAAAGAGAGAAAAAAATAACAGAGAGTGATCATACTAAAATTTTAGAAATAAAGGTTAAGAACTGAAGACTTCCTTTCTTGAGGTTCTGAGATAAATTTGTTTGTTTTGTTCTGTTTTTTTAAGTAAGAAAATGTGGTAAAGGGGAAAATACTGAAAATAATAATCGCATCTAGATTTATAGATTATAGTCAAGTTGCCTGCTGTATTGTTACTATTTCTCTCATTTTCTTAGGGGTATACTAAGGAATTTCTGTTAAAAAAAAAATCTGAAAACCAGAAAACAAAACAAACCAAAACAAATCCCAAAAGGACAAACCCCCAAAACTGCACAAAATTATAATAAAAAAATGAAGAGCAGACATTTCCCACTCTGGACTTATTGCCTAGTGCAACATTACATATTCTTTTTTTGAAATTACCTTCTTGATTGCTACACTGCTGTAGCAACAAATTGCATGAAGAACTGAACCTTGGGAGTTGAGGCTTTGTGTTTTTTAAATAAAAAATCCTTTAAAATAAAACATGGAGAAGTATAAAGTCCTTAGTTTGTGAGCTGCATCACATCCCATCAGTGACAGAGGTTTACTTTTCCTAAACAGCAAGAACAAAATCAGCATGAAGACCATGAGATGTTAAAAAGGATGTTTCAATCCAGATGCATGAGGTATATGCAGTGGAGCAAATAATAGAAAAAGACTAAACTCAGAGAAACAAAAAGGTTAAGGCTAGGTGAAAAAAGCCAAAATATAAAAAGATATTATTAAAGTAATAGTAAAATGGGAACATTAGAGATAAAATTAAGTATATAGCAATTAACAGACCAGCCTGATGTCTCATTTGGGCATTTGGGACCCAAATTAATTGTAATTAAAAAATGATAGAATTTAACCAATATTAGACAAGTTGGTACAATATGAATCGTTCCTGATATCAGTATTATGGCACAACATTCTTACAGTTCTGAAAAGCTTGTTAATTCTACTTTCTCTTGTTTGTTTGTTTAAACTAGAGAAAGTCTTAAAGAGATTCAGACTCTTACATATCAAAAATTGCAAAGATGGGATCCTAAAGTTGTTTTCTAGGGAGCAAATGTGAATCATAATTTCTTCCTTTATCTCAGTAGATGGAAAAAAATAAAAACTGTGAAGTTTGCAGATCAATGAAATTAAATACTAGATCATAGCACAGCTAAATCTCTTTTACAAACTAGTCTTGAGCATTCTTGCTAAGAGAGTTCATTTGGACTATGTGTTTTTAACACAGCTGAACACAAAATATGTTTTCTAGAAAATCAGGTATCTTAGTTGTACTTTCGAAACTGGAGACCTTATTTTGAGGTAATATTGCTTAGAGTAAAAATATGGAATGTTAGTGCAGTGATTGTCCGAGATTTGGATTTTTTATAGTTCACTCAGTATGCTGTTAGCTTTTCAGATATACATTCTCATGTGTCCTTGTCCTTCCCTATATGAAGATCTCCATGTAAACAAAGATGGAAGTGAGTGAATGTCATTTACATGTCTTGTCTTTTACAAAACCAGTATAAAAGTTTAAAATTAGAGAGTTGCAAACCCCAAATGTCTCATTCACTAAATATAGTTTAAGTTAATATTATATTTTCTATTTATTCACAAATATTAATCTCGAATTCTCCATAATCAATTATTGATTTTCACCTTTTGTTGCTAAAAGTGTCCTTCATAGATACATTAATCTTCTGCAAATACAGAGATTTTCTGTCTGTACTTTATGTTCATTTTACAAGTGTTCAAATTTTACAGATTTTCATGTGGTGATGAGCCTGGGACAAAAATCTCATGCAGATAGGATCAAATTTGGGAGAGTGATATGTGGAAAGTGTTTTACAAAGAAAGACATGTGCAGATCACTACAAGTGAGTCAACCGTTGAAGTGGATAAATTATCAAAATATTCTTCTCAGACGGGGAAGAATGATTTTTTCAGATAATGTAAGGAAAGAGGGTAGAAATTAGAATGGTGGCCATGAATAAAAAAACAAACAAAAAGTTTTTTCAAAATTAGCTATAAGTTAAGATGCAATGTTTGAAAAGGAATTACTCACACCTAATCTTGGCACTTAGATGATGGTTGCAGTTTGCTTTCTATGACTAAAATGGTGTTGTCAGTCTCAAAGATTAAAGAAAATGTCCACAGGAAAAACAAAAAGTAGCCAGATGTCTAAAACTGAGATAAGAACAAAACCAAAAGAAAAAAAAGTGATGGTTCTTCACAAAATTGAGCAATTAAACAACTTGAGGACTGGAGTTATGGACTTTTTAGTTTTATTTTCTACTCCACAAAGAAACTCACCCATAATGAATAGCATTGATTTAACAAAAGTTAATGAGTGGAGTGGATAAAAGCTAGAGATGTCTATTTTGCATTACAAAACATTTTTTACATATTTTTTCTGGTTTGGAGCAAAACCAAATGAAACAGTTAATGTTTCAGAACTTTTAATTAGATGAGGCTATAATCTAGAAAAAAGACTTTAATTTAAAAAAAAAATAATTTTCCCCTCTGTGTATATTTTTCAGTTGTGCCTCACTTTTATTATGCTCACAATATTTTATGGAATATACTAAGAATAAAAATATTAAATTAATTACTATACCTATATAGATCTCATTTAAAGACAGCTGTTTTTAACTGAATGCTATTTGAAACATCTCACTATTTAGATACATGTATCTTGCGCTACATTCGAAAAATTTATAGCTGATTGATTCATGTGAGTGGAGAGTTTTCAAGATAATTCAAAAGTTTTACCTCATAGCATGTGCTTCAATATTTCAGGCTAAAATTCTCTAAATATTGAAAGTTATTATTTTTTAAAATATAAACAAATAAAATTTTTTGCCTTGGGAAAAATTGTTAAAATATATCAGAAAATAAGACTTAGTCAAAAGTCTGTAAAAATGTTATTGGGTATTTTTTCCCCAATAGTTGTCATCAAAGTTTGGTGACTGAAATTTTCATTACATACTTAGGACAAAAGTAATTTATACTTGGAAGCCTATAGTATCAATATATGTTCTTTTTGGAATGTTCTCTATGTAGAGAAATGTTCAATATGTTCACATAAACTAAGAAACATGGCATCTTACAGCTCAGTGGAAAAGTTATGGTCCTGGTGCAAACCTAAGTTGGTAAAATACCACTTTTACATTACTCACTGAAGTGCTAAGTTCCAGTTTTAAAAGGTACCATCATTTCAACCTCTATGTAGATGGCAAAAAGCTATTCATATGACTTAAAAGTATTGGAAAATTAATATCTGGCTGCACAAATCATAAATATCTTGACATCATAAGTTTAATGTTTTCCATAATCAATCCAAAGGTTTAGGTTATTTACCTTATGAGTCCCGCAAGGAAAAGAAAGCTGAAATACTTGTATCATAATATTTCTTGTAACTGATTAATGTTTGCCTTGGGAACTACATGATGTTAACTGTATTTATTTTTTCCTACTTCTAATGGTAGGTAGAACTTTCCATAAAAGATAAATGTGCTCTCGGTCCCTTAAGTAATACAGGAGTTGCTAATAAGTGTAGGTTACAATAGTGTATAGTCATCCAGATGTATGCTATGTTTTCTATTTTCCAAATGAGTTTTCTGAGTCAATTGGGTTAACAGGAGAGTTAATATTTCAAGAAGAGTTTAAGCAAACTGGTTTGTTAATTTTTCCCTAGGGATCTAGAGCGGGAAATAGGGAAATGGCTAATAAGAGCAACCTAGAGCTAGTGATACTGTGCTGATAGAAGGAACTGAATTAACTTAAATGTGTCACATTGATTGAAAATGACTGTGATGCATTATAAAAAGTGTTCTTGCTATGCATATACCATTGGAAAAGAAACCATACATTTTATTAATGTAGTATCTATCTTAAGACCATGTGGCCAAGGCAAACTTACCTTTACAGTCTTGTGTGTATCTGCCTTAAGATGAAATGTCTTGAAAATACAAAAGAATTTACAGGAAATGTGTTTTGATTCTTTCTAATCTAGACACTTTCCTGTGTATTCCAATGCTTCCTTGTGCATCTTTTTCTGAATGAGGGCAGTGCTTGAAAAACAAAACTCAGGGGAGAAAAGTTTTTACAGTCTATTGGTCCCCTCTGGAGGAAAAAAATAAGTACACGTGCATGGAAAGGTCCCCGTGTGCTTCACCTCCTTCCTGGGACACAGTATACTGTAAACCTTTGCACTGCTGTGTGGATGCAGTCACAGAGAATTCCCATCATGTTGGTTCCAGGCAATAGACTCTATTACTCTTCAATAACACGCCCCAGAAATCCCATATTAGTCTGAGTAAGGGTAATGGGCATATGCTTGTGACCAAATACAGAAGGGGGAAAGAAACCACCAACAAAACAGAAGAAAAGATTCCATAGTACTGCTTTTCTTCTAGTTCCTTTATAAAGCAGAAACCCAATCTTCCATTTACTTATAGATATTATTGTGAACAATATACATACTAAATGTGTGAGTAAAATGTACATGATTAAACCCCTTATTTCTGTTCTGTGTTTGAGTTACACTAAGAATAAGAAAGCAAAATTTCCATGTTGGTTTTCACTTCCTCCTTACAACAATTTAGAGTATTGTTTTTAAAAGTCACACTGTCTGTGACTTAATTACTTTTTATAATTCTCCTTTTCACTGCTTTGACGGTGAGAGTTGTGTTCATTTAGAGAAGAATGAAAACATGACAGCAAATCTAGACTGATTTTTTCCCAGTTATTTTTGTCATGAACTCAACACTAAGTACCCAGTAAGAATGAAGGACTAGCCAGTAACAACTTACCTGGCATGCCTGGATAAGTGTAGAAGTTGCAGAAATGATGGCCAGATTGGTATGGGAGGACCTACAATAGGTATGAGAAGATTTGCAGCATATTTATTTCAAAAATAATGTTAGATATCATTGATAGTAAACAAAAAGGCAAGGAGAGCTTAAGAGAGTCATTGCTGAGTACTGCAAAATACTGTCCTATTTGGATGTTCTGCAAACTTCCAAGAGTCTCTTACACTATTATTTTCCCTCTTCTTAGGACCAAAGGCTGATTCTAGAGCTAACACCTTAAAATAGGGAAACCTACTGCCACCATAGTTGTACCTTCTGACCTATGGTGAACAACAGAGATAGAGTTGAAATGTTTTCTTCAGTGCACTGGGCTGAATGGTCCACTCCTCAAAGCTGTGGATCAATTAATTGGCTCATCTCAACAGTTACAAGGCCATTTTTCCCCATTTGATCATTATCGTGTTTATATTTCTGCTCAAGAAATCTTTTAGGTCAGACTGTTGACTTGTTTTAAATTGCATGGCCATTCACAAATGTTACAGTAGTCACATTTAGGTATTAGAGAAGCAAAGTAAGCATTGTTTCACTTAATGCAAATTGAAAGTACCCAAAGGGAAAATTAGTATCTTCCATGGACTTGGAAAGTTTATGTCATGTTTCCACAAACACAGAAAAAACAATTAAGTCAAGACTGAGTATGGCAAGCCAGAGTGAGTGTGGCATCCAAACTGTTATTTTAAAGAGGCTTAGGTGTTTTTTTTCCTTCTTAGGATGATATACCTCTTCTCACCTTTTATTTAATACGTATTTTCCTTCCAGCCTGCAGTTTAAATTAGGTACTGAACACAGAACTTGCCTACTGCTGCTATAGGCTGCCACCTACCACAAGGCTGAAAATGTTTTTGAAATGCTAGTTTAAGACTGAATATATTAGATTGGTTCCAACATAGTATAACGTCAGAAAGAGAAGATACAATGTTTTCCACTGAGTTTTTTAATACGTGCACATCTTCTTCCCACTCCTCATTACTTGTCTCTTTACCTTTAGCTTTTGTGGTGCCTACATTAACACAGAAACCTGAAATATGGAAAGCAAATTAAAACAAAAACCCCTTCCACCTTAAGAATACACATGGTGTTTCCTGCAAGACTTGCATACTGCTGTGTTGTATCCTTTTCCTCAACCATAAGTTGGCCTTACCTATGGAGACAGTAGGCTTTTTGAGTGTTTTTGTTTCACTGTTAGCAGTCTAGTTTTTGGGATTACTGTTTAGTCTGTAGTAGATCTTAGGCATTGCCATAGTAAGTAATCAGGGAAAAATCATTCTTTGGTTTTGTCATTGGTTAACTATTTAGGTGCAGTAGATACTGTTACTTCATTTATGCCTTTCTTCATCTCATTGTCATTTTGGGGAAATTAACTTGAGAAAAAGCCAGAAAATGTCTTTGATTTCTTTATTTGGACCTATCTGCTGAAAGCAGGACAGGATTATAATTTTAATAGTGCATTTGATAGTTTTTTCAAAGCTCTTGGACATTGGAAGGAATCTTTTCCATATACGCCTAATAACACTCCTTGTTATAATATTAATTTCACTCATATTCTCTGAATTTGTCTGATACATTTAATCCTTTGGGGAATTTCTTAACAAAAGTTTTGCAGACAGGTTTGAATCAAATACCTTTCTTAATTTTAATATACATGCCTTCAAGGCCCTCAGGAGTTATTTATGTCAATCAATGACATGGGCTTCTCTGTATAGCTTTACCCCCCTCCCCTCCAAACCCAGATAGTATCCCACGCAGGATCTAGCTTCTTTTACATCTTGCCACCTGGCTTACAAGGTTGTATATCTTTCAGCTGAATCATTTATGACAAGAGAAGCTGTTAAAGTTTCTTTGGCAGATTGTTTAGATGTAGCTGCCAATGAAAAGACATTAATAACTTAGCTATTGCAGCTGTGCATGGATGTACCCAAGGCAGTTTCAGTTTTACTATCGTTAAAAAAATCTGGCAATTCATATTGTTCCTTCTGTTTGTGCTCTTAAGCTGAGCTCTTCAGGTTCATCTGGTTCCAGAATTAGCTTTACTTTCAGTTTGTTTTAGGGATAGCCTTTTGTAGAGCGTGATGGGGAATTGTTTATGGTTTAAAGTGATAAGATCATCAGAAATCAAGCCCTAATAGCATAGGGGTCTCAGAATGACAGACTTACACTAGTCAAATATGGCTTGATAAGCACATGTACACTTTGGATTTTCTGCTGTTGTCTTTCTATCTTGTCCAGCTGAAGAAGGTGATAGTGCTTTGTCTATGTGTGATGGAGAATGCAAGCTAAGCATATCGCTTAGACTGTATTTATTTCAGTAACAGAAAGTCAGAGTAATGTCTCAGCTGAAGACAGTGTAATGTTTATAAACATAAGTTGACTACATTTGTCTGAGCTACCAAAGTGTCACATTTTGGGTGACTGAGTTTTACTTTTGAATGTCCTGCTACAGAATGCAGAGATTTCATGAAGTGAAACTTGGCACTGCTCAGCATTGTTTTGTCATGAATGTTTGTGAAAGCTTTTGTGTCATCTATCAGAATGAGTAATTATTAAGAGATGCATTAATCACCTATATCTGGTGATACATTTTAATAAATGTAACAAAAGCATAAAATTATGAGAAATATGTCAGCATGATTTATCTGCAGATACGGAAACAGTTCAGTGAAGCTTTTAAATACATGCACCAAAAACTTCTTTAGAAAGGATGTACTGTTTATTCATAATCATTTGACTAGAAAAATGCAAGACACCATTTACATGATAGTCTTGGAAAGGTGTTTCTTTGTCTCTGTTGTCCTTTTCCCTGGCAGTTTTGTTTCCCGCAAATTGTGTTCCTATAGTCTGTCCAAATTAATTCTGTCACTTTGATGACTGATGGAAAATGCATTGCAGTTCTATTAATTCAGTTTCTAGTAGTCTGTATGGGACAATATCATCTGACTGACCTTGTTTTGCCCAGTGAAGTAATTTTTTAGTATCTTTCTTTATTTTAGTGCATCCTTTCCTTCTGCTAGCTTCTTTGCTATGTCTGTTTCTGTCTCAATGAGACAAAAAAAAGTTACATAATGGAAAAAAGACCCCAAGATTCTGAGAATCATCCGGCCATCATGGAAACAGACACAGATCTTCATATTTATGAAACCTCCTCATAATTTTCATCCTATAAGGAGTTAAATTGCAGATCTATCAAACGCACAGAGAAAATACAAAGTCTGAGCAATGTAGAAGTTCATGACTTACTTAAAATGTACTGTTAGTGACCTGATAGTAGCTTTTGGAGCAATTCATTTTTGGGAGGATGAAGGGGTTTTTTACTGCAAAAATCAGGCTTTATTAGATGTGTCCTACTTTCCAGTTTAGGCTGTAAGGAATGTTTATAACAAAATTTGAAACCCTAAAATTTTAATTATATGTTGAAAAATCAGGTTAAGTGTAAGAAGATATTTACAAAGATTCACATTTTTTTTTCTGGTCCCATTTAAGATGAAGTACTGAAACATTTGCATCTTGCTATCAAATCAGATTACTGATGCAGTAAAAGGCTTAACTGCAGCAGTTCAGGCAACAAGTCATGTCATACTGACTAGATTCATGTCAGTCTGAAGTAAGGTGGTCTGTTTGGCTCCTGGGAAATGATACTGAGCTCTAGAGATCATTGTATGTTTTACCTCCCTGGTAAGAGTCATTGTGAACAGTTACCACTTTTTATTATGCAGCACTATTAACTATGTACCTATGAACTTTCCTAGGATTTTACTAGTTAAAAGTTTCAGATATACCCTTAATATTTCCTAAAAATGCTTTCAAAGTTTAATCAATAAAACTGGCTTTTTTTTTTTTTAGTCTGATATGCTTTTTAGCTGATGTTTTTGGCTACTTTTTTCCACTATATTTTCTTTATATTATCCTGAATAGTTTCATTTTTCTTTTAAAGAATTCTGAGCACAATATTTGATAGTTTTATCATATTAGTTTCAAGGAGAATGCTAAAAAAGAACAGGACAAAACACAAATGTTCTCTTCTGCCTCAGAAATAAAAGTAATAAAGGCCTAAGGGCACTCTACTAATATTCTGGTAACAAAGATTGAAGTCTTATTAATACTGACTTCATCTGTGGTTATACAGCATTTGACACAATTATCTTGATAAATTACTCTTGTATGGAACAGTCTTCTGTACAGATGTTCCTGTGCCAGCCTCTCTATTAGCCTGGCTATTTATACATTCTGTTGTGCATCTTTGTGATGGATTTCAAAAGAAATAAATTGAATATTTTTTGCCTAGCTACAGTAGGTTCTAGGAAATGTTATCCCGTGGCTACTTGTCCTCACTGTGTGACAGATGATAGAAATCACCACAGTGTGCTCTCCATTAACTTGAAACATTTGCCCTGCCATCCTTTGGAAAGACTTGGTGCATCAGCAAATTAATGTATAAAGGCAGTACCTGTTGCAATTTTTTTTTTCTTCACATAGAAGTCTTTACTGGTCAAAAGAAAATACATTTAAATACTCACTACTCATCTATAGTACTTAAATTGTTACATAGTCAAACCTTGGTTGGTGCCTTTTATACCTTCCTGAGTGCCTTCCTTAATTGATCTGGTACTGATTTTCCTTGAATTTTTCTTCATGTTACTGTAGTTGGAGTAGCAGCCTGCAACCATTGGTGGCATTTGTGATTAAAAATACCTGCAAAAAATGTTGAGAAAATAGTGTTTTTACAGAAAATATAATTGGGTTGAATAATGGTTTTCTGCTGAAGTTCACAAGGTATGATTGCTGAATGCAATTATTTGATAAGACACATAAGAGAATAGGCAAATATCTAAAAATAAGTTCAAAGAAGTAAAGAATCAGAAGAAAGTATGAAATATTAATTGATATTTTTACACAAATGGAATGGAAAATATTAATCAACATACAGCATCCCAAATAAATACCCAAAAATGTTTGCAAGGAGATAATTTGTCACAAAAATCAGACAGATGAAAAAAAAATCCCGTTTCTCTTTATTCAAAGGCACCGTGCACAGAATCATCTAATTAGCTGAAGCAACTGCAGCACAGCACATTTGAACATTATTTTCCTCCTCTTTTTTTTTTTTTTTCCAAAAGTATAAAACCCTCTTGATATACTTACATTTCTTTCCTGTTGCCTTGTTGTTTTTATGCTTCAAACAAAGATCATGGATCCTTTGTGTTAGGTTTTATATAGACATGAAAAACAAATGTAGTGTCTCTCCCAAGTTGTTGCAATTTTATAACATAATGAGAACAAGAGTAAAAGGAAATTTTGGGCATAAATAGATAAGTTCAGGAGTCTTACTGAGAACTCTGAAGGAGATACAGGAACTGTAGAGGATAAACCAGGAATAAACAGTAGACAGTTCTAGAAACAGATCTAATATATTTGTGTAAGTATATTGTTACTCACCATACAGCATATAAAATATTAGGATGAAAATTATAGTGTAAATACATATATATAAAATATTCCTAGTACAACATCTGAATCATTGTTAACTATCTGAAAGATGAGTCTCACAAAAAGGAGAATTTCAAGAAAAACTATTAGAGCTGAAGAAAATAACATTTTAAATATCGATTGTTTTTTGATGTTCAAAGTTGAGATTTGTTGCTGCCAAAACATAGATGCAGCCATGATTTTCAATTGTAAACTGAACAAGTTTGAGCTGTAAGTGTACAGAAGACACGTAAGTAACTTCATGATGATATGTGAAAGGAAATAGCTTTGTTTTAATTTGAACTAGTTGATATAGCTGGGAGAAAACATACTTGTCAGTATTTCAAGTGTAAGACCTAGAGAGAATACTTCAGCTAATGGTAAGAGTTAATGCTCTTTATTTTCTTACTCTGTTCATTCTACTATCTGGAATTTGCCTAACTTTGTATATACATTCATTTATACATACACATAGCATAATAAATACATGTCAAATTTCATTATCCTTTCAAAGAAAAGCAGAGCAGGAATACCATCTTAAGTTGACTTTGTTAAGAAACAGGATATTTAAGTTCAGAGTGCTTAATTAACCCTGTTTTCTTAGCTAGATGATGATAGTCCTACTCAACACAGAGTCAAAAATTCTTTCCTTCCTGGGACTGATGCAATGAGAGAGTGCAGGTCACTGTGACTGGACAACAGGTCTGGTCCTGTGTACGCTTTGTGAATTTGGCACTTCCCTCTTAACTGGTCCTCACTGCCTGAGGTCAGGTTTCCTGCCAGTGCAAGGCAATAGATAATTCCTTCCATCCTTTCTTTGTCAGCTTCTAAAACACTTTTGATAATAGACCACTTCAGACCATTTCCTCCAGCACAGAATTAACATAACTTCCTGCCCAGATCTCATACATACTTTACTAGTCTCCTTGCAGAATTTTCATTCCTTAATGCAGCCATTTCTCTCTAGCCCAAAGAGAAGGAGGCAAAACTAATTCTACTTTACCCGTTGCCCACTTCAGAGGAGAAACTAAGATAAATTCACAGAGAGAAACTTTAAGCATGAGTAGAAGTGTATAAGCTAAAAAAGGAACCAGGAGTTTTTCCAGATGAATATGTCTGTGCACAGTTGCAGTATGTTTGTTTAAAGCACAAAAATAATTTTATAGCAGTCCTTAAAATAAGGAGTTATCCCACATAAAGGCAGTTGTCTATGCTAAACAGTGATATACAGCACAGCCATAATTTGTCTCGTCAGTACTGTATCAAAAAGTCTCTATAATTGCTACAATATGCACTTTGCACAATTTCAATGTGTTGAATTTTTGTCATTTATTCTTAAACTAATCCTCCTTTAAATGTTCCCTTTCTGCTGATGTGAATTGAAGAATTCTTTAGTTAACACCATTAGCTTTTCATGGTATCTAAATCTCTTCTGCCATGAGCATCAATACTACAGTGCTGCTGTCTCCAAGCAGTTCTGCATCAGTGCTTTTAGATGGAACATGACAGATACAGTAATGTTCTCCACGTAAATTGCTCTCTACATACAGGCAACAAGCAAAATAACATGGAACATTCATTGCCCCATGACTGCAAAAATTACAACTGTATTCATTGTATGGTGGTTCAAATGCCTAAGCCAATCATAATATACAGCAGTCTTAGAGAATTTTAAAAGCCATCTTCTAAGCAACAATGCACTATCTTGCTCCCATGGGCTTCCTGGAAGAAATGGTTTCAGTTGTAGACAAATGTCTTTCTATTTTTTTCTAATAGCATGGAATTGAAAACTAGCTAAAAAACTTTGGATTACAAAGCAGTTTTTAAGCTGATGCTCTTGATTGTTACCAAAAGCTGTAGTACACAATAAATGATGACTTAACTATTCTGCTTAATTTTATGCATACATCCAAATCTAAATATGCAAATGGAATTCAATTAAATACCTAAACTTATTGCAACACCAAGGCTTACATTCTTTGTAGAAATGCAGTTATTTACTCCATCCTTCTAGCTTATAAATCCAGCTAAATCTGATAATGTTGTCATTTGACAGTTAAACTCAGTTCCTTCTTTGTTGGAAGCAATGCCATTTTGCTACATATGTTAATGACAATTTATTGTCACACACACCTCACTCTTTTTGGTTTTTTTTTAATGATGCAATGACAGCCATTATTATTCCTTAATTTCCAATGAAAATGTGGAAAGAATACCTTGTTATATAGTAAAGGATGTATTTTAAAGACATTCTTTCCTTTAAAAAAAGTTGTTGCATTACACATTATGCATTAAATGTATTATAAAAAGTGGGACACTCTTGGCAAGTTTGTACGGTATGTAGCTTTATTTCCTTATGCAGATTTCTTTCTGTTACACAATGGTTTATGAGAAACTTGTTATTGAAGTTGCTATTCTGTTTAAGAAAATTAAGATGGTTGTGATGCGTAGACTAGATCATTAATATCATTGAACAGAACACAACACTTTTTAAAAACTTACTGCAACTCAGTTAATGTAACAATACTTGCCACAGTATGCATAGTTTAAGTTACTGACAACTAATAACCACGAAGTAAAGTTCTTATAATCTCAATCTGCAATTTGTAAATGGAAAGGTCTGTTTCAGTTTTCAGATATCCTCTCTGTAATAACATTGCTTGCCTTTATGAAACTGCATCCTTGTGAGATGAATTCTGACATGAAGCTTTGCCTATGATGGTCAAGATTCTTTGCAGGAACAACGGACTGTCTGGCATAGAACAGTACAAGAATCCTAACTGCTTGACTCCAAGATATTTATTTTCTATTTGCAGGGGAACAGTGGAATCTGAAATGGAAGGAAATAATGCTTATTTGTAAAATTTTAAAGGATGACATTACTGGAGGGTGCACTTCTAACCTTGGTGATTATTTCCCCCCCCTTTTTTTTTTTTAAATGTCTATTTACTTCAGATAATCACTCTTTGGTTCCTCTTCACTTTCAACAGTTTTCATATGATTCCACAGTGCTCTGATTGTCAGTCTGCCTGCTACTCCCATTTTTTTAAAATATACCATATTTTCCTAAAGAACTGATTTCCTATTTGACAGTATTCTGGCTGGTAATTTTGAGTCTGGTTTCTCCTTTCTGGTATGTCACGCTGCTTTGGCCCAGATTATCAACGTCCTTTCATGCTTTAGTTTGTTACTACCCTCACTGTCTTGGTTATCTCTTACTTTTTGTTTCTGTTCATCAGCTTTTATGAATCTCCTTTCATTCTTGTACTTTATCAACTTTCTTCGCAGCTGCTGCTTCAGAAAATGTTTCTAATGTTGGTAACTTTGAAATGTTTTCCTTTGTTTATTGATGTTTCTCAAGCTTTAGAAGTAAGATCCCTTTTTTTTTTTTTTGTCTCTCTGTATGATATTGTTTGATCCCAAAATTTTGGCTGCCTCTGTAATGTAGAGAGTTCCTAATCATATACCAGACATGTTTGCTGCTCAAATCTTCCAGAGCTAATCATTTTTCAAACAAGTTATCTAGGATATCTGCCTGCAATTCAGATGAGCACTCTAGAAACGACTGTCACAGTTTAAAATGTTGCTGTTGCTCCAATCCAGAAAAGGATAAAGATACTTTGAAGATATAAATGATGGGAGATAGCAACAGAATAGTCAGCCTTGTACTCAATCAGAGATGCCAACAGTGCAAGTCTTTGTGAATATGAAAATAAATAGCTTCTCTTTGACACAGAAGAGCGGAGCAAATTGGTAGTGAGACAGAAGATGATGGAGATGATCTGATTTAAACATATATACTAACATAACTTTTGCAGTCACTTTTTAAACTGATGCAGGAGGATAGTTTTCTTGTTAAAGACTACACAAAAAGTATAGGATTCCAATCATGTGGAAGTCACATCCTAGCAGTTAAGACCAATGAGACCAATCATTTTACCTGAGTGGATGGATTAAAGATGAGCTTTTTATGCTGCTATAGAAAAAATAATGTGAAATATTTAGCCATTTTTTGTACAAATGGACCTACAAAAAGGTGAAGCTGGAGATCTATCCTGGCTGCTGGCTGGAGTGATAGCTAAGATTTCATGTTAACCCACAGAGGACATATTGTAAAGAGCTTATGGGGAAAATTAAGAGCCCTCTTTGATATGTTGAACTTTTCCTAATGCTAAAACATTGCATGAAAGCACTAACAAGCCTGAAACAGAAATGCAGCTAAAATCTCCTTGTTCACCATGTGTGATGTCTGTATGGTATTTCTGTTGTTCAAAGCAAGGTTGTAGAGCTACCAGAGAAAATCCAACAAGACAAAAATGGGATTATTTTTTACTACAGAGAGGTCATCAGAGTCACTGATAAGAACAGGTTAAAACAGACAAAAGAGGCTAAAACATAGGCTAGAACTGAAAGAGAGGAAGTTTTAGGCACTCTGAATTGTCATTTGATGAAAGCAAAGTTGAACAGGAGTAGGAGACGTGGCAGCAGTTACAGGACTCCAAGCTTACTTTTAAAGAGGACAGGTCCCTCTTTTTTATCACAAGGGACACAAAAAAAGGGAAGGATAGGGCTTTGATTGGGAGGATTTATTTTCCAAATGCAACTTAAATTGTAATCTACTGCACAGTAACTTGTAAAAATATTCTGCTCCAGTCTGCGGTTTATTCAATCATAGAATGCATTTAGATCACATGTTAAGCCTTATTTTAGTATGCCAAGTTAACAAGCTACGTGCCAGGTGCGGACAGTAGGTGGAAGAGGCATATCTAACCTGTGCATTGTCTTTCAGGAACATCAGAGGTGTATTCATGCTAACAGATTGAAACAAAAGTCTTCTCTAGTTTTCCTTCTGACTTCTGTTCCTTGGAGGTAAGCACAGCTACCAGAAACGGAAGGAAAAGGAAGAGCCAAAGCCCAGCTGTCTGGTGTCATCTAAGCTGTTTGCACATTTCCTCTTTGATGTTCTTGGCAATGGCAACTAACCAGCTGGGACATGTGTCAGCTTTTTTTCTGGGGAATGGAGGGGAGGAGAAACATTCATATACATACACTCTTGTCTCTGGTCTCTTTTGGGAAGCAGCAATTAGCAGCTGAGAGGTTATTAAAAATTTCTTCCTAAATTACATCTTATCCATGGCTTGCTCCTTTTTAAACAGTGTAACAAACCTTGATGAGTGGCAGGGCTCATTTTAAGACCATAAGATTAGAGGTAAAAATTTCATGAAGAAACAAATTAAATCATTATCCTGAACCTCTGTCCTAGGTCATATAGGACTAGCTTTAAACGTGAGCTAGCTGGTTCAGATAACCAACACCATGAAACTATGGCAGAATCTGCCACAGGTTTACTACCTGGATAATCATTCAGCTTCATGATTTCTGGGGCTGTTACCTACTTTGTTACCAGTCAATCAAATAAGCTTAGAGGTAGCATACCTGCTTATGTTTATCCAAGAAACAGTCATATCTGTGATGGCAGCATAAATGTTTTTTTTTTTTTTTAATTAAAAAGAAAAGGCTGTAGCTGTAAGCCTTTCAGACTTGGACACTTAACTGAGACCTCTGTTAATGCACTGTTTTTTCATTTCATCCTGTTTATAAGCTCGTAAAGTTATGACTTTTATTTTTTTACTTCCTAACTTAGTAACATAAGTTTTATGACTTCATGCACTTTTGAGAAATTCAGAATGGCAATAGCTTTAACAGAGCACAATTTTGTGCAAACTTTGTATCAAAATTTGTTGAGGCCACATAGGAATGTTCAGTAGCAGTGACTTGACAGATCTTCTGTTTCCAAGAAATAAACATTACCTATCCAGTAAACAAAATGTTTTTCTATCCTTTCATCTTTTGAATACAGAAATGGGAATAAAATGTAGGACTGCATGAAACAGTAGATACTATAATCAATCTATTTTTATGTCTCCTCTCCTCTCATTTCTTAAACTCTAGTGAAGTTGTACTGTTGCAACTTATTCCTCAGTTGTGGTATACCTTGTAATCTATCAAATTAATCAAGCATCCTAAATACTGTTGTCAATTTATCTATCATGTCAGACAAGAAGCATTGGACTAGCATACACACATCACACAGCGCACTAAAAATCAATGGAAAGTAACCCTGTTTACTGCAGCATTTTAAACTGAGTGTAGTTAACATACTGTCGTTCAGTAAACAAAGTGCTTTGTAACATAGAATATATTAATTTGCTATCAGGTATTTCAAAATAAGGTGACATATTTCAAGACTTTTCTTAGTGTCAACGTTACTTTTGATAGATTGAGCGGCACATAGCAAATCAGAAGTTACTTTTGGTGGTTGCTCCTTTAATGAGATGTATCACACAGCTTGGATAAATTATGTGCTGTGTGAAGCAACTTATCATGCCAGAATATACAGTATATTGTCATGGGCTTTTTTTTTGAATTTTTTTTTTTTTTCTTTTTGATTCTCTGGTATTCTGATGAATTATTTGCAGCATTTCCCTTTCACTGCAGCTAGAATAATCAAGTTATGTTTCTTGAACATCAGTCTATCACTTTCATTGACTTCCTCCGTTGTCAAAGACAGGGAGGAGAAAAAAACCCCACTGCTTAATTTCACAAGACATTCTTCTGTTTCCTTTGCTTCTTTGTTTCTTTGCTTCCTCTGCTTTCTTTGTTACAGCTTTTAACTTAGAGAAGACTTTTAAGTTTCTCCACTTCAGTGTAAGCTAATGAAGTCTCATTATTTATTTATTTTTTAAATGAACTGTAGTTTCACCACCAAGGTCCTCTGAGCTTTCGATGCTTTCTCATCTGCAGCATCAATTGATCATCTTCAGGATTATACTTTTTCTCTGCATGCAGAATATACTGAAGAATTTTTTGTGGTTTTTTCCTTTTTTTAAAAAAAAAACAAAAAAAACCAAAAAAACCCCAAATCCAACTTTCGCAACCAGAAAACAACAGTTAAATGCTCATGTCATCATATTTAGCAGAAATTTAGGTATAATTACTAGAGTGACCATGATCTATTTCAGCCTCAATATCTCAGTTTAACACAGGTGATAAAACTGTTTATTCAGAACCAGCTGCAGCTGAAAGTATACATCTCTATTTGAACAATTAAGATCATGAGGAATGTAAAAAATTATTTTTTATAAAAAACGTACCAAATTCACATAGAACAACCTATGACAGGTTTCTTTGTAACAATGTTTTTAAAGCATTTTTTTGCAGGTATATTAATTTCAGAGGAAATTCATTTATCTTTCAAATTACTGCTCCTCCCTGACCTCCTGGAACTGTTTTTACATAACATAGAAAAGAAAAATGGATGTGTAATCATTCCTTAGAAAATTTTACTACACATCTCTCTGGAACACTTCTGAAGCTCAGTTGCTTACCCAAGCCTTGTAAGAGCATCATAAAAAAAAAAACCCAACCAAACCAGAGTCGTTTCTGTGTTCTTTGGGTGAGGTTTCTTAGAGTTCAGATTTTGTTTGTATGATCCTACTGATTTTAGGAAGAGATTTTTCATTTAAATTCACTCATCCATTTCCTAGTCTGTGGGCATTATGGATGTTCATTCCATGTTCATCTTCTATACCATTTGGAAAGTTTCTCATTCTATGAATTGCATTTGTATGTTCCAGATTAATCAGATTAAGGTTTCACATTTTTGTATCAGTAATTTCTAACGTTAACTTTTGTTAGCTTTACTTATTTCATATAACTACATTGATAGCTGTATTTTGTTGCATTAAAGGTGATAACAACTTTTCCCGTAGTTGAGGATATTTATTAATGAGCAAATCAGGCACATATTGCTTTCATAGACTTACAGGCAACAAAGTCCAATTTTACATTTTTTCTTTGTATGGAGGCAAAATCTAGTCTCAAGGACCAGAACTTCCAGTTCAAGAGGACAAGATTTCACTACTAAATGTTAAGTACTAAACCACACATCCTATCCACTGAAGTGACATAACAAAGTGACATTATGTTCAGTAACTTAATAAAAAAGGCTATAGTATTGAATCATGAACTGTGGAATTTCCTAGAAAACTTTATCTATGTGGGGGTCTGCTATATAAACTAAGGGATGTCATCATTGTCAGCAATATTCAAAATTATATAGATTTGGACCCAAAACACCAGATTTCTATTCTTATCTCCCATTCCAATGAATCAGTATATATCAGTATATCTATTTCTGAAAAAATATGAGTAAATTTGAAGGAAGGGGTAAAGTGACTATATCCTTTTTCCCCCCATCTCCTCATTGTAATATTCTTTGTAGACTGTGACTTATTTTCCCCTATGCTTTAATCTCAATATAGGTCTTAAAAGCTTGAAGAAAAAGGTGCTTACATGGTTGGAACCCTATGTATAACTTCCTGTAATTATTTTTTATTCTTCCAGGCAATCAAAGAGTATATTTACAACAACAGCTCAAACAAAACATATTAGATTTATAATTTTGTGTATGCTTGGGCAGTTATGGGTAATTCAGCATAACATATTCCTTTAGTATCACATACAGTACACTTTATACACTGATTTCTGTAGTTATATCTCCATTAGAAAGTAGTGCAGTGCATCAGGAGTGAATCTTCAGCACAAAACATTTGCTACTCTGGATACAGCGTGTACTTTTATGTACCTTACAAAGAGGTTTACTTTGCTCATTAGCACCTGGAACATGTTGGGTGTGCTCCCAGACCATGATTTTTGGTTTTGTTCCATTCAAAAAGAATTCAGATCTCTGCCAAACTTTCCACTGAATATCACAGGGTGACTATTGAGCGTATGCCATACAACTCATTCCATACTCTCTCTGACCTCTATATGGGTCAGGCTGGTTAGTGTGACTATTTCACTGTTATGCTTTTAATGCTGACATGACCATTTAAGGTTCAAATTGGTCCATTTGTGTTATAAATCTCACTAATATGGACATACTGGGTTTTGTAGAGAAACTGAGGCTAGTAAACTTTTTGCTTTTTTGGCCATAAGGATATTTTCAACTGTGACTGCTCTTTAGACATAAATTTTCTGAGCCACAGTAAAAACAACATGCTTAAAAATGCCCTTAGAAATACTAGATTATAAACAACTCTCCTTACAATCCACATGCGACTTCTTCTGTAATTATTTTCTCACTTTGTAAACCACAGATTAATCTAAAGATTGTAATGAACCATAGCAACCTTAGTGAACAGAATGAAAAATTTAGAAGGCTCTGTGATTAGACAAAAAATGCAGTTTGTTTAGTACACCACCTGATTCAGTACACTGACTAATTGAAATAATTTTTTTGCAGAAAGGGAATAAAGATAGAAAATACAGTTGGATTGTGACAGAAAATATTCTGACCATACACTCAGTAATTTGATATTAAAGTTAAAATTAAAGATACATTGTGCTAATCCAAAATCCTCTAAAGTAAACTTCCAGTGAAATCCATTTCTTTAGACCTGCTTGATAATCTATATTTGTATAGCATAAATCATTGGTATGATTTTAGTCTTTTTAAAAGGCACTAAAATTATGTACAGAGGAAAGTGTCATTGTCTGATGGTGCGTGGAGTTAGCTACTAGAAAAATAATTATCCTCCCAAAAGATTTAGTTTACAATATAATCTGAAATAGGCTTTAATGAGAAAAATCACAGATCCCGCTTAATGATCTTTGGTACATGAGTACCTTTTGGTGATAGAAGGGACAAAAATTTTACAAAGTTAAACCAGCCAAAAATATTTTTATGTGTGACTCAAAATATATTCATAAGGCAGACAGATTTAAAATATGTAGAATATAGCTTACAATTAAAAAGCAGAAAAACACTTTTAAGATATATTCAGAATAATAAAAAATTGCTACATTATGTGAATTTTATGACAGATCAGAAAAACAAGTAGAATTTTATCTAATTGCCACCTTTTGCTGATTCAAGTATATTAATCATAGGCAGTTCTAATAGTTCTATCAAACTTTATTAATGTATTAAAGTAAAATGAACAAAATGATCAAATATCTACATACTGATTTAAAGTACTCCAAAGTATTGATAAAGCTTTGCTCTCCACTTAACATGGGTTACAATGTGGCATAGATACCTTCATCCTTTTGAGTTGCTAAATGTGGTGTTGGCAACTTCTTAAATGTTTCTTCATTGGTATGGCTCTTGTAAGATTCTTTTTGCTTCTGTTTCCTGATAACCTCTGTAGTAAGATGGACTATGATTTCCAAAAGCTTTTACATGTTGCGTGATGCAAGGCAGATGAAGAGTGGAAAAGGAGATTTGTGTTTGTGATTATTAAACTCCAGGAGAAGGCTAAGGACTAAAAGTGCTGTCCCACCATAGATAGTGAAAGACCACACACAGGAATGCTTCACCTTTGTGTGACTGCAGTTCATCAAGATCTGCTGCCTTCCAATTTAGCTCTGAACAAAATCCTCTTTCTCACTCACATCTTTTATTGTTGAAATTTAAGTGGTTATAAAAGCTTTGGAGACTGTTGTGGGTGTGTGCCATTAAGAGCAAGAGCTCTTAACCCTTTCTGTCCTTCTCAGCTCATTTGACTTCATGTTACGTACAATACCTGCTCTCTGATGTCCTCCAGTATGTGACTGTGGCTAGTAATAGTAGCACTTCTGGTGCAGCCAGTCTCCTTGTTATTTTTTCTCCCTTTACAACTGTGTTAAAATGATTAATCTATTATTTACATAGCAAAGGACTTCATTATGGTGTCATTTTTGGGAGCCAAGTTAGAGAATCTGTTGTCTGGACATTGTGTCACTTGGGATGCTTAGGAACCAGTAGCTCCAGTGACATGTCTTCTTGAGATGACAAGAACTGGGGAAATGTTGATGCTTATAGGCTACTCCCATGTGTCCTCATTGCAGTGCAAATTTTCTGCCCTTAGTACAAGAATATTTTCATGTTATACTGGGATATCTCTCCTACCACCTGATGTCCAGACCCATGTTATCTCCGTAACCAGTGAGAGGAAGTAAGTTTTCATTTAGATATAGTGGCATGAAAGGGGTATTGCAAACTTACATTGATAAAACCTAAAATATCCATACCAAATGTCATGCCTTGTGCTGTCACCTTTAACATATAGGTACTTATGTTGCAGCAGAATCTTACACACCCACATTTCTGCTTAGGCTGAATTGAACACAAGACTTCTTTCAAGCTAGACCACATTCTAAGATTATGAAGGCTTAGGGCTTTTGTCTGCTTCTCAGAGAAGAATGAATCTCATTTTCATCCTTCCTGAAGAAATCAAGGATTACTAATTGCCAATCCATAGATGTTCCAAGCTCTGTTTATAATTTACAATCACAGCAGGAAAAGAAGAAAACGCATTTGGTTCCACCTTAGTTATTACAACTTAATGAACTGTGCTTTGAACATGGCAAGATAGGCCCTGATTCAGAAAAACACTACCTCATGCACTAAACTACATGTATCCACTACTAAGCAAAAATGATGGTGCATGTAATTAGATGATCAGCCAGGGTATTCCATAACTAAATGTGCAGCTCTGTCATTTCTGGATGTTCATCCTTGGATTACATTGTTCAGAGCTGGGGAACACACAGTCCTTCATCAATGGAATTTTAAGTGCTTGTAAAAATATACTACAAAAAGTCTGACTCTGGACTTCTCTAGAAGCACTATCTATTTGGAAATTTGGAATTTATATTAAAATAAAAAAAATATTTTCATTCAAATTTCCATCTCTGTTTCCCTCAACCTTTGGCTGAAAACAGTGCTTCATTTTTTTTGCATAAAAATGCAAAAAAACAAAGCACAAATATCAGAGCTGAAGTCATCATAGCAGCTCTCTTTCATCACTTGTTCCTGAGTTATATTTTTTTCTCTTTAACATTTTAACAGTTCCTGAAGAGATTGAGACTACTGAGGCCCACTGGGGCTGCTATTTTTCTTTTATTATTATTTTAATAGTATTAATGTCCATAACAGGTAACTGCATACTGTTGTAATGATTTAGGAAGATAATGTACAGAAACATAACAAAATCATGGCTTCAGCTCTAAAAAAATCAAGATTATGGTATTAATGAGCAGTACTAATAACTGAAACATTTCTCAGTTCAATCTGTATAGCCAACAGATAAGAGCCCAATTCATCATTTAGGTAACTATAATTTTATATTTTATATAGTATGAATTAGAGAGACAAAACCAAATTTGATTGAAAGCTACAGGAGACACCTTAATAGTAACTTTTAAAGAAGAGGAAAAAGGGAGTCCAGAGTACATAAAATATAAACTATTTATAGACATAATTTTGATGGAGAAGGGGTCATTTTCTTTCTGTCCCAGAGCTTTACACTGGGCCGAGATGTTTATGATCAAAACACTCGCTGACATTTATATTTGTTACATTAGTTTTCAAGTATACATATATTCTAGGTAGAGCTGTTATTAGATAAATGTCATCATTTCAGTCTTATAAACAAACAGGTTATTACAGAGTCCTATGTTTTCCAACTTCCACTACACAATGTTCTTTTGTATGCCTCAAACAATAAGCTGACAGCTCCATGGAAATCTCTTGCAACATTCAGCAGTCAAAAGTGTTACAGAGTTCACTAGAAGTAGAAGAATGCATAATGCATTGAAGCAATGTTTTAGGCATTTATATTAGACTTTTAATGGAAAAATTAAAAAGTAATGCTGCTTTGCATTGCAGTAACTGTACATCAACAGTATGTCTTATTTCTGGCACATGAAGGGTAGTTTCCATAGCAGCAGCATCTGTAGCACTGAGCAACATGGAAATTGGATTTTTTTCTCTTATGTTTCACAGATTAGAAAGGTAAAATGTATGGAAATTGCAGAAAGGGGATAGTACAGAAATGCTATGTTTAAAATCTGCTTTTAGTTCCCAGAATTCTGAAATTGTAATGGGATAAACAATTCTTGCACCTAATTCTTGCTGGTTTAAACCTCATGGATTAATAAATGTGTATAACAGCTGGCTTTAACTTTAGCTAGAAAAATGTAGAACTACCTCAGTCTACCTCTTGCTTATGGTATCATTTGTTACCTGGCAATTCCTGTACTAGTGGCCAAAAGAGACTAATAATTACAGCCTATATTGCGCTGAGACTACGTTTTTATATTTCATTTATTTCTGAACTGATAGCACTTTGAAGTATGCTGCAGATGAGAAATAGTGTGAGTAGAAAATGTGTACTACTTACTCAAATTTATGATGATTTTTCTATCAGATTCTTAAAGTTAAAGCAGAGGGATACTTTGCTTTTGTTAATATCCGCAGAACATGCAACTACATATTCTAAAGCACATGTTCACCTAGACACAGAAAAGTAACAGGAATATCTTCCAATCAGAAAGAAGAAGTGTGAAAGGTATTGAAGAGCAAGTCCACTCTTCAAGAAAGCTTAAATCAGAATCAGAACAAAAGAATCTTGGTCTCAGAGTTACTCTCTAATTCAGCAAGAAGAGTCCCAGTAACTATTTTTCTTTATATGTAAGGTGAGTTTTTTTAAATTCTATGATTCTGTGGTTATATTTATTTAAAAGGGAGTGAAATGATCATAGTTGCACAAAACACTTCCTGGTGAAAGAATATCAAAGAGCTTTATGCAAATTATATGTTGAAAATAGTATTTAAAGTGTGCATTATAAGGCAAAATTGCTTTCTAAACATTTTGCCATATATTGACAAGGAAGCTGTATGGTATCAAATACTGTTATGTTAGGAAAAGGATACAATTCACTAGTGAGCATTTCTTTTCAAAATACGTTTGATTTTCATGTTTGAGCCAAATACCTTGTACAGAATACTCCTCTGTAATGGTTCCTATTTTAGTAGGGAATAGCAATTTAAAAATTATCTTTTTATTGGGAGTTTTGTTCCTAACTCTGTCAGAGACTCTGAAAAGTGCTTTTAGTCACACTTTCAAATTTTATTTTGCAGTCCTTCCTACTGACTTACTCTCAATGTTTAAGCGGCATCGAGTCTATAAACATCTTTTAACCACATTACCTGGCAGAGTTTAGAGATTTTAAGAAATAACCAACCTCCTGCAGAATTCGTTCGTAAAGAATAGCTATATAAAAATAAATATTATATATTTGATTAACGTAGAAGTACTTTTCTTAAAATACATCTTCAGCTGTTTGTCTTGTGAAGAAAATTTTGAGAAACCTCACAACAGATGGATAGAGAGTTTATAGGACACTGTGCTCTCTAGGAACCTGTTTAGGTGCACCTGGTGCTGCTTTCCCAACAGATGTGCTCAAGCATACAAAGGCCCAGAGTGTTAGAGGTTTGCCTCGTGCATGTGTCTTTAAACTTGCATTTCTGTATAATTCCTGATCACAGAATGTGATTTTCTTGAACACTCCTGAGAATTTATGTCCAGATTTAAAATAAAGTAAATGTACACAATGTTTTGGTATACAGATACAAATTGTAGGATTTCATGTTTGCTTTTAAACTTAACAGCTTTTCTGTAGTCTTAAGCCTTTGTTAGCTGAGCAAGGAAGCAGAGTATCAAGAAGAAAACGTGAGTTTCCACTGTTGTGTAACCTTGATATTTTTTCCCTGTTTTGTTTATTACCAACTTATCCCTTGTTTTGTACAAAGAACTTATATATAAAAATATACCTATGTGTTAGACTGAGTTCCTGCTATGATTTAGTACCAAACTATGTGGCAAAACCGTATGTCCAAGTTTAATATGCAGCTTGACTCACTCTTCATTTGAATAGAAGTATTTTTTGACACATCAGTTGTAGCTAAGAAACCTAATAGTTCAATGTCCTGTAGAACAAGTCACAAAGCTTGTCTGCTTGTCTGTTTAGAGATAGAAGACTTGTGTAGAAGTCGTTTAATGCATATTGATATCTGCACAGAATCAAGCATTCCAGTCACTGAACAGGATATGCTATATATATCTTAGGCATGGCAGAAGAGGCTTTACACATTTGATAGTGATGTAGACAGTATCTTCCAATGTTTTGTAATTTTTTATTTATATTATTATTTCTTTTATAGGAATTCATGGGAAAAGATAGGAGTTTTAATTCCATTTAAAAGACCATAGCTTACATTTTATATTAAGAATGTTTAAGTAAAATTATATTAAGTAAAGAGTTCTATTGTTACCATCTTTTTTGCTCTCTCTTTTAACAAGCTTTCTTCATTTATGAATCTAATAACTGAGTATGTCAAAAGATATTTACATCCATTTTTCAGATTACAATACCTGCTGGTAAGATATCATTTCCAAATCACTAGAAATGGTTTGCTAATGCAGAATCTGAATGTAATATGGCAACTTTAGATTATGATGACTGTATTTTTCTTCATGCTTTGTCATCTATATACTTGCAAGAACATACACTTAGGACATAATGTGGCAATATTACCCCTAATTACTTAATCAATAACTTACCAACACAACTAAAGATAAGGAATGAAATTTTATGAGTGGTTATTAGACTCCGGCCTTCTGTGACATAGCTAAGATAACACCTCATTCTTGTTCTAAATAACACTTCTGGTGGATAGCTGTGGCTCCAGAAAGCATGTACATGATCAAAAATGTGGTTGTGAGAAGTCTTAATTTTCTTCTGTTTTCTTTGTTCCTTCCCAGATTTGGTATTATCCATGTGAAGAATAGGGAAAAGCTTCTAGCAAAGGTGCCTTTTTGAATGATTCTACTGCTTCAGAGGGCCACATGTACTAGATGCTTTAATGAAATGCTGTAAGGACAGAAGTATATAGTGATAACTTTTTCTCTCCTAGTTCTGTCAATCTGCAATGGAGCTCAGTATCATGGCTGTATCTTTTTGTTTAATAGCCTTTAAAAACTGCTTTTTAAATGAATTTTCCAAAATAGCTTTTCAAAACCATTTATATTTTCTAATTGCCAACATTCTTTGTGATGAGTTGCACACTTTAACTACATTTCATTAAAAAAAGTGATAAGTTATATTTGTTTAAAATTTGAAGCTGAAAATTCCATGGGATACTTCTTATATTGAGTGATAATTTTCAATTCCCTTCTGCATATTATTCATACCTATATAGATCTCTACAATTTTTCCTCTTAACTATTTCTTTGCAATCTAGTGTATTTATGTAATTTCTTTTCAAAGGTACTTAACTTTTGATCTCTGATCATCCTCGTATCTTTCTGACATCTTTAGAAGATGGAGTGACCAGAATTGCATGAATGCCATGTATTTCTTTAATAGCAATAAGGTTTTCTGTTCTAAACTCTCAACACTTTCCAAATAATTCCTAATGTTCTATTTGTGTTTTTAGCTGCAGCTGAAGAGAGCCAACATTTTTGTCGAAGTATCATTGCAAGATCTGCAATGACTTCAAGATCTTTTCTTTTTCCTGCTTGGTTATAGCTAAATTATGCATAGTTAAGCTTTGAATTCTATCACACAGTTTATCATGCAGTTTCTCAATATTGTCACATACTTGTGCAAGTTTTTCGCGATCACTTAATACTTCTTTTTGTTTTTTGTTATTATATTTTGACTATTTTTTATTATCATAAAATATCTGGTTCTGCAGCTTTTTGACAGATCTTTCAGAAATACATTGAGAAGCACATATGACCATAGGATTCCACTGACAACTCCATTGTGAAAACTGACTATTGAGTTTTGTCCTTCACGTTGTCTAAAACGTATAGATAGATATCTACTTTGAACTTACTGATGCTTTCTTCTTAAATTCCCTTAAGAAAAAGCCTTTGTCATGATGTTGTTAGAAACTCAAGTGCAGAGTATATATCAGCTGGATTATTCTTAACAACACAGCCATTTACTCCTTCAAAAAACAAATAGATTTGTGAGGCATGACTTTGATCTTCAAAAATGTCGTGACTGTTGCACCCCATATCTTATTTTACCTACTTGTCTTCTTATTCTACTTTTTATCATATTTCTACCAATATGTCTGTTGTAGAAAACAGATTTACTACTCTGTAGCTCCCTAGAATCTGATGAAACTTTTATGAAGAATTTTCTTCACATTTATCACCTTTCATTTCTTTGTTATTTAGGTTGATTTATGTTAATCACTAAAATATGTGAAATTCATACTTGCATTTCTTTAGAATTCTTGAATAAATTCTCTCTATTTGGGACAATTTGTAGCTGTTCATTTTGTTAATTTTTGCTGTTACCTCTTCTACTGGCATAGGCTGCCCAGGGAGGTCATAGAGTCTCTTTTTCTCGAGATTTTCAAAACCTGCCTGGAAGCATTCCTGTGCAACCTGATCTAGGTGGACCTGCTTGAGCAGATTGGACCTACTTGAGGGTTGGACTAGATAAGGTCCCTTCCAACCCCTGCCATTCTGTGATTCCATGATTCAGCTTCATAAAAATCTTCTGCATTCCTCATAAGGCTCCCTTAGGTTAACCTCTCCTGCACCCTCCTTTTGCCTTTTGATGCAAATAGTTACTTTAACTCTTCTGCTCTAGCTCAATGTTCCTTAACTGTTCTTATTACACTCTCATGCATAAGTCCTAAAGGTTCTTTAATAATATTTTGTTTGAGAGAAATTTGAAATAATTCTATTACCAGTTTTAGTTGGTTAAATACATTGTTTCCTTTTTTACTCTGGCCACTCTAGAAATTTCTGTAGATATTACTTTCATGAATTTCCTTTTTCCCCTTAAAACTCTATGATGATATTGCCTAAATACATAGTCTCCTTGACAACCTTATAATTTTTGTCCTTCTCACGGGTCCCTCAAATATGGAGATTTCCTTTTAAAAACCTTCTCTTTTATACAGCTTTCTGTTCTGAAATGAATAACTGCTGCAACAGAATTTTTTGTTTGGATGTTTTGCTGTTTCTTTAGATCAGAAAACCTTTCCCTTTCACAGCCTTCTAGGCAGCACATAGGAGACCAAACTAATGCAGATTCAGTCTCACAATCATGTATTAAAAATATTCATAGTATTTCCCTTTGGAATATGTCATGACTTCTAAGTATCTAGTAACTTCTGATTTTGAGTCTCCACTGTATTGCAAGTTATTTATATCCATAAAAATAGATAGCAATTTATTTGAGAGTATTTAGGGTTCATTTTCCATGTATAAAATGAGACAATGTAAGGTGGTAGACAACAAAGAATGAAAAGTGCTAAATCCATTGAAAAGGGACAAAATTAATTAAAAAAATGACTAGAAATGTGCTACAATATTAAAAAAGACTTAATTAACTGGTACTGTCACTATTCAGTTTATGTCTTGCACAGAGCTATTGCTAAATAACAATCTATATTGGTCCTGTATATTATTGTAATCTGTTTTGAGGGGAAAAATATAATCATATTCCACTCTGTTAGAAAGTCTGTCTTCTCAAATTTTGGACTTATCTGGACTATAATTAAAACATTATTTTGTTACTTTTTTTGGATAGAAAAGTTCTTAATTTCTCATTCTTCTTATACATATATATAGGTGTTTCTGGAGGGATGGAATTTTATGGATTGTGACCCTGTTGTTTTGGAGTATTTTTCTTATATAAAGCTTCACAAAAAAGTTATGCTTTTTAGTTGTGTATTTACTTATTCCATATGAAGATATCATGTACTGGCTTCTTTCTGTCTTTAATTGTATTTATTCTGTAGGCTATTTATTTATTCTTTGCATTTTAGATAAAGGAAATCTACTAGTATTTTATCTACATTTTTTTTATGCTAAATAATTTTCTGTCATGATTTCAGGGGGAAAAAAATCCCAAACAACTAAACTCTTTAGGATGACAAAGGAGTACAAATGTAGACAGATGTATTAATGAAAAATGTTTTGGAAGCCTCTTAAAACCTACCTGTAATATTTGCAAGTTCTTTTTCTTTTTTTCAAGTGATTTTAAAACATTTAGAAAATGTGAAAGAGATTTGTGAATATAATTGTAGTCATTTACATTTTTTTCCTTTCTCTTGATTTCAATAAGAAGCAAGTTTACCACATACATGTAGGTATATGATTCTCTTCAGGCATTCCTCTCATGTTTTTTTCTTTTTGCATCTTCTATAGATGTGAAAAAAGTACTTGAGAGAAATTATAATTTTGGAAAATAAAAAGGTTTATTAGATGGAGAGACGACTGATTAATTTATTCAGGAAAGATTGTTGATGTGATCAGGGAAAGCAAATGGGTCATATGAACAGTACAGGCAGGCAAAGATAGCATCCAAATGGTGGCCTAGAGTGTGGAGTGCTGAGTAAGCAAATGAATATTTGACTAATCCAAGACTTGGGCATTGTGTACCAGTAAGCATGTAGTTCTCTGTGACTGCCACTTTTGCTTTTTTTTTGGCTAATATTGATATGGATGTGCATGCACAAAAATATGCAGCTCATGCATGTATTTGCCATGAAGAAGAACAAAAAGGTGAAGGAATGTGTTAGCAGAAGATTGTTTCTGTATCTCTATTCAAGAATAGATACAGAAGTGCTGATGCAGTGTTTGTTTGGTGACAGACACACATATTGTGGCTGTTAGTACTCACACAAAGACGAGCTACCAGGTAGTTTTCTGAGTTGCTAAACTTTCCTGTCAATTTCAAAAATGTTAGTGGGCTTTTTGAATTTATAGTGTAAATTTAAAGAAGATTTAATGGGAAACATACTTTTCAAGCATTTTCTAAAGGCAAAATCTCCAAATATCCTATAAGTATCACATTTGTATTTTTACCCCCACCTAATGTGACACTTCTTAATTTCCTTTTGGCAAGCCAGTTGTAATCTCTAGCTGGTAACTTTATTTGGTCATAAAATAGTGACCCATATTTTTCTGGATAATTAACAAGTCAGGCAAATCAGCAGAAGCAGGTGTAGTATATTTTCAGTACCAGTAGAGAAAAGCAGTTAGCTGGTGTTTAATTCTCGTTTCCAGTAATGAACTATATAACATTCCGGCTGGCTAATGTAATCAGTATTGTCTCCTCCTCCCCTTACTTCCTCACTTTAAAAATGGAAACTAAAACCAGGAATTCATAAAAGGCCAAGAATTACTGACCCTTTTTGCACTTTTCTTACAATTATCTTATTAACCTTCTAGATCGAGCCTTCTGTAGAACAGTAATAAAAAAATTACACAAACATGTATCATGTTATGAGTTGAGACAGAAAACAATGTTTCCATTCTTCAAGTAATTAATTATCGTGATTAATGTATTTCCTGTCCTCTAAGCACAATTCTGCCAGACAGAGCCAGCCCATTGACATATTGTAGAATTATAATGCATATCTAATTAAAGGTGACCTGAAAAGGCAGGGTGTTTAGCCTTCCCTGTCAGGACCAAGAAACTGTTAATCAGAAAGGGCTTGCTTTCCACACCATCCCACCCCTCCCTTTTTTTATTTTTGTGCTAATTTCAAATCTTCTCCCTGCATCAGTGAGCAGATGAGATCTTCAGCCAGCTTTCATCTTTCAGAAAAATGAATAGTGCAGAAAGAACATTATCAAATGAGCTGTTGAAGAAGTCAGTGAATATGTCATTGAATGTGACTGCTTCCAGAATGAATTTAGATTTATCTCTGTTATCTCCCCTCTCCCGACTCACTCTCCACACTCTGTTTGCACTCAGTCCACATGTCAAGCAGGATGGGTCATAATGAATCATGAGGGACAGTTACTTGTAGTACAGTGACAGGTCCAATTGTGATACAACTTGTTCTGGAATTAAGTTTGTTAACATTATAAATTGTCTCATTTGACCAGAGGTTTAAACACCTAGAAGCTTTTATGCATGCAATTTCTTAAAGTATTTCATTTCCATTAGGCAGCTGCTGCTTTACAGGTTTCCACAAATGAAATTGTTTCATCACATCAATAGCTGCACAAAACAACTGTGACAAGAAGACGACAGTTTTGGCCTCATCTTGAAAAAAAGTATCATTCAAATCAATAAACTCTGGCAATTGGATAACACCAAGAGAAGATATTATTTAAACTCCATTTTTTAAACACATCTCCAAATGTTTATACTGATGCAAAATTCTGATACAGGCCAAGGAATTTTCATAATGTCCTATTCAGTTTCTGTAGAAATCACCCAGTGACTTAACAACACCTCAAGTAGAAAACCAATAAATATTTTCATTTTTCTTTTCAAAGCTAGTTGTTATCATTTTTTCTGTATGTGATGCAAAACTGTTGTCATAATGAAGATCATTTTTTGCATGTGATGGAAGATGATATGATTGAATTGCAATATTTTACCCATAGGGAGAAAAAGAAAGACTAATATTTTTCTTTTCTTTTCATACATTGTCAGTATTATCATGTAACAGAATGCCGTATCAAAAACCCTGCAAAGTCAGCACACCTTCTGAAACATTTGTTGTAGGCTGTAAATCCTTTGGGTATTTGACTAGTTACTTCCTACTTGTGATCATGCTTGACTAGGCTAGTGCTACACAACAGATATGGCTTAGATGTTTTTCAGTTAAAATTAATAAATAGTATCACTGAAGTTTAAAAATATATTTTGCAATTAATTTATAAAAATCACCAGAATAACTGGTTGGTGCACCCCATTCTGGTTTTTTTTGTTGTTTTGTTTTGTTTGTTTGTTTTACTCATAAGTCTCTTTCAAGTTCAGAAATCAGGAGAGTTTCTGCAAAGTTGTTTTCTTGAGGGCATGAGTGCACATATACACGTGTGATACTCTTTTTTCTTCATACACACTGAGCTCAGATGTCCCCTGGACAAGCCTGATCAATTATGACTTAACCATTTACACTTATACATACACCTCAGGCCGGAGAAGGTGTTTCGATAGTGGTCTGTTATAAAAATAAGCAGAAGTCTTGAAATATTTAGTGTGAAATACTAACAGTTTGGAGTTTGTTCCCCTGTCAGCCTTTGAAATAACTAAGGCAGACTAGCTGTTTGCTCTGAAAATGCTCAGAAAAAATCATGTACCAGTCCCACTGGCTGCCAGAACAGGAATTTTTTTTTCAGTTGGTTGTCTGTGTCATGCTTAAACTGTAAAGCCATTTTTGTTATTGTTTTTCAAGCTCCAAAGTTAATTACTGAAAATTTGGTTGCCCAGTAGTGATTACTACTGGTGCTGTAAATTGACTTCAGCTGACATCAGTCACAGCAGCAGAACCGTCTGTGCTGCTGTGGTAGAAATAAAGGCTGTATATCAAAACGTGTGTACTCACTAGCCAGAAATGGGAATGTTCAGCCCTAGTTTATCCTGCAACTCCGATAACAAACATGCATCGTCTGAAAAGAATTACTGGAAAACTACTTATGTTTTTTTAGTTTTGACTGTTCTTTTTCTGTTATTAGTTCTGGGTCCCAATGTTTACATATTGATGTTCTTGATTAAAGGATTCCAGATGCATAAAAAGCTGATGAAAATCCAATGCTAAACAGTGACTTGAAGAAGGGTAGCTATTGAAAACCATCTTAAAACCAGGGAAAGTTTTGGTCCTAAAATCTATCACTGCTATGGCAAAGCTACAATGAAGCATAAGTGAAAATACTGTCATTTTGCTCATTAGCAATATGATGGATTTATAATTTTAGCAGTTCCAAATGCTATTGCTGGGTTTGGTTTTTTTCAGGTCTGTAGTTGCAAAAATTATTTACAACCTCTGAAGAAGGAAAACATTGTTTGCTTAGGAAGTGCTGTTTTGCTTAAGAGGATCTGAGGCCTGGGTCAACTAAGCAATAGTCTAAAGGACCCAGAGGAAACCCATGTCAGAACCAAGAGCTAAAAATCTTCCTCAACCTTGATTATTGCCTTGATTGAAATGTAATCTTTCCTTTCTGATTCTCCCTCATGCTTCTAAGGCTGTGAATAACTAAGGAATATAACAAAAGTGGTAAGCTAAAAATGCCAAACTTTTTTTATCATAGAATACCCAACCACTAGACACAACCGATTTCCACTTGTGTATTCTTCTGAAGCATTTATAGCTATCTAAGAAACTCTTGACATAGGTGAATTGCTACATAGATTGTCTTCAAGTATTAGAAATTCCAACCTTGGTTATTTCTAGACTCAGAAGAGCTGTCTTCCAAGTTATAGCATACAAAGGAAACCATGTATTTTCTTTCCTCTTCAAAACTATCAAAATGTAGTTCTAACATTAAGCCATTCACAAGGAATATATTTTGTCCTCTTGATCACAGTGTTATATAGGAGTTTCTTCTTTCATACAAGTACCTTGTTTCAGGCTGTACATATATATATATATATATATATATGTATAATGTATGTACATTGTTGACTGATGAACAAGAACCATCCCCTGCCATACATTGCTGTCTGATTTTTTTGTTTGCTCTTCATTTGTCTGAGCCAGGTTACTATTACTATTCACCCTGAGGTTTTGAGGATCTTTTTATTTATTTCTGTCTTTTAATAACCTCCCCCCCATTTAAATATTCTTTAGGGGGGGCTAAGTTTTCTGATGTACAAAGAAGTGTATAATCCTCCAGTCTTCAATGAGTTTATGTACTTGTAAGATTCCTATTAATTTCAGTGGGATTTTTGCTTAAGGACTAAAGATTTCAAGATTCAATCCCCCAGCTTCAGAAGATATCAAGTAAAATGTTTATTGCAATTATGCTAGAAATAGAGCCTGCAGGTAATAAACTATAACAAGTACTGATAAATCACAGAAATAAAACATTTGAATAGATCAGGAGATGCTTAAATAAAAATTAGATGTTTGTGTGGGCCCTGAAGTCAGCAGCAGCATTTTCGTTTCATCAGATAGTACTACAATTGATTGTTTTGAGGGCCTTCTAGCTTTATGGTACAAATGATACATTTCACACAAATTATTTTGCCTAAATTTAAGTGACATAGAACATGAAAATTTGACACTGAAGAATGGTAACGTTTTTGTTGCCTTGCATCTTACTTGCATGATTATTGATATGACCCAAAATTGATAAGACATTTCCAAGGTAATTTATACCCCATTAAAGCATAAAAGTAAAGTTTTGTTAATTATTCCAGAATTCTATTCCAGAACACAGTTCCAAATACTAGAGGTTAAATCTCAGAAGAGGTTTACAAATTCATTTTCATTTCCCTGTTTTACCATTGGGAAATCTTCAAAATACTGATACAAAACTAAAGAAATGCTGAAATTTTGCCTTATGTTTTAAATCTCTGCCTCTGGGGAAATGCAAACCAGGAAACATTTTTAACTGTTATAATGCGTACATAGTCCACACACAAAATATTTTATCTGAACACTTTCGCCTCTATTAGTCCTGAGTAGAAACTTGTTACCCCCATGATGAACCTATTCAGGTCAAGAAGTAATTTCATGGAACATGAAATATGTAACAACTTGGCATGTGTAATGCTGACTGTATCTGGTTTTGAGTCTCATTTCTTCATGTAATCTATACTACTTTCACCTATCATCAGATACCTTAAATTTTCATGGAATTCATGAAATCAAGTACCTTAGGCAAAGACTAAGCCTCCCCAAAGTTTTAAGCTTGGGCATTGTCCATCTGAATAATGTATTCCAGTTGATATGTCAGTTCATATACAAGACAATAACTGATGTTAGTTTGAAGTAGAACTTGGCTCTAAAGGTTGCAGAATCAGGTCCTCTGTTATTTGCAACAAGAACCAGGAAAAAAAGAGTAGATTTTTATTTCAGTTATATGCATAGAAATCTCAGTAATTCTATTTAATTTAGAGAAGTGACTCCAGATTTACACCAGTGCTTCTGAAAATCAAAATCTGGACCATTGTCTTAGCAAAATAAACCAAGTCAATATCAGTTCATTACAGAGAGGGAGAGAGAGAAAGCGAATGAGACAGAAAACAAGGATTTCGTTAGCAATGCATTCTGTAGTATAAAAGATAAAAAGGAATATCCAATTAACACACCACTATAATTGCTTGCAGACATTCTTTTTTATTTAAAGATGAAATAGCTAAGAGTTCTCATCAAAACTAGGGTCACAGCCTACATATTAAATGAAAGAAATTGATTGGGCTTTATTACACCCTGACTACTGCAAATGTGCCTCAATCACTGATTGCTATAAATTTATTCTTATAAACTACTAATTGCCCAAGTCATAATGGTAACAATGGTATAATGAAATTATCTTGATCAAGCTGATGCACAAATTTTGCTTGACAACATGAGCAGTGTGAGAAAAAAGGAAAGAAGACATGCATACAAATACATAATGTTTCATTAAAATTAAAACCAATGTTAAAACAACTGTTCTCTGAAGTATACAAAGTTCTGTATTAGAAGGGCTTCCTTTAGAAAAATCATTTAAGAAGACAGGCATTTACATTTATAATAAAATGATCTTGCATTTTTTATTTGTCTTGAAAATTAATGACTTACTTAATCACATTTGATCAAAGGAGATAAGTTGATGTAGTCATGTGTTTCTGATTGCATTAAGCTTGATCCAGAGTGGCATGATGGATATTTAATAGTCTTGCTGTCCCTCTATATCTTGTCACCATTTCTTGATATGCATGGATACTGTAGAGTACGCCACAGCACAAAACTGTACTTTTAATAGAACAGACTAAGATTAGAAAAAAGGAAATTCTGTTGGAGCTTACATGGTGGAGTTTTTAGAAGTAGGTTATCCACTATCAAAACATTTTTCTTTAAAAGAAAAGAGCCTCACTTAACTCTACATAGCTTGAATAATTTTCTTCTCTTAAAAGTACATTTTGATTCTATGCTGCCGAGATTAAGAGAGATTGCTATAATAGATTTCAAGGGTGAGGCAGAAAGAAAGTATGTAGAAACAAAGATAGCCATCCAGAAAATGTAGAAAATTTCTAGAAGCTGGAATGAAGAGGATTGTGTAAGATGCTAAAATTGGTGCTATTTATATTGAGCTAATAGCTGTTTCTACAAGTGTCAGCTGAGCCTTTCAGAGGAAATGTTGGTATGTATGAGAAATTATTTTTGAGTATTTTCAGAATTAATCTCACTAAAAAAAAAATCATGCCTAATTCTTTCTCAATAGAATATTTTATCAGTATGAAGACTGTCTTGTTTTCATGAGCATGTCCTGCTTTACCCTGTCAAAACATAGGTCCAAACTTTTACACAAGAGTACTGTATTTTAATTCTTGAAAATTAATTATTTATAGAATTTGTATAGTTGGCACGATCCTACAGGAATATAAAAACCTCAGATCAAAACAAGCTGGAAGGGTTTCAGGGGGCCTTTCAGCCAGCAATCCCCACCCAAGTCAGGCAAAGCATTTCATGGACTGCCCCACATCTGAAGTTTCTAACTATTGCAGTCTCTACTTGTCCTGTTGCCAGAAAGCTTTTTTGCTAATGGCTAACCTAAAACCCTTTTGCAGCAATTTATATTCAGTGACACTTAGTCCAGGTATACAGACCATGGAAAATGGTCTATTCCTTTTGTTGTTGCAGTGTCTTTTTTACATACAGGAAGTCTGTGGCTCAGCCTCTCTTTACACATCTGGCTTTCTTCATACAGGTTTTTAAGCCCTTATGCAATGAGAGATGGAAAAATACATGTTTACAGGGGCAACGTGCATGTAGGGGTTTAAGACAGAAAAATCAACCCCTCAGCCTTGCAAGAATAAATGGTAGGGAGCACCTGGCACATCCAGCACCTGGCAGCACTGGGCTGGGGGTGTCAGGACACTGCTCCATTTTAAGCACTGCAGGGCGGCTGGCTGCAGCTCCCTCAGGCCTCTACCAACTGCTGCAAATCCACAGGGGCCCAGCATGGCAGTGATGATGATGGTGGAGGCTGCAGTAGAGGCGGAGGCTGCAAGCTGGCGAGCCTGCGAGCCTCGTGCCCAATGGCTGCCAGTTGCACTGCTGAGGGCAGCCCTCAGGGAGCCGTAGGGCCGCTGGCACGGTGCAGGCTGGTGAAAAGGTAATGTGATAAACAGAGGAAATACATTCTTTCTTCCCCTCCCCGCTCCCTCTTTTTTATTTTTTTTCTGCATTTTCCCCATGCCCCATCTTAGGGCACCTCTGCATCTCATTAAGGGTTTCCTAATGTGCAGCTTCCACGTGTTTTCTTCACATCAGCGAGTTTCTAACAGGCGTTGGCTCCATGGAAAACAGTAATTCAGTTGTACTAACCTAGAATGCATAGATTTTAAATGACTTTTGCATGTGAACACCTAGCCATTGGGAATTTCTTGAATAAGTACCCATTTTTTTGAGCTGTTTGCCCATCTCCATCTGCTTCGTATTAACTGAATTTTCCCCAAAAACCTTCACCAATTGCTGCTACCTTTTCTGTGAGACAGATGCAGTAACTTGTTACCCTGAAGGTCTTGGTTTGAAATAGAGTTTTGGGATTGATTGGATTTTTTTCTTTCTTACAAATTGATTTTGTTTGTTTGTTACATAAATAATATATATAATATACTATATTATATATAATATATTATAAAATATAATAATATCATATATATAATTAACAATAAATACATTGTTAATTCTACTGCACTGATTCTTTTCTTATCAAGCAGTAACTAATAAGATCTGACTGAACTATGAATTCATTTAGTCAAGTACTGGGATTCTGCTGAGGTGTTAATGTAGTTGTGGATAGACTTGTTTCTTTAGTTGAAGAATATACAAACCCTTGGATTATTCTTGCCTAGTCAGTTGAGAACTCAATGGCTATAGAACATAGAAACTTAATTTTTGTCACTAAATATAGTTTCATATTTAGGGCTAGGACAAAGGCTGAACTAGATGATTTTAAGGGTGTCTTCCAGTTGAAGATTCTACTTGGTGAAACAGCCTGTATGTAACTGTCTTGAGGTCACCCATTCTATGTGTATATGCAATGATATCATGTGTATTTTAGTGTTAACGTTAGATCAGATTTTGTTTTTCATCGTAACATTCTGCAGCAGCATGAACAGTGGATATAAAGTGGATGTAAACAGTGTCAATATTGATAGATACTATTTGCTGTTTGCTTTTCTTTTGTTATAATTTTGCTTTAAATTACTTTATTGATATTATTTAGAAATTGCTTTAGCTTTCTCTTAAACACTGTTAGATTGGACTTCCTGAAAAAAAAATGCATTCTTCCACCTGGAAGTCAATGCTCTTTTTCCTCATTCTTTTTTTCCTTACATAGCTGATATTAGTCACTAGTTTCAGGTTGACTTGTCCTGTGACCAGTTAGCATTTTGAAAGGTATATATATCTACAAGTGGATGCATTTATAGATTCAGATTATATATGAAAGGGAAGCAGGGATGCACGAGTTATAGTTGGCCTAAAAAGGACAAGTCTCAGAACTTATGTCAGAGAACAAGAAACAATGTCATAGTACTTACAAAAGAATGGTGGAGGTATTTCAGAACTATTAAAAATAAAGATTTTACTCTGTTATCTACTGCAGAGAGTGAGAAAATTCCTTAATATTATTAATATGTTGATGAATGATACCTGGAATGCTATGCTATGCAATCTTACCATAATTTCTGGAATTGTAGAACAAGAGTGCAAAAGTTGAGTTTTCAAATTGGCCTGCTCATATCATGCTATAACACTTGTTCTCTGACTTACTCATCCATTCTTTTATCCATCCATCTCTGTATCTATCATGAAATGACAATTCTAACTTACTTTAAACTCTCCAAAGGTATATTCTTAAATTTTAATATTGGAAAAGCTTTATGATGACTAGTACTTTTGCTTAATGTGGTATAGCTTCTGACAGCTGCCACTGTAAGAAAAGCAAAGGTTAACTGCATTAGTGTCAGTTTCTGTCAGAGTCTGATTGCCAAACTCTTGCAGGGATGATGACAGTGAATGAAATAAGACCGACAAAAGGAGACAAAGCTGTGGTTTTAAGTAAGGAAGAGTGGACATGTGAATTGTATTTGTGGTTTTCTTTCTAGTCTACAAGTAGACTTTTTTTGTGGCATAATTCTTGCTCCCATCTTTTAAATTATTTGCTCTTCTGGACTTGTACCTGCTTTCAGCACTCTCAAAAAAACTCCAAACCAGTCCAACCCAAAACTGTTGACAAGCACAGAGTAGGTCAGAATATGAACAGAAGAACAACTTTAACTGTGGAATGTACTTGAAGGAAAAGACAGTCTCAGTAGTATGACCGCTGAGTATGCTGAAATCTGTCTGGATAGCAGCTTGTAGTCATAGGTGCATTGAAAATTTGACCTTATTTTGAAGCCAAATTAAAGTAGGAGCATATATTAAATTAATAAACTATATCCTCCTGAAACACCACTTACTTTTTCTTTTTCAAGCTAATTTCTATATCTTCGTTTATCCAAAGGTTGTTTCCTGCATTAGTTTCTGAGTAAAAGAGCTGATATACTTCTATATGTTAAATGAATGATAGCTGCATGTCCCATTTAAGCATGGGACCATTATCTGTCATGTTTGGTTTATTTCCAAGCGTTTCCACTCTGTGATGACAAAGTAGCACATAAAAGGCATAGAAACAGCCTGTTTTTACATATTATTGCTTATTTGTAATGAAGTATAATAGTGTGATACTGCCTCAGTTTGCAACTAACTGCACATTTGTCTTAAGTGCATGCCAGATAGCCAAGATTAAGGATAAAGCTGAAACTGTTGCCTGGATCCTGGTAATGGAAGTCCAAAGGATGCAGTGAACCTCTCTTGCCTGACTGTCTTTCTCTGCTTTCTCCAGTGTCCTTTACTTCCTATCCTTTCCATCTATTCTTTAACCTTACAGCTGTGCTGAATGAGCTGAGTAGGGGATAATGACATACATATATATATATATATATATATATATATATATATATATATATAGAGCTATCTTGGGACCTAAACAAGCTTTTGCTGTGCTTACTTACTGTGTGAGGTTTCTCCAAAGGTAGATGAGTTCCTGCAACTGACAGAACTAGTTGAACTACACAAAATCTCTGCATAGTGCTAGTGTTATCCACTTTATGGCTATATAAGCCAGGAGGGAGTAAATTGGAAAGCGAATAAATCAGTAGGCAAGTACTGTGACTAGTAATAGGAAACATATACTCTTTTGATAGTTATTTCCCATATTTTATGCACCAAGATAACTCAATTAATGCAGTACTCTATCAAATGCTATTCAGAATTGGTATCTGTGGCTTATTTTCTAAGTTTATACGTGAATATTACTAAACTAAATCCACTGAGTGTTTGTATTTTGTGTCATTTTCCTCCAAAACTGAGATTCACTATTTCCTACATGTTCTTTGGACTCATCTGCCGAATTGTGCTGTAGCAGTCACAGGAGAGAAAACTGTGACAGATTGCAAAACAGTGTTGTTTATGTTTCAAGTTCCATTAGGAATGAGCTGTTTTAAAAATTACTTCAACTGTGGTATTTCAGATTCTAGGAAGTGTTTTTGAAAGGGCTTTGTACTGGGAAATAATAAAATATTTGTTTAGTTTGCTTAGTTAAGTTTGCTTAGTTTTGACTAGAGTAAACTTTATACTGGAACCTAGGTGAACCACAAATCTGATCCAGCTTGATGATGTCTGTGTTCCTTGTTTTAAAGCAGCGTTCAAATATCTTTAGGAACAGGGATTTACTGAGAATATTTCTTGTTATTTATTCTTGGAAGAACAAAATTATTGGTTTTCCCAGTATGTACTTTTTGAGCAAAATAGTGTGAGTATTGTTTTGTATTCCTAGGGAAGAATATGTGTAGTGCTGGCTGAAATCCATGGAAACCTTGTCCATACTGGACCCTATTTTATCCTTTTTAAGATTTATTAAAACCTGACTGCCTATAATAGGAAGATTACCCTTCTACAGTCTTCCTTAACTATGATGTTTAAGCTTCTCTGTAGCAACAAAAGCCTATGAGTGATTCTTGTAGTAACAGAATAGCTGGTCAGAAGAGCTATGCTTTAAGCTCATCTGGAGTTTTTATATGATCTCTGTCTTATAAATGAGTTACATGCTTGTAAGAGCTACAAGAGGCTTTGCAGTATGATGATTTTTTTTAAAAACAAACGATTAAATGTAAATATGCTGTATGAACACAAAGCATATCATGGGTATTGTTTCAAAGATATATATACTTTCACTTTTAAACTTTCTTCAAGCTTAAAATGTGTGCTTCTAGGCCTAAAGCAGCATAATTGAGGGTCATGTAGTAATTATTTCTTGGATACCATTTAGTGTTTCATTAATCAGAAGCATATCAACCTGAGGCTGAAAACAAAACCAAGTGGTATGATTTGACAATGTTAGGGAAAACCATTGAATACCCATATTTCTTCATCCAGTTTTCAGAGCAAGTATCTTGATATATTTCTTGAATGTCCAAATTTTAGATGATTTTTTTAATAACCCTCTGAGCTCTGTCATTCAGCCAATTCTGGATCCACCTCACCATCCACTCATCCAACCCACACCGTTTGAGGTTTCTTATAAGGATGTTATGCAAGACTATTAGAAGCCTTGCTGAAGTCAAGGTAGATAACATCCACTGCTCTTTCCTCATCTACCTAGCTAGATGTGCCATCATGGAAGTCTCTCTGGTCAAGCAGGATTTCTGCTTGGTGAATTCATGTTGACTCCCCCTGATAACCTTTCCTTCATGTATTTTGAGATGACATCCAGTCTGAGCTGTTCCATCACCTTTCCAGGGATGGAAGTGAGGCTGACTGGCCTGTAGTTTCCGGAGTCCTTCTTGCCGTTTCTGTAGACTGGAGTGACATTGTCCTTCCTTCAGTCCTTGGGCACCTCATGTGTGGTCCACAATCATTAAGTGCTGGTAACATTTTTTACTCGAGTGAAAATTCTTCATATACACCAGTTCTGAATATTTTTGTAATCTTTTTATCTGAAAGGAAGGATGAAAAAATGAGACTGAGATGTACTTCTCTTCCTGTTAGTGGGGCAGAATTTGGAGAGTGGATAACATGAGAAAGTCAGCCCCTTAATTACATTGCTACTAGCCCTGGTCTCGGAACAGACGTGGTTTAGAGTGTGATGTATCACCTTTTTTTGATGCCTGAGATTTTTCTGAGGCAGATGATTTAATTAAATATATTTTTTTATTTCACTTTTTTAAAAATTTTGACATTCATAACAAAAAAAGAGTATAGCTACCCAGGGGAAGAGTCCACATATTCTATTTTGGAAAATTCTTAATATATTTTTTCTTTTTGTACCAAACATGTTAACCGATCTTACCTGAACTATATAAGTTTTGTTGTTCTTGTTGCCGTTCATTTTTTTTAAAGAAATTGTTGATAATTAAACAACTTTCAAAGTAGAATTTTCTGAGCTGCGGCACTAGGGAGAAAAAACCAGACCAGCTATCGTAACTGAATGTTGGCCTAGAGCACTACAAAATCACATTCTGTTATTTTATGTTTTGTTGGTTGCCACTTTGCCATTTTGGTGACTAACTTTTGAATATGTTACCATTCAAATATATTATTGCACTATAAATCTTTTGTGACCTCCCTTGATGTTACTACCTGACTAATTTCTGTGTTCTTTTACTGTACTTCATATACTTTCAAAGAGCAGATTGTTATTGCTATCACTGTCACATTGTTTTCCGTTTTTTCTTGGCTAGAACAGTGGCAGAAACAGATTAGGTAGAATGTTTTGTAAGTGGACACATGGTTAAGATCTTGTAAAATAAATATTTAAACTTTCCATCTGTTTCAAAGATCTGAATGTTTCTTTTGAGATTTGCTACCTGAGTTTTAAAAATGTAAAACTCAAAAATATTATCAGAAGCTTATAGAAGTTTCTAAAATTTATTTTAAGAAATATATTTGACTTGGAAGGAAAATTATTGCAAAGACAATGCCAGTACTTGCTCTTTGCAAACCTTTGTACAGGCTGGCTATTGAATAATAATAAAAGTTTGAAAGCAGAGCCAACCCAAACTTCAAGGGTTTTTTTTTTAAAAAATTCAATTCTAAACTTAAAAACAAGGTGTTAAAATTGTATCATCAATTATCTTTCATTTAAAAAAAAAAAGTCACCGAGGAAGTATTTTTTTGTTTTTAGTCTTAAAAAATAGTTTAGGGCAGAGCCTCTCTGTGTGATAGAGCTCTGACTTCTGAGCCTCGCAACCCAGTAAGTTTGGGTCTAGAAATTTAGTTTGATGTATTTGGGAGCATCAGGATATGTGTCACGGAACCTGACTTGATCAGAATTAATTTTATTTAAAATTACAGCAGACATCTTTCCAGCTCATTTGGCTACTGCTCTTGCCTTTCTCGGGAAAGTGTGAGATCATTTTTAAAAGGGCCACTCTAAGAAAATGTTGTCTCAGAAACTGGTGGGATGCTTACCTTAAAGGTCTTTGTCACGCCTCAAATTTCAGTTGACTATGAAATTAGAGTTATGGGATCTTAGCTGTAATGATTTCAGTTATCTCTCTGCAGAACAAAATACTGAGCTTTATGGAGAGAGTGGATCTCCTACTGCTTTGTGAATATTAAAGTATTGGAGGAGTTATTTTGTTGGACTTGCTAGATACATTGTGTGAAAATTTTGAATAGATGATATGGGTAACTTTCAGCTGAGATTTCAGAGTTGTGATTTCCTAATGAAAGGTAAAGAGAACTCTGAAGCTCTAGAGCAAGTCACTGTAAAAACTAGAAGAAAAGATATGGAGGTTAATGGGTTGTGCAGGTGCTTCTTGTAGAACCCCACTGCAAGGAAGCTATGAAAAGAAAGGTATAAACAGCACATGACAAACACTAGAAAGGCATTTTTATTTGTACCATAAGTGATAAGATATATGTTTAAAAATATAGAGGAGGAGAAAATATAAAAAGAGAATCCCAGTATTTTAAGACTAAATGAAATGTAAGGGGAGAAAGGGTCCTTGAAACAGAACAGCCAAAATGCAAGGTTTATTAATTTTCTTGATGTATGATACAAAGTGTGATACAGTGTTGACAGCATGATTACTCATGATGATGTTTCTTTTTCACTACCGTAGTGGCTAGTCAAGCAGCCTCATACTAACACCATCTCCGATGCCCAAATGACAAATAAATTTGCTTCATCAGCACAAGGTTCTAAGATAAAACTGGACTGATTTCGTTCAATTATTAGAGAATCTTGGGTTCAATTTATATGTCTAGCACTTGGAAGAAGTCTGAACTCTGATCTGCTCCCACTAACTTAAGAATCTATAAAGACTCTTGCAGCTGAACTGTCCAGGGAGAATAGCTTACATCCTTTGTTTTACATAGTCACTCATTTGTGCAAAGAACTTTACAAGGAAGCAATTTTGTTCTTTATGCTGTGATCTATCCCTCCATGCCCTTAATCTTTCTGGCAGTGATGAACCTAGTCACCATGTGCTTCAATATTTTTAACAGTCCATAAATTATAATGAAATGCCTTGCATTTTCACACCCACCAGTTTGCCCCCTTTGTGTCCTTCATTGTCTTCATATTCTGTTCCTTGCTTCCTTCTTCATAGACAACTCTGTCTCAATGGGTTTTATTTCTGTTTTTCAGACTTTGTCTCTTCAGTGTGCAGATTTCAGTAAGCTAAACCTCTGTAGGGCTGACGCTGCATTTGGTGCCATTTGTCAATTTCATTGATCTCACTCTCTCCAACAGGTTGAAGGGGGACTTGCAGAGTCAGCAGCTAGTGACTGCCCTTTTCTAAGATTATACTGTAAGAACCTCCAAATTAAAAATAAAGAGCTTCCTGATTTCTCTGCAGTGGGACTTTCAAAATGAATTTTAAAAAGTCTCTTAGCCATCTTGCTTCACTTGACTGTAATTTTTCTTATTAATTCCTTCTCATTTTCAAAAAGATGACTCTCCTGTGTAAAAGGCAATTGTGCTTTATGTCTTTAAATAATTTTACATTTTATTCTGTTTCTTGTTCTAACTCTACATCCATGAGTCAAACCAGAAAGCACTCCCCATACTAGAGTATGTCCCTGTTCCAATCTTCAGAGGGGTATGACCTATTTTTAAAGATATGTTTCTAATACTGCATCTCCCCTCATGGCCTTCTCTTACTTGTGTCATCTTTGTGATCCATATAGGAGAGTGCATGTTTGAGACCTCAATCTGGAGCACTGTGTCCAGTTCTGGGCTCCCCAGTTCAAGATAATGAACTTCTAGAGAGAACTTCTAGTCCAGCAGAGGGCCACCAAGATGATCAGAGGACTGGGAGATCTCTCCTATGAGGAAAAGCTGCTGGTTCTGTTCAGCCTAGAGAAGAGAAGACTCATTAATATTTACAAATATCTAAATGGTGGGTGTCAGGATGTTAGGGCATCACTTTTTTCTGTGTATCTAGTGACAGGACAAGGGGTAATGGAAAGAAGCTGGAACACAAAAAAATCCATTTAAACATAAGGAAAAACTTTTTTATTGTAAGGATGATGGAGCCCTGGCACAGGCTGCCCAGGGAGGGTGTGGAGTCTCCTTCTCTGGAGGTCTTCAAAACCCGATTGGACATGTTCTGGTGTGACCTGATCTAGGTGGATCTGCTTTGGTGGAGGGGTTGGACTAGATGATTTCTAAAGGTCCCTTCCAACCTCTACCACTCTATGATTAAAAAAAGAAAATTGTCTATGAGAAAATTGTCTATGAGAATTTTTTTTCTGCTACAAATTCTCCCTAGACCAAATTTATTTTCTTAAAGGATCCAAATTTTTTGAAATATAAAGTCTTTTCTAAATATCTCTTCAGTGAGTATTTCCATGGCAGATGGCTTAAATATCCTTTTCTTCCTTCTCTGGTCCTTCTTCCTCTCCATATATTTGCTCTAAACTTATCTCGTTGTCAGGAAGCAAATCTGCAGACCCTCTGTGAAAGTGTCATCATTTTGTCACAGATAGAGGAGGTAAAGATTTGCGCAATGGACAATGAGCTAGCTGTATCTTATGTTTTCACTTATTGAACACTACTGCACCAATAATTCCACATGAGGTAGATGCAATTGTTTGTGGACAGAAGATAAATAAATCAAGATAATATATTCCATTGTCATCCTTGATGATGATATTTCTAATTAATTAAATACTCACTTAGAGAATATTTTTTAGTGTTGTTCTCTCTGAAAACACCATAAGCCTCAAGCTGCAACTCTTTGTTCAGGGACTTGAGTGTAAACATAACTGTTTTCAATACTGAATTCAACAGTCATGAAGATTCTGTGCTTCATTGTTGTGGTTTGGCCCAGCTAGCATAGCAGCACCACCACAGTCTTTCGCTCGGTGCCCCCATTCACCTCCACCCTCGTTAGGATGGCAGAGGCCCCAGCAAAATGGGAGTAAAAAAATAAGCAAGATTGTTGTGGATTGAGACAAAGGCAGGGAGGGCTCGCTACCAATTATGGTTCTGGGCAAAACAGACTCCAGTACTCGACTTACAGAGGAAAGTAGGAAAGTTTATTCTACAAGAAACAGAAATGAATAAAAGCAAAAAGGGAGTAGGATGATGAGAAAATTACAACCAGCACTTTAAGATCTCCCTCCCCCATCCCTCCTTTCTTCCCGGGCCCAGCTCACTGCTCCTGATGTCTCTACCTCCTCTCCCCTCAACAGCTCAGGGGGGCAGGGAATGGGGGATGTGGTCAGTCTCTCACAGATGGGCTCTGCTGCTTCTGTCTTCTCAGATGAGGATGACTCCTGGCATTCTTCCCCTGCTCCAACACGGGGTTCCTCCCCCGGAACACAGTCCTTAATGAACTTCTCTGGTGTAGGTTGTTCCCGACAGCTGCAGCTTCTGCCAATACAGGGTCCCTCACACGGGATGCAGTCCTTGGTGAATATCTCTGGCGTGGATTCTTCATCACGGTTGCGGTTTCTGCAGTTACAGGGTCCCTCACTCGGGACAAGGCCTCTTCTGGGCATAAGTTTAATGAGCTGCTTTGTCATGGGTTCCTCCTCACAGTTACAGCTGTGGATATTGGGTCCCTTCCTCAGGACACGGCCTGCTCCGGCCATAGAGATAAAGGGCCCTTCCTTCGGGACATGGCCTCCTCTGGCCAAAATCACCGTCCCTGGTTCGTGGCCTTTAATGAAGTGAATTGCTGCCCCTGGTCTGGCGCCAGCTTTAGCAAAAGGAGTTTCTACAACTGATGCGGGGTCTTTAAAGAAATGAAAATAAATCTCAGCTTCACCAGTTCTCTCCCTATAATGCAGGGGAGTCTCTGCTCCAGCACACCTCCTCCTCTCTTTTGTCACTGACCTTGGAGTCTGCATGGTTGTTTCTCTCACTGTTCCTACTCCTTGCACCATCACCAGCCAAAAGAAGAAGAAAGGGGCAGAAGAAGGAAAGAAGATGGAGGAAGAAACCTCCTCTTCCGGCTTCTTCTTAAAAAGTGATCGTGGAGGTGTCTAATTGTCTCAGCCCCAGAAATGGGTCTTGCTCAGAGTTGGGGAGAGTTGCGAGCAACTTCTTACAGGAGCCATCTTTACAGCCCCTTCCCCCTTACCAGAAAAGGCTGTCATGTCAAACCATGACATTCGTAGATGATCACAATGTCTTATTGGTCTCTTTTCATCATAGAATACTGAACTCCTAGCGAGAATGTCTTGGTTTTGACTAGCACATAGTCAATTCTCTTCCTAGTAGCAGGTACTGTGCTGTGTTTTGGATTTAGTGTGAGAATGTAATGTTGATAACACAGTGATTTTTTTTATTTGTTGCCAAGTAATGCTTATCCTAAGCCATGGGCATTTTAGTTTCCCATGCTCTACCAACAAGGAGGTGCACAAGAAGCTGGGAGGGAGCATGGCCAGGACAGATCACCCAGACTAGCCAAAGGGCTACCATAGGACATCATGCCCAGTATATAAACTGGTTGGAGTTGGTGGGGAGGAACCAGTCACTGCTCAGGCATTGGTCAATGGGTGCTGAGCAATTGCATTCTGCATCATTTGTCTGTCTTGGATTTTGTTTCTCTTTTTGTTATCTTCTTTTCATTACTTTTATTATTATTACATTTTATTTCATTTTGGTTATTAAACTCTTCTTATCTCGACCAGTGAGCTTTTTGTTTTGTGTTTTTGGATTCTCCTCCCCATGCCACTGGGAGGGAGAGGAGTGAAGAAGTGGCTGTGTGGAGCTTATTTGCTAGCTGGCTAGGTTAAACCACAACAGAGTGCGCTCTTACCATTGACCTAGGGGTGTTCACCCACCAGGCTCACAGTTGATTAAAGTGGTGCTAGTGCTGCTGTTTAGGAAGATGACTTAGTTAAAGTGGTTGTTCCAGTAACAGATGAATAAAGGAGTGTAGCATCTCACAGAGCCTTCTGACTGAAACCTAAACTCCTTACTTTCCAAATTGAATTTTAGTTTGTGATATAAAAAATCAAAAGAATAATTAATATTGGCTTAAAGATGACAAATACTGTCTTTCAATCTCTAATGTTGATCATCAGTATTTAGAAAGAAAGGGAATATGGGAATTGTTACCATATTATTTAGTTTTTATGCAAAACTAGCTATTGGTTCATTTTAATGTGGTTTTTGAAAGATGTCTTTTTTAATATAAATCATCTACTATGTTTTTAACATAAGTAATAATTTGTGAGCATCTTCCAAAAGATTTAAATACTATTTAATCTACATTTTGAAGATTTGTACATCCTCTTTCGTCACTGTGCTTCTAAATAGCACAAAACAAGTAAGAAAAAAAACCTCAATGTACTTTTTTCCTCTGTTTTGTGTCTTAGCAGACTTTGTAAGGAAGGATAAGTAAAAAGTAAAACTGAATATACGTTGTAATCGGAATAGCTGTCAGGATTTTGAACTCCAAGTCTGAAGTTTTTATACTAGATCTAGCTCCTATAAAACACTTTATTTACCTCAGTTTAATATTTGTTACAGTGGAACCTAGCACCTTTGAGAAGATGAGGTCACAGAGAAAATTTGAAGGGAGTTACGGTGCTCAGTGTGTATGAAAATAATACCATCTAGTACTCTAAATGTGAGAGCACTTCACAAATTAGGATGTTTATAAGTAATAGCTCCTTGATAAAGTTCCAAATTGAGACATACATTTTCTTTTTAATGCTGAAAATAAGAATCCTCCTGAATCCATGGAAAAACAAAACACATATTTGAAATGTGAATCTGGGAGTCCCATAATTTATTTTCCCCAAACTTAGCCTCCTTGTGACAGATTTACTGGTAGATCTTTGTTTCCCAGGTGTTATTCTACAGTATTTTGTTTAGACTGGTAAAGGTTTTCACATATTTAATTTGTTGTTTGCTGTATATTCCTGTGACAATAGTTCTTTCATTAAACGAACTTCCTAATTACACCAACTTGATGCAGTGTCCCAATTATTGATAATGTTTGTTTATTCACCAGTGGCTAGACCAGAATGTCTCCTTGATTAAATGTCTAATCTTACTACTTTAGTAAACTCCATCTCTATACCTTTCCTGAATGATAAACAGACATTCCTAATCTGTGATTATGACTTAAGTTATAGAGAGTTGATCTGCCGAGTTAGAGTGCAGGGGAGGAGTGTTTGGGTTTGCTGCTGCTGCTGCTGTTAAAAATGAATGAAGGTAAAAAATTATGTGCTCCAAATATTGTTAGTTTTATGATTAACTTTCTGCTAAGAAAAAACACAGCTCTTAAGTGCTAAATTAATAAGAAACTTACCTTTAGTTTAACAAGAGATTTGATATCTTTTTCATAGAACTTTGGTTTGTGTGCTATGCATATTGTACCCTCATGCGTACTAGGCACTGAATGTTGTCTGAGTCAGACTAATCTGACTCAGCAGAGTCACGGAAACAAAAAATAATCTGCTTTTTCAATAATTCACTAAACACACAGTTTACATTATGTGATGCATTATGAAAAGCCAGATTATGACTAGATTTCGTGAATACCAAACAGCAGTAGATCTGAAGTGCCTACAAGGAAAAGCTCATAGGAAAAATGACACCTTCAGGAGAGTCAATATAGGAAAAAAAAAAAACCCAAACCAACAATCAATCAAAAAAAGGAAACAAACCCAAAACACCTTACAGTTTTTATCTTTTCTTTTTCTATGCCCTCCCCTCCTTCCAAAACCAAGTTTTTTTATAAAAAGTTTAAAGTCATGCTAGCATAGCTTGGCAGTGAGTAGCATAGAAGGTAAGAATAAGAATTCCAACTGAAATTATATGCTTCATGAATTTGGGCTTGGCTGATGAAACTAAACAACCTGTGGTACCTATGAGACTAAAACTCTTATTAGAGATCATGGCCTTTAGCTATTTCTTTAGTTGTTTCTCTGCAGTTCTGATGCATTCAGGACTGAGATTAGTTTATTTGCCACATTGGGTACTTATTGCAACTGAGTGGAAGGAAGTATTACTGAGCTGTAGAAAGTAGATGAGACATGCCTTTTGTTGGTCCCTTGTCTATGCTGTCTTTGCACTTCTCCTACTCTTAGGAAATATATCTCCTATCATCTTTAGGAATTTTTGCACTTCCAGCAATAGATTCTCAGTTGCCTTTCTTGTCTTATGAATCTAATGTCCCTACCAAAATCTGAGGGAAATAGCAACCTCTGAACCATGAAGTGAGTCCTTCCATGTGTGTGCTGTGATCTCAAAAACAGATTCTTGCCCACAGAAACCTTCAGAGAACAACTGTGATACAGCTCTTCCAAGAACACAAAGCCTGGCATTAATTTGCATGTTTTCTTCCATAAATTTTTGCATTAAAATTGAATGTTCAATACATTTCTGCTAGTTGGCTTTGTTTACAGTGAAGAAATTTACTGTGCTTTTTTTTTCTTTTCCCTAAGTAATTTAATTAGCTATCAGAACTGAAAGCATGAAATGTTTGTGCTGCAAGGTTCAGTTGCGTTTTAAGTAATCAGATGGAATCTTGGAATAAGAAATGCCAGTGTGAAACAGAGGTAATAGCTAAGCTATATCAAGCATTAAGATTAGAAATTTCACGTGAGCACAAATTAATCTGAGTTCCACATAGAGTTAAGTCTCCAACTTTCTCCCCCAAAATGTGTAGTGACCCTGACTACTGAGTTCAGTCCTAGATGTACACCACACGGTCTTCTGTGTTACTACAATGCCCTCTTCTACTAATGAGTGGTTGAGCATGCAAAGTTTGATAACAATGATATTTTAGATATATGCAGAGTGTGAAATGAAAGAAGATGAGTACTGTAACATGGGAATTGAGGGGTGGTAGTATGACAGTGGTTAGAAATCACCAGTGAGAATGAAGAGAAAATACAGTTAGAAGATATTGCACAACACTATTGTGCTTAGTTGTTTCAGGTTTTTATGTGCTAAATGATTAATATCTCCTTTTCCATAAGTACTAGGTCAGCTGCAACAGACGTGGTTGGTTTAGGCTAAGTAATTCATGTCATGATGCTATTTTATAATAATGGAGGTCTGAAAAAGCTACTAAAGAAAGTTCACTGAAAAATTATTTCAAACAAGCAGGAAAATATTCCACAAAATCCCATGGTTCACAGAGATGTATATTTGTCTAAATGTCTGAAAGGAATTTTGGATTTTTGAAGCCACAGGCTTTTTGGCAGTTTACTTGTTTTAATCCCATTAGAACAGAGCTCAGCCCTAGTAAAGAACAAAGCACTAATAGAAAGGAGAGCAAGTAACACCATATTTCACAGGTCATTCTTTTACTTGTCAGCAGTGAGCAAATTATGACTAATCACATCTGGATGCTGTGGTTCTCCACTTACTGTTGGAGAAAAATGTCTTCCTTAGCTCTTGAATTTGCAAATACCAGACACTTTTTGGACACGACCAACACTTGTATGATGAGGACTTTTTTCAAAGATATTTACTGTACTAGTACATGTTCTCTCTCAAATAGGCTATAAAATAAATATAGCCTAAGTATGAATCCTAAATGCATGTCAGCTATAATATTTACAAATATCTAAATGGTGGGTGTCAGGAGGCTGGGACATCCCTTTTTTCTATTGTAGCTAGCAACAGGACAAGGGGTAATGGGATGAAGCTGGAACACAAAAAGTTCCTCCTAAATATAAGAAAAAACTATTTCACTATGAGGGTGATGGAGCAGTGGAACAGGCTGCCCAGAGGGGTTGTGGAGTCTCCTTCCTTGGAGGTCTTCAAGACCTGCCTGGACATGTTCTTATGTGTCCTGATCTAGGTGGACCTGCTTCCGCAGGGGGGTTGGACTAGATGATCTCTAAAGGTCCCTTCCAACCCCTGCCATTCTGTGATTCTATGATCTCTAAAGATTGGTTTCTTAATGCAAAATAATTTCTTGACACAAAGTCACTGCATACCTTAAAATAATATTTAAATACTCTGTTAATATGGAGAGTTAAACAGGGTCTGAAATGCTGCTGATCTCACACATTTAAATAACGTTGTTTCTTTAAAAAAAATGCTGACACAAATGTATTGGAAACAAACCTATATAAAGGAACAGTTAACCCAGAACTATTGTGAGATATATTATATATTGTTTGACATACTTTCATATGAGCAAGCAGAAGTATCCTATCCTTTAGACTGTGGTAATGTGCCTTATTGTTAAATTCAATAGGAAAAGCTATTCATACTGTAGTATGATTGAAAAGAAAATTGAATCCTTTTGATGTTATAAATGTGTCTATTACTGCGTGTGCACACAAATTTTCCATGGAAATTATGGTGAAAGTAGTGATTCTCCCAGAAAAATGCATTAGTGTTGACATGTTCAATTTTAGCCACATCAGAATATAAATACCCTTTAACCATGGTCAAATTGTTGGGAATGTATATAGTGTATCTACATAAGTCAGTTGTCTGTCTAAAAATATATGTTCCTATAGTCCTGTTATGTTCTCTGTTTCAACTGAAAGGAAAATTAAAAACAGTGACTTCCACATATCACTGTTTTATTACAATATTGTGTTTTAAAATATTTCCATATGTGAAGTGTATTTTATAGAGCTGTTCATGATTACTTTTAATTTTGAAAAAATGCAATATACTTAACAGGATCTTGATTATGAAGCAAATTATATGTGAGAGATTGACTATCCCTTCACTTGCATGGCAAGTAGTTCTGTGTATGAAGTACTACATTTTCCTTGTAATGGAGGTAGTCTATGCTCCTCTGCATTAACAACTGAAAAAAAACGAACAAACATATCCAATAGCTAAAGATTTGTGGTGGTGATACTTTCAAAGTTTGCAGTTGGTCCAGGATTGCAACTACAACTGACATTTATTTTTTTTTTTTGTCTGTGAAGCCTACTGTATGCTGTCAGCTAAAATTGCATACACTGTTTTAGAATGTATCTCTCTGCACTTTGTATATTAAGGTACATTAAGTTATATGGCATAATGCAATAAGAACTAACCTGACATAAGCAAACATGAAAACATTCTATATACTGTGTTGTAATTATATAAAAGCAGTGATGCTTTTTATGAGGTAGAACTTTAATTCTTCAGAGCTTACTTGTTCTTTTAACCCAAAGAAGAGACTACGATATATGTTGCTTGTTTGTTTTTTTGGTTTGGTGTCGTGCAAGGGTTTGGATTTATTCTTCATATGTTGTGGACACAGATTTAACTTGCAGAGTAGTCTAGCTAACTTCATAAAATGACAGAAACCTAAAAGGGACTTCAGAAGAGCTTGCAGTTCCACATTTAAAGACAGACAATTTTATGTAATGCCCCTAGAGTTAGAATCTGTCTTAACATCAGTTTCTCATACTACTCCAGTGTGATTTATTTTTTTTTTCCACCAGACTAATGACACTAGTTACATGAATGTTCCAGTATTTCTAAAAAGTTTCTCCTTTTATGCATGTGCATTTAGGAATATCTTCAGTATTTTTAATTGAGGAATATTTAAGGCAAAAATTTATATCGTGGGTTTTTTTTTCCTCCAGAAGGCTGAAGAGCCTGAGCTATAAATGTTTTTTCCTTAAGGAGATGATTTCCTATGCTAAACCCTAATATCTAATGATAACATCCAATAATAGTTTGGGTTCTTTCAAGTGAATTGAAAGACTGACATTTAGGACATACATACATATATATATATATATATTTGTACAGGTCCTTTCAACTTGACAGAAATCATGGTAATTTTCATTGTCTTTTAGGGTAGAATGATGGAAAAATTATATCATTATTTGGTCTAATTTTTCCTTATATTGCTATTTTGATATTTAAAATTAGTGAGAACTCGATTGGAAATAGAAGAGTAATACAACATTAAGTATAGTAGAAGAGGTTAGTTGGTAGCATTCTGATAATAGGAACATCAATCTTTCAAGGTAAATCCCGAAAGTTCCTATTTAGAAAAGAAGAGAGCTGCCACTAAATCACAGAAATTAATATACTAAGAGGGATCACAGAATCACAGAATCTTAAGGGTTGGAAGAGGCCTCAAGAGATCACCTAGTGCAACCCCTCAAATGTCTCCAGAGAAGGAGACTCAACAACCCATCTGGGCAGCCTGTTCCAGTGCTCCATCACCCTCACAGTCAAGAAATTCTTCCATGTATTTCCTCATAAGGGAGATGCTCAACTCCCTAATCATCTTGTTGGCCCTGCACTGAACTCTCTCCAGCTGCTGCTGATTCTTTTTGAACTGAGGGGCCCAGAACTGGACACAATACACCAGATGTGGTGTCACAAGAGCAGAGTAGAGGGGGAGGAGAATTTCTCTTGACCTACTAACCACAGCCCTTCTAATACACCCCAGGATGCCATTGGCCTTCTTGGCTATGAGGGCACATTGCTGGCTCATGCTTATCCTGCTGCCTATAAGGACCCCCAGATCCCTTTCCTATATACTACTCTCTAAGACTTATTCCCCAACCTGTACTGGTACATGAGATTGTTCCTTCCCAGATGCAAGACTACGCTTGCCCATGTTAAATTTCATTATATTTCTCCCCACCTAACCCTTCAGCCTGCCCAGGTCTCGTTGAATAGCAACATAGCCTACTGGTGTGTCAGCCACTCCCCCCAGTCTAGTATCATCATCAAACTTGCTGACAGTGCCCTCTGTTCCCTCATCAAGATCGTTAATAAATATATTGAACAATACTGGTCCCAGCACCAGCTCCTGAGGGACTCCACTAGACACAGGCCTCCAACTAGACCCTGCCCCATTGATCACAACTCTGTCTTATTTCCTTCAACCAATTAACAATCCACCTCACTACCTGATCATACTACCTGATCAGCCCTCACTTTCTCAGTTTTGCTGCCAGGATGCTGTGGGAGACAGTGCCAAATGCTTTACCGAAATCGAGATAAATAACATCCACTGCACTACCACCATTTATCCACCTGGTTACATCTTCATAAAAGGCTCTCAGGTTGGTCAAACATGACTTCCATTTGATAAAGCCATGTTGGCTGCTCCTAATGACCCTCTTGTCCTTTAAATGCCTGGAGACAGCATCTAGGATAATTTGTTTCATCACCTTTCTAGGGATGGAGGCTGACCAGTCCGTAGTTACCCAACTCCTCCTTGCCCTTTTTGAAGACTGGAGTGACATTTGCTTTACTCCAGTACTCGGGTACCTTTCCTGTTCTCTATGACTTACTGAAGATGATGGAGAGCAGTTTAGTAATGACTTCCACCAGCTCTCTCAGCACCCGCGGGTGCATCCCATCAGGGCCCATGGATTTATGTACATCCAGATTGCTTGACTGATCCTCATCCCAGTCCTCATCAACTCCTCCTTTAATCTGACTTCCTCTGGATTCTAGGGCTCCTGAGGACAGTCTCCAGCAGTATAGACAGAGGCATTCAGTAACTCTGCCTTCTCTGTATCCTCTGTTACCAAGGCACCTGCCTCATTCAACAGTGAGTGGGCCTACATTGCCTCTAGCATTAGTTTTATCTGCAATGTATTTGAAGAAGCCCTTCTTGTTCTCCTTTACCTCTCTTGCAAGGTAAACGCCAACAAGGCTTTAAGTTTCCTAGTTGCCTCCCTACATCCTCTGACAACAGTCTTATATTCATCCCAAGTAGCATTCCTTCCTTCCATGATTTATAGACTCTCTTCTTCCACTTTAATTTGCCTAACTGTTCATACTGCACAAGATCCTGAACCATGAAGTGACCATCTCATGGTCACTTTGGCCAAAGCTGCCCTCAACCTTTACCACTTCAACCAGACCGTGCTTGTTTGTGAGTACAGGATCCAGTAGTGCTCCTCTCCTAGTTGGCACATCCATCATTTGCATCAAGAAGTTATCATTGATGCACTGAAGGAATCTCCTGGACTGTAAATGGCTAGCCATGTAAGTCTTCCAGCAGATGTCTGGGTACTTGAAATCCCATATGAGAACCAGGGCCTGTGATTTTGAGGCTGTTCCCAGCTGCCGGTAGAAGGCCGTATCAACTTCCTCATCTTGATAAGGTGATCTGTAATAGACTCCCACCACAGTGTCACACATGCTAGCCTGCACATTAATTCTAACCCAGAAACTCTCAACTTGCCCCTCACCTTCACCTGGACAGAATTCAGTACATTCCAACTGCTCTTTCACCTAAAGAGCAGCTCCAGCACCTCACCTGGCTGGCCTATCTTTCCTAAAAAGGACATAGCCATCCATGACCACATTCCAGTTATGTAAGCTGTCCCACCAGATCATACCCCCTTGCCTGTACACAGACTTCTACCTTTTCCGGTTTCTTCCCCCTACTGAGTGCTTTGGTGTACAGACATTTCAAGAAGGAAGCTGATAGGGTAGGATTTACCCCTAACATTGGCTTGCTACTCTTAGGCTCAACTCTAGTGGGCCTGGTTTTATCCCCCCCTCTTTCTATGAGCCTTTTTTAACTCATTTGCAAGGATCACTCTCCGCTTTGGAGACAGATGAACTCCACACATCACCAGACATAGCATCATGAAAATTTCACCATGGTCAAAAATCCCAAAGTTGTGTTGGTGGCACCAGTCGCTGAGCCACCGGTTAATCAGGTGGGTTCTCCTTACTTGTTCAGTATTCCTTCCTGCCACGAGAGCAATGGAGGAGAACATTACTTGTGCTCCCGAGCCATGTATCATTCTTCCATGCCCTGAAGTCCTTTTTAATAGCTTTCAAATTCCTTTCCGTAACCTGGTCAGTACCAACCTGCGTTACCAACAGTGGGTAGTAGTCAGTTGGCTACACCAGATGGAGGTTCCTGGCTACATCTCTAACCCGGGCCCCAGGGATGCAGCAGACCTCTCTGTGGGATGAGTCTGGTCCACACACGGAGCCTTCAGTTCCCTTCAAAAGGGAATCATATAGTACTATAAACCTCCTTTTCTTTTTAATTGAGGCAGTCCTAAGACATGATGGTGACTGACTCACCCTGGGTGCCTCCTAGAGTGGCCCTACAGCTTCATATGCCCTTGCCTGGCCCTCAACTTCCACAGCCCCATGCCTTTTGTGTAAGGACAACTGGGGAGGAGTTGGTAGCCAGGAAGAGATCCACTTGCCTCCCCAAGAACGGACCTTTATCCATTCCCCTCCATCTCTTAGGTCCCCTCTGTTAACCCAGCTATAACATGGTAGGGAAACCTGTACTTCTTGTGAAGGCTTGAGCTGTTGCTTATACTTTGGAGACTGTAGATTCTCAGTCCACCAGTCTATCTCTCTCTTGCAATCCTTGATGCTCCTGAGTCTTTCTACCTCCTCCTTGAGTTCAACCATCAGGCTAACCAGGTCATTCACCTGGTCACATTGAACACAGGTGTTGTCTTTTACATCACCTGCTAACAGTGCCAGACCTCAGCATTCCCTGTAGACAGAGACCTGGACATCCACATGTTTACAAAGGACCTCTGTCTGGGTCACCACATTTCTTTGAAAAACATGTCTTTCAGCTACCGTAGCTGCCTGCCCGACCAACTGCTCACAGCAAGTCCTCCCTCCTGGATGACTCACCAGCTGTGCCTCTGTACTCAACATTACTCGGCACAGGGGATCTTCAATGCAGTTATACAAGGAACACACAGAGAATAGAAACAGTAAAGTTATTTTACAGTAAACTGTGGATTCTGACAGAGTACAGGCTGTCTTTAATGTTTTAGTCCCTTGTAAAAGAAGAAACTCAGTCATTCAATTATTTTTAACAGTAATCTCTGAACCCTGCTTGTTATTTGGACAGTGATAATGATCGAAACTTACTTTATTGCTTAAAACTCAGTGGAGTCATGTATGCCTATGTGAGGAAAAAGTGAGTCTTGATTCACAGAGGTGACTGCATTGAAACAAATGATTGTCATTGCAATTATAAAAGATGAGAGAAGATAGTGAAAATTACATTATTATATTGATTGTCTCATTGATTAGCTCATTTGTTCTAAATCATTGTGAAGCTTTAGTTTAGCTGAAGGAGGAGAGGTTAAAAATATTTCTCACTGCTCTACATTTTCTAAGAACAAGGAATAACAGCATTTTCAAACATTTTAATGACTGGGGAGACAAATTCTTTTGGTGTTTATAGATTGTCTGCTCTTAAACAATTAAGAGTGTTCTGTAATAATTTTTTTTTCTTTTTCCAATTCTATCCCATAAGTCTCAACAATAGTGCATAGTCATAGTAGCAGGTGGCAAATTATTGCTGAACTCAGATAGCAATAGCGACAATAATTTTAGCAAGACATGTTTAAAGATCCAACTTGCTTACTCTTAAAACTTTACCTCAATATGAGCCTAGGTGTTTATTTAAGAAATTAAGATATAGTTTTCAAATTAAACTTCTCAATATAGTTGAAAGAAAATTAAATTATTGAACAGAAAATAAACCTCACCTAAAGTTTTAGGCTGTAAATACTTACAAAGACTTTGTTCAAAAAAGGAAGTAAACTTATAATTTGAAATGAAAAACTTCAAATTCATGAGTATGCTCTGGAATAGTATCATATCTAAAGGAGCAAACCATCTGGTATTTTGGCATGTTTAAAAAGCAGAAGTCCGTATCATCATCTTGGATACACATGGGCTACTTCAGAGTGAAAATTACTTTATACAAATCTAATTCCTCATGGTGTGCTGAGTTTGTTAGCCTCTCAGTACAGCTGAAATACTTTGGGATCATTTTGAAATATTATTATTCCTCCAACAGAATGATAATTTGAAAAACTTCATCTGTAGTCAGTTATGTAATATATACCTTTTCTACTCTAGCACCTGATCACTTTTAAAGAAAATTAAAGATATGAATCTTTATCTTTAACCCTGCCAGTATGGAGGAAGTATAAAGTTATCACCATTTGAATATAAAAAATATTTATGGCTACATAGTATTTAAATTGTGACAGGTATTTTAGAAAATAATTATGTGCTTTTCTTTGTTTCCATTCTTTAACTCCTCCCTTCCTCTCTTTCCCTCCTCTCTCTTTCCATATTTGTCAGTTTAGTGTATCTTTTCTGAACTGTTCAGAATCCAAGCATGGGTGGATATATTTACAGAGAGTGAATTATGGTTGGATGCATTCCTATGTCAACATGTGCCACGTTGATTTCTTATAAAGTAGATCATTATTCTGTGTGGCATAAATAGTATTACCAGACTGATATGATTAAAGCCAGTGAGTCATTAATTAGCATCTAATTAAAAGAGACTGGTAATGTGTCCATGTACACTAGCTATTGTGTTATATTTTCCTTTACAGAAAAAAGGGATTTAAGCATGCATGATAATGTGAAAGCTACATGTCTTTTTATAGATTATATATAATATAATGCAGGGTGTGAGGGAGGGAGGTGAATCTAAGCATAACATTAATTTTGCTGGAAAAAAACTGTGTTATTTTTGAAGAAATTAAACCCTAACTTATTAAAAATAATACACTTCAGCAAGGGATATTTAAACATGCAAAAACAATTTCTCTGAACACAGAGTTGATGTTTATTGCTGTGTGACTATACTACCACACATGAACAGTTTAAATGGAATAGAAACAGTCTTTTTTTGTTCCAGGACATTTGTAAAGTAAATTCACTATGAGGGGAGGGGAAGAAAATGTGTGAGTACAATGAATCAGCTTAAACCTAGACTGACTTCTTACTTTCCACCTTTCACTCTCGATTATTAATGAATCATAATGATCTCATAGGAATGACAGGTCAGAAGCATTTGATGTAGATGAATTGCATAGCATGGAGACAAGGATTTAAGAAAATCCTGAAGTATGGGCAAAATATGTATACTAGGCCAGGCTGAGTATTTCAGTTTTACAGGTTTGCTGGAAAATAATTTGTTACAGTTCTACAGAACTGCATGATACATACTTATAGTTTCTTAATAGATTAGTGGATTTTATGTCTCTTAAAAATGTGTTATTACTATACATTTAAGGCTGTAAAAATGAAACTACAATCAAATTAAGAGGACAATTCAATCAAAAATATATGACAATTTCTTTTTCTAACTTTAAGACAATGCTTTAAATTTGGTTTTGCCTTTCATGTTTGCAGCCCATATTGACACATATATCATAAAAGTGAAAAGACTGGTAGAATTTTTGCAAATACAGATTTCATAAAACTTCTAAAAAAAATTATTTCCACCAGTTACTGAACTCTAAGAATGACGCAACATAAAAAGTTTTGTGAGAAGAAATTCGTCCTCTGTTCAAAGCAGAATCACAGAATGTTTTCAAGGATATCAGAATCTTACTTTCAGATTCATAGGTAGAGAAAACAACATGTAATAATTGAACAACTAAGAAGACTTGTGTAAAGTAAATTATGCTAATTCCCACAATTTAGATATTAACCCACTGTAGTGATTATCTTTGGTCATCTTTGTCTAAAATATTTTTTCTTTATAATTATTTTTCTCTTCTTTTCTACTATGTTCTGGTTTTTCTTCCCCTTAATGAATAACTTCTGAAGCTCCTATGAAGTCTATAATTACTCCTATTGCCATTTTAGACTAGTGTATTTTTTTTTGTTTGAGGATTCTCAAAATGTTTCCCAGGCAATATTATTTAAGCTCATTACATTCCTGTTAGATATAATAAATATATCTATTCTAAGTATGTATTTTTCACATGGATAATTTAAGCCCAAACTACAAAGACATTTAAATGCAAGATCCCATAGTACTATTTATTAGTTTCCTTGTTTTCCTATGTTAAACCTTCTGTTAAAGACGCAGATTATTTTATTAATGTAAGGCATTAAAGAAAATGGAGTGAAATTTCAACATATCAAACACAGAGCAGAAAATTAAGAAGTCTTAATATTTTTATATTCTTCAGGGCTTTAATAGCTCAAATGGGGCTGCAATGAGTTATACCTGTCCATTTCATACAAAGTGCCAGCTTCAGGGTTAGTGCCTACTCTTTTTTGTAGTTTCAGTGAGTAAAGCTCACTTTTCCCTTCAGGAAGCTCACTTTTCCCTTTGACCTGGAAAGCGAGATAACTTGATATCAATTGCTTTCACAGTCTGAGGTTCTTCAGTTCATGTCTTCTAGGTCTCTTAAAGCAGTGCCACACTTAACAGGCTCCAAGCTGGGTTGAAGAGGCTTCTCTCAGAAGTCTGTCTACACCATACTAGCGAGAATAAGAAGTTTGCTGGGACAAAGTGCAAAAGAACAAATGATCTTCTATCTTAGTGGTCCTACTGAAGTTTTGGTCTTTTTTTTTTTTTTCTTGAAAAGTCTTTATCATCCCATATCTTAGGTTAGTGGTTGGACTTGATGATCTTAAAGGTCTTTTTCAACCGAAACAATTCTATGATCTATCTGACTATGTTGTCTGAAAAGACGAGCACAACCATATCACTATTGTAATAGTAACAAGCAAATGTATTTTGCAGATATCCTTTTCAGATTTACTAGAACCTCAGAGGACACTTGCTCTGTTGTAATCCTTGGTTAGGAGTCAGGTCTGGGTTATAGATCCAAACAATTCTCAGAGAAGAAACAATATCCTTGTGTTTTAAAACCAGAGAAAGATGGATTTTTTTTTTTTTTAAGTAAAGCATTCCGAGAGTTAAATAGTTGTGAGAGGATTGGTTTTGTTTGGGTGTCATTTACCCTAAATGAACACTAGCTCAGTCTTATGATAAGTCATCTGTCACAAACCAATACACTTACCATACAAAAATAAGTGTTCAAAATCAAATGGAACTCCTTGCTTGTTAAAAATAATATCTTTTTAATAGTGATTTTTACTTTTTAAACCAGAAAGCTGAAAGAAACCATGAAAGGTGTAAATCACAGAAACAAAATTGGCAGACTTCATACACATGCAGTTCCCCACTTCTGGGATGCAATTCACAGAAATAGTAGCTTTGGACGTACTGTCAAAGTAGGCTTTAAAGTAGATATGTAGGTACTTTCTTTATAGGAGGGAAAAAAAAAAAAGTGAAAATAAGATGGACGTGTTTATGAAGAACACAGACAGAAATCTATGTTTCAAATATGTTATTTTAAAACTTATTTAATCTATGCTTGCAATGTAGTACCCCTGACACTTTTATAGTAGCTCTACTGTAGTTCTGCCTACAAAAATCTCACTGTGAGATTTTGTGGCTTGAATTATTTCATGTTTATTGTGAGTGCACAGTACAAGAGACTTCTGGCTGACATATGGAGCAGTCATTGCCACTCCATCTTGTTTGCTCACAAAAGCATGCACTCAGTCCACGTATTACCTTTTTCTAATGATCATATTTGATGGTACTAAGAGCACAAGAAATGACTGAGGGTAGCTGAATGTAGCTCACTGTACAAGTAGCATCCAGGAAAATTGATATCTGAAGTATTTAACAAACTTTTAACACTGGTCATTGTCATATCAATAGGCCTGAAATTATCACTAGAATGAGGAATAGAAGCAAGAACGTACATTGCTTGTTGCTAATATGTGAAAATTAATGCTCATAAGCATCTTTTCACACTAACTTTGGGAAACAAATGATAGTCAATAAAATCAGTGATAAAATATAGTTATATTCATTGAATCATAGAATGGTAGGGATTGGAAGGGACCTTTAGAGATCATCTAGTCCAACACCCCTGCAGAAGCAGGTCCATCTAGATCAGGTCTCATAGGAATGTGTCTAGGCGGGCCTTAAAGACCTCCAAGGAAGGACACTCCACAACGCCCCTGAGCAGCCTGGTCCAGGTATTCTATGTGTTTCAAGATGCTATGGAAAATTCATTCAGGGAAATGTTCATTAATAACCATACAGATGGAGTTTTTCCATTAAAATCCATGAAGCTGTAGGGACTCGGCATGTCATAAGGGACTCCTCTGCTGCCTCACAGTAGAGGATACCTAATTGCTTTTCATCTCACTGAAGTTTTAAATAGAAGAAGTTACAAATTACTTTGTTTCTTATCAGTCAGCAAGCTGTTTATTGCAGCAAATGAGTCATGCCCTTGTATTTCTGCCATACTAGTTCAGAGGTCTACAGGTGTGATACCAACAATCAGAGATCTTATTACAGGCCGTAGGTGTAAAATTATTTTTCTTTCTTTGCATTCCTGCATAGATTTAATTTGCATTTTTTCCAGTGTGCTTTCATATCTATCATCAGAAGTTCTTGGTGGTGATTACCAGCTTTTGTTGTTGTATGTTGCTTTTCTGCTATTTGGTAGAGTCTATTTTTAATATTGCTCTGACTACTGCATGTATGGGCTTGTCTCAGCAGTTCAATCCTGAGTGTCAGGCATTCAATTAAACAGGGTATTTTATTTTATTCAAGGAGACTGCAGTGTAGCCCAGTAACTGAGTGAGTAAGAAGGAAGGCAGGCAAATATTTCTCTTGAAAATGGCATAACATCTGCAGCCAAATGTGAAAAGATCACAGCATTAGCTTTTCTTTAACACTATTATTTCCTTTCAATAGAGTGTAAAATTTTGAGGGATGAAGTTTAATACTGGGTGTTACTGCAACAAGATTGGTTTTGCATGTGTGACATAGCAGCAATAAATTTGTATATCAGTTTTGGATAGTACCAATTATGCATTTCAGGGTTTTTTTTGTGAGTTCTTATAGAAGACCATTTTCAGGTGTGTGTGGTCTTTGGGTAATATTTTGAAAGTTCTACATTTAAAGCAAATCTTTTTCAGTAGGTTTGAAGTTCTTAACTTCACTTTGACATTGAAATTTGAATACAAAAGAATTATCAGGTGTGATTAAGAGGAAAGAAAACTATGTTTTCTTTAACTTTACCTAAAACATCAGCATTACCTTATCATCTTGCCAGTATTACCAACCCACAGAAGTAAAACTAAAGTCTTATAAAGGGGTAAATTATAAAATTTTGCCAGTTTGAATCAAGTTGGCTGAAACTGTTTATTGAGTGTTCCCAGCAGTAAGCCACTGTTGGAGCAGAGAGGACAGAGTTTGCATGAGAGTGTGTTATGTAGCTGAGGACTCAAGTTTATACTCCTTCACTCATCCCAGCTAAAGATGGATGATAGCATGTGCCAGTGATATAGAATACCTTTGATTTATTAGACACCTAAAAAACCCCTATAAAATTAGAGGTAGTCACGTGGTAAGGTAATTTTTTTAAACATATATTCAAATCTAACTTTTGAATGTAAAATATCAAATAGTCTAAATAATAGTGTAACTAATAGTTTACAGGTGATTAGAACATTGACAGATGTCACTGGACATTTAGAGTGCTAACTACACTCATAGTCTGATTCTTCATTAGAGTTAATTGCCATTCAGTAGCAGTATTTTCCACTGGAATTGATTTGCAGGTAAAATGATGGGAAACTGATGCTGTAAAGTTCATAGGTCTGAAATAAAACAGGACAAGCTTGATATCTACATAAAGGACGAGTCAACTGAACATTTCTTATGTGAACTACCTAAGTGGAATTGACATTTCTGAATGCAATTACATACAACTTTCAAAGACAGAAATACAATAAGACTAGATCTGTTAGTATAAGCTATCTTTCATGATAGTCTTACTTCTCAAGCTGTACTGTATTTTTCAACCTCAATAGAAGGAAGGCAAAAGGAATGCCTTTTTCTCAATAACATACTGCTTCCTTCTCTTTTCAGATAAGGATAATGCATTGTCAAGAGCTGAACTAGCTCCTGCTGGTGTATTAATTAATACCACCACCTGGATCTATCAACAGCAAGGCAGCCAGATTCACACTAGGGGATAAAAAACAATCTGCACCTTGTCAGCCCTGCCACACTGGGAGTAGTCACAGGTCTGCAGCCCCTGGTAATTACTCACCCAAGTCTTCACACTGCCTGCATTTCCATTTTGATTGTTGACATTGCACAGTACTGCCTCATCTGCCTAAAAAGGTGGGAAAAAGTGAACAAAGTATGTCAGGCTTGGTAATTACACCACTGTCACCTCTCACTTTCTCAGCTATTGGACCCCATCAGCAAAATGATAGTTGTCAGTCTCCTGTTAACTGTTTCATTAAAAGGGAATGATTATGTTAAGCTGAGTGAATGAGTTGACACTAAGAATCAACACATTCTGAGCAGCTGTGAAAACATTTAGAATGGTTTTATGTACCAAGAGTCTAACTGGAGTGAGAAAAACTACAGGCTGAACAAATTAATAAAAAACAGGAAAAAAAAAAAGCAATTCAAATTAATTTTCTGTGGTTGGAAGAATGGGTTAAAATTCATTAAAAAAAACCCCAAACCAATCTCCTGTATTTTTAAGGGTCTGCATATATTTAACAGAAAAGTACTTACAAAATCATGAATTCAACTCCATTGAGAGAGATTCTCTGTGTTACTCCAGCATTTATATTTCCAATATATTCCAGGGATTTTTTTCCTTTAAATATTTGAGATTTTCATCTGTTGGTATCAAACAGAGAATTTATTGTAGGACAGGAGAAAAAAAGTCAATGATTTCTGGATGAAACAGAAAAACTAGGCTAAGAATATGTCAACAATTCTGACCCATGTTTAAGGACTGACAGCATAACTCAGTGCATTGTCTTGTTGGTTTCACTGTATGAATCCACAATGTTCATTAAAACTCCCTCATTTGGATCTGTTAATGTAGAAGGAAAGTGAGATCTCAATTAGCTTGAGGGTTGGGCAGAGGAACCTCCTGACGTTCAACAAGAACAAGAACAGAGTCTTGTGCCTGGGGAAGAATAACCCCATGCACCAGTACAGGCTGGGGATTAACCTACTGAAGAGCAGCTCTGCAAAGAGAGACCTGGAAGACCTGACTGATAATAAGCTAACCATGAGCCAGCAATGTGCCCTTGTGGCCAAGGAGGCCAATGGCATCCTGGGATGCATTGAGAAGTATGTGGCCAGCAGGTTAAACAAGGTTGTCCTTCATATCTATACTGCCCTGGTCAGGCCTCATCTGGAGTCCTGTGTCCAGTCTGGGGCTCCCCAGCTCAAGTGGAATAGGGAATTTCTGAAGAGAGTCCAGCATGTGGAGACACCAAGATGATCAGGGGACAGGAGCATCTCTCTTAAGAGGAAAGTCTGTGGGACTTGGGACTGCTCAGCCTGGAGGAGATTGAGGGGGAACTCATTAATACAAGTATTTGAAAGGTGTATGTCAAGGGGATGGGATAGCCCATTTTTCTGTAATGTCCAGTAATAGGACAAGGGGTAATGGACAAAAGTTGGAACACAAAATGTTCCACTTAAACATAAGGAAAATCTTTTTCACTGTAAGGGTGAGGGAGCCCTGGCACAGGCTGCCTGAGAGGGTGTGATGTCTCCTTCTCGGGAGGTTTTCAAAACCTGCCTGGACGCCTTCCTGTGTGACCTGATGGTCCACCTGAACAGATGACCTGCTTGAGCAAAGGGGTTGAACTAGATGTTCTCTAAAGGTCCTTTCCAACTCCTACCATTCTGTGATTCTGTGATCATATGAAAGCTGATTTACAGTATAGTTGACAAGCTGCTTTGGGAGAATATGCCAGTGATATGATTAGAGAACTTCAAACATACTTCTATTTAGTTTGCCGAATTATTTTAGATTGAATAATATAAAATGAACCTGTTAACAGTGTTTCTACATGGAACGATAAGGCATATGTGGAGATACAGACATTGAAGGGAATCTTGTTTTAAGGCTATGAACTTCATTACTTGTGGAATATTGAAGGAGATAGGGAAGAAGCTATTTGTGAATCAGAAATCGAGGCTGAGATTTGGTGCAATTTTGTCAGGTTCAGATCGGCTATCAATAATTTAGATATATGTGGAAAATACAGCCTTGCAGACATTGTGAAAATAGTGATGACTAAATACTACTTAATCATAGAATCATAGAATGAACACTTAATGGTGTTTGTAGTGCAAATTGATCACCTGCTGTAGCAAGAAAAGAATTCCAAAGTTATAGTCAGCTTGAAGTACAAGTTATGTCTTGCTCATGTCAGCAAACAATAGGACTTGTTATATTTTATTAGAGAAAAAGACAGCTTAGAGAACAAATTCTCCCATAGTTCTAGTACGAAGGACAATCACCTAACCAAACAAACACAAGGCTTACTGTGAGCTCGACAGCAGTATTTATATCCCCAAAATGTCCATTTCTCATAGGTGGCTTTATTACTATTGTCGTTACAATTATGAAGCATGGATATTTGAAATTCCTGCAAGAAATATTCCTGTTGTTGGTCAAAAATGCAAATCTGTTGAATCAGAACATTTCAAAAAAAGTTCGAAGAGAACACATAGCTTTGATGGAGGGATAGCACTTTCTAGTGATTTCCTGAATCTAATGTTTGAGAACATTAGATTCCCATTTTTTTGCCTTCATTCTCACACGTGTATTCAGTTAAAGCATGTAGTTGTTCAAGAAAAAGCTACACAACCTGAAGGGTTTACTCCAAAATATTCCAAGTGGCAAAGAAATTGATTTTGCCACAACATTTGCAGCAAACTCGTATAGATGAGTTAGTTGTTCAGATAAATTAGATTTTTAACTGTACAGCATTTTATCAGTACTACAAAGCGTCTTCTAGGTTCTTTGGTCTGAAATAAAAAGCAATGTCAAGGCAAGGACCAGCCTTTCAAATAGAAAAGAATTTTCAGTCAAACAATATTAAACCCATACAAAGATTCCTTAAGTAGTCATAGTGGGTTATGCCACTGAGTAGACGACACCGATGCTCAGTGCTTGGCTTTTGGTTTGTTTCTGTTGAAATTTCTGTATTTGAACTACAAATCTGATGGTTTTGGTCCTCCTTTGAGAAATAGCTCTCTCTTGATCATAGTTAATGGTTGACAAAGGACTTCACACTGTAGTTTTCCCTTAACTTGAGGCAGCTGTTGAAAGAGCACTAGAGGTTAACTCTGGAAGTTTCTATTAATTTGTCAAGATTTTTTAACTTTCATTATCTTCTGTCAATTCTGATAATTACCATGCCTCCTGACTTACGGTATGGACTGAGATGGCTGAATGTATAGTTCTTTGTTGTCTTGGGGGTGGAAGACTTCTCTGGAGTTGAAAAGAGGATGTGTTGGTTCATATATCATAATGTTATGTTGCTCAGGAGGGCTGGGATGGTTTAGTGTTGCTTTTAGGGATTGTAAATTTTGTGCATCAAAATACCATGTGTTACTAAAATTCTTTTGCCCATTGTTAATTAGGAGGATGATGACCAAACCAAGAAATTGGTAGGTGCATTATTCCTTTATTCCTAGTATGTTTTTCTTGTACCTGGTGCCAAAGTAACCAGCTTTGTATTTGTGATTATGTATTGCCAAACCAGGGAAGTCAGAAAAATGCTATAAGTAATAGTTAAACAAAACCTTTCAGCCAAAAATGGCTAATGCAAAATAAATAAAAGTTGCTTGGTGGCAAGCCTTCCCAAAAGAGAATTTGAATTTACAATACAGAATATCTTTATGAAATAATTTACAGAAAGAGAATTTTCTAATGTCAAGTTGCATAAACTGCAGGTTCTGGAGGTAAAGAGTATACAATTCCCTGGCCGTGTTACTATTCTAAATATGTGGTGTGTTTGTGTATCTATTCCTTTTCTAAAGCAGCAAAATAAATAAGCTGATTAAAAACCAATACTTGGACAGCAATTGTGTGGCCAAAGGTGCTGCTCATTCTAGCTCATTTTTCTACTAACTCTTCTATTCAACTTCTTTCATCATCTTCAGCCATTTAAATGCTGTTTAGCATGTGATATGCAGTGGTAATGTAGTACTTCACATTCTGCTTTTCTTTCACATCATGTATTTCTATGATTGAGATTAAATAGATTTTGAAATAATTTTGGAATGATGCTTGTAAACCAGATACAGTGAAGTGCCAGAGACAGTAGAATTACTGCATCACAAGAGTGGCAAATAATTTAAAAACCCGAGACATTACTTTCAATTTTCTTTTGGTTTGAAACCTATTAAGGTTAATGAGTGAGGTCTTCTCTTGTCTTCTCTCATCTTGTAATTGCTCTGTCAGGTCACAAACCCTTTACATAAAAGTCATAAAATAGTAAGAAAAAAGCTTTCCGCTTGAACCAAATGAGTCAGTAGCAGAGCATGGGAGCTGTTTTTTTTTAAACCAGTGTGTAGTATATCAGTATGCTCAGAAAAAGAGGAAAATATCCTTTTCATCAAATCTAATTAGTTACTATCCACAAACCAGTCCACTAATATGTGCATCCTTGTCATCTTGTACTCTGCTTATTCTTTCTTCCCATCAGAGGTTCTGGGAGTTCAGAAATCCAGAGTACAATTTCTCCCCTGTTTGTAACAGTGGGGATTATGGACAAAAACTAATGCATATTCAAAGGGACTAGCCTACTATAGAGAACTATCATGATACTATTTTAAGGAGGGATCATTTGCACTTGAAACACTGAATTGTTGACATAAGCCATTCTCGTATTGTTTTGAATTATAAACTTAGTCTATAGGGGTTTTTTGTCTTAAGTTTATTTCGTCATGATAAAACTTTCATTGATCAAATATCTTCTCCTGCACATTTTCCTGGCCCTTTTTTTTTACTTGTAATGTATTATTAAAGTGTTTATTTGAAATGAAGGATAAAGGCAGAAACTGTTTTACTGTAGTAAAAGTTTCTGAATATACAAGCAGCTGTCTACCCAATAAAACTACCCTGCACTGAGCAGTACAAGCCTAGGAACACATCGCAGTTAGAGAAGTCTGGAAGTTATGTTTTGATAATTCATTAATTCTTCTAATATATTTTATCTTGTAAATAATTATTTCTCAAAAAAGTGTTAAAAATTTTAAACTTGTAGTAGCACATCAACTCTTTTGGAATTCTTCCTCAGAATGTCAAAGATTTCTGTCAGTAAAGCTAAGCAGCCCATAAGTGAAAGTCCAGTATAAGTTTAAATCAAGCAGCAATTAACATGTGTCTACTTGTAGACTGAAGATTCCCAAACTATGCATATTTTGTAAGCTATTATAGACTTTATTTGTTTACACACTTTTAAATGATTTTACAATTAAACCCATTTTTAACAGATTTAAGTAGATATGCTACTTTGCATTTCCTGGATATAAAAAACAGCATAAGCAATAATTATAAACTGTATATAATAAAATTCAAAGTCTGGGTTTGATGGGTCAATTAGAACTAGAATTCTGATTTTTTTTTCTCTCTTTTACTGATTTTTTTTTTTCTCACAGAAGTCTTAAAAACATTTCTTGTATTTTTAATGTCCTTATGACTTGGTCTATAATATTTGTTGTGTTCATTCTTTTTCTAAAGTATATGCACTTTATGTTTTTATGAATAAGAGAAGATGCCCTTTTGATTTATCTCTGATCAGGGGAGATCTGGAAGGAAGAGTCTAAAACTATATTTCTTCTGCAAAATGTATTGTTCAGGCTTGAGTGATTTTTTAATTTGTTTTTCTTTTCCCTTGAGAGCTAAATTACATAAGTCTAACAAAATATGTGGCTTTAAAAGTATTTGTTCTTGAATATTTTTATTATTAGAAAAGAGTCACAAAATTCTCAGAGGGATATTTGTTCTCCATCTTCCTCACCTACCCCTTTGCCCTCAGGATACAGTAAAATTCACCTCCTGATACTTGAGATATTTTACTAGAAATTGTTGAGATGAAATATGACAACCTGAAAGAAAATCCTATCTTAGAAAATTACAAGGGAATGGAAATAGAAATTTAAAAAGAACAAGCTTCAACAAGATGTAGATATAATATAGTTCTGGCAGACAAAACAAGATGTCTTTAGCTCAAATTTCTCAGGATCTGTGGGAGTAATTCTCTGACTCAAAATGTTGGACCCTGTGCTGCAGTCTCAAAGCATGAAACAGCTACAGAAAAAGTCCAGTTCCATGGACGTCTTAAACATGAAGAAATTAGGATGCATTGGGATTACATCTTTAGGTATAAAATTGTAGAGAGATAGATTCTCTTACCAGTTCTGTCACATACCACACTGTATCTAGATCTTGCTGCACTGAACTTGTCTAACATGAAGAATAATAGATAATACTCACATCTTCATCCTGCATAGCCCTCAGAGTGGGAAATGTTGAGAAACTGCTATGATAGTGTCTCTGTAAATACAGAAACTACAGTGCATTTTTAAAAGCAATCAGTCTATGTGTATTTATTTCGTTAGTTTAGTCTATGCTAGAATCATAGAATAGTAGAATCATAGAATGGTAGAGGTTGAAAGGGACCTTAAGACATCATCTAGTCCAATACCCCTGCAGAAGCCAGTCCAAGAGACAACTCTAAATTTTTTTAAGCTACATCATGTAGGGTATTTGGACTTTCACCTCCTTTCTGTCCTGAGTCTGAGTGGGATAGAGTTAATTTTCACAAGAAGCTGGGAGAAGATGCAGTCAGGATAGCTGACCTGAATTAGACAAGGTGATATTCAATGCCATATGACGCCATGCTTAGTATATTAACTGGAGGAGCTGGCTGCACGAGGTGAGGAGATGGAGGGATGGTGGCTTAGGAGCAGGTTGGATATCAGGTTTCAAGTGGTGTGCAATTGCATTGTGTATAAATTGCTTCATTTTTTTTTTTTTTTTCATTATTATTGTTACTATTTCTCTACTTGTCACTTATCTCAACCCATGAGTTTTTACCTTTTTCTTCCAATTCTCCTCGTCTAACCAGGGGAAGAGGAACAAGTGACTGGCCGGGTGGTGCTTAGTTGCTGGGTAAGCTTAAACCATGATGCCTTTACATGTCTAGTCAAATATCTCTTACTGTTACCTACATGTAAAATTCTCATCATCTTATAGATTACAAGACCTAAATGTTGATACCTGTTTGGCACCACATATCTAGTGTTATGTCTTGCAATTATGGGTTAATTAACTTTGAGCAGACAAAATCATTACACTCGCATCATATAACAATTTAGGGTTCCTTTCAGCATCTGTAAATAAAGCAAAGTTTTTTTCTTCTTTTCTTAAATTTTTTAATGACCTTCCATATACATTCTCTTTCTTCTTCACTAGCAGATTCCAGAGTTGGAACTGTGTGTGAACATAGTCTGACCAGGCAGCAAGATGCTAACAAAGTATAAAATACTTATCTTGGCCTTTTTTTTTTTTCCAATAAATGACATATTTCGCTACCATTATATGGAAATCAGCCACACACATGACTTCCACATCAATATAGAAAATTAACATGTCTGTATCTTAGAGATCTTAAAGCTAAAACATCAGATGCCAACAATATGCAACTCAAATTGCATGTATGTATGTGGAGTTCTACACAGTGACAATATATTAATTTCTTTAAACAACATTTATCTCCACATCTTTCTAATTCCCAGTTGTTTTCGCTAGGTTTTCAGTCCAGTCAGATAAAGTCAATTTGTGCATTGTATAGTAAAAAGGAGGCTCCCCTGTATAAGAAGAGCTTCTTTCATCGTTGTGCCTGTGGAGGATTGAAAGTGAAGTGAGGGAATTGCTTCATAGTGTCACAATTCCAGTGATTTTCAAAAAAAAAGAAAGAAGAGGCAACTGATGACTTACAAGAACATTAGTATTTCACTGTTAATAACAGGGATTTCCATGACCTGTTTTGCTCAATTTAAAAAGACAAAATCTCAAAAACTTTCCAGCACTAATCAAAACTAAGTCAGGACAATTGAACTAGTGTACCATCACTGTCTTAGAAAATGCAGTTTCTTTGCTGCACACTATATATGTGTATTCTGGTTTTATTCCCCTCCAGACTTCTTAAAATCACATTGTTATCTTAGTCTTTGAAATGTAAAAATGCTGGGACATCAAAGAAATATTGTGATGGTCAAAGAAATTTAGAAGGAGAGTGTATATAATGAATACTTAACATTGAAGGTTTACTTCATTTTTTGTGAAGATATCCATTGTAGCAACTTAGAGCTGGAAAATGAGGCATGAAATTGTTTGTGGAAGGTTCAGTAAATTGAATGTTAAGCATTTGTATGTTTGCTACAAAGCTAAGCTTGCCATTTTAGACATAACATGGGTACATTTGTATTTGTTCTGTAGCTCGTTTAACAAAAAGTAGATAGAAAAACCTTACAGCAGTTGAGAAAAACATTTTTAAGAAGATAAGAATACAGAGATCAGCTCTTCAGGACATACAGATGAGGACAACCTCATTGACTAAAATGGTATTTGACTGTAGCTGAGGTTCTGAGAAGTCTAAAATCTCTTTGTTTCTTTTGCATTCAATACAGACTGCCTGTATTTTCCCTCAGTAATGTCATATCATGTGATGGGTGATCACACCCACCCATGACAGAGGATGTCATATGACCTGCCATATAGCTAGAAGTATGTCCATTTGGGAATGGTTACATGTGTTGAATTGCATTTTTTAAATGGGAAAGAAGGCATCATGGAATGGCCTGCTAAAACTGTTTATACTGCCTGCATTTTCCTATTTTAACACAAGAAGCCCATGAAAGACAAGACAGCATGAAATGAATGATTTGCTAGCCTGGAATTAGTCCATATGCTCTAGAAGATGCATCACAGTTTCCTATCCTTTTTCTCCACACCCTGTTTCAAGTAACAGTAGCACTTTGCAACTTGCTTGAAGCTAGCTCAAGCCAACAGAATTAACCAGAAACTGTTTCTTATTTCCATCTTACTTTCCCACAACTTTCTGAAAGGAAAACTTTCTGTAGTGATGCTTCTGGTAGTCATTATTATTAAAATATTTAAGGATATGTGTGTCATGGATAAAAGCAACCATTTGACTTTCTGTGTTATCTTAATATAGGTGTATCTTTTGAGTTACTTATACTGAGTTTGATTCTGTTCTTCATTACTCATTTCTGCAGATTAGCTGGAAGGTATTTTTATTATTTTCTAGCTATGAGGACATTGCTAAAACTTTGTTTTGAAGACATTATAGAGTTGGGGAAGATAGTGAGTACTTGTGTGAGTATTTGTAACCATGCTGACTAACTTCTGAGGACTCACTCTAGTATGTTGCATTTTGCACTAATATTAGATAGAGATTGTTATATTTCTTCTTCATTATTTGAGATCACTCAAAAAATCTTGAGAGCAATTAATCCAGAAGGAGGTAAGTGACTTGGAATCATAAAATGAGATTATTACAAACCCAGGTAAGTGGGCATATTTGTGAGACTCAGGCTATTGTTCACTTGTTTCTGCAGTTCTGCAGCTTGGACAGCATTAGATGCATTCTGAACCAAACAGAAGAAAATAATTGAATTTCAGATTTGCAAATTTTAAATCTACATCTTCATCTCCTACTGTCTTCGTTGACATAATATCAGCATCACTAAATTAATACAAAGCAAAGAGTGGGTATGTCAATGTGAAACTGGTAAAAGGAAGTGGATTATCAAGTTCCAGTAATTTTAACTGTCAGATTTGTTTGAACATGGAATCCGTGTTCAAATCATGGATTCTAGTCCAACCCAGTTGTTTGATTTTGTGAGGTTTTTTGTTTGTTTTTATTGTTCATTTGGATTTTCTGCATAATTTTCTAAATTTTCCTCAGAAAGCAGAAGGAGTTCATGCACCCTTAAAAGTTTTATGGCTTTGCATTTTAAATTATGCTAAAACTCTTGTCTTGTCCAGTATCTGCATAGGTATTTGAATTGGATATTAAACTGATAAACTGTAAATGACATAAGACAATTAACAGGGCATACTCTATTCTGTCTAGTGTGTTAAGAGATCACATCTGTATTGAGATTGTTTTAGAGATCTATCCTTTTTGAAAGTTGTTTAATTTTTCTTAAATTAGGTTCTGTAAATTGTAAATACAACTTTTGTGCCTCCAAACATACGTTTGCTTAGGTGGACAACATTGTATTATGTTGTTTTGTTTCACCAAGGCAATTACTTCTGCATTACATATGTCATTCAGTCACAGGCATCTACAAGACTCCTATTATCGCAGACTGCCATTTAGAATTCTTTTTGACTTGTTATTGTCTTGCACCATTTTTCTTTTTCTTTCCTTGACATTTTTAGATGATTTTTGACATCTAAGGAAAAATACACATTCAGATGATTAGAATGTTGCTCCCTGGTCTCTGCTCTAGTCAATCACAAGACAGCTAAAAAGGCACTAGAGGAAGAGGAAATTAAAAGGTAGTGATACACGATCTCTTTTCTATGATGCCTATTGAAAGATCAGGGGTGTGTTATCTAGAAAATGCTTTTGCCTGTCTTGCTTGAGTTTTGATTGTGAGATATTCATATCCATATGTTTCAATCTCAAGTTTAACATTGTTCTCCACATCAGCTGAGGTCAATTCAGGCAATTTACCATTGTGTTTTAGTGGTCTACTACAATGCTTAAAAGACTGGCAGACTTTTCCAAAAGCATTATTATTACCTTTCTCTGACAAGAAAACAGGAATGCCAAGAGTTACTATAGTTACCTGTTTATCACAGGCACTTATGAACAGAGTAGAAAAAAAATTGGTTTGTTTATTTTTCTATTGGGGATTCTGTTAATACCAAGATCCTGATGCATCCAAATCTGTTTTTCTTTATAATTTTATAGTATAAACATCATTCCATCACAAAACACTGCAACAACCATGACATGACAACTATAAAATATATTCTCCTTTAAAAAAAAAAAAAATGTGAATACTAAGGGGTAGGTCCAAGCAAACATAAAATGAAATAAAAAAAAGCTGGTTTTTGATATTGCTCTTCTGCTTGCTTACTTGTTTCCCTTTGCACTCTGTGCTGCTGTTTGACTTATGCATTCCACTTTCTGTGGAGTTCTAGAAGTACTGATTTTATAGCTGTTCACACTTAAAATATGAAATGTTTTTGTTTTTTCTTTTTCATTTGAGGGATAGGTCTGTAGTGGAATACTAGTTGGATTGGTAAGACTTCAAATTAGTAGAACTCATTAAAACTTTACACATTCAGAATCTCCATCTCCAAGATACTTTTAATGAATGTATATGTACCTAATTTGGGGATTATAAGAAAGACAAAGACAATGCTTTTTCTGAAACAGAATATATGATATCCAGCTTATCTCTTCTTTAGGATACCTCTTCTATTTGGATTCAATTTTATATCTTTCCTGTTTATAACTTTTGTGAAAGACTTGAGAATATTGAGGAACCAGTAAAATTACAAACCATTTAATCTTCATGGAGCTGTGATAAAATGTCAGGGTAGCCAGGACTATACTTCCATTTGGGCTGAAAAATTCTACTAATGGAAAGAATATTCAATATATCAAAAGAAACTTAATACCTTCCTTTTTAAATTTAAGACTGATATCATAGATGTCTGATTTAAAAAATATTTAGACATCTTTGATTCAAAATAAAATTTTAAAGGGAAGACTTCTAGTAAAGGCAGAATTCATATACAATGATAATAGTTTGTTTTGCGTGCCTGATCTTTTGCAAAAATAGAAATTTTGCTGCTATGCATGAATTGTTTCAGATGCCCTCTTCAAATATCTCTCTGAATTAGGAGTAGAAGACACCTACTCTGTTGTTGTTTGTTCAATGGTCATAATTCAGATACCAGCTTTATATGAAGTTTAATAATGTTATGAACCAGATATAAAAGAAGTGTGTGTGTGATTATATACATATAATTCTCAATTACGATATCTTTGTAGACACATTTCTCAGGACATTAAGTACATATTTTAAAGACTCAGTGGTAATTTTAGTCTTCAGTACAACACTTGAGAGGGCAGTTAAAGAAAATTTATTATTTCTTCCTCCCGCAGGAAAGATAAGAAGTGCGGGAAATTAGTTTCTATTGCCAAATTACACGTTATCCTTAAGGGGAAAGAAATCCTATTCTTATATCATATATTGCACTTTCTGACTTCATTCACTGGGAGGAATGGCTGGGCCCAGAGAGTTGTGGTGAATAGAGCTAAATCTAGCTGGCAGCACATGACTTGTGGTGTTTCCTAAGGTTTGGTGTAGGGCCCTGTTTTGTTTAACATCTTTATCAATGATCTGGACCAGAGAATTGAGTGCACCTTCAATAAGTTTAATGACAACACCAAGCTGGGGAGATGCATAGATCTGCTTGGGGACAGTAAGGCCCTTCAGAGGGACCTGGACAAGTTGGATCAATGGGCTGAGGCCAATTGGTTGAAGTTCACAAGGCTAAGTACTGGGATGTGCACTTGGGCCACAACAACCCCATGCAATGCTACAGGCTTGGAGGAGAGTGGCTGGAAGACTGTCCAGAGGAGAAGAGCCTGGGACTGTTAATCAACAGCCAGATGATGATGAGCCAGCAGTGTGCCGAGGTGGCCAAGAAGGCCAATAGCATCCTGCCTTGTATCAGAAAAAGTGTGACCAGCAGGATCGGGGCAGTGATGATACCCCTGTATTCAGCATTGGTGAGGCCGCACCTCGAGTGCTGTGTTCAGTTCTGGACCTCTCACTACAAGAAGGACATTGAATTTCTGGAGCATTTCCAGAGATGGGCAACAAAGCTCGTGAAGGGTCTGGACACCCAGTCTGATGAAAAGTGGCTGACGGAGCTGCCAGTGTTTAGCCTGGAGAAAGGGAGGCTGAGAGGAGACATGTTCACTCTCTACAACTACCTGAAAGGGTGTTGTAGTGAGGTGGGGGTCAATTTCTTCTCTCTAGTAATGAATGATAGGACAAGAGGAAATAGCCTCAAGTTGTGCCAGGAGAGATTTAGATTGGAAATTAGGAAGAACTTTTTTACTGAAAGGATTGTTAAGCATTTGAATGAGCTGCCCAGGGAGGTGGTGGAGTCACCGTCTCTGGAGATATTTAAAAGATACATAGATTAAGTGCTGATACATATACTTTAGTTTAGTGATGGGTTTGGCAGTGTCAGGTTAGTAGTTGAACTTGATGATTTTAGAGGTCTTTTCCAACCATAACGATTCTATGGTTCCATGGTACTGGTTGACAGAGGATGAAAGAACGGGGAAGGTAATGTCCAATCAGTTCCTCTCTCGTTTGCATGCTGCACATCCATGTACTAAAATACTAGTTAATTTTATCTTCAGTTTCATTCAGTTCTGTATATGAGTCTGGCCTTCAGTGGCCTGACTAAAATGTAATTGTTCTCATTCATCCCAAGGTGCAATGTACCAAAGACACATATTTGACCTATGTGGATGTATAATGGCTGTTTCTTTAGGCTATGTGATGAAAGATGCTGCCAGTTTCAAAACCTTCAGAGTTTGAGTGCAGAATGTTACTTTGTCAACAATCAGAAAATGTGACGTTATTTTCCTTTTTTTTTTTTTCAATAATATGATTCTGGCTAATGCATTGTATTCTATATTTTTTTATTCTTTACAACTTAGTAATTTAAACTTGTGCAACAAAATTCATGGATTAGTCCTCATTTACTGTCTCTTTTTATTAATTGTGCAATGATGACAGTTATTACATAAGGTACTCAGTCATGGGGAATCTTATGTAATGTGTTCATTCCTGTCCACTCATATTTACATCAAATAAAGACTAATATTTTCTGTAGGTTTATAACTGCCCTCATCCCTAACATGTGGCCTAATAATGTTGCTGGATTTTCTATTTTAATAGAATATAAAACTCCCATGCATACAAAAGTTTAAATTAAAATAGAAATAAAACAGTGTAGATATATCAAGCTCATAGTAAATTTTACACTAAACAAAGAAAATAAGGATAGGCAAATGACCATAAGCTCAGGCAATGAGCAAGATAATCTACACTGGTCCTGCTTTGAAATAGCAGTGTGTCCTGTGGCAAAGACAGCTTATGGTATCCTGTGATACATTAGGTCTGTTGCTAGGTCAATGGAGGTGATTCTTCCCCTCCACTCAGCACTGGTGAGGCTGCATTTGGGGTAATGACAAGTTCTGAATTTCCGAGTACAAGAGAGAAGCAGATCTATTTCTTAATGGGCAAGGGTCACTGAGAGGGTGAAGGGACTGAAATGTCTCTTATCTGAGGAGATAAGAGAGAGCTGAGATAGTTTAGGGTACAGAGGTGAAGGCCTGTATCTTTATATATACTTAGAGAAGGCTTAAATACTTAACAATGCAGTTAAACATCTGAAAAAAAAAAGAGAATCAAGACAGATTCTATCAGTGGTGCCTAGTAACAGGGCAACAGGCCATGGGCACAAACTGAGGCACAAAAAATTCCATCTGAACATCTACAAATGATTTTTTTCTATTGTGAGGGTCACTGAGCACTGATACAGGCTTCCCAGAAGTTTTGTGGAGTCTTCATGCTTGGAGATATTAAAAAACTGTCTGGATGTGGGCCTGGGCAGCCTACTCTAGGTGGCTCTGCCTGAGCAGGACTGAACAAGATGAGCTGCAGAGGTCCCTTCCAACCTCAACCATTATGTGAAAACTGAAGATAGATTACAACTTCACAACAAAACTTCTTTTACGTCTCCAGAGGAAAACATAGGCTATAGCTATTCCAATTTTAGAGACTCTTCTTAGCAGTATAAGGAATACTTACTGTCTTCCTAAGTAGCTATTTCTTAGCCAATGATTTAGTTTGAGCTCCTGTTTCTGTCAGTAATATTTAGGACTGAATCTAAGGTCAGTAGTTTTGGGGTACTGAATAAAAAAAAACAAAGCTAAAACCACTATATTATAATTTTTGTATTTAATGATGAAAGTAATAAGGTGTTTTTCAGGTATAAGGGCAGCAAAAGGAAGAATAGGGGGAATGTGGGCCCACTGCTAAATGCTGAGGGTGCCCTGGTGACCGAGGATGCAGAGAAGGCCAAAGTACTGAATGCCTTCTTTGCTTCAGTCTTTACGGCAAAGGTCGACGCTCGGGAAGCCCAGTCCAGCAAGGATAACAGGATGGCCAGGACAGCAGAGGACTTGCCCTGGGTGGAAGAAGAAGAGGTTAAAGACTTGTTAGCTAAGCTTAAGGCTCATAAGTCAATTGGTCCTGATGGGATGCATCCTAGAGTGCTGAGGAAGCTGGCTGATGTGATTGCTAAGCCTCTCTCCATCATTTTTGAACAACCATGGAGGACAGGCAAAGTGCCTGAGGACTGGAGAAAGGCCAATGTCACACCAGCCTTCAAAAAGGGCAAGAAGGACGACCCAGGAAAGTACAGGCCGGTCAGCCTCATCTCCATCCCTGGAAAAGGGATGGAACAACTCATCCTGAATGTTATCACTGAACATATGAAGGATAAGATTGGTTATCAGGGGGAGTCAACATGGCTTCACCAAGGGGAAATCCTGTTTGACTAACCTGATATCCTTCTATGAGTGCATAACCAGCTGGCTAGATGAGGGGAGAGCAGCGGATGTCATCTACCTTGACTTTTGACACTGTCTCCCATAACATTCTCATCAGAAAGCTCAGGCAGTGTGGCTTGGATGAGTGAACAGTGAGGTGGATTGACAAGTATCTGAATGACAGAGCCCAGAGGCTGGTGATCAATGGCACGGCGTCGAGTTGGAGGCCTGTGGCCAGTGGAGTTCCACAGGGATTGGTTCTGGGGCCAGTCTTGTTCAACATTTTCATCAACCACCTGGATGAGGGGACAGATTGTACCCTCAACAGGTTCCCTGATGACACCAAACTGGGAGGACTGGCTGACTCCCCAGAAGGCTGTGCTGCCATTCAGCGGGATCTCGACTGGCTTGAGAGTTGGGCAGAGAGGAACCTCATGAGGTTCAACAAGGACAAGTGCAGAGTCCTGCATCTGGGAACGAACAACCCCATGCACCAGTACAAGCTGGGGATTGACCTACTGGAGAGCAGCTCTGTGGAGAGACCTGGGAATCCTGGCTAATAATAAACTAACCATGAGCCAGCAATGTGCCCTCATGGCTAAGAAGGCCAATGGCATTCTGGGATGCATCAAGAAGAGTGTGGCCAGCAGGTCAAGGGAGGTTCTTCTCCCTCTCTACTCTGCCCTGGTGAGGTCTCATCTGGAGTACTGTGTCTAGTTCCAGGCTCCCTAGCTCAAGAGAGGCAGAGAACTTCTGGAGAGAGTTCAGCGCAGGGCCATAAAGATGATCAGGGGACTGAAGCATCTTCCTTTTGGGGAAAGTCTGTGGGAACTGGGGCTGTTTAGTCTGGAGAAGAGGAGACTGAGGGGGGGATCTCATTAATATTTACAAATACTTAAATGATGGATGTCAGGAGGTTGGGGCATCCCTTTTTTCTGTAGTAGCTAGCAACAGGACAAGGGATAAGAGGATGAAGCTGGAACACAAAAAGTTCCATTTAAACATAAAAACCTCATATTTTACTGTGAGGGTGACAGAGCCCTGGCACAGGCTGCCCAGGGAGGATGTGGAGACTCCTTCCTTGGAGGTTTTCAAGACCTGTCTGGACGCATCCCTGTGCAACCTGATCTGGGTGGACCTGCTTCTGCAGGGGGGCTGGACTATATGATCTCTAAAAGTCCCTTCCAACCCCTACCATTCTGTGATTCTATAATTCCATGACTAATTTTATGAACTTCATTAACTCAGTTAAACAAAGTTTAATTCTAATAAAGAAGTATAACAGAAGATTCTTTTTTAAGATTTACTTCCTTTGTAAATGTATCACTCCTGTATTTCCTGTACTTATGGGAAAGAAAAAAGATGGATTCTCTGTTAGTCAGTAACAATGGCCCATCGTTGCATCCTTTAACTTTGAAATTGCTTGTAAAGGTGGTTGTTATATAGCTCTTTTCCTGTTATGTGACTGTAGTGCATGTGATTTGTCACCAAACTGGTTTTAGACCGGGCTACTTTGCAGGGTTTCCACTGGCAAAAGTGTTTAGTGATTGATTCCTTCCTGACCACTGCAAGCATCCCTCAGGAGTATTCCTGGTACCTGTTATAGTAGATCTGACCTACCCTTTGATGCAGTTGAAATCTGTTCTTTGCAGCTTTCATGGCGTGAATATTCAAGTACTTTATTAAGTCTGAAGCAAGTGATTATCCAAATGAATTGCAGGACATTTCCTCTAAATGTGAAAAGCCATATTTTACTCAATATGTCTGTGCCTTCCGTCTTCCTTTTCTCATAACCTCTTTAACCTTCTTCCTCCCCTTCCACTCTATTTCAGATGTATGGCTAAAAAATAATCATCAAAAGATCTCACATCAGAAAGCATGGTATGCAACTGGTTTCTTTCGTGACCATCTTGTTATTATGAGGAAAAGGACAGGAAAAATGGAATGTTTCTGGTTGGGAAACTATATTCTGCTTTCAGAATAAGTGACCAAAATTATTTCAATGTGTTCTACTAAGGTTTTGTCAGGTCAGCTTCTGCCTGAATCACTAAATATCTTAGCACTGAAACACAAAGCCCCCAGCATTTTTCTAGCAATACCTTCCAATTGTGATGTAGAGAACAAACTAAATCAGCATGGTATTTTTCTGGTCTCATATTCTCTCATGAACACACAACATGACTATGTCTTTAACATATAAACAGTGTACTGTTTCCAGGAGATGGAGACACTTCACAAAGCATATAGTGGTTATTAGATGATAACTGTGTGGGCTAGACAGAAAGTTCCCAGGGAAAGCTATTTAACTTTTTGAACCAATCCTGTATCACTCTTCTTGCTTGCACCATATATGAGAATTCCTCTTCCTTTGTTTTAAATCCTTTTGATAACAAAGAGTGATTTCAAGTGTGTGGTGTGCTGTCTTTCTTGCAATATAGTTAAGAGGAAGTTATCAAAAAGCACTGAGGTACACTAGAAAGTGAAAGAAATAAAGACAAGAAAACTCTACAGTGTGTCAGACTAAAATTAATTCTGTTTACCCAAATTCATAGTAGATATTAAGCCAGGAATTTTGAATTAGTAATTGAGTTCCTGTCTGATATTTTTAATGGCATTTTGGTTACAAACTGCTTTGTTATTTACATTTACACTCAGAAATGCGAAAACTGGTCTGCTTCTCAGAGTAGTCTTGAAGTGTCATAACTGAGCTCTTGAAGAGCAAAGTATGTGCTAATAGTTATCTGTTTTAGAAAACCTTGACTTGACATGTTAGAGTTTCCTGTTTTGGCAGGGGGAATAGGGGTGTTGGTTGGTGTGTGTGTATGAGTGCAGATTGAGTGGGACAGTAGACAAGGAAGAAAAGCACTTTGCTGCAAACTTGTTCCATTTCTATTTGTCTAACATCTTCCCCTGGCCTTTTTTCTTTAATGAAAGTTGAAAACGTAATGTAATGGATTTCTTTAATATAAAGAAGCTGAACAAAGTTACTGTCTTATAAAATCCTATAGGTATACAGAGACCTGTTTTTCAGCCATCTGTTTCACAACAGGCTTCCTCTTTGGATAGTGATTAAAAGTCATCAAATGGATAGCACTGGAAAAGATGATTCTTATCATAAGGAGTTCAGGCATAGTCCCTCCAGAATTTACAAGCCTAAACTCTTTGAAAACGGTGTTACTACAGGAGATAAGAGGACAAGCATGGCCACAAATCTTTTCTCCCACACAAAACCAAAAATTAACATGGTTGTAAGTTTTCACTTCCATCTTGTTTATCTCCCTGGGAACTGGACAAACAATTTTTTTTTGTTTTACAACTGTCTGTATATAATATGTGAAAAACAATTTGCAGCAAATGTCAATGGTAAGCAAAAGAGAGTGTTTTTGAGAACAACTGCAATCCAGAGACTAGGAATATGGGAGAAAACAGTGGTTAGTGTACTTAGAACCTCAATAAAAATATGACCTAGCTATGAAGAAACCAGCATGGAAGATGAGAGGTAAAAGACAAGTGTAGAAATGATAAATGGCTCTAGGGTCACTAAAAAAATAAGTGATTCCTTATATAATTAAAAAAACCTGTCTTAATGATAATTTTTCTGATTCTAAGTAAGGGTTATATGATTTGAGTACAAAAGTTATATACTCCTAACAAGAAGAGAAGCATATCATTAAGAGATGGTTAGATAACAACCTAGTGTGACAGAGCTGTCTAGTGACAGCATTGAAATCCCGAGTCTTGGTGTCACCTAGCTAGCAAATTTGCCTGCATTCCCCAGCATATCCTTCTTTGAAATGTTAAGTCCTATTTGCAGACCTGCTGTCATAAAGCTATGTTGAGAGTCAGTGGGAAGAAATAACTTGGTGCAATAGATATTTTGGGAGATGCTGACAGTGCTAGACGATGCCAATTCAGTCTGGTGTACTCAAACAATCTTTTCTCCAAGTGAGCAGGGGAAGGAGAAGGTGCATGAGGGTGGTATTAGTGATCAACATATTTTTTTCTGGCGTCTATAAGAGATCTGGGGATATTTTCCTGTAGGAATGTGTTTAGGTTTATGGTCTTGTTTCCTTATGCAAGTAAGTGACTGTGTAAGCTAGCAACCTGAGTTGAATAGCCAGTGCTTTAGGTCTTTCACATGCTATGAATACAGTAAGAGCACTCAACCCTTCTGAAGATATGCAAATGTAGGCATTTAAAAGATTTACATTCATCTTTCACAGGCCTCAGAAATATAAATATGAAATATCCAGAACCTTGTCACTTCAGTAATAATTAAGCTGATGGCCTATTATGTTCGATTGCAAATCAATATAGTATCTTTTGGTGCCACTTGAGTTCTTGAGGGTTGGCTTGGGGCCAGCACTAGTTATACAATTGAAGAGCTGCAGCTGCATCGAAAACTTCTCTGCCATTTCCATTCAGAAAGAATAGACTGGTAACAATGGTGGCCAGCCTCTTCATAGTAATTGTGTGCAAGTACACATTTTGAAATAGTGTTTTTGTTCAGCAGGTGCTGTTATTTTAGTTTAATTTGAATTTTGAAATATGTAGGAGAGAAGGGGCCTAATCTTAACAGCATCTAACCTACAGCTGTTCAGAACAGGGCAGCAAACAGCATATGTTGCTTAGATAAAAATCATAATTGCTTATTCTTCCTGGCGTATTAGCAGACCAGAACTGAGCCTCAGAAATTATCTAGCATTTTCAGGCTTTTACTTTACAAAGTGACCTACAATACTCTGGAAGAACAATTCTAGAACATCTGACTGTAAGTTTTCCCACAGGCAGCTACTTGGTTTTACATCAGAAAAAAACAGAATGGATAGATAGTTCGCTAAAACTATGTCAGAAGTACTGACTAGTACTAGAAATATCATTAAAGCAATGCAAAGTCTCTATTATTTCAGTCCACTGAAAAAGCTGGGGAAACATTGTAAAACGGTGATTTCTTGGGAACTTTGTCTGATTACCTATTCTCCTTTTAAAGGAAAGAGTTTGAGGAGGACAGAAAAGTCACACAATAATATTTACTGAGTTTTTGTGCAGATTTTTTTTTTTTTTGACCTCTTGTTTGGAGATTTAAAATCAGAGATAAGTTACTTGTATTTCTTGAAAGAAATCTGACTGTAAGTATATTATTAAAATGGTGCTGACAATGATGCATACCTTGAAAAGTAATGGACATGAATTTTAAGCATTCCAGATCATCTGACAATACTTGCATGATCTAAACTAAGGTACAGTATTTAGCTCTTTGTAAAGATCAGGGCTTAGATGAGAATTCCATGTGAATGAACATCTTTGGAATTCAGACATTGTTATTTAGATGCTTTAAACTTGATCTTTTTCCTCATGAGTGTCTGCTTATGCCCAAGTCTTCCTGTGATTGTTACAGAGTGAATACCATATAAATTAAGTTGTACAACAGCTTGGCCTAAGCAAATTCATTAAAATACCTCAATGACCATTCCATACATCTGTAGTACTATTTTCTTCTTTCTCTTTTGGAATTTTTAAAAACAATAGGAGAGTTTTTTCCACAACCGATGTCTTGTAAGCTTCATGTAGTAATTTTAGCTATAATTTAATTTCAATGAAGATCCTGAGGGAAGGAAGAGATATATGTGTTACTGTACTTCTTGTCAGCCGCACTGAAGATGCTGGTTTTGAACTAACCTCTGAGGAAAACATGAAATAATACTCTTGCAATTCAGCATGCAAATAAAAACAAAGAAGATGGTTTCTTCATGAAATATTTCCCTGGAAACCCAGGTTAAAGGAAAAAAAGTATGATACATGAGACAAGTACTCTCTGTTTTTGATAAAATAACTTATTTTTAAAAATGAGATATGTTTTTCCTAACACTTTCCAAAGGAAGAAAGTCAAAAGTACTGTGCAAGATTATTTTTTTTCATACAGCTTCTGGGAAAGCTGATTAGGTGAGGTACTCTGCTAAGAAAATAAAGAACTACTAGTCAAGATTATAGTCAGTGGCAGCCTTTGCTGCAGTGACTAGGAAATAGTGGAATTTAAGACCTGGAGGGAAGAGATGCATGCAAGCAGCAGTAAACCCCTTAGTTTTCGCAGTACTTCAGTTTATTTACGGAATTGGAACATGAAGTCCCATGGGAGGCTGCCCTTTAGGTCAGAGAAAGTGATTCATTATCAACCTCCTCAAAGCACAACAATGACATATTCCGTTGGACCAGAAAATGAGCAGGTGTGGCAGAAGGCTATCTTAATTTAACAGTGAGCTGCTGACCGGGGTGGAGTGTAAAAGAAAAATGTATCAAAGATGGAAGCAGGGACAGGCTGCAACAGAGAAGCCTACTTGTAGACATAAGAATATAATTAGGAAGACCACAATTAGGACGGAGATAAAGCTGACAAGAGATGGCAAGTCAAGGTCTTCTACAGGTACGTTGGCAACAGAGATGACAATAAAATTTTTATCCTGTTACTGAATGAGGCTGGTAACCTTGTGATGGTCTACTCAATGCCCTTTTTTCTCAGTCTTTACCAGCAAGATCTTCTCTCTAGCTTTATAGATCTCTGGATCTGATAGTAAAGTCTGGGAGAGAAAGGTACTACCTATAGCAGATAAAAATTGAAGTAGAGTTCAACTAAGAATGCATGGAGGCAGGCGGAGTGCCTCTGAGGGTGCTGAGGAAGCTGACTCACTTAGGAAGCATTTGTCTTCTTGGAAAGGTAGTGTTCACTGGGGAAAGACCCCGAGTTCTGCAGAAAGACAAATGCTATATGCCCATAGCATCAAAAACAGGCAATAAAAAGGATCTAAGGAACCACAGCCTGGTTAGCCTAAGAAAATCAATTAGGGAAATGAAGCATATGAAAGCATAGACTTATGAAGAGCAAGTGATTTCTGATTAACCTCATTGTCTTCTATGAGAAGAACCTGCATAAAATTGGAAGACCAGTGTGCATTATCTGCCTTAAATTTAGCGGGACTTTTCACATCTTTACACAGTATCCTGCTAGCCACATTTGAGAGGAATGAATGAGTGGTCTACAGAGTGGTTGGACTATTTGGGTAAAATGTTAGTGGTCTGTAGTTTGAAGTCTTAATTCAAGCTGGTTATCGACGGCCTTCCTCTGAGGCTGATATTTTTTAATGTCCTACACAACACACTGGAACATGTTCTCATCAAGTTCATGAATGACCCAAAATTTGGGTGAGTGGTTGTTTTGATGAAGGTGTAGGCAACCATTTAGACGGATCCTACTGGGCTGGAGAAATGGATTAATATAAACCTCAATGACACTTGAAAAAGACAGATAGCTGTCCGCCCTTATAGCTGGAGCAGAACAGTCTCATCCATCAGTAAGGCTGTGAGTCTTCAAAATCAGAGCTTCAAGATGACAAGAGATTCCTTTAGGCGTTACTTTTCTTATCATTTAGTCTGGAATTCCATGCACTCACAGGCCATTAAAAACTAATCTTGACTTTTCTGCTTGGATAGCTAACAACAGTTTCTGGCCTTCAACTTCATATCACAACAGCTTGATGTACCAAAGAGTTTGTAATAATCTTTCACAGTATGTTTACCCATTTTAGATTTCATGCAAGGACAGAAAATCTATCCTTTCACCTCCAAAGTGACATGTCATTTGTGAGTGCATTGTTTTAGCTCACCTTTAAGCAACAGGCCTAAAAATGTGGCAATCCATTTTTGAAGTTATGCCAGAGTAGACACCCACTGTGACCACAACCATGTGTGGTTCTCCAGTGGAGATTTTTCCTTTCCATACAGTAACACGTAGCTGAGTACATATTTTGCTTTTGTAAATTGAGCATTTTAACATCTTTGAGGATAACTTCTGCTAAATATATATAATCATCAAACTGTATAGCTGCTATAAGAAATTATGGATATGCTTAGAAGAAACTTTGCAAGTAGAACATAAAATGAGGTTAGCATACACACATTTACCAGATACTTCAGCTGATTTCTGAAATGTTGTTCAACGCTGTCTAAAACAATATAAAATAACAATTCCAAGTAATTTCCCTTAATAAAAGATTGTGCTTCTAGAATTAGTAAATTCCAAGCATTGTGATTTTACAGATGGATGCACTTTGAAGGAATATAGTTAGGGCTTTGCTGATGTGTATAGGTCTTCAGTTTTGTTTTGCTGTCAAATAACAGCTGACCTTGGTAACAAAACTTAAAAACCAATCCATTAGCTGATTGATTTAAAGCTCAACATGCTCATTGCCTGCTCATTGCCTGCTGAATATTTTGGAGAATGTCAGCTAAAATGATTTAATCATATTCAAAAACAAAGCAACATTTAAGAAAAAAAGGTTTAACTTACATTAAAAGTTCCTATTACTTTTTTTACACAGATAACATATTTTAGAACTGGTCATTTTTATCTTTGTCTGATTTTTAAAATGTAATAATATTTCCTGAATCTAATTTGTCCTCCATATATTCAGAAACTGAAGGTAGGGGGGAAAGAATCATGAGTGAAGCTACCTGTTGCAATGTACTACTAATGTTGCAATGTACTACTAATGTTGTCAATGTGTTAGCTTATGGTCAGCAGTGGACCTGGAAATCCCAAGTAAGGTCACAAGTTTCACAGTCTTTCTATTGGATATTTGAATAAATGTTACTGTTCTAAAACCACTTGGTGCATCAGCCGGGATTGAATTAAGCAACAGTAATGAGCATCACTTCTTCATAATCACTCTCTCAATCACATCTATGTCTTCAAAGAAAGAAGCAGGGAATTAAAAACCAAACACACGCTCTTCCTACTGCCCCCCGAATTATCTTGCAAAATTATCATAGAATTGTTTCAGCTGAAAGAGACCTTTAAGATCACAGAGTTCAGCCTTTGTCCCAACCCTATCAACCACTAGACCATTCCCCTAAGTGCAACATCCAATCATCTCTTAAACACCTCAAAGGATGCTGACTCCACTACCTTCCTGGGCAGGCCTGATTTAAAGCCTGATTTAAAACAGTCTTATTTGTTATATTCTGAGCAGGGATACATAGTGAGACAAGAGAAAAGAATGAGGAAGTAGGTAAGGGTAGAAAACAGGTACATATATAAACTGATGGAAAGGTCATCTAGTAGGCCTCTTCTTATATTAACACTTCTTGGGTCACGCTTAGTCCAGTATTTTGTGTTGCTTAAATGTATTTTGCCAGGTTATCTGCAGAGTTGACTGAATGAGAGTAGTATGAAGAATCCTATGTGCACTGTATACAGCTGCCTAGTTTGGAGGAACTTGACTTCTCCAAAGAATTATTCAGATCCATAGATTCCAGCTCATAGATTGAGCTGCTCAATGAACAGCAAGTACTTCTGTAGACTCCTGTACTCTGAACTTGCAGAGGAATTATTTTAGTGACTAAATCCTCTCAGTCTGACTTAATAAAAACTGAGCCACAAAAATCTTACGCAGATTTTCTAGAGTAACATATATAATTAAGAAATAATATAATGATAATTACTTTGATCTTTCCTATTCAGCATCCCAGTCCTGGATGTTCTGTTGTCCCTCTGTAGTTCGTTAGAACTGTCCAGACAGTGTAGTACTATATTTCTAATATCTACTGTTACAGGATGTGAGCCTGGATCTCATTGCACTTTTCTTCTCTCTGTTAAAGACTACACTGGTGAAGTTTCTCATGGTTCCACATTTAGCATTTCAAAGCCTTTTCTGAAATTTTATAGCCCATTTGAGATCACCAAAAGATGTGTTGGGCAAATATCCTTTGATTATAATTCTACTTCTTCAGAAACTGGGGATATACTGTGGAGAACAGAGGAAATTTTGAAGAAAACTGGCAGCATGCATCAACTAAAAAAAATATTAACAAAAAAACCCATCAATTTTTCTAGGACAATGAAATAAATTAGTTATTAATTATTTCAGCCAGAAATTTTGAAGCAGGAGACTGAAGATAGCCAGCATATTTCACCTTCAATGAGATTGCTTGTTGATGACAGGGAGGGGAGGGATTGTTTTGTTTTTTTGGGGGGGGTTTGTTGTTGTGGTTTTGAGGGGGGGGGAGTGGTACAAATATGATCAATCAATATTTTACAAAATCCTTTTCCCTACTAAAACAGATTCTACTACTCAGTTCATTCCTCTTTTTCACTAACAGATCTCCAGCTGGCCTGGGAGGCTTATCACCTCTATCTGATTATTAACAGTCCATTTGCTTAAGTACCTGCTATAATTACTTTGTATGGTTCCTCTGAGAGATGCTTCATTTAAGGAACTCTAGGAAAAGTTCTGGTCTGAGGGACAACCACACAGTCACATACCTGCCACCTGCTAGCATCCCTTAAGCCAAAATAAGTTTGTAGAAGGGAGAGATCTTGCACTCTATATTTTAAAGATTTTCATTTCCCGTCTCTCTTCACACTCCCTTCTCCCTTTTTAAGCTGCCTTTTTTTTTTTTTTTTTTTTTTTGGCTTTAGCTCTTTACAGATTATCAGCACTATATTCTGATACTAGCTGCTGTTCTAAATTTTGCAGGTAGGATATTGTGCCACATATGTAAACCAGAGAGTTTACATAAACTGAATTTAAAAGAACTTGGATAATGATAGTTGGACTTTTTGCTAGCCCAAAGAAGCTGTTCCTTTACAGGAAGCACAAGTGTCTTGCTTCACCTTGGCATGTTCAATGCATTGTCTCTTATGACTCTTGCAGCAACATAGACTAGAGAACAATCTTTAAAGTTATTCTGTAGAATAGCTAAGAAGTTATAGTAAAATATAATCTTTAGTATATTATGTTAGAGATTTTATTTCCTGATTTTTTATTTGAGTTTCCTTTTCTGGAGATTCACAGCTCTTATTTTCTGTAAACTTTATCTAAAATGTTAGTGAAATGAAATAATTAGTTTTCTTATTATCCCTTTTAAACAAAAAATACCACATCTTTCACATGACTTCAATTAATTTATTTGATAAAGTTAGGACCAGGTTAACTCAGCCTCTGTATATTCTTTTCACAAATTTCACCTGAGTTTTGGGTTTGTAACAGACCTATAAATGAGCAGACTACCTAAGTTTGTACCCAGATGCATATTTTCCTGAAATTATATTCTCCGAGATTTCAAGCTTTTTAGGCTCAAATCAGTACAACAGAATGGGATGAGAGTCAAAACTAGATTTGAGAATGTAAATATGATTATAAAGAATGATGAGTAGCCTTTCCCTTTTTTCATAAGAAATTATAGTACTTAAATAATTTGTTTCTCTCACGAATCTCTTCCTGAGTGAGGGTGTTATACTAAGCCTATCAAAAACTCAGTGGATTTAGGTACAAATAATATGGTTCAGACTTCATGTTTCTTTTTTTTGTGCCCATGTTTCTAAAAACAATCAAAAAAACCCTGAACAAATCAAAATCACACTGCTATATTGTATTAGGTTTAATAGATTCACTAAGATTTCTGAATGTTATTCAACTGCTATCTTCTATAGGAGAACAGCAATGGGATATTCATCCATTAGATTTGATCGTAATGACTACAGGTATTGAAGAGAAAGAAAAACAAGGAAAATAATTATTATGCTTAAGTTAGCCAGTATGGAATGTGTTGAGCACTTCTTCAGTCATTTTAAGGCACCACAATGCAAGTGCAGTAGGTCTTGTGGCCAGTAAGAGTTATACCTTCTTATTTCTATCTTAAATATATTGGTCAAATAAGTACAGTACATTGAAAACAAATTGTGAACCCACAGGTGAGGCAATAGTACACTTGTCAGAACAAAAGGGTGCCATAAAAATGGTTTTCAGCAGGGCATTATATAATTTGTACTTCTTTTGTAAGCCTTTTCTTAATAGTTCTCAAAATAAGAGTTTACATTGAAGACTGACAGAAGTTGAACTGGAGAGGTGTGAGCAACATTACTATGGCAACAGTAAATGTTGAGTATGTGAAGAGGCAGGTGAGACCCCTGTGGATCATCAAATGCCAACCTGGCTATTATAATGAATGGTAATTGGTTAAATTATTTATCATTCTGTTGCTTATCTCTCAGTAACTAAATGGCCTTGCAGTTGCTATAGAATTACTGAATGACTGATGGTCTGTTTTCTCCTTGTGAGTTTTGTAGAGTCTTGTCTCTCACAATAACAAGAAGGGAGTTTAAAGCTCTCTTACCAATCATAAGTCCTGTAAGGTGCTGAATGTGTTTGATTCATTGATTTTTTGTAATGAAGTTGACATGTTGAGTTCCTTTGAGATTTGGTCGTCGGGATAATATAAAACAAAGTATTGCTGCCATAAGAAGCTGGCCTTTGGTTAAGGTAACAATCTGAGATTTAAGCTTTGTTTATGTTCTTTGTTAAACCAACAGAGAGCTTGGGTTTGTGCTCTAACTTATGTATTCAGATTACTAAAAGCTGTCATTATCGCTTTTACCTGCATGGGTTCCATGATGAGCGGTAGTTTGTCCACTTCATTCAACTCTGTTCTTCTCTTTGAACAGCTGCTGAGTTGCAGCCATGAGTCATGTTTGAGAGAGGCTCATAATTGCCTCTGAGCTGTTAGGTGCCACTTCTTTACTGAAATCAAAGCCAAGTGCATGTATCTCCTTCATTGCTTGAAGCTGCAACTTTGCGTCTTGCCTGGGAAAGGGATGCCAATAGCCAATCCTTCCCATAGGCATGAGGACTGCAGTCCTGCGTCCATGCTCAGTTTCAATTATGAAGTTGCAGCTAACAGCTACAGCTTCTCCTCTGAGACTGGAACTATAGTTTACCACCTCTCCGTTATGGTGACACAAACTCCAGTATGGGTTGAGGAGTATTTTAACTCTCACTGCTTAATGCTAAAAGAATTTGACTCCAAATAAAGGAAAAGGAGAACTTGGCACTCTTAATTTATGTTCACTTGTCAGTTCTTGCTTCACTCAATCTACAAACACCCAATTCTGACTTTGAACACAAAAGGGCAATAGATTTGTTAGGTTAAGTCTTCTGGATCAGACTAGATTTGATCTCTGTTATAAACATAGACTAATGAAATACAGATTCACTTTTGGATTTGGCCATTAGCTTTGTACGTGAACTTGAAGAAATCACTTTCTGTGTTTCCACATTCCATCTGTAAATCTTGCATAACACTTTCTTTTGTCCTCCTTTGTCTAGATAGTGTGTTTAAACTTAAGGATGTCAGTGACAGTGGCAGATTGTTTTTGCTGTGTATTTCTGCTAGACTTGGCTCATTAGATTGTCTGTTTGGAGTTGCCCAAGTACTATCATAGAATGTTGAATTTCAGTATTGGAACATACAACTCTTTCTGGTAGTCTATTTTATACTGTATTTGGTCCTCTCTGCACTTGGCTATACTAAGTGCATACTGGCAAACAGTTGGACAGATTCATATGACACAAGAACTGCATCAGATATGCCAATTAACTGAAACAGCTTTTGAACTAGTTATGAAAATGGTTTATGAATTTTCTTCTGGGCTATAGAACCAAAGTCATTCTTGTAACTTGGTATTTCTGATCAAAAAAAACCTGAAAGCAGTTATCAATAGATGTGAATATTGTCTTTCTCTTCTTTCAGCTATGATAAATGTCAGCTTTTATATTGTAGACTAGGGCTAATGTTAAGCAGACTCTGGGTTACAAAGCACAACGTGTTCTTCATTTTGGACAATAGTACAACTGTAAGCTTGAAGTGGCTGGCAGGAGTTCTAGAAAGAATAAATTCTCTGGGGAAGTGCTAAAGTGAATGGTGATATGAGTTAGACTTCTGATCTTTCAGTTGTAAATGTAGTTGAATTTTGGAAGAGGCTATGAGGTAAGTAATATCTTGTCTTCTGTTTATTTTTCAGACATTTCTGGGTGTCTGTATTCAAGTAACATCTTTCAGTCAGGTTTAGATAAGAAGAGCACGGGCACAAAAATGGGATTTTTTATGAAATTGATAAGGTCCTGTAAGAGGAACCAGTATTTTTTCTAGAAGCAATAGATTCCCTCACTTAAATTTAAGTTTAGAATTAGAATAGAGGCTAGGGTATAGGAAGCTGAGGTTGAGATGTATGGATTGGCATGTACTTAAGAGACTGAAACTAAAGCTTATAGTAAGTTTTAAGATTGTCTTCTTGCATTTCACTCTAGTCTTGAGTCCCTCATGTCTGGAATTGCTGTTGAGGGAATAGGGTAAGGACTAGGAATAAGACTGTTTCAAACAAAGCCCTGTGTTGTTTCCTGTAGGTCTAAGTACAGTATCGCTACTCTTAAATGACTTTTAAGGTTTTCTGTTCTTTGAAGATGGCTAGGGTGATGGGTGTTTAGAATTATCACTGTATTTTGCTTTGGTTTCATTTCATAGAATCATAGAATAGTAGGAGTTGGAAGGTACCTTTAGAGACCATCTAGTCCAACCCACCCTGCAGAAGCAGGTTCACCTAGATCGGATTGCATAGGAATATGTCCAGATGGGTCTTGCAGACCTCCAAGGAAGGAGACTCCATAGCCCCTCTGGGCAACCTGTTCCACTGCTCCATCACCTTCACAGTGAAAGCTAGCTACTATATTAAAAAGGGATGTCTCAACCTCCTGATACCCACCCTTTAGATATTTGTAAATGTTAATAAGATCTCCACTCAATCTCCTCTTCTCCAGACTAAACAGCCCCAGTTCCCACAGCCTTTCCTCATATGAAGATCTTCTATTCCCCTGATCATCTTGGGGGCCCTATGCTGGACTCTCTCCAGCACTTCCCTGTCCCTCTTGAGCTGAGAAGCCCAGAACTGGACACAGTACTCCAAATGAGGCCTCATCAGGGCAGAGTAGAGAGGGAGAAGAACCTCCCTTGACGTGCTGCCCACACCCTTCTTCATGCATCTCAGGATGCCATTGGCCTTCTTGGCCACGAGGGCACATTGCTGGCTCATATTTAGCTTATTATCAATCAGGACTCTCTGCAGAGCTGCTCTTAAGCAGTTTGACCCCCAGCCTGTACGGGTGCATGAGGTTGTTCGTTCCCAGATGCAGGACTCTTCACTTGTCCTTGTTGAACCTCATGAAGTTCCTCTCTGCCCAACTTTCAAGCCAGTTGAGATCCCACTGAATGGCAGCACAGCCTCTGGGGAATCAGCCAGTCCTCCCAGTTGGGTGTCATCAGCCAACTTGCTGAGGGTACACTCTGTCCCCTCATCCAGGTCATTGATGAAAACGTTGAACAAGACTGGCCCCAGAACCAATCCCTGTGGAACTCCACTGGCCACAGGCCTCCAACTCGATTCTCTGCCATTGATCACCAGCCTCTGGGCTCTGTCATTCAGCCAGCTCTTGATCCACCTCACTGTCCACTCATCCAAGCCACACTGCTTGAGCTTTCTGATGAGGATGTTATGAGAGACAGTGTTAAAAGCCTCGATGAAGTCAAGGTAGATGACATCCGCTGCTCTCCCCTCATCTAGCCAGACGGTTATGCACTCATAGAAGGATATGAGGTTGGTCAAACAGGATTTCCCCTTGGTGAAGCCATGTTGACTCCCCCTGATAACCATCTTTTCCTTCATATGTTCAGTGATAACATTCAGAATGAGTTGTTCCATCCCTTTTCCAGGGATGGAGATGAGAATGACTGGCCTGTACTTTCCTGGGTCGTCCTTCTTGCCCTTTTTGAAGGCTGGTGTGACATTGGCCTTTCTCCAGTCCTCAGGCACTTTGCCTGTCCTCCATGATTGTTCAAAAATGATGGAGAGAGGCTTAGCAATCACATCAGCCAGCTCCCTCAGCACTCTAGGATGCATCCCATCAGGACCAATTGACGTATGAGCATTAAGCTTAGCTAACAAGTCTTTAACCTCCTCTTCTTCCACCCAGGGCAAGTCCTCTGCTGTCCTGGCCATCCTGTTATCCTTGCTGGACTGGGCTTCCCGAGCGTCGACCTTTGCCATAAAGACTGAAGCAAAGAAGGCATTCAGTACTTTGGCCTTCTGTGCATCCTCAGACACCAGGACACCCTCAGTGTTCAGCAGCGGGCCCACATTCCCCCTCACCATCCTTCTGCTGCTGATGTACTTGAAAAATGCCTTATTCCTGTCCTTAACATCCCTGGCTAAATTTAATTCTAGAAGGATTCTAGCCTTCCTAGTTGCAGCCCTGCATGCCCTGGCAATGTTCCTATACTCTTCCCAAGCAGCCAGCCCCTGTTTCCACCTCTCATAGATGACTCCCTTCTGCCTGAGTTGTCCCAGCAGATCCTTGCTCATCCATGGAGGCCTCCTACTTCCTTTTCCTCCTTTCGTGCACATTGGGACACACTGATCCTGGGCTTGGAGAAAGTGGTGCTTGAAGACTTACCAGCTCTCATTGGCACTTCTGTCTAGAATCATATTCCATGAGATGCGTCCAAGTAGATCCTTGAAGAGGCCAAAGTTGTCTCGCCTGAAATCCAGGGTCACGGTCCTGCTTTGTGTTCTGCCTCTTCCACACAGGATCTTGAACTCTACCATCTCATGGTCACTGCAGCTGAGGTTGCCTCTAACCTTCACATCCCCAACCAGGCCCTCCTTATTCATCAGTACCAGGTCCAGCAGCACACTCCTCCTTGTTGGTTCCTCAATCATCTGCGACAGGAAGTTGTCGTCAACAATCTGTAGGAACCTCCTGGACTGTGTGTGCTTGGCTGTGTGACTGTCCCAGCAAATATCAGGGTGGTTGAAGTCCCCCATGAGGACCAGGGACTGTGATCGTGAGGCAACTCTCAACTGATCGTAGAAGGCCTTGTCCACATCCTCCTCCTGATCAGGTGGCCTGTAGTGGACTCCTACAACAATATCACCTGCCTTGCCCTGGCCATTAATTTTTACCCAGAAGCACTCTACCTGCTCCTCATCCCCACCCAGGCACAGTTCAGAACACATTAATTGCTCCCTCACATAAAGAGCAACTCCACCTCCACGCCTTGTCAGTCTGTCTGTCCTGAACAATACATAACCCTCCATGGCTGTGCTCCAGTCATGGCAGCTGTCCCACCACGTCTCTGTGACCGCAATGAGGTCGTAGCCCCACATCCACACCCACATCTCCAGTTCCTCCTGCTTATTCCCCAGGCTGTGTGCCTTGGTGTAGAGGCAGCACAGGGGCTTACTCAGACACACAGGTTTCCCTGGATGGGTGTAGGAGGTTCCTCCCTGGTTTGGCTCTTTCTCAGGGTGGTCAGCCTTGCGTATCTCAGCCCAGTGTGCAGATGAAGGGCATTTATCATTGCATTCCCTGTCCTGCCCTGTTTCCCAGCTACAGGGGACAGCTTGTTCTGTTTTGCTTCTCTCCCCACCCCTCAAGTCCCTTAGTTTAAAGACCTCTTTTTTCATTTTTTTCATTTTTTTTAAAAAAAGAACTAATAAAGTTTAACCAAGGACGAGATTAAAAAAATACTGCTACATTGCACACTTTTAAAATCAAGTCTAAAGTTCACAAGCTTATTCCAGAGGATCGTGGGATTCAGCTAATTTCAAGTCATGAAGTCTGACATAAACTAAGGTTAGGTGCAGTATTTTTGAGTATTTTATTATTTTAATTGCACATAGGAATGTGTTCTCTATGGTAGAGATTCATGTTGCAGTAAAGAACAGTTTAGGAATGGGTGGCTGAAGCAGTAATCTAATCCTCTTAGGTAAAATGAGTGAAGATATTGGGTCATGTGAATGGTTTGCACTTACGTCATGTAACAATTATTTCCCATCCTTCTGTTCAAAGGAAAGGTTAAGTTCAGGGCTGGACCTGAGGACATTCTGGGGCTGAGAAAACTTTGCCGTTAACAAATTCAGTCAGACTGACAGACAAAAACTAAGAACATCTCATGAATCTACAATCTCATGTTTCTGATTATAATTTTATATAAAATATCTTTTCAAGTGGGGCTGCCTGTTTAGGTCTTAGAAATTTTGAACTTTCAGAGTATGACTTATCTTGATTTCTGTCAGCTCTGCAGATTTTATCTGACATGAATGTGACAGATTCAGCTTATTCTTAACATGTCATTTAGCAGTGATTTCCTAAAATTTCTCATTTTATGGATGGGTTAGGATTTTAGAGAGAAGGGATCACAGAGATGGCATTATTTCTGTTTTTTTCCTAGTCCAGAATTAATAGATATGAATGTTTCATTTTTAATTTTGAGGAGCATTTGGCTGGGCAGGAACTAACAACACAAGATGTGTGTGATGCAGTGGTGCATAACTTTTTCCTGAGAGAGTTTGGCTCTATCACTTCTGTCTCGCATGTGAGAGTTCTAAGCAGCAGTTTATAAAGCAGGAATATGTTCTCTTCCCATGAAGTAATTACATATTCATCGATCTGAAAAGGTAAACAAGAAGGAACTTTATGATCCAGTGGTTGGGATATTACTGTGAAGACAGATGGGTGAATCTCTACCTGCTGCTACCATGACTATTTGGAAAAAAATGTTCAGATGTTTTGGGTAGAGGGAACTAGAACTCTGTAACTTCTCTACCTTCCAGTATTGCCCTCCTAAGCAGTGGATCATGAAGTGTTCTTCCTTTGGCCTATTAATTCATGCAGACTGGAAATAAGGAATCAAAGTCATAGAATCATAGAATGGTAGGGGTTGGAAGGGAACCTTAGAGATCATCTAGTCCAACCCCCCTGCAGAAGCAGGTTCACCTAAATCATGTCATATAAACTATACCTTCGTAGTTTGAAAAAAATCTTGGACTGTAAGATTACGTCTTCTGAAACAGAGATGAAATCATTAGACTTAAAAACCCAAGGTCTTCTACATTCTGAGAAAGTATTCTAAGCACTTTTTTGTTCAGGTACAGAGAATAATATGTGGCTTTGTTTTTGTGAAGTTTAAATAGGCTCTGAGAATGCATACCACAGTAGAGCCTGCAAACAGAATAATTAAAGAAATATTTACTTAATGAATTCTTGCAATACATATACATGTTAGACTGCTCATTGCTACCACAGCACACACAGTGTTAAGAACACTTAGTGGCAGGCTTTTTTAGATCTATAGTAGTAGACCTGTAGAGACCTTTAACCCTACAGGGGTTAGGCAATAGCGGACAGAAATTAAATGGCATAGAGTCCAAGGACTGAGCTGACAGGCAGATAGACATATTTCTTAATCTAGGTTGCTCCACCCCATACACCCTTAATATGTGTATAGTAGTAAGAAGACTAGTCCTGCTTTAGGCTGATTTTTCAAACTGTTTTAGAGTTTGTCTCCTAAACAGCAACAAGAAAAATCCTCAATAAAAAGTGAGAACTGCAATTTAGCTTGAATTTAATCAAGGGGAAAATTCAACTTGTTTGGATTTGGTTTTTTTTTTACTTATTATTTTATTAAAGAAAACATAAAATAGATGTAAGAGAAGAATTGTCACATATTTTGTGTTAAACTGATTTCAGCCTCTAGGATATCTATCAAACATACCTCTTACAAAACCAGGAAATTTGAGACAATATACATTTAAGGGATGCCAGTAAAGAACCTGGATATTAAAATTTCTAGTTCTCATCTTTTTGAGGTAATTACAGAGATGTCTTGAAAATGTGATTACACATCGAAAAGATAAGTCAAACAAGTCAGCAAACAGGTTAAAAAGACAAAGAGAAGAGACATATCAAGCCCCTTCAGTTAATTTCTACCTCAATTTCTGGACATTTGTTTGATGTGTTACGTATAAATCTATTTTCTACTTCCCATTCTGATTAACTGCAAATGTGATAAAGATATTTGTATTGCTTCAAGCACATCTATCACGATATCATTTGACATGCTATAAATGGAAGAAGAAAATGTCAAATGACTGAAGTAATTATACTTCAATATTACAAGGGAGAAAATATATACTTGAAATGGAGCTTGTTTTTAGTGAGTAGAGAAGCATTTGAATTCAATTCTTGATGTAGAGGTGTTTCTGAGAAAAGCATACTCTGAAACAGTAAAAAAGCATCTCCTGACTTATTTGAAGTCAGGGACTGCAATTTGGCATCTAATAGTAAACATAACAGGTTGTCCTGGACTCAAACTCTGTAATAATATATGAAAATATGTATAATATGTATAATAGAATCATCTTGTCTTCAATGTAAAAATGCACTGGGAATCATTAAATGAGGCTGAACGTTAGTATTAACAAAAATATCTGGTTTATACATCACTATAAATCAAGATTTTTCAAACTTATTTAAAAATATTTTAATATAAATTTATCATTACCTGTCAGGACTTCTATTTTTTAAATTTCATTACAGATCTAGAACTCTTAAAAGTTAATGTTGTTTACCCTCGGAAGTTGAAAATACATTCCTTTCTAAGGAAGTGTTCGTCTAAGAAATAAGAGATACAGTATTTTGTATGTTTTAACATGCAGGCAAAATCTCCAAAGAAACTCTGCAAACTGTGGTTTATTTACAATGTTGGGGTTTTTTTAAGCAAATATATTTATGGTATGGGATGGTGAAGGTATTGCTCACAGACTGTATGTTTAAAAAAGAAGCCAACTTTTTCTGACTGTCAATATTGTGCATTACAGACTGTGAAAATCAAAAGATCCGATTTTCCGGAGCGATTCAATTGACATTTCCTTTCCACACTCTAGACTTCCAAAATGTTAAGAGTATTGATTAAACATCTGGTATTTTGGTAGATTTCCCATATCTTTAAAAGAACAGCTCTCAAATGGTTTGGAGACTCTGAAGGCTCAAAAGAGGAGCATAATGTTTCTCATTTAAATGTAATTGAACAGAGTTTGGGGGGGAGATAAACTTAAGAAAAAGTTTTATAGATGTTGTGTTCTGAAGAGATATATAAATTAAATAAATACTCCAAGTAGCCTCTCTTTTTATTTGAGATTGCCATCCTTTTACTTATTTGCTATGACTAAAAGAGGAAGACTTTGACATCACATGTTGCTATTGAAATGAAATTCTTTTTCTGGTTGAAATAATGGCATTTTTCAAACTGTCTTCAGTGGGGCTGGGCCTCCCTTTGAGAAATATATAAAACATTTCAGTTTCTTGAGTAAAATTTGAAAAATGTTAACTTGCTGATGTGCTACTGCAGCTTTCGTGTCATCACTCAGATTTATCTGTTATATCTCATGGTTTGGACTGTAGATTCTTGTTAGAATGAGATGATGCAACCTAAGCAAGGATCTTCGGAGAAGGAAAAATTGAATTTTCTGTTTGATTTTATTATGAAAACAGAAGAGTTCTCATCAGAATAAAAAACCCTTCAGATTTTAGATTATGCTCTAATAAATTCTGAGCTTATTAGCAGAGTCTTATGTTCTCAAGAAGAGAGGTAAAAGATTCCTGTCTGTAAAAATTTCCTCTCTACTTGAATGTTTAGCATTCACTTAGCATGCTTTCTCAGCTGTTAAATGTGTAACTTTATTTATGGATGAAAGCCACCACTGCAATGTTCTTCAGCTGCTCCTAAAGTCTGAGGGCTGAATGAATTTCAAAACTGATACATTTCATATGTGTAAGTGCCAAGTCTCAATTTTTAACTCAGGATTCATTTCTCAACAAACCTTTAACCACTCAACTGTCAGCTGTCTGGTTTCTATCTCAGTATACAGTTCAGGAAGTAGTAAAAGGACAGGTCAGATACATGAGCTCTACTGCTCCAGATACAAACTTCTCTCTCTCTTCTTTTTGGCCAATGTTGCTGAATAGTTGGTAATGGAAGCAGCTTTCAAGATGGGCAATGAAGGCATAAAACTCACACTGAGACTTAGTTACTCAATAGGATTTTTTTTACTGTCTTTCTAGGTCAACACCATGAAATGTGAAACAGGGAGCAAGCAGAAGCTTGAAGAAATTGAGTAATGAGGTAATTGTTATATTACTAATGATCTTAGTGTGCTTATGGTTTTAGAAAGACCAGCTTCATTAATAAAAGTAGTGAAAAATATTTACTTTGATAATTTTACATCCAAAGTCATATTTTTATTGAAATCAAAATGTTCTGTTTCTGAAACAGAAATATCTCGGTTTTGCTAATATTTGTAATATGAAAAGTCAAAGTAAATAATTTCTGTTTTTTTCCTGAGGAAAGTAGGTCTTTTTAGTTTTAAATCTTTAATTTCATCTCATTGTTCATATATTTTTTAATTTATATTCATACAATTATAGAATTATTCCCATTACCATTGTAACTATTTAGTAAATGAATCCTAGTTGCAACTGCAGTGGCAGCATTACCACATGATAAAGGTGTTTTCCTAGATTCATGATGAATGGATAGTCTGAGACACAAAAAGTGTTCCCAGAAAGGCTGATGTGTCTTTCTAAGTCTGTGTATTTATTCCTTATTTGTTGAAATTTTACAGTATTTAAAATTCTGCTGAGAGAAAGAGAAACAGAGGTTTTATCAGCAGGAGCGCATATGTACCTTTTTTCCTAGCGGGGCTATACATGTTTCTTGAAGGCTGAATATAGCTCACTGCAAAGCTCGAAGATAACCTGTAGCTAAAATCAACATGAAATCAAAGTTTGAAAGATTTTGAAGCAGACATTGGGAAAATGTTGTTAATTTATGCAGGGTAAAATGAGCATATATTTTAAAGGATAAATTGTTTCGGAAAGAATTTAGCAGTGATAACACTGCTGATACTGCTCAGTTTAAGTAATTATTTCAGATTTTTTTTCAAGGTAGATTCTGCAGTGTTCCCCCCTCCATTGTCTTCAAGGAATTTTGAACTGAGTTCTTACTGAGAAGAAAGAGTTCTGGGATAGCAAAGAACTTTCAGCAGAGATTTGATTTTGCCTGCTTAATTCCAACTCACTTGTTTCTTCTAGATCCTGGAAAAGGTAAGAGAAAACTACCATGACTCAGCTTAATAGAGTAAGTGAGAGTGGTTAAGTCATTTAAAAGCAATGTGGAGTATTATTACTACCCTTGGACTTTTTTTCTTGTTCTTTCAATTTTACTCCAAGAACTAAATGGATCCTTCGAAATCTGGCTAGCTACCAAAGACACGATCAAACATCTGTGCACCAGATGCATAGAGCATTATATCCAGCTGTGTTACTGAGGCTACATCTGCAGAGCACTGCATATGTCAACTGCCATGACCAGCAAGCTTTGGGAATATTATATGTAGGAATTAAAAGTTTGCAGCAGAAGTAAAAGAAATGTGTATTTTGCTTTCAACTTTTTAAAGTGTTCTTTTACCTGTCTACATTCCTTGAGTTGCTTGTGAGCTTGAATTAAGGGAGGGAAACAGCAAGAGATTTTTCACCAGTGAAGACCTAATTCAAGTTGTGATAAATAAAAGAAAAAGAAAATTAGTTTCATCTCCTCCTATATTTTCATTTGAAAGATATACTTTTCTCTTAGAAAATACTATAATGAAAATATTCAGAAAAATAGTCTTTTCTTCCTTTGGAGCTATGGGAGTCCTGTATTTAGGATGAGGAAAATTGAGGAGAGCATTTCCCACCAGAGTTAACTTCGAGAAGAATATGAGAATTTCTTTTTGACTTGCTGAAGCAACGAGGTTTTTAGTAGGATATACTGTAGATTTCTCTACCAAATACTCAGAAGCATATTCAGATTGTGTTGCTAGCTAAAATAACAAAGCTGTATCATTTATCGCAATAATCATTTTACCTATTTCTCTCCTTTCCTTTTCCATTTCCCTCAGAAATCTGTTGCAATGGTCATAAAAGCATAGATAAAAAAATACTTTATCTGTGTAACTTTGATTAGTCCTTCCTAACAGTATAACTCTGCCTTGATAGGGAAGGCATTAGCAAGTTAGCAAAAGGAAATGAAAATATTTTTTTGCTCAAAAAGGAGCAGAAGCACCTCTTGGTGAATGTGGATCAATAATGTGGCTATGTGGATGTGGCTACTCCTTTGAGATAGTAACATTCCTTGCAGTTTTTAAGCAAATATTTTAAAATTCGATCACAAACAAAATAAAGTGCTAATTTCACACTACTGTATGTGTAAACCATTTTCATAGTGATGTGTTTGCCTGTCTAAACTTAGCTGGTATCTTTTTAATCTGTCTCTTGTATTTTTCAGAGTAAGATTGCCTCAACAGCTCCCAACAATTCCCAATTTAGATTTTTTTTTTCCCACAAGAAAAAAAATGCTACTGTAGCATCATGAAAATGTTATTGATTTACTTTTTTTGTTTGTGATGTTGAGTTATTCTATTAAAAGTTATTTAGCTTCAGTAAGCATTTATGTTTAATCAACATTGTGATTTTATTGAACACAATATATCTTCAAAACTTAGCCACATGCAAATATTTTGAAAATTCAAAAGAATTATTATGGAACCATTTTATATATGCAGAGAAAATGCATTCAAACAGTTTTAAACAAAACTATCTAAACCAATGAAGAGATTTTAAGGGAAAGAGTAACATAAACACAAAATGTTTCATTTTATTAATATCTACTAATATCAGACCATTTTTACAGCTAATACATAGTAATTATTGACTACATTTTACATAAAATTTTTCGTAGCTTTGATTCGGTGCTATTTTTAAAGCTTCTTCCTCTCTGTATCCTGCTTTTCCAGTAGTAACAGTTTGATTTTAGACACATCTTGTTCTGCATGTTTGCCTTTTCTGACACTGTCGAGAACAGAAGTGTTGTGGTAGCAGGAGACATGAACAAGATAAAGCACATTTAATCATAGGCAATTTTATCTAGACTCTGAACCTAGTTTGTGTCCAGATAATAATGGGAAACAAGATGAAACATTTTTGTTTCCATTCGACGCAATTTAATAGCAAATATTTCTCCCTAAAGAAATGTTCTTCTAACTTGCTGGTCATTTTCTGTCAAAAATGGAGGTTCCACTCTGCTAATAAGCAACTCATTACATCTACTAGCTGCCTCCTTTTCTGTTGGTTTGTATACTACCTGATCCAGAACCCTAATATAGGAATGGATCTACTGGTGTGGTTAAAGTGACTTGTACATTAAGGAGATGGTAGAATAAAATCCATTAATATGATCTAGAATAAAATTGAGTAGTTGTGTGATGGTTTTGGTTAAATGGTATAAAGTTGCTAAAGTAACTTTTAATTTAAGGAAGAAAAGAAACTGATATTATTAGTATTAGTATTATGATATGAATAATTGCTTTACAGTAGTGAAAATCTAGTCTTTGTCTTTTATATAAAACTCAAGAAACAAAAAAAAACGCTCCACTTGATGAAAACATACTCCACATCTTATGCAAAACATACGTGAGATAAAGTTACTCTAGTCAGAATATGGAAGAACAAAATTGTGTTAAAAAATTACAATGTTCTTACTAAATTTCCAAACTCCCTGTAAACTTCCAGAATATTTCTGTGTTGCTTTAAAATTTTATCACTGTAGTGTTGAAGTGAGACATCAGTCCCAATTGCCTTATGGATCAGCTTTTTTCTCCTCTCTTCATTGCCTTTGACTTCTTCTGCAAGGAAAAAGTAGTAGAAATTTCTGTGCATGGCTCTGTACTTGCTATGATAAAGAAAAAGCACCTTGGAAGCAAAATCGAACTCTTGTAAATAATTTTAATTAATTCATGTTAAAATAGTCAGAAGTCATAAATCTTAATGTCTGACATTTATTTTGCTAGTACAGCCTTGCCTGGAATTTCAGGTCGATGATATTTGTTACTATTGTAATCTCACCAAGTACATCACTCAGAACATTATTGACAGGCAAGGATGGACATGAAAGGTGGCTTCAAGTCTTTGAGCGCAGTCTCTGGAGCCACTATGATTTGCCATGGAGGGCAAATAAAGTGTATCTTAAGCCAGTGAGGTAAGAAATCAGTACATGTAAAGGTACGTCTTTCTTCCTTGTTCACAGAACTTGTCTACAGACATGATTCTGAGTCCTCTGCTGAAGCTTACTTATTCTTCTGGCTTCTACTGTTCTATACAGATGAAAAATGAACACTTGGAATCTCCTTATTTTTAATCACTTTGTGCCGTAGAAGTAGGGTTTTAATTCCTACTGCTTTTGAAGTACAGAAGTGATCTACACTTAGCAGAAATACTTAAGAGATGTTAAAAGTATTCATTGATACATGATGTGCGGTTTCCTACAAGGAGCTGTTACAAGTTCTGCTGTGATCTTAACACTGAGAGAGAAGGCAGGGATTTAGGAATGAATCATTAAATTCCTCGCTGAACAATTATGAACAATCTTCAGAATATATATTTGTATTTTTATGCAACAGCTTTGTTTGGCCACATAGAACAGCTGTAGCTGCTTTTTTTACTTCTTTGCCTGCTTTCCTTTTGGAACACTGACGATGTCAAATTTTAAACCATCAAGCTATTTTCCACCTTTCCTTGAATGGCTCTAAACCAATGATTTTCCTCAAGTCAATACACTCCCGCAATATAGCTAATAGTTGTGATGAAATTTTCTAATCCAAACTGCTTGTAGAAAGAATATAATTTTTTAAAAAATAATTTTATAACAGTTTTAAATTATTTATTGTATGGATGCTAGCATTTGTATGTCCAGGAGACACTTAATTTGAAGGGAGACAGAAATAAATATTTAAAAACTACAAGATGAGATCAGAAAGAATCTCATTGAGATTTCATTAAGATAGTACAACAATTTTACTGTGAGTATGGGAAGTAAGAAATTTTCACCCTAGAATTTTATTTAGCTATTCCTTAAAAATAGTAATGAGTCATTGTTTAAGAAGTTATCATGGGATAATGTAAAGTCTCTATGTTTTCTGTATCCATGGATATTCTATGCCATATTTTCTTCTCCTTCAGATTTGCAGTCATCTTAATTGTCTTGTCAAGACTGGATGGGAATTCTTGGTATTTCACATAACTTTAATTCTTCCTGTTTACATGAGAAATATCTATGTCTAAGGAAGGCGCCGTAAACCTGATATCTTGACAGAATTTTTTTCAGAGTGAGGAAATGTCTAGCTCATCTTAGTTCAAAAATTTTTATTGACCCCTTATCATTACAATTAAGAACTGGTGCACCATTGTCATTTACCTGAAGTTTTTTTGTTTTGTTTTCCTCATACAATTGCTAAAAGGTGCTGTACAATCTTCTGTTTTGAAGATACAGGATTCAAAACCAAAGATCATAGAGATCTTCTAGTGTTTGCATTTTCTGATCCATCACTTTTCTAAGGCCTTTTGTCAACATATAATTTACTCTAATTTTTAAAAAATGAGAATAAGTTTTATATTGCCATTTTCTTTTGCAAGGTAATTTTCATGTGACCAAGAGCAGAATTAGTTTATTTAGCAGTTGTAGAAGTGATTGTAGTCTCTATCTTCCAAAATAAAACCTATGTATCTTAAAATGTAATAAAAATACTATAGTCAGAATAATACTTCTCTCCTCTTTTTTTTTTTTTTTTTTTTTTATCATGGACATATTTAATTTCATTTTCTTCCTTTCTTCCTTTCCTTTTCTAGCAATTTGATCCCTACAAACCTAATAAGTAGAGAGATATTCTGAGTTGTGTGCTAGTGTCAAAGGACAGTGTAAGCAATGCATGATATTACTATAACCCCTCCTTAGCTGCAAGACACACAATTGACTGTAGTGGGATTATATAAATAGTTTCAGATAGCAGTGTTCTTTGTGAGCTGTTTTTAAAGGTAGTCATTCTGGCACAGATTTTTTAAAAAGGGTTATTTTTCATATTAATCAAATTTCTTTTCAAACAGTCTGTTTACACTGGTTTATATAGTAACCGATAGAGGTCACTTACCAGAAGTTCTTTGTGTCTAATACATTAGTGTCATCCTGCTGTACGTGTGGGAGTTCTACCTTAAATTATGGTACATATTTCTCCTTTTCTTTGCTGCTTTTATTTTTGGCTATGCCATAGCACAGTGATCTGATGTGATTAACATCATGCTCTTGTAATGCAGCATTCTTGCTATATGTATGATATTTTCTTTTAACACATTTCATAGAAGGGCAAGTTCTACTTTGCAGAGAGCATCACTGATTCAGAACTGGAAAAATTAATTTATTTGGTCAAAGGTTCCAGGGTCTTCAGTCAAGGGCAGATAATTTCTTAGCATCTGAATCTTTTTGATGGAGATTTTGATTAATGGATTCTTGTTATGTTTTGTTCTATTTTATTTATATTTTAGTTTTATTCTGAATTTCTAAATATCATGGGATTAAACTCAACATATTCTGCATTTGTAAAACAATCACAAATTGTTCCCTTGCAGCCTAGTGGAGACTAAGTGTCGTTGCTCTCTAATGAAAGCTAGACACACAGTGTGAACTGTGTTGATTGTTTCAATGCACTTCTTGACAGATTTAAAAAGAGAAGATGACAATGATAGTCACAGTGATTCCATGGTATCTATAATTTGGCTTAAGCAGTCCCTCATTCTTCTCAGTTACTTCAGTACCTTTTTTTTCCTTCCTTTTCTCATCTAGATTGATTCCCTGATCTACCTCAGATCAGTCCCAAAGAGAATTTTGGGACCACAGCTCAGAAGTGGAACAATTGTATATAAATTGTTGTGTACAGGAAATATTTCAGTTGTTTTTGCTGCCATCAGCTTTGCATTGTCAAACCATGTCCTCATGTGTGAAGACTGTATGAGCAAATATGAAATTAATAGATTAAATTGTATATGAGAGAAATATCGTATTGATTTTTCAGGAAATATTGCCTTTTGTATATAGATTGCATGTCATTTTAAAATAAGTATAATAAGGGATTTGAAACAAAATCTTACATCATTGTTCCAGTACTATTTGAATGGACCCTCTAACATTAAGAACATATATTATTCCAAAAATAATTTAAAATTAAACTCACAACTAATGCTCAGGACAAGCATATATGGTCTGGAAAAAGTGCAATACTTATGAAGCAAAATGATTGCATCCTCTGATGGAAAATGCAGTACCACTGTAATTAGCAAGGCAGAGGAATTTTATTCTGAGAATATTCCAACTTATTTCGTTTAGCTATTTATTTGAATAAAAATACCAAAAAAAGAGAAGCAGTGATTCAGAATTACAAAGTATTCTGGTTGGGAATGTCTGCATATTGTATTTCACTATTGTTTCAATTCAAGCTACTATACTATATCAAAACAGCATGAACATTCAGTTTTATTTTTGTTAGTCCTATAATTCAATTAAGACATAAAAGACTTTATTACTAGATTAGCTTTCATAAATCATATCTTCTGGATATTTGTCCTCTAAGCCCTGCACTAATGTGAGTGATCTGAGAGAGGGAGTACACTCCCAAGTGCCTTTGCATAAATGAGGATTTTCCATCCTTATAGTTTTGCAAAACTGATCCAATCCTGAAGTTCGACAAAATACTAGAGACCAAAACACTTCAACTCCTTGATTATATACGTTTCTAAAAATATGGTTTGAAACTCTTCAGAATAAGAAATATATATAAACACTGGTTATTTGTAAGACTATAAACATCAGGATCTGTTTTGATGATTACACTTCAGTTTTCTACCTGATTAGAATCTAGTCAGCTAGGAATAGTAGTTCTGATTTCTCTGTGGATCGCAAATCACTCATATACATAGGCTTTGAAAAAAGTTTTGCACGTATTTTCAGTTACTGTCCAGGCCTTCTCTGTACCTTCTATTAAGATTGTTTCAAGTTCTTGCTGTGAATTAGAATTTTTGTTACAGCTCTCAGCATAGAGTTTCTGATCTGCCATACCAAGGATTAGGTCTTCTGAACTAGTTTTACTACACTCTGATCACTTTTCCCAATAGGCTTCTCAGAACTAACACTCACTCTCTTCCAATAATTTGTTTTTCCACCTGACCCAAACTATGTAATGAACTAGTCCTGTCTCTTGGTACTTTCTCAAATGTCGGACTAGAGGTTTCCTGGTTCTAAGAATGTACTGTTTCATCATAGAAGCTCGAGAAGGAGTTGCTTGCAAATCTGTTTAAAGTTTTCTAAATGATGTCATTTTTCTCACTATTTTGAACTTTTTTCCCTTGTCTTTCAAAAGTAGATCTGCAATTGGGTAGTACCAAAATTTCAACATAACTGATAAATATGCTATTAGAAAATGTCAGTGATCTTGTTACTTGGTTCTGTCATAAGAACTGTATGGCAATGTTGGGGTTTTTTAATCTGAGGATTATTTTTTTCTTTTTTTTTTTTATTTCTCACTTGTTCTTCCCAGACTGCTTTTGTGCTAAGGACTGGTCTAAAGGAATCTTGATGTTGCATGATTATTTGTGGCTTGGCTTTCTCTCTATAGGCTTGCATTCCATTCAAGCCACTAAACTAACTGGCAGCTAGCTTCTTTCTGGGTTTTCACATACTGCTGGGAAGCAGAAAAACCATTTTTATCTAGACAGCACTGTGAGGATGAGTTGCATGAAATTATTTACCCAGTCTACTTGCAAACAATTTACATTTCTTGCAAACATATGCATTGTGTATTAATGGGTTTTCTTAAGACTTAGAAATACTATACCATTTGAGACAATAGTTTTTTATGTGGCACAACAAACAGTAGATCTATTTGAAAAGTCAGTTTTAGTATGTTCCCCTTTATCAATATGTACTTACATGGATGAAGTGGCATATATCTTAATATATAAAATCAGAATATATAGGTTAAATTGAGTAGTCATAGTCTTCTAGAAATGGAAACAAAAATGTTTTCTATAGATACTCTTCACTCTTCATATTGATTTCTATTTTTCTTTTACTTCACACTAAATAACGTTAAGCTGCTGGTAGCTGCAAATCTCGTATGTGAGAACACAAGATAACTGCTTTTCCCCATCAGTGAAGGCATGTTTGCATTTTTGTTTAATAACAACTTTGATCCTTCTACTGTTGGCAATGGTCATTGAGAAATCCTGACATAAAGAAGGTATCTGCAGGATAAAGTTCTACAAGGGATGATTAGCAGCACTTAAGTTTTCTTTTTGTTGAAAGGAAGAATCCCTGATTGAACAGTGCATTGAATGATATGACAAGCAAGTACTTGATCCCTGTCCAGCTGGAAAGGAATTGTATTCATCAGCAGCTTTTTAGCTAAGGATGTCTTTATATTTTCACTCTTTGTTTGAGTCTCTCCAGATCCTCCCTTTACTTCATGTCAGCACTATATAGTAGGTATGCCAAGTGGTTTTGAAATTTAAATTACAGTCTCTTTTTCAGATGTTATTGGAAAGAACATGTAATTTATAACCACGTGTTAGGAGTACAGGATGTTCATGGTTCACTGCCAATTCTTCTTTTGTAAAGTTAATAAAACTTTCATAAAACACTTATACACTTGTATATTTCATGGTAAAGATTTTTTTATCTCATAGGCTAATGTAAAGATTTATTAAAAACATTTTTTTGTTAAGAGGAGTGTCAATAGTTTGCAGCTGAGTGTAATTTTGAATTCCCAGTAGATGACAGTCTGACTGAAAATGACACTAACAGCTTTGTTGATTTAGCACTAAAAATAAAGGATTCTTTCAAATGATATAAAGCTCTAATACCCTGAGTGTGCTGAAATACACTTGAGACCCTTAAGTAGAGTTTCAGTGAAATGTTCACCAGCACTATGGATTCCGGTGAACGAGTGTTAACATGCTTGCTGGCACTGACTCACCGGGTTCCCACCTAAAAATTAATGTGAAGGGTTGGGATACTGCACCACTAAGGAGAGAATATGGGAACCATCTAAGCTTTGGATAATGTAATGTAATAGACTTTTAGTAATACCTTGTGACATCATTGTGACTAAGTTTGTTTGGTGGGTTGGGGCTTTTTTCCCTCAAAAATTGAGCACTTGAAATATTTAATTCAGTAGCAACTCAAAACTACTACCATCTGATAGCTATGAAGAAGTATGCAAAAGGAGTTGATGGTTTTATGCCAGCTTCTGCAGTATGGTTGTTCACTCTCTGTTTGTGATGTGATAATTGATAGCTTTTCTGGCGATCTTGGCAAAGAAGCTGAGGATTAAATAGCCCAAGAGATGGAACTTTTCTAGTCTTCTAAGTGAGAAACAGATATGTTGGCCAAACAGCATGGAAGTCTGCAGTGCTCTTACTGTACTATACTGAAATACAGCAAAAAGGTTTTCCTCCATCTTTTTAATGGGTTTTTTTTGTTCAAACTAAGAATGTATAGATCTGTATACTGTGCATCTTTGATTTTAATGTATTTTTCACTTTTATTCTGAAATAGGTCAGATAATATAATAATGAAAATATTGTCCACAACTTTACAGCCACACACCTCAAGCATCTATGTCAATGAGAATGAGGTACAAAGTTCTAAACTTCTGTAATTCCTTGCACAAAGGAAAGTAAGAATGGGACTCTGGTATAGACATAACATCAAAGTTAGTAACAAGGGAGAGAGAGTACTGATAAATTTGTACTTACATGATCCAAAGTTTTACCCTCTCTATTTTTATGGGACATCTACAAAGACACTACTTCTCAGAGTCTGGTATCTGCTACACAAAAAATTAAATAAACCACTGTTTACTGTAAGCCTGCCAACATTTGATATGTCATCCATGTGCTGTGACAGCTGCAATATATTTTTGCCATCTTTAATGTTTTTCTTAAAACAGTTCAGACCTTATCCACAACTGGCTAAACCTGGAGAACAGGAGTGCATTTGCAGACCTGTAATAATAATATCTATGAATGGTAGTATGAGCTGTGAGAACAGTAGCGCTGAATAGTGTAGAAAGCAGAGAGAGAGCTAGGAAAAGCTAAGAATTTGTTGTATTTTTCCATTTTATCTTGCCTATGTGATAAAATAGAAGTGTAGATCCTTAGAGAATCAATTAGTGTGCATAGAAATAAGGAGGAGGTAATTATATAGAGGGAGTTAAAGACAAAATGGTTGAAAACTGAATGTGTTTAAAAGAAAATGTTGAGTGGCTGTTGATTCTTGACCTAGATCGCAGAGTGGTCACAAATTTGATTTAAATAAAATCAGGTTTTTAAGGCTTATTAAACACGGTTTATATAATGGAGCAGCTTTTAACTCTGACTCCCCCAACACAATTTGTGGGATGTAAATATACAAACTACAGAAGCATAAGCTGCATTTCTGAATATAGGTTGGCAGAGTGACTGTATTGTGCTTTTCCTTTTGCAAGTATGGCTTTCCAGATTCAGAAAAAATGGAGAGAGGATCTTCTCATCTATTATAAAGGTATTACTTGTCCTTACATACTTTGCATCATTAAGCAAATAGGCTCTTGAAAGTTTTAGTCCTGTATAAATGTAGCATAATAAACTCAAAATTTGGAAGTTTTGAAAAGCAATATCATTAACTGATCAAGAAAAGCATGGCTATTCTATGAAAGGATCTCTGTTGATCTACTTGTGTTCTCATACTGATGAAATCCTCTCCATTTTGAATGCCAAATATCAGTGAGGTTCAGGATATTTCTCTTTAAGCAATGATTGGGTTGCAAGGCTTGTCTGAAACTCTTTGCTTAGTGAGGCTTGTAGGAAAAGATGTTACACTTTATTAAATCATTTGAGAAAGTCTTGAGAAAAGAGTGCATCTTTTAGACAAATAAACTCTGCAAAAGGATTTTTAGAAATCGCAAAAGGATTGTTTCCAGATCTGACTGTGCACTGAATACCATGTTTTTCTCTCACGTTAAATTCTTCCCTTCTAAAGTTTGAATAACTTTTGAATACCTTTTGAATTTCTGAGGCAATGACACCAGCTTTTCAGAAATAGATCTGCTAGGGAATTCTTCTGTGTTATATGAATGTGACTCTGCAGAGGACACAGAATGACTCTGGTACCATTACTATTAATCTCCCTAATATAATTAGAAAGTAGGCAAAAACCTGTGATAACTTTGGAAAGATGAAAATGTCTACAGTGTTCTTCAATGCCTTCCAATTAGAAAGAAATAGTTCTTAATTTTATATACAATTATTTATTCTATGTTAAATTTGCAAATATCTAACCTCTTTGACCGTGATGTTAATACAACATTCTCAAAATATGAAAATCTTCTAGATAATTATTATTAATATCTTTGTCTTTGGTGGTTACTCTTCTGTAGATAATAAAAATAAATGAAAAGAAACCCAGGATCTGTTTATAAACTAGTGACTGGAACTGGGTGTAAAAAAAAGTTATTTACATTTCCCTTTTTTTCATTCTACCATAATCATAAAAGATGAAAAAAGTTTATATAAGCTAGTCTGTGCATGGGATAGGCCTGTTTCAGGAGAGTGTCTTGTGAATAATGAAGTAGAAGTCATTATAGCTCTAGTCTCATAACTAAATTATTAAACACTATAGAGGAAATGGGGCTTATAGTGGCAAGGAAAGGCTATACCTTGCTGTTTTCTCTTTATGACATGATCAGACCAATGTCCTACGTACACTGTGATAAATTGGCACTTATACAAAGAACTGCTGCTTTTGAAGTGGTGGTTGCACTGTTTATAATGGGCCAAGTAAGCCAAGTGTTACCTTCCTGTAATCTTTGATGAAGACTTCCCCATTTTCTTTCTCTCATTCCTTCTTTCTTTCTTTCCAAAGAGCTCCAGCTCTTTGGAAAGAGGTCTGCAATTGGCACAGGAATGATTCTTCACTTCCCTTGTGCTTCTCTTTGACATTATCTTTTGCAACAGCAGCTCAGGCCCAGACCTGGAGAAAGCTGCCTGGTAGCCTCATCCTAAGTGATGTCTTTTCTCTAGATGAATACTAGACCATTGTTTGCTAACTCTATAACAACTAAATATTAAAGTAAATACATTAGACATAATGCTCCCACTGGTGTAAACATGTTTGTGCTAGTACAGACTGAGTTAAATATTCACAAAAAACATCTCAAGGTGTTTTGAATTGTTTTTTTGTTATAAAATATATGTTAAAAGATTAAAGCATATTCAGAACATTCCTCCCTCTCACATCAAAATGAAATTGATAATTGCCAGTTTTTAACCAGCTCAAAAGATGCTTTCACTGCCATCCCTTTGCAGGAGATTAGTTATTGTTGCCTTTGATGTTGACATTATTTAATAGAGATCTTTTTTCTTTATGAATTGTTTCAACTTGCTCATGCTGTCTTCAATTTAATGAAGCTTTTGAGAAGGAAACTGTAAACAAATGAGATAGGATGGCTTAGGAAGAATGAAAATTGTAGTCTGTAGTAAGAATTGTTGTTGATGATGGTTTCATAATATGTAAAACATATGGACCACCAGAAATCTAAATGTCCGACTTTAGGTCTGATTTATTATTTAATATAATTTGCATTTTATTCACATTCCTTCCCCCTCCCCCTTCATTTTTAATATTTCACTATTTGTAGAAATAATATAGATTTGAACAAGATATATTCCTGTTACGGGACTGTGTTATTCGTTGAAACACAAAAAAAATGCTGAAAGCAAGCTACCAAATGTCATGATTTTATAGCTTACTAGGGATCTAAGAGTGTTAAAATTAAAAGAGACAATAAAACTTATTTAGCTTTTCTAGGGATTCCCTTTTAAAAATTTGTTAGTAGATCCATCCACATTATAGTTTTCCAGAGTCTGTTTTTCTGAGTTGATTTACAGTACTTATACTTATACTTGCATGATATCTGTAAAAGCTGGTTTCTCACCTAAGAGTTATTCAGAACCCCTAGATTTTATTACAAGAGAACCAAAACCAAATCAGTTTTCAACATTCTGTCTAAGGTATCAATATAATAAATCCACAGTTTTCTGCTTTTTAATTATGAGTGCACAAGATATGACTAGAAACTGAGTGCTTACCATTATCTTCATTTTACTTTAATGATTTGCATTTTGAGTAAACTACAGTCATGTCATATGAAGCCTCTTTTAATACCAGTGACACAAAATACTGAGATTCAGAAGTCTGAATTTGCACCATGTCCCATTGCCTCTGAAAACCTGATTTCTCCTGCATTTATCAGTTTTTTAGCATTTTTAGAAAATTAAAATCTGTTTATTAATTTGCTCTACACCTGTAGATGTTTTACTAATTTGAAACACAAATTCAGATCAGTTGTTGACTAGCACAAATTAATTTGCTTCCATACCACCCCACCACCTTCCTGGCTACGGTGGAATTGTCATCAGGGAAAATAAGAAAGGAAGAAAGTTGAATAATCTTTGATCCTGCTTTCAGAAAACCTCTGCTCTAGAAGTGAGTGAGAGATCAAATATGAAAAGATTTGTGCACTCTATTGTGTTATAGGAATCCAATACTTGAAGAATCCTATGTAAATGGAAGCAGAAATCTGCTGAGAATATCATAATTAAGTAGAAATTATAACTGAGAAATGCAAAAATGGGGTTTGCACGTTTTCCTGGACTGTTAGACTACAGCTGAACACAGTATTGAGCTATTGTCAGTGAAAATTCCCTCTTGCCAGAGATTAGGCTTTTGAGATACGTGGTATCCGAGTAGAGCACTGATAATATTGCATAATATTATACTTTTCTATTGTGGATTTATGAAATTTAGCTCTTCCTAAGTGTTTCAAAACATTGTCATTATCAGTTTCGCTGGATCTGTACTTTGACTTTTTGTTATGAAATTATTCTGGTTTTCGAGATTTCTGCGAACAAATAAGTTATGTTAGGCATTATTGTTTACTCGTATTATTTTCCATAATTAATTATTTCCTCATTTTTAACTAACTGTTTTCTGGAAAAAAGAAATTTTGTTGGTTTAAGGTACATATTTTGATATACATAATTACATGTGACTTAAGGTGGTCTCTATACATTGTATTCTGGTATAGCTCATTAGGGTTTCGGGATTTTTTATCCTTTTTTTTTTTTAGTGACACTAATTGAAATAATTCTTATCTGTGATTACAGTTATGTCACTGATATACAAGTTTTCACTCCCATGTGCCATGAAGCTAAACTGATAAAAGCATATGTACAGGAGAAGTGTGTCTGTCTGTCTGAATATGGGGTTTGTACCATTTCATTACGTCAGAATCTCTAGGCAATACAAGTTTTATGTGTAGAAAAAACCTGAAATGAACAGGTTCAAGGCACAGTATTTCTTAAAGTAAGTAGCTGATAAATGAAAGAGGAGTAACTGAAATCAGTAGAACATTTTAGCTGAAACTCTGGAGTAAAAAGTAATGATGCTTTTGACTTCTTTTTAAAAAATTGAGCTTTTCTGTTGTTTAGACTAAAGAATCTGGATGTGAACTATTTAGAAACCTAGTCATCTCCCTTCTGCCCTGTTTATGCTACTCATCCAGTCTTAATTTTGTTCCTTTAATTAGTTCCATAGTGCAAATATTCTCTCTGGTGCCTCCTATGATATTGTGCATTGTATTGTGCATTAAACATACAGTGAAGAGATTTAATATTTTCCTGTTGCATTTTCAGTTACAAGTTTGAAGGAGTTTGGATTTTTTTCCACAATGTGCTGCATTGCTTGAACAGAGGGATGTTTTTATATGTAGAACCAGAATGCCTAGTGTCATGGTTTAAGCTAGTCTCTGATATGACATGTGTTGATAAGATACTATGGCAGATTTCTTAATAGTAGCAAAATTATTTTTTAACTCAAAGCAAAACTCTTGATTCCATTTCTCTAGGTATCTTTTTTTTATTCAAGGCTATTGCTCTTCAACATTATCAATCCTGTGATAATTAACTCCTTTCTCTCTGACTCAGCCCAGTAAGCAGCAACAGAGCCTAGATCGGTGTTTAGTTAATAACAATAGTGAACATTCTGCATACTCAAGAAAACAAGCCTGTGCAAGTGGCTCTGGCTGACTGTGGGATAACAAGAGAATGGAAAGCTGGCTTTCAGCAGTAACTATAGAATAGCTTTTGTTCTTGCATAATAGCCTAGGTAATGTCAAATCATAAAAAATAGATCACATTGAAATTGGGAAATCTACTTATGCTGTATTTTAAGTGTAGAGTAGTAGGAGAGTAACATTTGTAAAATGCCCAACTGCCTGTCAAGAAAGATAAAGCAGGCTATTACATGCTTAATTCTCATTCCTGCAGCCTGTGCTCGCTAAAATCTGATCTTCAGTGCTCTGAGCTATCGTGTTACACCATCATATGTCATATTCTAGTAACAAAAAGGGACATGTGAATTTAGATAATTTTTTTTATACCTGTCAAAACATTTAAAAAAAAGAAAAACACACACAACAAAACTCACCTGTGGTTTTGTTCAGATTTTAAAAACAATTCCTTGTTTAGAACTTTTGATAGAAGGAATTAACCAGTATAGAACTATCTTTCCTGATGACTTAAAGCTTGTAAATTATGTCCTAATATTTCAGTGACAGATCTTTTCCTTCTGCCCTTCTTGCCGCAATGTCTAGACAACCCTTTCCGGAGTTAGACACAGTTGTATCAGTCCTCTATACCACCAAAAACCACTGGAGAAGCATTTAAGTCTACCAGCCATAGGTATTGTTGTTGTTATTGAAGAAATATGTATTACAGAATCAAAAAATCTCAAGAGTTGGAAGAGACCTTGAAAGATCATCTGGTCCAACTCCCCTGCCAGAGCAGGACCACCTAGAGTAGATCACACAGGAACTTGTCCAGGTGGGTTTTGAGTGTCTTCAGAGAAGGAGATTCCACAACCCATCTGGGCAGCCCATTCCAGTGCTCTGGTACCCCCACAGTGAAGAAATTCTTCCTTATATTTCTTTGGAACCTCTTATGTTCCAGCTTATACCCATTGCCCCTTGTATTCAGTTTTCTGGAGCTGGTACAAGGAAATGCCAGGTACACCTGCCTGAGAAACAAGGTGTGTCTGTATAGTTGGTATTTGGTTCAGAGATCCATGATTAAAACCCTCTTTTTAGCTAATATCCCACTTTCTGAGTTCTTGCCCTGGAGAGCTCCTTAAGTAAGGCGACTGGTCAAGCTAAATCCTCTGCTGAAGATATTTAGACACTGCTGACAGTGAATTTCATTTTCTTTGAAATTCTTAACCTCTATGTCGGTATTGTCTACTGTTTAACTGTCTTTGGCTATCCTCTGAGGGCCATACCTGTAAGCAAGTTCTTCCAGAACGGAACTTGTCATATGTCTGGTGCTATTAGGCTATTTTCAGGAAATGGGTTTTAAGGAGCAAATGGGAAAATATATACTACTTCTTAACACCAAAGCATTTTTGTAACTATTAGACCCTGTATTCTCTACAGTAATGTAGAGGCATGAAATCCTTCATCTTTTGAATAGCTCAAAACAGTGAGTATAACATGTAAGCACAAATGTGACTTGGACCAGCCAGCTTGAATAAAGATGGTAGGGACAAGTTAATGCAGCTGGCAAGCTACTTCCAATTATCAGAAACAGCTACTGCAAGTTAATCAATTGGGCCCTGGGTGATCACATGGGCAGAAGCAGCATATAAGGAGGTAGCTAGCAAAGGAAGGGTGACTTCCAGTCAACTCTGTTGGTTGTACTATGTTGCCTGTGTATGTCTCTACACGTGCATTACCTAGATTCTCCATGTCTTTGAATGAATATTGCTTGCACCACTACAACATTTGGTGACCCCAACGTGATCAGTTGAATTTGTTGGATTAAGAACCCTTGGCAGAAAATTGCCCGGATTCCTGTCTGAAAAGGCAAGTGAGCTGATTAAATCGGTATAATGGGAAAGATGATGAACAAAGAGGAAAACCCTATTGACACCCTCGAGCATATCCTTGCTGAGAAATGATTCAATTATGAAAGAGAGAATTTGTTGAGACTTGTAAGATGGGGATGGGAAGTAGGTTTCTTTGTTTCCCCACAGGAAGTATATGAAATGGGACCCTGGCAAAATCTAGGAGACACATTGTATAATGCTATTGGCCTGTGTAAACTAGTATCATCCATTTTACAACAATAATGAAAGGTCAGTGGCCTTAAAATTGACGTAGTGTGATTATATATCATATAGTGCCTCTGTATTTTGTCTCAGCCAAATCAAATAAGACAGATAATATAAGACAGTGTTCGAAATTTTGTACCAAACAGAGCATGGCTTTTGGGGAAATACAATTGTGACAAATATGCTGGGAAAGCAGGAAGACTGGTTCAGAAAATGAAACAAAGTTTACTACCAGCCAAAAAAAATTATTTTCCCAGTTATAGAAAGAACTTGATATTTCTGGTAAAACAGTAGAAAATAAAAACAGTATGAAAAGCAAGGAAGAAGCTCCTAACTCATTGTTATGGCTACTATGTACTGGCTTTCACATGCTTACAGACACATCTTGGTCTTGCCAGATTGGAGCCTATTTCAGCATAAATAACTGTAGCTCTTAAGTTCTTTTAGCTGTGAAAATTCCATTTCTATACAGTAAGAGAACATATTCACCTGCAAGATATTTTCCCTAGTGGATAGAATCTTGCGAACTTTCCCAGTGTCAGTGTACTATTATTATGTCAGCTCCTTTATGAACTTGAGAGGAAAGGGTAGTAATCCAACTTTCACCAATTTAATTTTGTCTGCAAAAGGTTGTGGGGTTTTTTTTGTGTGGGTTGTTGTGTTTGGTTGTTTTTTTTTTTTTTCCCCTCACAGTGCTACTTTTTTTTCATGTGCATGCCAGGATTTATGACTGAATAAACCAAATATAGAGCAGACCACTTACATAATATTTAACGTATGTTATAATGTCAGATGTGAGTTAATTTTAGAAAGAGTAATGGAGAGAACCAGACAAAATGGATCATCGCTCTTCCCTGAATGTGATTAAGCAAAGAGGAAGGATTCTATCCCACCCCGCCCATGTATTTGGTATAAATTTCCTGCAAGTGCTTTAGTAGAGGAACATAAAACTGACTTCCAAGTGAATGTAGACAGATGTTGGGTGGTCCTCTTTTGCACGTGATTATTCAATGCACTCATATAGGAACATACTGATTCCCATCCAAGTAAAAAGCTTGAAAAATAGATTCTTCATCACATTATCCTATCTAAAGGTATTCTGTTAAGGAATAAAACTGAACTAAAAGCTGTCTCAGCCATTAGAAATAAGATCAAAACCCATCTGTTGTAGAATTCTGAAGCAGTGTGGGTATTGTACTGCAAATTATTACCACTTTTATTTTGCTTTCGTAATGTGTGTTATGGTAGTGTCTTTAAATCATTGTTCATGCTGATTGTTTTCTTCTGTTTTGTGAAGTGTAGACTGGTTACACTTAAGAGTATCTGACAAGTGGAAAGTAAAATTTTATGGATGTGATCCTTTTGGACCCTGGGGAATTTTCTGTGGCACAGGATCCATTCTACTGGATTGCGATAAATCTCTTTATGGAGACAAACATGCAGGTTTCCTTTAGTTGGGAAACAATTGTGATGCAGCTGAAGTAATAGTTTGGGAGAAGAAATGGAAAGCACAGAAAATTCACCTTATATTCCAGTTTAGTTTTTTTTCTTGCTTATTATTACCTGTTTTTACTAGTTATTTCATGTTGCTCCTTCACCTCACACTAGTTTACACAATGTCTACTACTTTTTCCTTGAAATATTTGTAGACCTATAGTTTGTCCCATAGCTGTTCATTTTAAGCCAGGTCATCTTAAGTTCCACTTATGTAATTTTCAGTTCAGTGAAGCAGTTAATACAGGAAGATCTTGGGAGATTTAATTATAGTAAAAGGTAAGACATAACTTCTGTTATGACATAACTTTAGTTCAGAAGTTCTGTAGAGAGCAATTTTACTTGAGATATAACAGTTTAAGTGCTCTATTAGAGCATTTAAAATATTTAAGTATACTTCAGGCAAATAATAAAGCCCTCATTCAACTTGCTTAGATTTTGGTTTCATCGTTATTTGTTAATTTAGTGACAAAACTTCAACCATGATAAATGTATTTTAGATAAATACAGAAATCCAGAGACTCTTTCACTTTCGTTTCCTCCTTTTAAAAACAAACCAAACAAACAGAACCCCCTAAAACTTCAAATAACTTTGTGAACTTACTTATGAGAGATTAAAAGACCATTACCAAGAATTCTGGCCTTTCTACAGATCGGTCAGAAGTTATATTTTGAAAGAAATTACTAGAATTTCAGCTTTCTCCTCCTTCTCTCATGCTTTACTGGAAGCATCATAGAAGCTGAATTTCTTTGTAGTGCAACCTTCATCGAGAAAAGTATACGTAGAGTTGAAAAGTCAACAGTTGTTCTACATTCTAACAGCCGTGATGCTACAGTATGTTTAGAAGAGCATTTTTTAATTGCTTGTTATAGAAATTAAACTTCTCCTTGTGTAAAGCTATCTAAACATTTGGTGACAGGGTATCAATGTCAAATCTGTGGGCAGGTTCCAGAAAGTGTCAGAAGAGAAAGACAGTGTTACCAAAAAAAAAAAAACCCAACATTTTTCACAGACGGTGAAGCCGGGTTCAGTGAATAGTGAACTTCTACCATGTTTGTAGCAAACATTCATTGAGACCTAACTCTCTGTAGTAGGCCGACTCCCGTGTAATGGCTAGAGAACTCTGATGGAAATACTAGCTTTTTGTAGCCTAGTTTATTTTGGTTGAATGAGGTTGCAGGCTACAAACTTAATTTCAGGTTCTCATGATGAAAAAATTACATGTCACAAACCAAAGGGAGAAGTTTTCTGTGACCTTCATAATAAAAGACTGGAGAGTGAGGAGAGATATGCAGGGGATTATGTATTAACAGGAAAACACAATTGGGAGTAATTGTAAATTCTGTCCGATTACACACTGCAAATAACGAAATACTCAAAACCAAAATAAAACGACCCAACCCAACAAAAACAAACCCACCAGCAATTTTTAGGATAAACTCAGGGTAGAAGGCCATCTGGCCACAGATCTGATGAAGGGGATAGTGTTGTTTTCCAGGTTTTAATTTGTCAAGTGAATAAACTCACTTGATGAATTAATTTGCTATGGTCAGAATAACTTATTTTCAATTTATTGCTGCTAATTAATAAGAATGACCCTAGTTTACTTTAAATTTATAGTCATATTATGTGGAAAACTACACAACTGAGTTTAGCATATATAGCTAAAAATGAAAAAGAAAGAAAACTGAAGTGAAATTCTGCAATAAAGCAGATAATGGGTAAATAAATTCCCTGCACACGCACAGACTTTTCTACTCATTCATGGATTCAACAGACTGCTTTGTTTTTTGCACAGTAGTTTTCTAGAAAGTCAAAAAGTGAACTAAAGTTCTGAGGAAAAAAAAAAAAATCAGGAAAAACATTAGTAAATGCCTCATCCTTTTGTCCTGTGTTTAGTAGTAGCTGACTTGATTCAAGATCCAGCTTTGAGTGCAGAAATTGCTCTTAACCATATTAAAACTCTCACCACTTCACACTTTTGAAACAAAAATAATCAAAACCTTGCTTCAATTGTATTCAGATTTATTGGTAATATTTTAAATTAAGTTAGAGAATGTCCATTGTAGATTATAGCTACACTATTGATTCAAGGTTGTAAGGTAAATTTCTCCTTTTATTCTGGTTACAGAATGGCTTTAAAAGTCTGAACACAGAGCTTCTTGACTGACTATCAGTGATGTCACAACTGTGTCAATAATGCCCTTTAAGTGTGGGAGTCTGACACTCTTTTTTTAAAAATTTCATTTAATAATAGCAAAAAGACACTTCAAGGAAAGTCTTCAGTTTCTTGCCTTATCACATCACCAAAGGTATATAATAATTCTCTGAAAATAGGTTACTTGTCATGTCTTATTGCTTTAAATATAGGCCAGAAAAATCTGCCTTACTAGATAGAATGGTGTAAATCGTACATTGGAATGGACTCTGAGGACAGGTAAAAGTCTAACTATATCCTTAACATCCAAACCAACAGAATCCAGAATAGCTCCAACTGGAGTTGGGAAACATGGATGGAAAGATGTCTCTTTAATAATGTTGTTCAAATTACACAAGTAGCATTAACCATAGGATAGACCAATATAGCAGCAAAGCAGACATTTCAAGAAAGCACTTTCAGGGCAGACTGCTGCACCATTTGGTTATTTAAGTAAATAATTTTGAGTCTTTTGGACTCTTCCTCATTATTTTTTATGGAAACAGATATGCCTTAGACTGAGGTGTTATGTAGATTCCTAGGAAATCTCTATATCCTTAACTGAACTGCATCAGTGTTTAAAAGATTAGTATCCAGGTGATGTATTCACTTTATATGATGATGGGGTGAAGAGGGGGAGGAAGGAAGGAATACATGATGAGCCTACGTTCAGACAAAGGAACTGACCAGAGGAGTAGCTCTCTGGGTGTGTTGATTTGTGTTCTCCGTGCTGTCCTTACCTGTGACATAAATCCACATGTTTAGAGTCTGTGGATAAAGAGAGAGCAGACTGTTAAAAGCAAACTTACTGTTGAAATATCTTCAGACTGTAGTTCATGTCTGGGGCTGCAGTGAGGGTTTTTTTGGAACCCATTCTTGCAACTATCATAAGAAAAAGTGTTTAGGCCAAATTTATCTGTAGTGAACCAATGTTAATAACCCCACCCTTACTTTTTTGATTTTTCAGTTATGATTTTATTTGTTTAATTAATAAAAAAGTGAGTCTTTAAATAAATAGCTAAACTGAAGATGAAGTGGCCAGTCTTTTATTTTCTTCTAGGAGGCCATGTTGCTTATTTCAGGAAAAGTTGGTAACATTCCAATGTTCTTTTGATAAGCATATTAACCAAGACCAAAGACCATGGGAATAAAAGGAAAATGGCATTATGAGTTATTCATGTAAGCATTTTTGGTTTTGTTTCTGTGCGAGATGAGTGGTATTGCAGGATGACACAGACCAGAACTCATTGTTAATGCATTTTGCTAGGAAATTCTCAGAAGACAAGAGGTCTCTGGAAACTAAGATTTTAGACAAGGTCAAGGGTAACACAGTGCTTCTGGACACTATACTTCAGGCTAGCAGTCTAGTCTGTATTTTTCTCAAACACTGTCTTGAAACATTAAAATGAATAGTTTAATTATCTCAACTGAAATTTACTGCAATGTTAAAAATATACTGTCAACTTTGTTAGAAGAAGTTGTAGAAGAAGTTGTTGGTACTTTCTTTGCCCTTTTATTCTGTGTGCCACTTTTTGCTGATTCGTGATAATTTTTTTATTTTAAAAAATGTCTTCTCTTGTGTTTTGAATTCTCTGCTAAAAGATGAGAAAAGGAGAGTATGCTTCTGCTGTGCTGCACAGGGAATATCTAGTGAAATTAACTTAAATGAAACAGCTGTCAAATGTACAAAGTAAACAAAATACATATGCTGTGCTTTCCCACTAAAAACTTTAATTCATATTTACAAAAATACTGCTTAGCACAACAGATAAAACAATCCATTATATTTCTGTGTACAAATTGTTCTAAGTTGATCCTTTAAGGCATTTACAAGCCAAGCCACTTTCATCATGGCAAATCTTTTGTCTTTTTGTAAGTCAGAATCTTTTAAAATGTAGGAGAGCCTAAGAAAAATATCAATATTCAATAATTAGATCTTTTTACATAAGCAATACAACTAGAATGTATCACAACATGCTGGTTCCTGCAAATGGTCCTACAAAGTAGACCTTTTTTTATTCCTCCTTTAGTATGATGGCCTCCAATTGCATCTTGGAAGTCCTACTCAGTGTTACTTAATCAGTGATATTACTTTTTTTCATTTAAAGACAAAACTCTGCTGCTTTCTTAGATATGAAAAAGTGTACCTACAACAATTCTGTCTTGTAAAGTGACTTTCATTTTTTTTCAAGTAAAACTGCAGCTGGTAGCCACAGAATTGGTGATTTCTGACAGTTAAGAAATCTTGATTTCACTGACTGACTCTCGGAGGAAAATAAAAATGAAGCAAGGGAAGGAGATGCATGCATAGATTAAATTCATTTGAACCTTTAGCTGCAAATAAACTTGGATGATTATTTAATACAGAAACTGTAGAGAAGAATTAAACTGCTTTCTACCAATCTTTAATGTAGCTTATATGTAAATTTACTACAGTCGTCTTCATCAAAGGTATATAACTGCTTTACTTTCAGATCACTACCTTAAGGATTCATTGCATACTAAACCAGTATTCCAAGAGCATAATGCTTTCAGGCCAGAATGCACTTTCTTATGAGGTACCCTCTGGAGACAGTCCCCTTTAAATAACTATTACAGATATCTTCCATTATAATTCAAATAATCAGAGTTACTTATTTATTAATGTCTGTGTTTTGGCTGGGCTGAGACATTGTTCCTTGGTAAGACCTCGTTAATCACATAACAAGAGTTCCTACTTGAATCACTAGTGTGCAGCACAGTCCCATTCTTACTCTACACACAGCCCTTCTTTACTCCCTACCTTCTGATATAAACTCAAAGGGGCATGTTCTGTTTAGGCACTTTGGTCTGTGTGGGTTCTCTCTCTCAGCTATTCCTCACAAAAATTGTTGCCTGTACAGCTTCTTCAAGCACTGGTCAAGGATGAGTACTTGGAATAAGAAAGTGCATGTAAGGATGTACAGAACTGATTTTTTTACATCTGCTGGTTGAATCTTTGCCTCCTGCTTATAGTAAACTTGTGAAATAAATTCCTAATATTCTTTATGCTGTTCATGCCAAATCATCCCTTTTTGCTCTCTTCACTTATGTTGTCCTGGGGTTGACTGAAGTTAGTCTTTCTCTCTTACTTTGAGAGGGCAGCAGGAGATGGAAAAACCTAACCCTTGTAACTTCAGAGGAAAGAATATGGGACAATAATTGTTTGATCAAGTAGATTATATGTTTTGTTGGAGTGTATGGCAAGTCTCAGACTTGTGATCCTCGAGATATAACTTACCATTATAATTCCATTTCTTCAGGCTGATAGTGTATGGAGTGGCAGAGGCCATGCTGTGTGTGGCAGTCCCTGAACTAAAGGTCCATTGGGATTTCAGAATACTACTGAGGCTTGAATTTGGGTCCAATACTGCATTTGCTTCCCATTTTCTGTCACTTGCAGAAAGTCAGAGTGCATAACTTGTCAGCCTTAAAAATAAAAAATTAAAAATCCATGGAAGAAAGAGAGAGAGTTGTTTTTTTTCAAGTTCTATGAAATGTTCACAGCAAAGCTCCATGAGTTGTCAACACAATGAGGCTGGTAGCAAACTTTGCCAAAAGCTGGGAAAAAAGCCCAGAGGTTTTAAGCCAGCGCTGCTACTGAGCTCCCTGTGTCATCAAACCATGAAATACATTGTAATATGCTTTCAGAGAGAAGGCTACACTACTCTTAACATCTCTATAGATTTAACTTTGTGTGGATTCTTCTGCTGAACAGTTCCAAATATTTCAGGTATCTGTGTCTTCTCTTGTTCACAAAAATAGAAGCTGTTTTTCAAAATGCCAGCCATCATTTTTTTTCTGAAGAAAGCCACTCAAATATGAATCTCACTCATTCAAAAATGGTGTGGTTATGGGCACTGCCTCAAGCAGTTTCCCCTGCTAAAAAATTCAGGAAGTCATGCAGTAAAAGTTAACACAGCATATGAATTTTGGTTAGCAGCAATACACCCCTAACTTTTTTTCCTTTAAACTGCCAACAGTGTTTTTTTTGGGTTTTTTTGTTTTGTTTTTTTTTAAAGACATTTGCATGTAATCATGAACATTTTTCTTTTCAATTGCCAGCAGAAAGGATTTAGGCAAGAAATTATGGGTAGATGTGACCAAAGGATTAAAATCTCATTTTGTGGCAAAATTTGATGTTTCAGAACTTGCCTTCTTCGATGGAGAGTAAACAAATCTCCTGGAAACTTTGTCAAAAAATGTTATTGTCAAACCAACTGCTTTGATAAAAGACTGTTCAAAATCTACTCTTTCTCTGAAGTTGAAAATATCTTGACTATTTTTAATAATAAGGCATAATGACATGTTCATGAGTAATTCTTGCAGTTCAGGCTGTAACTCATTGTAGTTTTCATTGCAGCTAAATTGCAGAAAGTTTTGGTTTTGCTTCGTAGTTGAAGAGTTTTCACATCACATTCTATTTTGAGGACTTCTAATGTGTATAACATATATACACAGCAATATGTACATATTCCACATAATGTCTCTTTGGTTCCAAGATCTGATATAGGGCAGAACATCTGCAATAGCATAACTGTTGCGATTTCCACATGTCATATTTATTCAAAGTAGAGAAATACAGATTGAAGGACTCCCTGAATTAGGGTGCCTTTATTTTTTTGGCTTGTAAAAAATAGGAATGAGAATGCTAATCATAAAGTGAAGAATAAATTAAATTGCTTCATAATGAGTTACTGTTTTTAACACAATGAATGGTATACTCCGGTAGCATTTAGCTCATGAGATCAAGTTGGTCTGCATGGTCAGGAAACAAGGGCATAAGGGAAAAGTACCTGTCTCAAAGCAGGAGACTCTATAAGTTCTTATGTGACTACTGTCTTTGTGTATTTAAACCGATGAACATTCAGAGTGCGTATTTCTCATACAGGAGGTTTTTTGAGCTTCCTGAAAAGTGTGTTTCTTTAAATCTAGCTAAAGAAAGCAGATTTAGTAAAACTAGGTTGTGATATATGTTACTTCAGCTTTTGGAATGTAATATGGTTTTATTACAATAAGCTACTGAGCAGAGGCTGCTCTAAGTATACACTCTAAAAATGGAGAAGTGAAGCTGCTTAAATGTTCTGAAGCTATCCTATCGCTTGATATGGAGGATGTTGATGTTGATTTTTTAATAAATTGTTTTTAAGATGCAGACTAACTTGCGGAAACGTAAGTTATAGTGGCATTTTATTATTAAGGACAACTATTAGGCGTATTCTTTTTGACTGAATCTCAGGACAGTCACATTCCTTCTGATATGCCTGTATTTCCTGTGATTGTTCTTTTTGGAAATTAAATAATTTACCTAGTAAAATTATGTGTTTTTTTTCCAGGAATGTTTGCGCTGTTACAAAATAGATACTGATGTCCACTTTTGAGGTAACTACAGTTTGGAGACTGTGAAGAGCTTCTGGCTCATAGAACCTATAAATAGCTTTTGTTATACTGTCTCATTGAAAGGTGACATACAATTTTAAAATTTCCTTTCCTTTCAGTTGGCAGCTGATTACATTTGATGAGCTACACCATTGTTTCCCCTGTGCATATTATGAGCCAGTGCAGTCAATGAGCTGTTAAATCTTCCCCTGCAGAGAAACAATAGTAAATGATTAAAGTGAGGCCAATTTGGTCATTACAAAGGAAGCCTCCTTATCATTATAAAGTGAAAAAAACCCCAAGAGTTGGCTACCCAGTGGGTGTGCCTGTGCTAGATAGATAATGAAGGTAAATAACATCACCTAATAGTAGTCAGTTTCCTGAATAGAGATATTGAAGGTTGACAAGAAATCTAATGGAGGAATTTGGTTTTAGTGGGAAGTTATTTCAATTTCCCTTTTTCATCAGTAGCATTCATTGCATCTGTAAATATTAATGTTTCATATATGCATATATTGTTATACAAATATTGGAAGGGAATATGACATTTAAAGGATTTGAGTTGGTGTCCGAAAGAAGACTTACCCTTGCAATTAACATAAATAGTGAAGTCCTTCTCTGTCAGGCAAACAAGTTCTGCCATGAGCAGACCATTATTCTCACCTAACTAGACCTTTTTTTTTTTCCTTTGGCTTCCTAAGGGGATGGCCTTGTAGTTTAGGCACAGGTCAGGGACTGAGGAAATTTAACTTCAGAGTAGTATAGTGCAAGGTGATGATCCTTTATTTAGTCTCCTTGTTTTTGAGATTGTAAGGGTAGTGATATTTTATTTCCCTGACTGTGGGGAAGTCTGGAATCAGAGCATACACTGCAGAAACATAGGTACCAAGAAAGAAAGAGTAATGCAATATTTTTATCCCTTTGTCTATCAGAGCAGTAAAAGGCAGGACAGTTGTATTTTTAGTCAGAAGAAGAAATGTTTGCTCTTAAGGGGTTATGATGTTGCTCTGGTTATTTTTTTTTACTTATTTCTTAGATATGAAATGACCTAGTTTTCCAGTTTATAAGCCAAGTATGAGAGATGGAAAAGAGATGTTTTCACAGTTGAAGTCCTCTTGAGTCATAGTCTCTGGTATAGTGAAAGCGAAGGGGCATATTTTGCCTTTAAGTTTTGAAATGTGTCATGGAAAACATAGTATCATGGCAAGCAATCGGTCACATGGAGGTGAAGCAGTATGACATCATTTCCACCGTATTCTATGCTGTGAAATCTGTCTGTGCAGTGCTGCATATTTAGCAAGATATGGCTGAACAAGTATGGGTATGCTGTATTTCACAATATTCCCTCCCTTTTATCATCAAGTAAGACTTCATGCAGTGAGCCCGTTGTACACTCTCCTCCAAATTTTAAATTCCTCTTGTAGCCACCATACTTTATAGATTAAATTCTCCTCCAGACATAATATTACTACTCGAAATGACCTATTAATTGGGAGAGCTGAGCAGCTGTTAAAGAAAAGTAGCCCACTATCTCATCTCAGGACTGTCAGATTGGATTTATTGTCTCTCTACTGTTCCAAGTCTCAGTATTTTCACTTGGCTATAGATCCCAATGTTTAAATGTTGAAGGTAGTTCACTGAAGCAGCCAACCAGAGGAGCTAGTAAGCTGACTGCTTCTTTGAATTTTTAGAATTATTTACTTTAATTCCGTGGCTGGGGAAAAATATACTGTGTTTTAAACAAAGATGTCAGATGAAATAATCTTTTCTGACTTTAGAGTCTAGAGATACAGAGTAACTGACTGGGATTTACTTTAAATGATTCCTTGTTTAGGTTGTCTGCTGATATAAAACAATAGTGGCACTGACTTAGCTAGGAAAACTCCACTTTAGGAAACATACTTATTGCATGTGCTCATTTTAAGTTAGCTAGACAGACAGTAGTGGTGGGAGAAAGAAGAGGGGAAAAAAAAAGAAAAGAAAAACATTATTTCAGACAGCCAAGAAAGCCATTGTATAGTATCCTGTGTTTGTCCTGGGCCAGCAAAATGCCTGTCACTTAATGAAAAATAATAAATTCAGATACAGTTGGATATTTGTGTTCTTCCTTAGTATATATTTCCACTTAGCATAGTGCTTACATAGGATCTCAGCCCTATCAAAGTATATACTTAAAGATTAACTATATTTATTGAGATGGAGTGAAAATATGCTTAACATTAAGCACATGCTCAATAACCTGTGACATAAGACTTTGTATGATATTTTTGTATGAGCTTTCTAAGTTTAAACTCCACAGCTCTGATTTTGAGGGTTTTTAAATGAAAGTTTAACATCAGTCACTTCTTCTATCTGCTATTGTGTTTCTAAGTACTCAGACATGAAACAAATCATGTAACAAGGTCACTTGCTGTTAGTGAATTTCTAGAAATTATAGAAATACTGTCTCGGTCATCAAATCCATCCTTCTGCTAGTATGTACTTACCCTTGATTTGCATACATGTTTGTTCTCTTAGAATGCAAGTTAAATAACAGATTTGTAGGTTTTTTCTTTTTTTTTTTTTTTTAAGAGCAACATAACACATCTAATTTCTGCAATTTCTACCTATGGTTTTCCTCTTAAAGGTAATTTGTTTCCTTTCAAGTAATTACAAATAGTACATTTCCAGTCACATTATGCCAATATCAAGACTGATAACTAACTAGTTTGATTCCACTCTTATGCACATTTTATGAAATTAGAAGTGAAAACATCACACTGGGACCTTTAGAGTTGCTTTAAGTTGTTTTGAATAAATAGCACAATCTCTTATAGCTCTAATGATTAGAACAGCTAAAAAGATTCCACTACAACATGTAATACACCTCTTTTTATGCTTTCCAAGAACCATGGAAACCTGTTCATCCTGTTTATTTCTACTATGTAGTGGCATTCTTAGAGATGTGCATGAATGCTATTTTAGATTCTTGCTTTACTGGGTTAGAATAACTAATATTTGAAAGCAAGCCTATTTAAGGAGAAATATTTCAGTTTGATTTGCCAAATATTGTTCATTCACAGTAATTATTTATTAAAATATTTTTATTATCTTTTTATTCTTCATATTAATTGGGACATTTACTAGTAAAATGAGTACATTTTGTATATTTTTTTTTTTTAAAGACAGTTAAAACCTTTTCATCAAACTCATAGATTTGTTTGACCTTACCTTTATATTGTGTGAAGATTCACGCGTCTTTCTGCTAAAAAGCAATTTCTAAGACCATGGCTAAAGCAACTAAAATTTCAAATTAAATTACTTGTTTGAGAGAGGTAGAAAGTGGAGGGAACAATGGTAAAGATGTTAATTATGTTTTGAAATAACAAAAGAACCCCAATACAACAAACACAAAAAACCTCCATAAAATCTGAAACCCAGCAACTTGTATTTTTCACTCAAATTAGTCCTATTTGTATTTTGTAATATCTCTCTTGTACTGAAAAACTGAAAAGCACATTCTAAAGCAATAATTTGAGATACATCTCGTGATATTCATCTGCCCTATTTCCAGAAGTTACACCAATAAGTTCCCAAAAGAAAGCCCAAGGTACAACAGCAGTTCTATGATTTCCTAAGAACCAGATTATATAGTTCCCTGTTCTAAGCTTTTCCTAAACATCTAAGGTTGTCTCAAAGCACTTTCTAAACTGTAAAGAAGTAAAAGCAAGTGCTATCTTTAGCAAGACTAAGCACCTGTATTGCAAGCTCTTCTATAATCCTATGAACTGCAGATTGTTCAGTCATTCTAGATAAGTGACTGTTTAGAACAAGAAAAAAATAGTCAAGTGTTTGATTCTAAGCTTTGTTACTGAAAAAAAGGCAAGACCTTCCTTTGGTATCATACCTTTGCTTGGATAGCCACTAAATAGTTTTCGTGTTTCTTTGATTATGTTCTGGTTTTGTATATATGTACACATAGAGGGCATGTGAATAACGCACCCATAGAAATAAGATAATTAGAATTAACAAATAAAGGGAGAGGCCGAGAGAGATGCACAAATGTGGTGTCCTTGCTAATAAATCACCAACAAGAATGATTAAACAAGAAAATACAGTATACACCTATTTCCCAGTTCTCTGATAAGCAATATGGTGGGAATAATTCTTTGGCTCTCGAGTTACGTTCCATGTTAGTGGGTTAGTAATGGGTCACACATGACTGATTTAACAGAATAAAGGCTAAGATTAGATTACTTTTTTAATAAAGTGAACATACTTTAGATGAGAATGTTTTGTCTATTCATCAAAATTATGCATGTGGTGCCAGGCATCCTCTTCTTTTAAATGTACCTCATTGAAAAATACAGCAAGTAAAACACAAACCATCTAAACATATAGAAGCATATTGTAGCTACTGTGGTTTTTTATAGATGTCATGAGGGAAACAGTAGTGCTGCATATGAAGCTGGCTTCTAAACACTAGTTTCAAATACCAAACTAGTGCTTGCAATATTTTCTTCAGTATATAAAAAAGTGGAGTACACAATATTTATATGCAAATAAAGGCAAAAAAAAAAAAGATTGTAAGTATAATAAATGAGGCTTTGAGTCTGAGACATAGAACTGATTGTCAGAAGATCTCTGATTTTTTTTTTTTATGTGAATTTTTGTGTACTCGGTTTTTTAACCACTCGACTTCTGGACAGCTGCTAGTTATAACTAAGGATTCTCAAGCAGTTGTCAACTGCATTCTATTGTCTGTACAATGGGTTAATAATTCTTTAGGACATCTAACTGCTGTAAGAATGTAATTTTGAGTTTCTCAGATGCTAGGGAAAGCAACAATATTTGAAAGCATAAAATAAAAAATAAGAGTGGCAGCTTGTCTGTAAGGCAATAAGTGTATTACCATTTGATCACCTATGAAATGTGCTCATTTTGCCAACTCCCTGCCCAAGCAGGGTCACCTAGGACAGGCTGCAAAGAACTATATCCAAATGACTTTTGAATATCCTCAAGGATACAGTCTCCACAGCCTCTCCGGTCAATTTTTGCTAGTGCTAGATATTTGTACACATGATGGCTACTTCTTTGCATAGCACCACCCAGAGCTATTTCCCCATACTTAACAGCAGTCCTAGCTACTGTGAGCCCAGCTGATTTATTGTGTGTTAAGGTTTAGGCTGGTTGTGGAATTTCCATCCCTGCTGGTTTATAAGAACAAATTAATCTGTATTTACATTTAGAATTATGTAGTTTAATGTAGTTTAATTTTTCTCTTCTCTAATCTGACTTAATATAAAAATCTACTTTATAAAGTTATTTTTGTGTGCAGTTCTGGGCTCCTCAGTACAAGACATACATGGACATACCGATGCAAGGATGATTAGGGGACTGAAGCATGTGAAGAGAGGCAGAGAGAGCTGGGACAGTTTAGCCTTTAGAAGGCTTAGGAGAATGTGATCAATGTATATAAATATCTGAAGAGAAGGTGTAAAGAAGACATAGATGGACTCTTTTCAGTGGTGCCCAGTGACAGGGCAAGAAGCCACAGACAGACAGAAACACAGGAGGTTGCATCTGAAAATCAGAAGACCTCTTCACTAGAACAAGTTGCCAAAAGAAGCTGTGAAGTCTCCATCCTTGGAAATACTAGAAAACCATTTGAATGTGGTTCTGGGAAGCCTGCTCTAGGTAAGCCTGCTTGAGGAGGAAGGTTTGACAAAATGAGCTCCAGACATCCCTTTCGGTCTCAACCATTCTGTGATTCTATGATGTCCATTTTCATGTAATATTTTAAATATTCAGTTTAAGAAGGGGACAAATAATCCTTTGTTTCAGGAAAACTGAAGAGTTAGGGGAGAGACTGGAAAGTCAGAAGAAAGTCAGAGACATTAGGAGTGAGATGCTCCACTAAGAATTATTCATAGAACCACAATACTAGGAAATAGGTATCAGGACAAGATGACCTGTTTTCCGTGAACAATTGGTTCCACATTCTTGAGATCTATCTGCTAGAAAAGAATATGTGCAGTCAAGCTTTGACTATTCTTCTTCCTGAACCGAAGATGTCTTTTAGTCTCTTAGACACACCCTGCTCAAGGAATATTGCCAGGCAGTAAGGGAAGGCTATAATCACTTTGTGTAAAAGCTTGTGGAGAAACTAAGCTATTTTCTAGTGCCCATTTGCAAACTGAAATCTAAAAGTGTTCTTTGAAATCTATGGATAAAGAAGTTTTGATCATACTAACAATGTTCTTCTGTTGCTCTCTTCTTCCCAGAGATAATGAATCACCAAGGAACCTTACTTAGAGAAAAGATGTTGAAGGATTGAATACTGGGCTTGAAGAAATATAGTCAGGTCTTTACTGTTATGAGCCTTCTTGCTGCTTATCAATGACCCTTAACTTCAGGTGAAAGTAGAATTGCATCTTATGTCTTTTTATGACCTGTTATATATAATGTGTTTGCTGCCTTCTGTGAGATCTAGAGGGAAAAAAGATCCAAATCTGACTCCTTGACTCATGTTGATCAAGATCTATTGTTTGAAAGTTCTGTCTATCATTTTAAAGGCCACAATTGTCTAGACCAGGAGGTTAGGTTCAACATATGGCAGCCTAGCAGGTAGCACTCTTGAGAGTACATATGAGGAGAAGACAATGAGGCCCCAGAAACAGATGGAATTAGTCTGGAAGGAGGGAAAGTTGATAGCAACCTTCAACATAGATTGGAACAATCAGTGAAAAAATGACAACTTGCTCTGGATGACATATTACTGGATAATGTTGCCAGATGAGTTAATAAAGGCATGGCTTAATTAAACCACATCCTTTGCATCGTGTCCTCCTGCACAGTCAAGCTGTGTGCTTTCTGGCTTGTATGGTATCATCAATGATACAGATTAGATTAGATCATCTGTTGGTGGTGCAGGAGTTAAAATAGAATACAGCTCACTTCCTCCTAACTGTTTTTGGCTGTGCAGAGCTAAAAGGAGTAAAAAATGGTGACAAATTATTTTTATCACTTAAGTGAGTACATTTGGACTGACTACATATGGAGAACAGATCTACTGAATAAGACTTTTGCCTAGTAACTTTTTCTGACTGTAGCCACATTTAATAATTGTGGTTGAAATGCTGGCTTTACATTCAAAAAAATGTTGACAGAGTATCTTTCACAAATGGGAACATGCTCACACGATTCTAAACATATGTTACAGTCCTTTCCCACATCTACATCTGTTTCTTTAATTGATATTGTATTTTAATTATTTTAACTTATAAATACACACTAGAGCTGATAAATATGTTTTCTGACACGTGTTTCTGAAAGGAAAACTGTCTCCATAGTTACTTTTTCTTAAAATATTTTTTTCCTGTGACTTTTTTTTTTAGCCTTCAAACTTTTGTAATGGAACTCCTTCCATTGATGTACGATTGTTAAAGATAAGGAAAGATGTGGAGTGTTTGAACCTAAATAGTGAGATAATTTCCAGAGTAAAAAAAAAAAAAAAAATGGCAATAAGAGAGTATGTACTACTCTGTAGTGCATTAATTTTTTGCTCAGAAAGAAACAAATGCTGATATTATGAAAAAGATAAGCTGCTGGTTGATTCCAATGAATTTCATGGGTAGCACAGCAGCAATGACACATACCATAGTGTTCTAGCACTTCTTTGTCACAAGACATAACGGAAACAATTCACAATGAGAAAAGGAATCACTAACCATACTAAATTAATCCCTACTTGTACTGACAGGTGAAGATCTGAAGACCTTTATTTCACAAAGTTATTTGTTTCCATAGTACCTGCTTCCTTTCTGTTCTCAATGAAATTAATGGTAGATTGATGAGAGCTTAATGTTTCAAACAGGGGAGGATTAGTTATTATACTAAATATGGGTCAGAATTGTAAGTGATATTCTACCATGTCTGATGCTTATATTCCTAAAGGATTCCTTCAGTGATGGCCTTAAGAGTCAACTCTTTGTTTTTGTTTACTTTAACAGTTGCTTTAAAAAGTCATTCTAACATCTGACTAAAATCAAGAGAGGAGTAAATGTATCTATTCTGTCTCATTAGTTGAGAGATATACAGTGATTTGATACTGGTTTATCACAGAAAATATTCTATAATTAAGAAAAGGCCATCATAAAATCTCTACCTCTACTGAGAGGTTGAATGAGGCTTTTTTAATGAAACGTAATTCAGTTACTATGAACATTTTTTACCAAATTTTTTTCTAGTGTCTTGAGTCATAGCTCCACAAGATTCAGTGGTGTCTCACAGCAGCGGCAAATTTCCTTATTTATGCAGATGGCTTTTATATTTTAATTACAAAAGCTGCTACTTCTTTGTCCTCAATTACTGTTTTAGTATTAGTAGTGAAAGCCTTGGAACATTTTTGTTGTAACTCATTTAATGGCTGAGTGGTGTTGTCATCTTTTGTTTAAGGAAACAAAATACCCTGATTTTGACCAAAGTAAAAAATATGTCTTGAGAATAGCAGATAGCCTGTATTCCCACACTGAGTGAGAAAATCTGGCATATCAAGATTGAAATACATGAATAAAGAAACAAATAATGTTATAAATTGCACCTCACGGATTAAGAAACGAGTGTTCTAAATTTTAACTATTAAATCTAAATATGGAATGTCAAATAAAAATACAGGTTTTTTTAGGCCCTGAGTCAGGCTTACAGCTGATCTCAATTCCTTTTTTACTAATAGAGTTCAACTTTGCTGCAAATTGGTGACTCCAGGCATTCTTTTAGTGAATTAGTCCAATCTTGCCCTTTCATTTTAAAGTAAATCCAGTGATGTTGATGTCCACCTTTTTAAAGCAATATATGATGTTTATAATACTTGCTTAGAAAGTGAGTAAGCTATACTCACTTCTATTTTCATACAGAAGCTCTTTGAGCCTTCATCTCCTAGTTTTTACACTAAGGCAATTCAAGGAGGGCAGCGTTTTCCTTTCCTTTTGAACATGAATCACTTTGCAGGAAAATATTCCAAATTCAGTGGGAAAGAGAGAAAGGACACAAAAGGTCTAGGCACTGTAGTCCAGGGATTAATGCAAATATTGAGAAGAGTCTGAGATTTCAGTCTCCTGTAATTTCTTTGATAATTCACATCGAATAGTTACCATACTAAAAATATAACAACACAGCAATTCTTAGGAAATTAACCCAACTCTCTCTTTACCTAGGGAATTAATCTAAATATCACGTTATTTCAGAAAGTAATCATTCATTTTTGAGTGTGATGCTGAAGAGAGTGAGAAAAAGCTCTCCATATGCTTTTTTTTTTCATATTGGATAGCTCCAATCACTCTATTCTTATGTAACTACATCTTATCTCTGGATGTGTAAATATCACTAGGCGTTTCATGAAAAGAGTAGGTTTTGGAAGGGGTTTCTGAATGTCTGTCCCACAAAGTTCTTACCTATGTCTAGAAATTGTAGGTAGTTTGGACTCTAAATGATAAAAAACCATACATAGTGTTTACATATTCAAGCAAGCACTGCTTGATACAGTGGGAGTATTGATCTCGCTGTGGACTTTCATCTCTAGCTCATTTACAGGTAAGAGCCTTGTTGAGACAGATTTCAGGAAGGCCTAATAATTCTTGTAGAGCAGCACTGTAGACATTACCCAGGTCATTTAAATGCTTGTGGAAATTTGAATTATTGTATGAAAATTGCTTTGACTCATCTACCAGTATAATTACTAGTTGCACTACTGTTAAGGAGACCGATGGTAACGTCTTCTGAAAGTGTGAGTGCCAATGGGATTAATAGTTGCAAATCTTTGGACCCCATGTGAATTCAAATTAATTGAGTTGAATTAATAGCAGAGCATTTCTACAGATAACCTCAAAGTCTATTGGAAAGGCAAGACTGAATTTTACTAGTCTGAACTGTGGTGTAAAACTGTATTCATGCATCTGTACTGTGGTCATCAGTAGTGAGTTGGGACATTTCTGAATGCAAGAAAACATCCAAGTAACAACCCAATGGAGAGTCTCTCTGATGTACAACAGTGAAAAATACATTTCTACATTTCTAAGAAGGAAGGTATACATTTCTAAGAAGGAATATTTGGGTTAAGATCTCTTTCTTTTTGCTAATGTAAAATATGGCAGGAATCCTCAGTGAATATCAATAATCTACCATGTCAGTTTTGTCTCACTTCATAGTATATCTTCTAATAGTTTGTATTTTATTGTCACTGAAGTGTTCAAGCATATGTTTATTAGAATATCATACGTTTAATGTTACTTTACATTTTGCGTAATGATGACAATGAAAGCAGGAAGGTCTGACAAACACTAGGTATTCTATTCTCTGCAATAATCAGGTAATTAGAGGTAACTAGATTGTGTCATCTCTTCAGCAGAGATGTGTGTGTTCTCATGAAATGATAAGGTACTTTTCCAGCTACATGTATGAGCTTTTCTTTGGACTGATAAAATATCTTGGATGGACAAAACTTCCTTATTAGGTGTTAAGAAGTGCATCTCTGACAATGCAATAGTTGACTCAGGTTAAGATCTGAAGTGTCACGTCTGTCTTCTGCAGAATACAGTTGAGATTAAATATGTTTTGAGTAGCAGGATTCAATTAATTTTGAGCATTTGATTTAAAAATACAAATTTATTTAAAAACCATCTTGTAATGATACTTTTTCATAGAAATTGCATCCCAAGCACAGCCATAATTCTGTTTACATAGTGAACCCAGCATCCTGTTTTATCCTTGCATATAGCAATTTCACTTGTCATGTCATTTATCTTCCCCTTTTTAACCTTTGTCCAACAAAAATCTGTAATTTATTCATGTACATAGAAATGCTCTTATATATCAAATTCTTCAATATTTGTCTATTCTTTTCCACACATCTCTCTTATTATTCTAAGGATCTTCTTATGGGATATGCAGTTGACTCTCATGAAACTTAAGACTTTGTCTGCTGTCTTCCCTCAGCTGCTAGGGAGCATGAGATGTAGATGCAGGTAAAAAGGTTATGTCAGCTTGTTTTCTCCATTCTCATTGTAAAACTCTTCTAGATTCTGGCTGGTGTTTGTGCATAGCTTGCTAAGTCATAGCTAAGAAGGGAAGTGTTAGACATGCACTGCAATTTCATCCTGGTTACATCACACAATCAAACAAAAGAGTCTCCAGTCTCATTTTTTGAAGGAATTGCTTACATTTATGTCCAAGATTCTTGGAAAACTCAATGACTTTTCCTTTTTAAGCAGCAGTAATTTTGGTTAGTTAACATTTTGTATCTGATATACCTGAATTATGCATAGAAATAAGTCTTCTTGATACAAAAAGCAGACTGCTGGATGTGTGGAAGAATGTCACAGCTCTACTGCTTTTTGCTCTTTATGGCATATGCTAATTGCCCTCTGACACAGTGAATTGTTGTCTGTATTTTACCTATAAGAAACAGCAAGGAGAGATTAAATTATTAAATGTTATATCCAATCTTATATCTATAAACCACTTGCTGAGGATCTGAACTGAGGTACCCTTGGTCTCAGGACAGGCTATCATCTTTGCTTGCAGATTAAAATTCTGCATTAAACCTTTCATTGAATTTCTGCTATGATGGTTCACAAATCTGAAGTTCTACAAGGTTGGTGATTTTAATTTTCACCATATAATTCCAATAGAATGACAACATTAGTTTTTATTTGGGTTCTCACACAATCAGAGTCACAGAATGGTTGAGACTGAAAGAGATGTCTAGAGGTCATCTTGTCCAAGTCCTCTCTTCAAGCAAGCTGCCCAGGACCACATTCAAGTAGTTTTCAAGTATCTCCAAGGATGGAGACTTCACATCTTCTCTTGGCAACTTGTTCAGTCATCCTCACAGTGAGTAAGTTTCCTGATGTTCAGATGCAACCTCCTGTGTTTCAGTTTGTGTTTGAGATCTCTTGCCCTGTCATTGGGCACCACTGAAAAGAGTCCAGCTATGTCTTCTTTATACCTACTCTTCAAGTATTTATGTGTAATGATCACATTCTCCCAAGCCTTCTCAAGGCTAAACTGTCGCAACTCTCTCAGCATCTCTTCATATGAGAGATACTCCAGTCCTCTAATCATCTTTGTGTCTGTATGTCCATGTGTGTCTTGTACTGAGGAGCCCAAAATTAGGCATAGCACTCCAAGTGTGGCCTTACCAGTGCTGAGATTACCTCCCTCAACCTGCCTGCAACACTTTGTCTAATGCAGTCCAGGATACTATTAGCTGCCTTTGCTGCAAAGGAACATTGCTCTGTCATGTTTGACTAGATATCCACCAGGATCCCTAGGTCTTTTTCTGCCAAGCTGCTTTCTGGCTGGGTGGCCCTCCAGCATATAGTGGTGCTTGGGATTATTTCTCTCGTTCAAGACTTCACACTTATCCTTGCCGAAATTCGTGAGGTTCTTGTCAGCTCATTTCTCAAGTCTGTTGAGGCCCTTCTGGATGGCAGCACAACTCTCAAATGTACAAGGCACTCTTCCCAGTTTTGTGCTATCAACAAACTTGCTGAGAGTGCTCTGTGCCTCAGCATCCAGGTTAATGAAGATGTCGAAGAAAGGTACAATTTTAGCTACTGTCCTCCAGCTAGGCTTGTGCCTGTGATTACCACCTGCTGGGCCTGGCCATTCAGCCAGTTTTCAGTTCATTTCACTGCCTATCCAGATAATACTTTAATTTTTCTATGAGTATCTTCCAGGACACTGTTGAAAGACTTGGTGAAGTCCAGTTAGGCAGTATCCACTGCTTCTTCTCATCTAGCAGGCTAGTAATCTTCTTGTAGATGATTATCAAATTAATCAAGCATGACTTCCCTTTGGTGCATCCATGCTGACACCTCTTTTAGTACCCTGGGATGAAATACATTGGGCTCCATAGATTTATGTGCATCCAGCTGGAGCAGCAGGTCTCAAAGAAGTTCAGGGTTGTCTGGGAGCTTATCATCCCCTTAGTCATTGTCTTCCAACTCAGAGCTCTGGGGGTCCCAGGGCCTATCATCAGTATGAAGACAGAAGCAGCATTAAACCTTTGCGCTTTGTCTGTGTCCCTATTTGTCAGGTGACCAAACAGGTGACCTGTGTTATCTCTGATTCTCCTTTTACTGTTAACATATTTTTTAAAAGCCCTTTTTGTTGCCCTTCACAGCACTTTTTGGTTTGTTTTGTTCTAAAATTAGCCAACACACTGAAACAGAATGATTCCTTTCCTGTATAGTTTTACTTTCTAGGTCTGTTATGTTTTGTGGTATCTTCCCATTAAAATAATGCAATGAATATTACAAGTATTTTCTTTTAAAATATTTATCTTTTCTAAGTTTGTGACAATTACTTTCCATGTTGTGTTTTAAAAAATATCCAAAAAAAGTATTATTAAAAATAATTTTGTGACCAAAATATAGCTCCTTCCTAACTCCACAGCAATGAGTAATCTTATTGTATTGTGTACACTAAAAAGATTAAGCATAAGTGTATGTGAGGGAAATGTTCTCACTGTACGAAAGGGATGACAATAGTCTAAAGGGAAGTAATCATTACCATTGTGACTATAAAAGTACCTATATGAAATAGGACTTAGCAAGGAAATGTTATATTAAAAACACTCCTTACAAGTGGCCTTGCTAATAATCTCATCTAATCCCAAAAGGAATTTGTTAAAAAAAAGTTATTTGAAAATTTTCTATATTATTTGACTTATTAGAAACTTTTACATTATTTTCTCATTTTAATAATGACCACAAAATATGAGAAATACTGTTTGTACTAAATATCACAAAAATCCCTATAAAAGTAAAATTTAAGCACAAGTTAATAAAATCAACATCAGAAAAATTTTTAAAAAATGAAAATGTAATTTCTGTAGCAAGAGATTGTTTTCAAATGCAAGGAGAATAATACTTTGACCAGAATTTATCTGAGTAGTCTCTACATAAAATAATTCCTTCTCTGTGTCAACACTCAGTGAACCTCATATTCACTTAATGTGAGCACAATGGGATCAGCTGTCTTGTCAAGTTAATCTATAACATTAATGCAGTGTTTTATCCCTCTTCCTTAGGCTTCATGCGCATAAAACTTTAATATATATAGTTTGCAGCAGAATGTTCTTGTGTCCATCAGTTACAAATGCATGGTTTTATCCCTGGACTGGTAAAGTGCCTCTGTACCTTGCTGTTACTGTGTCCCTAAATCTTTTACAAAAGAGCATGCAGATTAAAATGTCTCCTATTTGGATTCCAAATTCTATTTCTAGAATATGTTTCAGTACATACTTTTACTTAAACTGCATTTCTGGTTGGTTTGTACACTAATTTGATAGAAAACAACATCCTATTAAAAGACTCTTTCTGAAAGCTGCTGTAACAAAAGAAACTGATATTTTGTAGATGGGCACCATTGCTACATGTAATCCATAAAAGAGTATATGAAAAGTATGTCTCTTCAAAGGTCATTGTTACTTGTGGGCAGACCTGTAAAGAGAGAAAGGCAATAGAATCTAAGTCTTACTCTGGCTATTCCATCTATTTACTACATTGGTGAGTTATTGTTCCTCATGAATGATTGTCTATGAGTTGCTTATGTTACCTAGATGTAGAGCACTCCTTACTTTGGGTATCAGCTGTCACTTCCAGTTCCTCCTGTGGTGTTGGGAGTGACTTTGAAAGTGTTTGTTTACTTTTTTTTCCTCATAATTGATGAATTTGTATATATACATATATACTATATATGACACCTGAGTGAGGAGATTAGAAAATAGGGTGCTTGGTTAAGTTATCTAGATACTAGGAGAAGTGACTGATATAAAATTAAAACATACAAAAAATTGGTAAACTTATTTCTCTGTTGTAAAAGTTCTGCAAAGCAACTTTTCAGAGTACTTATTTGATCAACCATTTTGTCTTAGAAAATAATTGGTTTATATTTACAAAGCAGAGAAGAATTTTAATTTCAGAATCAAGTTCAGGCATTAAATTAATTGTTTGTAAGTGTAAAAGTACAAGGTATGATTGGTTTGACCTTCAAAAGAGGCTGCAGTTTTACTATTTGGCTTTTCAAATGTGTAGATACCTTGTTCAGGACTAAAGCACTGTATGAAGTCCTGTATAGTGCTTTTTCAGACTCTCTATACGGGGCTTGAGTTTCATCTTTAATCATCAGCCAGCTGTTAGGGCTGTCACCGATTCCTGACCTGTAATTACCCCTGAACCTCATCCTGCTGGCTGCCTTCTCAGAGTCTCCTGATATGCATGCTACAAGGTTGAAAGTGGCAAGAAATCTCTTACAGAGGTACCGAGAGATTTGTGCCTTTGCACTACAAATCAATTCAAACACTGAATGCATTAGGCCTGTTCTCCCCTCATCCTCCACACTCATTTAACCTGTAAATTGTGCCCTGCATTTCAGGTTGTAATTAAGACTAACAATGTGAAATCAAGAAAGTTTGCTTGAACCTGCCTCTAGAAAAATATCAGTTGATAAACTAAATGCATAATATCCTTGCTGATGAAATCCATGTTTTGTGGTGGACTGTCTTATTATGTATTTTAGTAGAAACTGTGAAGTTTCTGATGCAATGCATTTGCTTCAGTAAGTTGCAAATGTGTACATACTTTATAAGTACTATAGATTTTAGTTATCAGCTCTATCTTCTATATTCTTGAATTTTGAACTACATAATACTGCCAACCAACAAACCTGTTTTTATTCCAGGTTAAATGGTGATTGCAGGACATTAATTGGTTTTGGTTCTCTCTCTCTCATCTGAGAAGAGAAGCTTGATTTTTTTTTTTGTGTGTCTGTGTTTTTAGACATGCCACCTGCCTCAGATATGTGTTTTAGTAAACACATTCACAGGAAAGGCTAGAACAATTACAAGTTTTCATTGCTGTTTTTACTAATTATATAGATAGATCCTTTTAGAGCTGTCCACGTTAACTAGCTAGATCTAGATTTATCCTTCTTTAGCTGGGGGAAACAGCCTCACATCTGTTAAAAGATTATCACCTAATTAGAACATCTGAGATCAGAAATACTTTAAGTCAGGCTCAGGTCTCAGCAGTGCACACACTCTGGATTACTCTCATAGTAAATACAGCCAGTATGCTCATATGAAGGGGATGAGATATTCTGAATATCTGCATTTTAAGTACATGCTAAACAGGTGACTAGGATTGTGGATTGTAGGAGAAGCAGGAGACCTGGGAGTGAAAAAATGAGCTTTTGTGTGTATGTTTCTGTTCTCTGGAGAATGAAAACCAGATCCAAGAGTTTTTAGAAATTTTCTGATTTTCATCAACTAAGCTATATTCTTATGCCTTTTTAATGGTTCTCATCTTTTTTGGCGAGCAGCTATATTCAACTTAATATTGACTTGCTGAGAGATGTTAGTGGGAAGAAATTGTTACAAGATTATAATAAAATACCTCCTTCTGTATTTCCACAGTTAATGATGTTGTCCTGTCTCCAGTCTGTATCTGAAATTCAACTACGCACTGTGCAAACAAATTATGTCCAACAATTTTCTCTTCACTGATTAAAACAAAGATAGGTATTATTTTCCCTATAAAGTTACCACTTAGAAAAAATTTCTACACCAATTAAAGAAAATAATTAGTTAACATTAAAAACAAATGTTCTGCTATATAGTTCCTGAGAAATATTTCTCCACATCATACAAGAATGGCCAGGCTGTAAGTGACTGCTATTAATATTTGTCGCATTGACCCAGAATTGTTCTCGACATTTTCCCTATACTTGTTGCTAGGAAGGTTACCATAGTCTAAAACAAGGAGTTATGTTACATCTCAAGAATATGATACCAGATCTTAAACTATTTTAGAATCTCTTTTCCAGATAAATTGATGAAAGATGCCCTGTGAAATAATTTAGCATCTCTTGATCTTGAGTAATAGAATAATGACGTATGACCAGTAGTGGAGGATAAGCACTGGCAATGCCATTCATTAGTGCAGACTGCTTAAATGTTTGGCTTATAGAATTGTGTATGAATTGCTCAAATTCAGTTGTGAGGAAGATGTAAGTTTTTAACATGAGTCTGAATGAATAAGTGCTGGTGACTTCAGAGTAGAGAGACAGTAATTCATGAACAGGTCGGGCTATGATAATGCACAGAGTTGGAAGGGAAAGGAGGAAAGAAACAGAGTATCCCAAGTAGTGTAATATTCATGAAGCAGAAAATTATTTATGGGAAATTAACTCCTATTCACAGAAAAGAAAGCATTAAGCCATGATGAGACCCGAGCATCAGCAGTGTGAGATGTGATGTTCACTTTGCACTTTCTGAAGTCAAGCTGGCCATCTGGTCATTTCAGTTACTCTATGATTAAGGCTGTGTTGGGGAGATGTTCAATGCTGAAATGTGATCCCCAGTTATCCAAATGTCTATATGGCTCTGTGCAAAGTCAGAAGGAAGTTATGGCAGCCATTAGAAAGTCGAATTACATATATAATAATACAGCTAGGCTACAATCTTAAAAACAGTAAAAACCAGAGATGTGACAAGTCTCTTTTTAAAAAATGTTTTATTCTTCAATGAAATGTTTGGTTCTTTAATGAAAACAAAACAAAATCAAACATCACAGCTTTTTTATTAAACTATTGTTTGTCTTTCTGGAATCTTTGCAGGGAGTAAGGAGAAACCAATCCCAAAATACAGTTTTCTAAACAAATCCACTTGAATTTAGTTTCTCATTCAGTGAGATGTAAGATGGTATCTACCTCTGCAATGTAGAGCAACTCTTTGTGTGAGTCCCAGATAAGCAAATACTCAAGATAAAAATGGGAGAGAAGGAAGGCATTAACTATTGCATGGTTTCTGTTTCCTAGAAATTCCATGCTAGAGGATAAGCTGGAATGGTAACTACTGTTCCGTGAATTGAAACAGAGGCCCCCCAAAGAACAATGTTACAGCAAAGGGTGTGGGAAGTAAATGGAGTTTGAATGCCAAAGCTTTGGAAGCAAGGATCAAAGAGTAAATGAAAATCATTATTTGGTTATTAGAGGTGACACTGTAGTTTATATCTTTCTCTGTGTGTACCTTGATCTCTAACAGTCTTCTATGAGTATAATCTATGAAAGTTTGAGACTCCACCACACATTTAAGGTTATTTTGCATGGAATATGAATTAAATGGTCATATACTTTGAGTTCTTTATCATGTTGTTGATATCTATTAAGAGCATCACCTTTTTTAAAAATTCAGTGTTCGAACATCTGTCAAAGAAAGAAGAGTAACCAAATAGACATAGGATGCCAGTACATATTTTCTGTTATCCTGTATACTATAATTACCTTGATCCTCAAACAACTGTATGAGTTACAAACACTTTTGCAGACTTGTTACTGCAAATTCAAAATGTATTTCCTCTGAATCTAAATTAAACTAGTATGTAACAAGATTATTTTTTAATGTTTCTATGTGTAGACGATTAAAAAACAGTAAAACACAGATTCATTTTTTTTAAAAGATAAACTAAGAAAAAAGCATTCCATTTTGAGGCAGTATAGAAATCTTTTCCAGAATGAAGTTTCCTCAGTAAGGTCTCCCCAGAGCCTTCTCTTCTCCAAGCTAAATAACTTCAACTCTTTCAGCCTGTCCTTATAGGAGATGTGTTCCAGCATCCTTGTCATTTTCATGGCCCTCCTCTAGACCCAGTTGAGCAGGTCTACGTCTTTCTCATATCAAGGACTCCAGAGCTGGATGCAGTACTGCAGGTGAGGTCTTACCAGAGCAAAGTAGAGGGGAGGAATCATGTCCCTCAACCTGCTGACCAGGATTCTTTTAATGCAGTCCAAGATATGATTGGCTTTCTGTGGTGGAAATGCACATTGCCAGCTCATACTCAGTTTTTCACTCACCAATACCCCCCAAGTCCTTTTCTGCAGAGCAATTCTCTATCCACTCATCACTCAGCCTGTATCCATGTCTGGGATTGTCACAGCCCAGGCAGAGGATCTTGTGCTTGGCCTTGTTGAACTTCATGAGGTACACATGGGCCCACCTGTCTTAGCCTGTCAAGGACCCTCTAGAGTATCAGCCACAATACTCTTCTTGGTGTCATCCACAACTTGCTGAAGATGCACTCAAATTACTCTGTTTCAAGAGCAAGTGAAGAAACATGATACCAGGGCATGTTTAAAAAGAAAGAGTCCTTGATCCACACTTATAAAGGTCTTCTTTGAGTTTCTGTAGTTATTCTTTGCAGCCACTGACTCTCACTGCTAAGAATGTGTAAAATGCTGGGTGCAAGCAATAGCTACAACTAGGAAAAAAACATTAGTCACCTTTTACTGAGGTTAGGCAACCAGAAAGTGATCCTCAGAAAGGTGTGATACCTTTGGAGTAGCTCTGTTTCCAGGGTAGGGGTAAGAAATCTTCCCTCATCTTCCCTTACACAGAAATAGCACTTATAACTAGTCACTTAAAAAAAAAAAAAAGTCATTTAGTTATCATAGTGCTGTATAATAGAATCAAATAATTGCAATGAAAAGGCTGGAAGGAGTGTGGGAATAGGCCAGTCTACAGGGCAGACCATGTTATAGTTTCTGAATTAAGACAAATGTTTGAGGGACTGGGAGGAGTCTGAAGAGAGGAAAAGGAGGAAGATGGTCTTGAGTTCTGCTCTTTGTGGTCACATTTCACAAAAAGGCAATAGAATAACTGTAGAATAACAATAGGATAATTGTATAGAGTGTGTAATGCTTTACTGTTGATATGCACCAGAAAGAGGAGACCCATCGCTTTTCCTGATGGCAAACGTTTGAAGCTGAGTATGGTGGTCAAACATCGCTCTACATTTAGACTGCGTATTATGTTCATGTGTTGCTTCTCATTAAGTGTTGTGAAAACTATGATAAATTCATAGTACAAAACACAAAGGAAGACTGTTTTGATGTATCCAGTAAAAACAAAATAAACCATTTCTATGCAAGATCCTTAGAATTTTCTGATGTGTTAAGCACAAAAATGTATACTATTAGCACATGTATTCAGCAGATGTACTGCTTTGTGCAAAATCCAGTGGGAAAGCTAAGGTACAGGGGTTAACATTGACATAAAGGCCAAATCCTAATTTCTTTGATGTTAAGAGGAAAGTTTTCATTGAGCCCAATGGGATTAAGATTTAGTGTACATGTTCTTGTTCTTGTTAATGTAATCTTAACATTTCTCAAATCTATTAAATAGTCTTTACTAGTTGTGCTCTGTTGAAATGAAAGAAAAATTTGTGTTCAGAACGTCTTTGCTCCCAAAGTGTGTATCTGCCAGGAGATCAGAACTATGATATTTAAAACTGAAGTCTCATGACACCATACAAACAATTCCTTTCCTTTTCCTTCTGTCCAAACAGAAATCTCAAACGGAGAGGAAACTGCAACTAGAATCAATAGATATTGGTTTTAAGTCTTTACCGTAAGAAATATATTTATCATTTACTTTTTAAAATATAGATGTCTATAACAATAACAAGTATGAAATTACCAACACTTTTTTATAACACATCATTTTTCCTCCCTTCAAGCATTGTTTAAAGATCTATTGGATTCTGTAAGAAAATAAATATTTTATCTTTTATATTAAAAGAATTTTTAGAAACAATTTGTGGTTAAGAGGCTTTGTTCTACTGCTGTTGAAGTCTACTACTGTTTCTTACAAAGCACTGTAATTTAGTCAAACAGGCACTAAACAGAAGAAGCAGACTTAATGTAGATATTCTTTATGTGATTGACAGTTGCTGTACCAGTGTTATGTCTAAGCAGTAAGACATATGATTTTCTTAAATGTGCGAGATAAACTCTCTTTTAAAATTTTTATGGTGGAGAAGAATTTAAAAACAAAACTCACAAAAAGTCAAAACTGATCTGTATTCCAACATGAAGCTCAGAAATGAAAAATAATCTTTCATGTTTTCATACCTGGAAGAATATATTTCTTGTAGAAAAACATTGTCTTAAAAACCAATTATTTTTTTAATGGTTTTTGTTTAAATCTCATAAAAATTAAATTTTTGCTTCTTTGTTACAAAAAAGAAACCTAAAATGATATGTATGCTTACATAATATGGTATTTGACATTGAGTTCTAGGAAGTAATTCAACTGATGAAAAGATAAGGATGAAGCAGTTATACAAGTCCTCTGTCTCAGCTGAGGTAGTTTCCCATTTGTTATTGCATTTTAGTGATCAAATGCATTAAACCTTAAAGAAGCACAAAAAGAGCGACTACTTCAATGGATTTTTATTTAATTGGAAAATAAACACAAACCAAAACTCAATAACTTACACAAATGTTTTAGAACCCTTACAACTAATTATGTATGTGACACCTGTTCAGAGAAACAGCTTAGCTTTTAGATTTAAGCTAATACTGCTTAACCATTTGTTATTCTAACCATTCTACTCAGTTCAGGTCTAAAATAGTCTATAATGCATATATATCGCTGCATATGTCTGCATAGATTATACACTAAGCGTTTAAGTTTATATTTACAAGTCAACCTCAGAGTTTCTTGAAAGTAGGTCTATTTGCATTGCTCTTCATTCTGCAGTAGGTGGCAGTGGGTAGTGGAGAATATACAAGGATATTTAGTTTAGATGTCATCACATTTTTAAGGGAAGCTTAAAAATCGCAAAGTGTTTTCTGCTTTTGAGTTATGTATATATCAAACAGAAAAGATATGTCAAACAGAATTTCTAAATTGTCTTAGTTAAATAGTAGATTTTGCAAAGTATTGTGAACATAAATTAAACAGATAATGGAGTCAAATGAAGATACAAATACAGCACACACTTAGGTAAATAAATATGAAATTGAGTCCATCCAAGAAAACTGAAATGAAGGCTTAAACTCAAGAGAATGTAGCAAACACAATTTACAAATAGACACAGAAACACACCATTTCAGTTTTATCTGAAATTCTCTGGAAATTATTTGTATTAATATTCAATGTTGAGCTGGATTTTGAAAATAGTACTGTAATTGATGAAATGGAAAACAGGGAAATGGGAGAAGGTTTAGGCATGATGGTGGAACTGTGGAATATTAACAGTTTTGATAAGTTGATTGTGTGGGAGGAAAAATTGGGAAGAGTAGAAGTGAGTACTGATTTTGCATTCCTTGCACATCTGAAACATGGGACCTTGAGAGTATACTGAATGTGAAATTGGATGAAAAAGTCTGTCAAAGAAGAACATTCTAAGTCTCGTTTGTTATTGATTCCTTTTTCTTGCTTATCTGAAAACCGGGTTGATAGATTTATCTAGGAAGTGCTTAGTCAGCACTGCTGATTATTCTCACATTTTGTTTATTCTCACAGAAGTTTTGAGCTCCAAATAGGGAGACTAAGATTTTCAGAAGTGCAAGGCATCCACTAGCTTACATCTCAAATATTTTCAACTGACCAGTAATTAAGAGTTCTCACTTTGTTTTGTTTCATTTCCTATTTTAATCTCCAACTTTTAAAATTATGCAGCTGGACGCTATTGAGTAGACAGCGTTTTGAAAAGCCTGGTCACACATACTGCTGGACCTGAACTTTGGGACCTACCAAGGTAAAACTATATTGAAAGAGTGCAACACTTTTTCTATTCTTGTATGATTTTGTGTCCAAACTTCGTCTCCAAAGACCTCACATAGTTCAGTAGTAAGTAAATGTTAAGTTAAACAATATAGTTATATTTAATGTTCATTCTGTAATGATAGGATAGGCAGTGATTAATAGATATTATCTTTTGTATGGTTTCATAGTTTTTACTACAAATAGGTATAAGCAAGTCAACAGAGAGGCAAAATGCTGATTCAAAGTCAGCTGGTGTTATCCTGTTGACTCAGTAGTAGTAAGATTACTGTAATCTCATTATGTTAGTCATCAGACAGTTATCTGTAAAACTAAAAGCAAAAGTAGTGTTTAGATAAAGCTGATAATTATGAATTGCTTATATCTTTCTAACAAAGGAAAATATGGAATAGTCATCTCTTGTAAGAAATAGGCACACTTTGTTGTGTTTTCAACTGAAGGAAAGGCTCCAAAATGAGACCCCAAAGTAAGAGCAACTTTCATTAAAAATGCCTATTTTACATTTAAACTAAGGTGCAATCATTGACCCTATTAAAATATGGTTGAGTACTTTCTTAATTTACTTCTCCATTTTCTGGTTTTATGCTGGCAAACTGAATGTTCCCAAGTAAATTGCACTAGCTTAAGTTTGAAGTCATGCATTAAGACTCTTGTATTTGTATATGCTGTCTTATTCTATTATTTTATGTTGCTTACAATGTGTCAAACATTGCATTGTTCTCTTGCAAACTCAATAGTGATAATCTTCAGTCATACTGAACGGCAGTTCCCAAGACATTCCAAACTTATCTTTGAAATCTGTACAGATTTCCCATTTTCTGTGTTGTTGTTTATGGCTTTTCTTATACTTTTAGAAATATTGAATTCTTGATGTTTGCTTAAATCTATTTTTCTCCCTTTTTTTTTCCTATAAGTAAGAGATTGCCTTTCAGTGCTGTACATTTAATTTCTATTCATATGATTTTACTTACCATCAATAGTTGTGCATTACAAATATTGTTATGACTTGCTGCAAATAGCTGTAATTGTTTACCAGTTTATAAAATCAGGAAGTTACTGGTTTTAAGTATCTAACAGTTCCTAATTATTTCATGGATAATGCCACAAAATTTCCTTATTTTATTCTAAGTAACTTAGGGGGAAAGATATAGAACAGAGCATTCATGCTTAACTACAAATTTTGACGTTCACAGCTAGCTTTTGATTTTAAAAGGCATAACTGATGCCCATCAGTGAAATGTTGGTATTTGCATTGGTTTTTGTTTGGGTTTTTTTCAGATTGATCACTCTCTAAAATTTTCCAGTACTAAAAAATTCTACTATTCCATTAGAATAGGCCATTAGAAGTAGTCTTGTAAAATACCCTGGCGCTGAATTGAACTGTAAGCCAAAGAATCAAATATGAAACTGAAATATGTAAAAAATATAAGAGAAATGGAAGAAGAAAAAAAAAGGATGCTCTCTCACACAGTGTGCTTTAGTTCTTTCAAGGAAAAAAAAATGTAATTGATTATATAAGTTTTTAGTAGATTAATGTAAATAAACAAACTAGGGAAATAGGGGTTTTTGTTATCACTAACCTGCCAACATCTTTATGCTTGTACAGAAGATTGCATATAAAAGCTCTTCAAGACACATGAATTTTACTTCCTATGTCAGTGAAGATTAGCTGAACATCTGGTCCAGATAGGACTTGAAGGCAAGGTATGACTTAATTTGCCTGTGCACAAACAAACAAGCAGAAAAAGTTAAAGCCTGAGAACATCCTAGTAATGGTAAAAGAGTGCCTAGAGGCTGCAAGTTCAGAACTGGCCTCATGCAAGTCACAAATCTTTTGCACCTTTTATGTTCTCAAGCTCTTCTGCTGTGACATGTATAGAATTCTCTCTGGAATTCTGAGTACCCAAATATCTCTCTCAATGTCCCTCTGCTGTGCTTTCTTGGTCTGCCAGAGATAAGACATCATGTGTCAGGTTCCCTGGTGAGATAAAGTGAGACCAGAGCTGAATTTGGCCTAATCACTATCTCCATGACATGGCTGTTAGTGTGATTCTCAGTAGTGAAATATGTTAGCCCTAGAAGATGAGTTGCCATCACCAGTTTAGCAGATGCTGAACGATTAGTTAACCAGAGCAACAGTATGATATTGACAGAGAAGTGCTCTGACTGAATGTCATAGAGATCTGTAGATGAAAATATCTAGGAAAATTATTAACGATGAGAACAGCTTCATTTGTACAAACATGCAATAAGCTTAGAGCTGGGCATGAGGAATGATGTAGAAAATGTGAGTAGGAGGTGGCATGTTCTTGAACAGAAAGTTCTCCAGCATACTTCCCCACCTCCCTACGCGATCTCAGTTTTGAAATGTGTATGTGAATACATGGTTGCTTGTCTGGTAGTGGAAAGACAGTTGTAGCTTAATATTAGCACCAATTTTCTTTTTCTCCTAAAGTTCCCAAAAGATAAGATTGACATGCAGTCTTTCTCTTTCTTTTTTTTTCTTCCCAAACTACTGTGAAGATTCATGAGAACTCCCCTTGTTGGCATAATGTGAACACTGCCGTAAGTTTGTGAAGCAATAAACAGAGATAAAAGGATACTGTTCCCTCTGAAAAACACAGAATAAAATTTTTAAATTTGGAAAAAAAAATAGTGTTAAGACAAAGAAAAGATGACTTCTGTTAATGTAATTATTTTCCCTTTCAACTGCTTTAGTTTTGCATGAAATACTTCCAACTACCCTTCCTGAATCTAAAATGATTAGAGAATAATTAAAAAAATAATTTTCTAGTAAATCAAAACTGTCCACAGTTGCCTTTCTAGGAACCATCACATCTCTGGCTTGTTCATTCCTAACACTGTTATAACTGATGAATATTTATTTCTTTTCTCCTTGCTGTTGATTTGTAATTGCCCCTCGATCCAATCCTAGTAAACATGTTTGATGTCTAAATTTAATTTTAAAAACACAATAATAATGTCCAAAGGACAGAGATTGCCCAGAGACAGATAAAAAGAATAGATAGATTGCCTGTGGATAAAACAGAACAACATGGAAAGTAACATATGATACAAAATTTAACTCTGGCTAGTAAAAGTTTTCACTTCCTTATGAAATCAAAGACCTGAATGAGGTCTGTAAACTACTCCAAAGTGGTGTGAAAACTCTTATGTTCAGTCCAATTTTTAATGCACTTAGGAAACAAGCTTCCTAAATGACTGCAGTGAATAAGAACAGGTTGAGCTAACTTAATAAAATAAAAAAAAAAACCCAACCCCTATCTGTAGGTCTGAAGCTGAGTATGTCTTTTGATATTTTTGATTTGAGACAAAGCTGTGCATTGATTTCTTCTAATACAGCAGAGGTCTGTGACTTATTCTTTCGTCTTCATAGCTTCCAGTTATCTTCTTGAATTATAAAGGTTTATATAGCTGCCATTTCTAACCTCTTAATGTGCTTTTAATAGCTGCCAGAGGTAGCATGTCTCTTCCACTACTTGTCACTTCTTGTTGCTACTTACTGTACTTGCCAATTTCCAGCTGGCAGAATGGCTAAGAGGGGAATTTGATGCACTTGCTTGTTATTTTGTTTCTTTTTTTCCTAACTTTCTCACTCATTGCTTTCTAAGCTTTTTTTGCCTTTTTTTTTTTTTCATTGACACAGGGTTATTTTTAATTGTTGAAGAAATATTCACTGTCTAAACACTTTGACCAGGAATCTGTAAATCATTTTGGTTCTGTATTCTAATTCAGAAGATGATCTGTCAGAATTAATTGAGAATGCCTTAATGTAATCAAGTCCAGTTCATTAGGCAAACATTTACATTATTAATTTAAATACTGGGTAGTTCAACAGCATTTATGACAGTAACAAATACCAACATATTTCAGTTTTTAAATTTCTGTTGTGTACAGAAGTTGATGTCATGCTACAGCTACTGCTGTTAGACATAAATAGTTTTCACCTTGCTTATATTTTATGATTTTGGAGTCTATTAAAAGTATTCTGTTAAAAAAAAAAATGAAACAAAGACAGGGCACTTAAAATTAATCAAACATAGAGCATCATTTTCGTTCTTGTAGCCCTATTTTGTATATCAAGTAGAGTTACATCAGAGGTCACCTTGAACCAGGAAGTTTAGTGTCACACTATTTCATCAATGTGTAGAACAATGTAAATTAATGTATAATTATTTAGCATAAATATTAGTATTATTATTTTAGCCATTACAATGCAAAAAAAAATAATTGTCTTCTACCCCTGTAATCTAGGACATATGAATTCCCTGACAAGAAAAAAAGTGGGGAGTGAGGAGAGAGGAATAAAAGAAAAGCAAATAGTGACAGCTGTGAGATGAGGACACAATGTGTTGAAAAGACTGCATTCATTCAATCCATTTCATAGTATCATGGAATCACAGAATTGTTTCCCTTGGAAAGCAACATTAAAAGTCATCTAGTCTACTCACTCTGCAGTGAAAAGAGACATCTTCATCTAGAATAGGTTGTTCAAAGACTTGTCCAATCTGACCTTGAATGTTTCCAGGGATGAGGCATCAACCACCTCTCTGGGCAATTTGTTCCAGTGTTTCAACATGCCTATTTTAAAACATTTCTTCCTTATTATCTAGTCTGAATCTAAGCTATTTCAGTTTAAAATCATAATATCTTGTCTTATCACAACAGAACCTACTAAAATATCTCTTTCTGTCTTTCTTATAAGATTCCTTTAGGTATTGAAAGGTCACAATAAGGTCTCCCCAGAGCCTTCTCTTCTCCAGGCTAAACAACTTCTTAGCCTGTCCTCATAGGGAAGGTTGTCCAACCCTCTAATCATCTTTGCAGGCCTCCTCTGGACCTGATCCAACAGGTCCATGTCTGTCATATTGAGAACTCCAGAGCTGCATGCAGCACTGCAGGTGAGGCCTCACCAGAGCAGAGGGGCAGAATCACTTCTCTCACTTGCTGGCCACACTGCTTTTGGTGCAGCCCAGCATACAGTTTCCTTTCTGGGCTGCAAACAAACATCGCCAGCTCATATTCAGTTTTTCATCCACCAATACCTCCAAGTCCTTTTCTGGAGGGCAGCTCTCAATTGTTTCGTCCTCCAGTCTGTCTTGATACTGGAGATTGCCCTGACCTAGGTGTGAGACCTTGCACTTGGCCTTGTTGAACTTCAGGAGGTTCTCACAGGTTCACTTCTCAAGCTTGTGAGTCCCTCTGAATGGCATCCTATGCCTCAGGTGTGTCAACCGCACTACTCAGCTTGGAGTCATCTGCACATTTGATGAGGATGCCACTGTCTATGTCATTAGTAAAGATACTGAACAATGCTAGACTCAATTTCTAATTTCTGCTATCTGGGTTACCCACCTTGGCAATCTTAGCAGTGTTTGTGTACAAGGTTTTATGTGGTTGTCTCTGTTACACATGCTTTAAACCATACCTACCTGTGTGAAAGTGAGAGTAGGTTCTCTGGGACTGATATATCTACTTGTGAAAACACAGATATGATAAGTAAAGGAGCAGGAAATGTATTTGCCTGGTATTCCATGGGCATATACTATATATCAGGTTCAGTGCTGGTGAAGTGGAAGCTGGGAGGCATCCTCTTGTAGTTTCTAAAGTTTGTTTGTTTATGGGTTCAAAAGACCTGTTGTAAAGCTATAGTTTTGCCATATGTGACTTTTACTGCAGGAATTCAAATACACTTTTTTCAAAAATTATTGCTGGAATTTAACTTTTCCACCTGGTTGTAATTCTTTACATTCAGCTTCACTTTTCTATACATTTTAATTTTATGTCCAGTTTCTAGATTTCATTTTACTAATTTGAAATACTCTTTATTTTATTTGGTCCAGATTTCTTTTTTTACCTAACTGTGATAGCACGGTCAAGTACGGCACAAAGTATTGTTAACACACTTAATAATTGAGTGTGGCTTGTGTTTTTCCTCTGTTCTTATTCTGTGGAATATTAAAAATTTTTGTTTAGTAGTAACTAAATTTTCAGCCATGCCGAGCTGAATGTTGCATTTTGAGCTGGGGAAGGATTAGTAAGCAATAGTGAAGAGATGGATTTTAAAAACCTTGCAAACACAAGGTGTATGGCATCAGAGAAGGCATAAAACCCAAAATTAGTTTAACAGATAGAGTAGAAAATAATGGAAGAGGGTACAGAAATGTGTGCATCATCTTCAGAAAAGTCAAATTATCTGAGAAAAAGTGGTTATGACCAGCTCAGCATTCAGCTGACAGAGGTACACCAAGTCCCATCCTTTCAGAATGAGAGTCACTCAGTTGGCTTGCACTCCTCCCTTTGATACCAGTGTGATGTACAACACCTGAAGAACTTGTTGTTTTCTGAGTATGTGCAGAATCCACGTGTGAGGGCTGGTCAGGAGCACGTGACACATGAGGCCCAGCAGCAAGACACAGGTAACGAGGCACTGCTGCTCTGATGGATGCTTTCTTTAGAAGGATGCACACAGAACAAAGTTTGGCAAGAAGGTTTTTTTCCCCAGTAGCCATGTACCACAAGTCCTCTGCTGTCACTTGATCTATCTCACACACAAAAGCAAATAGATGTGCACATACACACATGCAGACAAGCACCCTTGGCCATGTGGCTTAGCACAGGTGTATGCACAGCTATTATGTCACCTGCCAAGCATGCCAGTTTTGCCCTTTTTCACATACCTTAGCACGTACTACTCTGTGTCAGTACTTGCAGCAGTTGAGAAGCCTGGCTATGGAAAAATATTATGTGGTTAATAGTGCTTGCATGTGATTATCTGATTTTATGAGTCACAAATTTCATTAAAAATTTCCAATATATATTTCACCTTGTAAAAGTAATTCAGAGTGAGAAAAATGATTGGGAGAAAGAGATAAAATTTTTGGTTTCTATTATTGGAAATGAGATTTAAAACTACTGTAGAAGACTTCCTAGGCAACACGGGTTTATTTAGCCATAAATATAATAATTAGTATTTTATTTATTGGCATAATAATACTATGCTTTGTATGCCTACTTTATACTTTTTTACACCTCTCTGATAAGTTTTCTGCCAAAGAAATACAAATAAGAGAACAAATTTGACTTCATAACTTCAATTACTGTTAAAAAGGATTGAAACTAAACAACAAATAGATTAAGCAAACTGCTGTGAACAATCCCACGGTTCAGATATTACATATGCTGTTCAGGGTGCATGGGCACACTGCTGTATTTGAGTTGAAAAACACGGAAAGTATGACCAACCTAACTTATAAAAAGAAATGTAGTTTTAATTTTTTTCTGAGTTTCCTAAGCAATCCTTTGCAATCAGAAGAAGAGCATAGATTGTATCAGAATTTAAGTGGTCCCAAAATCTGTTGCTGTTTGAAAAACAACTAGCATTCAATAATATTTTTAGTTCTAATTTAAAAGTAATGTAGGGTTTTCTTTTTCTTATTATACTAAAATAGTTCCATTAAAAATATTGACAGTTACAGGATCTAGCATTTCAATGGGGAGATTTGACCATTTGAATATCTTAATCTAAATTTACATTTTTCATCTTCACCTTCAGACTATTTAGAGCATACAACAGGATAAGTGCATTATTAAAATAGCTTAAAAATATTTGATAACCATCATAAGACAAGTTGTTATGTATTATTAGACAGTTTTGTAGAGTAAACGTAGGCATGAGGGGAAGTTAAATTGCTTTGCCATGTTAACACAGCAAGTCAGTGTCTGTCTCAGGAACATAACTGAAGAGTCCTTGGTCTTAAGCACATTACCTTACTGCTTTCTTTGTAAAAAAGGCCAGTGTCTCTTGAAGGACTAGTGTGCATGTTATTACTGCTTTATATCACTTCAGTTCTGAGTGTGTCCGATGTACTGAATAATGAAATTAGGGGTGTGTAAATGATGACTGAACCATAAAATGTCCCCTGGGGTAATCTTACTTTTAATAAGGATTTTTCTGGGAGAAAAGAAAAGAAAAGAAAAGAAAAGAAAAGAAAAGAAAAGAAAAGAAAAGAAAAGAAAAGAAAAGAAAAGAAAAGAAAAGAAAAGAAAAGAAAAGAAAAGAAAAGAAAAGAAAAGAAAAGAGAAGATTCCTCCTCTTTCTTTAAAAATAATTTTATGCAATAGAGCCAGGATCATCCTTTACGCCTTCCCCCCCTTCCACCACCCCCCACCTCCCCCCGCAAGGCATTTACCAGTATTTTTCTTATGTGATTGAAAAGCCCTTAGTTTTGCTCAGGAGAAAAGTCTCATGCTGAGAAGTAAGGGATCCCAGTTGTACACTTAATCAAAGTGACGTGCTCCACACTTTGTTTCTGAGTAATTTCTGTAGCAAACTCATGTGATCTGTATGTTTCACTCGCATGAATCAAGTCCAAAGTTTGAAACTGACTCAGTTGTTACTCCTGCTGACAAGCAAAGGAAAAGAGTTTTTAGGGGGAGGCAGGGTGATGGGATTCAACTCAATTCAGGTTGCTGAAAGGAAATGGAAAGGCTGATTTGAAAACCACAAATACTGGGCTGAAAGATTACAGATACTGAACAATATCTGTCCACAGTAAATTGTTGATTGGAGTATCCGTATTAGGTGATGTTTGTAGTCTCTACATGTAGGATGATGGAAAACACAGATTATGGCAGTGAAAGTAAAACAACAATGGAGTCTGATTCTTTGTTACCACTTTTCAAAGGCTTTTTTCCCCTTTTTTCCTTTTTCTTTTTCTTTTTTTTTTTTTTTTTTTGATAAGGCCCAGGAAATTGTTAGCAACATGCTGGTGGGAACCTATGGAAAAGAATACACACTGTATCAATGGTGCAGTTCTTATCCCAAGAGCTGTGTTGGTGGGTGTGGGAATAATGTGCTTTCAATGTGAGCTGTTGCAATGAGATAGCATTGAGAAACCAGGGCAGAGAACAGCACAGATTTAGTCTAGGGAACGGAGGGCTTTATCCAGTAGTAGTGTGTACAGATAGACAATGTAACACTATATTTGGTTTAACAACAAAGAACCATAAAAGGATTTGACAGTAAGGGTTTGGCAGAAAAGCTGAATGTATCTGCACAGTGCAGTATTTTTTGTGAAAGGTATTTAAGTGATATACTTAACAACTTAAATAGTATTTAAGATTACCTATAATAGACATTATTTTAGAGCAATTGTTTAATAACAGTGAAGGCTTATTAAGTAAAGGACTCAAGATAGCTAATATTTTGTTGCAACATGGGAATAAGAAGCAGGAAGAGGCATGTGTGTCGAAACAAGATTGACAGATCTTTTTTTACAAAGGTCTGTTTTCATTACTGCATTTGATTTCTGGATACATGTATGGCTGACATCACTGGGAAAATTTATCCCATTCTGTATAGCCCTATTTTATTTTGGTATTTTAATGGCAGCAAGTTTTGTCTGCAACTTCAGCAAGACATCACACATTTGTTGGAGCTACTTGGGCTTAAAATGAGCAAATGTTCTTAGGAAGTTTATATGGTAACAGGGTAAATATTGTTACAGCGTATGCATGCTGATTGTCCTTCAGAAGAAACAGCATTTCTATTGTCTGTGTAGCAGCTATTAAGACTAGTGAAACTTAAAATAAGCTTTGTAAATCCTCGATATGCCACTACTGGCACATTTGGCCAAAGGTGTGAGCGATGAAATGAACCTATGTGACAGCAGCAGTTCTGCCGTGGGAAAGATTTCAGAGGAGGAAATTCAGTGTGGATCTGTATTTTGCCCTTGTGTCAGGACACAGGTTCACCTTTTCTAGCACAGGAAAACAGTCTGTCAAGACTGGTAAAAATCAGTTAGAAATGTGGGCAACTTATCATGCTTAATATTTGCTTGTGACTGGACAGAACTTTTTGAAGATCTCTGCAAAGTGATCTCTGACTAGAAAACATTGTATAAATGGATGCCTAGGTTAGAAGTATGCAGACCTCTGTTGCATAGTTGGTGAAAATTTCTATTGAATTGAGATAGATGTGTAGCTAACCTCCTCTGCAGCTTATGGACCTATCTCTGAACTTAAAATACCAAATTGTTTTTTATGGTTTTGTGACCTGCATGATTTCCATTAGGGAGTGAACAGAAGCATATAAATCCATTGCAATACTTTTAAATGGAAAGATGCCCTTAGGAATCCCTCCTGTTGTGTATGAAAGTACAATGATGTGGTTAACATTTTGAAATGTGTCTACCACTCTGTCTGTACTTTTAGATTAATATTGTATAAAATGCTAGCCACGTTTTCAGTCTTCAGAACACTGCATTTTGCACTTCTGATGTCCTAGAAAAATATGGCAGCTTTCCGACCCCAAATCAGCCTATAGAGGTCTTCAGACAGCTTGCTAGATGCTTGCACATTACATCATTTATCAGGATAAGAACTTAAAAATAAGAAATAAAAAGTTTCTGAAGCTTCGTTCCAAACTCAAAAGACAAAAATTAGAACATTTAAAAAGGCAAATGTGACCAATTAATCTAGTTTTTCACAGCAAAACTGAAACTACAGTATCAAGATTTTCTTGCATGCATTTTTAAGATGCACCTTATAGAGACATTCTCTTAATTCCCAGTGAATAGGCAGATTACATGATATATGTCTACAATTCCATAGCTTCTGGTTGGACATTCACTGCTTGTCTGCAAGAAGCAGAGAGGCTAAGTAAAGCTAACAAGTGAAAATAGTTTTTGGACTGGGAGGAGGGAGGGTTAGAGGAAAGATTAGGATGAGCAGAGACTTCTAACTACAAATTTTCATTTATTTCACTGTAATATTTTTTTTTAAATGCATACACTTCAAAGATAATGCAAAACTGGAATTAACAATATTGCTACTTTGTAGTGGATGTATTGTAAGATTCTTTAATTAAATTATGCAAGTTCTTAAAATGGAGTATAATTAGCCATTAATGAGCAAAACCTGCTGCTGCATGGAGTTGATACACTCCATGCAGATTGTCCTTAAGTTTTACAGGATTTTATTAAATTTCTAGATATATATATGTGGTAAAAATCAGCTGTTGTATATCTTACAAGATAATCACTAAATTAGCTAGTGAGTTATGTAATGTATCAGATATTTAATATTAATATAATAGATTATTGATTTGTCAATGACTCCATTTTGTACTTCTGTTCAATGAGAAGCTTGGTTTAGAAGCAAATTAAGGTAAGCTTTGATACTAACAACAATTAATAAATTTTAAAATTATAGCCCTGACACAGGAAGATGGCAACTTTTCACTCATAAACTCACAGTTCAAATTCATACTCCACCAGATCTGCATGAACGACATTGTAATCTAATGGCTGTTGGATATACAAACAAATATGTTGTACTTCATCTTGGTTCTTAGTTGCATAATTCTGAATATCAAAGGCTATTTTATCAATTACCATTAACAGTTAAAACCTTACTTTTTAAAGTATATAAGCATAAAAGGCAAGGAACGAATGGAACATCATACCCTGGATCAAGGTGGATGCACATTCGAGACACTGCAAAAGTTACATTTCTGTACTTGGACTAAATTCCCCAATACTGAACTAAGCAGATATTTTGTTACAATGAGTGAACAATTCTTACCCCTAAAAACCTTGCAGGATCTACCTTGCAGGATTAAGCCAACCAGTAATTGAAGCTTCTTTTGATTGTTAAAAACATTCCTTAATAGCAGCAGAATAGGAACAGGATCATAGTCTATTTTATTAGGAAAACATGCATTTTCCTAACATTAGCACTTCTGCAAAAATAGAGTTAATCTTAGTTAAGGACATAGCATATGATTAGAACTGTGCTCAGTCTGAATAAATTGTAGCAGTTTGTTCCACAAGCCAGTCATTTAAAACTCTATGGTATGAAGAACTGCCTTCAGTGATCTAATTAAGGATATTGCAAAGATGAAGAGCTTTTTAGACTGATATCACATATTTTTTTACTTTTTACCTAATTTTCTTCATTGCGAGTCAAAGTCTTCCTAGTGAAGTGCTGAACTTTTTCTTCAGTCAGTCATTCTTGTAACAGAAGTGAAATGTTGATCTTAAGAAAACATAATTTGCAAGAACTCTCCTGAGTCTTTGGTGAAACACACAGTATGTACTATGAAACTACAAATACTTCACACTCAGACAAGTTTAATGTAGTCATATGCTCTCTTTATGGTCCCTTAGGTCATTACTGGATCTCAGTGATCTGGACAGAGAATGATACTGTTGCCATTTATTCTTCTGACCTTATACTGAAATCAGCATAGCATTTGGGGCTAGTTCACAGCAAATGTTCCTCATCACATAAAGGAGAAAAAAAAGATGTGACCTGTTTTCCTTTGTTACTCTTTCCTGAAATATCATAAGACTTTTTTGTCGTTGCTTGCTTGGTTGGTTAAATGGATTTGTTTTGTTTTGTTTTAAACTGCAAAAGTGATAAAATACTTGCACAGATTGCCCAGAGAGTTTGGAGAGTTTCTCTCCTTGCAGATATCCGAAACAAGATTGGACATGGCACTGTTATGATTGACTCTGCTCTGAGCAGGGTGGTATAGAGACGCCTTCCAACTTCAGCAATTCTCTGATTCTCCAATTGGAGCAAATGTCTGTGAAATTAGTAGAGACGGAAATTATTAGGAAGAATTTTATTGTGCTAAAGGCACTAATCTACCTAAGAGATCGAACATTTCAAAATGCAAACCCAAGCTCAGCTTTCTCAGTGAATACTTCTCAGCATTTAATAGTTCCAAAATATTCTCAGTGTTACATGCTTGCCAGGCATGCTGTGACTGGTTCACTCACTTCAACATAAGTAGCCAAGTGAGGAGGATTTCAAAAAAAAGATGAAAGAGATGAATGAGGAAACTTCTACAGCAGAAGAAATTTAAATTTCCCAAATAAATTTTAGACCAGACAGTAAAGACATTATTTGATATGTACAAATAGTGTACAGGTTTCTATGACTGGTTCAGTAAAGTTCAAGAATCAGCATAAAAAGGAGATAAGCAATAGAATGAAAGGCTAAAAATACAGATTCATGAAAGGATAGTTTGCATCAAGGAATAGTTCACTTCAGAAAAGAGGATCCCAACATAGCTTTTGTGTTCTATTTTTCTTTAGTATTATTTAAATTACTACTAATAAGCACATAGATAATGTACGATAGACAAAGTGAGATCTGACTTGTAAGTACAGAATAGTTCTCAGTGTTTAATGTGCTTCCTAATTTCCATAGTCGTCTTCATGTAGGAATATTCCTGCTGTAAGAGAGGGTAATACAGTCTTCCTGAACTAGATGACCATTTCTTTTTGATTAGGATGTGCTACCATGTCCATCCTTGCCCTAAAAATTTGGAATTTCATGTGAGAGATGAAAATATACGGCAGCTGCATATTTGCTAGATAAATTTCCCCTTTGTACGGTGGAGGCGAAACTGTTCTGCTGATAGTTTTTCTTATATTGTATTGTTGCTTCCAATATAGTCCAAATCACACTGAATAATACATGGAATTCTTTTCAATATGTTCTTGAAAGTAATTATTGTTAACTAATCAGTTACCAGTTTTAAAGCTTTTCAAGAGGCTCCAATGAAAGTCACTGTAAAAGTACAAAGTCATATCATTCAAGTATTTAGTAATGATTGTAACTTAAGTAAAAAACTCTTCAGGCTCTTAGAAACTGGTAAATTTGCTATTTACTTGGCACTGTTTGCAAAACACACGAGGTAAAATGGCTTGTTTTTAAATATATGTTAAACTGATAGTAAAAATACATATGGTTACTTTCATTGCTGAAGATGTGCTGCTGTGTGCTGATCATCCTTTAGTGCATTTTGAATGATAGTTGGTCTGTGGGGACCAGTGAAGACCTCCAATTAATTATTACTGGAGAACATGAAATCATAAACAAAATTCCTTGTAATAAATTTTTAAAATGAGATTGCATGTTTTATTTACGGTACTGGTCCATTTTGGGGCTTTAAATCTATGAACGAAAACAAACATGCTTTTTCTCAGACTGAAATAAAAAATATCAATAGTATTTCTTTCTTATCAAAGTAGGACACGATATATGAACTGGACTTCTAAATAACTGCAGGGAGAAAAGCAAGGGAAGAAGCGGAAAAGATTTACTTTTCTCTAATTCATGGAAAGTGATTGTGGATATAAATATACAATATGGAAAAGAGCAAACGTTTCCAAGCATGGTGATGTTTCTTAATCATTAAGGTAGCTGATATGATGAACTTATAGGAATAGTTTATTAAAGACAGAGATATTAACTAAGAACTGTTGTAATTATCACATCTATGCACAGCAGAAATTGATTTTGTTTTAGATAGAGTAACAGCAATGATGAAGATATGCAGTAGCTTCAAATTTGGAGACAAAATCCTGCTACAAACATACAGCTAAAGGTGCTTCTTATCTCATAGGGATCATAGCTGAAACCACAAAGGAAATATAATCAAATAATAAGAGCCAATAATCACCCAAATCTTTCACTAGAGACTTGTCTCTCTTTTTTTGTTATTGTTCATGCTCTTCTTTGTCTTTTAGGTCATAGATTCAATCCATCAGTCTGGAAAATGGAAGGTATTCAGTTTAATGGACAAATATTAATGCATTAAATTAAGGGCTCCTTTCACTGAAAAGTGTGGAAATTCTAGTGGTTTTGGTCCTCATCATTGAAAATCTCTTTCTGCTTTCCTACTACAAACAATATACCCTCTTTCCTGAGTTCCATTGAGACAATATACTTCTCCCTTCACACAATTAAATTGGTTCACCTTCTCCTCAACTCTGACACTAACCATTTAACCTACACCTCCTTAGAACATGGACATATCAAAATGGTTTCTGGCTCTGAGAATTGTTTGATGGCACAATGATATTAAAATATATTTTAAGCAAAAAACTACATCATATTGGTAAGTGTTTAGTGGAGCCTGCAGATGTTTTGGAGAGCTTAATCATGTTTACAGGTCTTGCAACCTGGAAACTACTGGTCCAAGTGGACCCAGTGATCCTTCATCTTTTCCCAATGCCATTGATTTTTGTGCTAGCCAGATAGACAGCTTTGTCCATGACCTTTGTTGCTGCCTCTTTCTTTACTCGTGTGAAATTACAAAGTTGTGGCATAGTGTCAGGGCAATGCTGAATGTTAGTTGAGTTTTCTTAAATTCTTAAGTTCCTTTAATCTCCCCGTGATACTGTTCTACCTAATTTATATAATCTTTTCTTCCTCATTAGAAAAGACGTCATCATATCACTTCCTAATTTCCCATAACTTTATTGTCATGGAGCCATGACTACCTGTTACGTATTTTAATCTCTGTCATAGTTTAACCTCAGCTGTCAACCAAGTCCCTCAGAACTGCTTTGCTCACTCTTCCCCAATATGACGGGGGAGAGAATTGGAAGAGAAAAAGTGAGAAAATTTGTGGGTTCAGATAAAGACAGTTTAACAGATAAAGCAAAAGCCACATACACAAACAAAACAAAACAAGGAATTAATCCACTGCTTCCCATGGGCAGGCAGGTGCTCAGCCATCTCCAGGAAAGCCAGGTTCCATCATGCATAGTTGTGACTTGGAAAGACAACACCATCACTCTGAACATCCCCCACTTCCTCTTTTTTCCCCAACTTTAGATACTGATCATGATGTCATATGGTATGAGGTATCCCTGGAGTCATTGGGGTCAGCCATCCTAGCTGTGTCACCTCCCAGCCTCTTGTGCACCTCCATCCCATTCACTGCTGGGATCAGGTGAGGAGTACAAAAGGCCTTGATGCTGTGTAAGCCCTGCTCAGCAATAATGAAAACATTCCTGCATTATCAACAGTGTTTTCAGCACAAATCCAAAACATAGCCTCATAGTAGCTACTACAAAGAAAATTAACTCTATCTGAGCCAAAATCAATTCTTAGTTCCTGGATCACCAAACCAATAGCAGAGGACAGTGGAGAAATTAAATTTTCTCCCTGATGATGGGATAAGCATTGCTTGACTCTCTCCTGTGAAATTGTTACTGATTGCTGCAAATCTCTTCTTTCTCCTCCAGCTCATGATTTTAGTTTCTGTTCCAGGAATGAGAGAGGAGTGGGCTACATGCAGCCATACTACTATGTGACTGCACCATGTTTGACAGTGGTCAGCTCGACTGTCATTTTTTCACATTCCTCAAATGTGCACATTTTAGTCTCGCATGATATATTGTACAGATCACAGCCCCACTGAAACTTATGTATCATAGGTATTTTTCAACTATAATGATTCTATGATTCTGTGATCAATGTCATTTTTCAATAAGCACTAGGAAATTGAGTGAGAAAATGCAACAAAAGTACTTATTCGGAATCTGAAGAGCAACTGCCAAAAAGCCAAGTTTATCAAGATTCAACCTTTTAATATACAGAAATTCAAATGTCTGTTTAGGAAAAAAGCTAGTCACGATGCTCTCATCTTGGCCTGAAAAATAGGGTTTTTGATGTACCCATTCTCAGTTTACTCTGTGTTTTTGATAAACAAGGGATTTGTAGCATGGAATTGGTACTGCAGGTATAAAAAGATATATATGCAGATGAGTATAAAAGTCCATTCAATGTAGAAAGAAGGATAGAACATATTATTAGCCCCTAATACATCTAGGAACAACATAAACTGAGGAAAAATCAATTATGCTAATAAATGAAGAAAAGCAAAACACACTTGCAGGCTTCCATACAGAACAACGCAGCACAGAGTTACCATTCTCTATTCAAGCATAGGGCTACTGTTCATCGTTTGCATGATAGTGTATGGAAGGCTTCCCAACATCTCAGGCAATGCAAAATTCTTCCCAAAATAAATTTTGTTTTGAATCTATGCTAAGATTCCATGAGTGGCATAGAATAGTGGAAAGCACTCTGTACGGGGAAGTGGTGATGAGCTCGAACTTGAACATGGTCATTAGGGTAATTTTAGATAACTTTAGTTGTCCCAAGGATATTTGTCTCATATTAACTTTTCTTTTGAGCTCCTTTTATGATTGAGGGAGGGGAAATAAGTACCTACAGCCAGGAAATACTTCCAAAATGTACTCTAGGGCTAAATTGTCTGCTGGGCAAATCTGGATAATTGAATTAGAAAACTAATGTTTTGATGTCTAAATACTTTTAAAGTGGTTATAGAAGGTGTATAAGCTCATATATTTATTTGAAAGTGACAGAAGAGAGGTTTTGGACTCTCTATCCTTGAAAATTTTCAAAAGCTGACTGGACGAGTCCTGAGAAATCTGGTTTAGCTTTGAACTTAACCGTCCCTTGAGCAAGTGATTAGACCTCCATAGGGCCTTCCTAACCTAAATAATTTTATCGTTCAATGAATTCCACCCTGGTGCTTAATTTCCATTCTTCCTTTGATAATTATAAAATCTAAAAGTTAAGTAATAATTCCTGTAGGCTGTCTTCTGTGCTATTGCTTTGAAAAGTTTAATGTTACTCTGTTCACAGTGAATAACTGTTTTTGTTACACTCCTGTATCATATCCATGTGTGCAGAATTTTAAGAACCATGTCTGTGGAAAATAACTGAAATAGGGACAGAAGGATTTATTAAGGTAAACTTCACTCACTGAAGATTAATCAAATTTAGAAATTAGAAGCCTAATGGAAAATTTTCTAAAGATCTGTTAAGGAATACTGTTCTTGTGAGATAAAGTATTTTTTGTTACAAATAGAGTGTGTCTACTTTTAAAAGTTTATTTGCAATGCATACTCTCTCTTTTCTTTCTCCTTCCACCATTTTGAAAGAATTCCCCTCATATGTTGCTTGTGCTTTATTCAGTTCTGTATTTTTTTATTTTCCCCCTAGTGTTTCTGTGATATGCACATGCAACAACTTCTGAACTTCTCTAAATATTCATTTGATGAGTAACCTTTTCTCTATCAGATTATTATGATAAAGATCCACTGCTGTACTTTCACTTTGGTGGTGTTCTCTTTTCTCAGACTTCTCACTTAAGGTATATCCCTTCTGATTTTGAGGACAACGTGGCAATAACTCAGCTACTCTTCCTTCTTATCTCTGCTACTGAAAGTCTAAAGAAGATTCGTCTCTGTTCTCACAAGCTCCCAACAGGACAAAACTGTCTGAATCATCAAATTTAGCTTACTACTTTTAATGACTAATAAAGCTTGTAAGCTACTGATGCCCCCATGGTACTAAACATCACATGAGACTTGTCAGGACTGAGCCTTTCAGGTTAGTGTTTTCTTATTTAGTAGTTGCAGATGAACCTTCGTGGATATAGCTGCAGCACCAATAAAATCCTGCACAAATAAACAAATGTGCATAAGTAAGAACGATAAGGGATGCATATGAGTTTTAATAAAGTGGTTTAGATCAGGCTGAGGAGTTGTAGTACAGTGTTAGTATCTGGTGAGGACTGATATACTGAGACAGGTACATAGCACATGCAAGAAACCACAATGTAACTGGTATCCATGTCATGGACTGGCCACCCAGGTAGTCACTCCTTCTGACCCTTTCAATGTCACAAAAAAGTGGTCAACTGAAACCACTATAATTCTGATTGTCATTTATTATCATTCTGATGTAGACAAGTAGTTATTCTTCATACTTTTATTAAACGTCTGTGTTACCTAAGAATTTTTTTCTCCTCCACCACTCCTCAAGCAGTCTATTTAAGCCTAACCCTCTATACTTTTGCTAGTTAGAGTGAAGATGCTGTCCAGAGTTCATCGGTTTTGAAAAAATGTCAGTGTAAGAATCATAGAATCATAGAATGGTAGGGGTTGGAAGGGACCTTTAGAGATCACATAGTCCAACCCCCCTGCAGAAGCAGGTCCACCTAGATTAGGTCACACAAGAACGAGTCCAGGTGGGTGTTGAAGACTTCCAAGGAAGGAGACTCTATATCGTCCCTGGGCAGCCTGTGCTAGTGCTCCCAAATCCATTTGCTTTTTATAAATTAAGTTTCTGATATATTTTCAATATTTATATTCAAAATAATTAATACTAAAAAGCTATCACAACTATTTGAAATGGAATTATTTCCATTATGTTTTTAGATGTTGAGAGCCATAAAAAGAAAAATATTCCTTTATGGTAAACATTTGTTTTATAAAAGTAAACAAATAAAATATTCCTGAAGTACTTAGCAATCAGTATTTGAAGGCCTGTGGCAGCATCTAAAAGACAAAAAAGGAAATAATTGATTAGTGGATTTTGTTTGATCTGCTCAGGGATCAAAGGGACAAATACTGTCTACAGGGATGAAAGGGTGGAGAACTGTTCTCCATACTGCCTCAGTTATCTGGTTATTCATATGCTCTTGCTGTGTTAAAGCTCCCTTTACCTGACCCTCTGTCAGGCTTGAGAAAAAAAAAAAATCTACCCAAACAAAAGTAGGTATACTGTGCTGCAATTCTGAAAGGTTTCTCATTAATCAGATGTGAAAAATGTAATTTAATTTCTGTAAGATGAAATATTAAATCTATTTTTCAGTTTTTAAGCAGTATTGGCTTTAATTGTCCATGACATAATTGCAGCTTACATTTTTTAAAAAAAATAATGCATGTGTTTAATTTCAAGCACAGGAATGTACTGAGGACCAAATCCACCTAAGTGCCTGTTAGTTTGATATGTTAGTCATACATCTAAATCCTACATGATAAACATTGCATATACTCTGCTTCAGTTCAACCTATTCCTAAATTCTAGGCCAAAAAAACCCCTAAACTCTAAATTTTGCAATGTTATAAAGTATTGAAATTGAGTGAAGAATAATGGTAGCAATATCATATTTTTCCATAAACTACACACCAGTGAACCTCACACTCATTTTATATACTGTATGATAATACATTTATCTCTTCTATTTTCTTTGTACATATTACTGGGTTTTTTTTGTAGATGCATATACACTAATTGACATTTTTCAGATTTGTTTTGTTTTTTTCTTTTCAAAGCAACTGAGCCCTCAGGTCTGAGAATTGCTACAACTTATTTTCTCCATTTGTACCTAGAGACGATTATGTGCGACCGCACAAGTCTTTGAAAGCTTTATAGTTAAGGACCAAGTAGTTTGGGGTATCTGTGAATCATAGAATGATAGGGGTTGGAAGGGATCTTTAGAGATCATCTAGTCCAACCCCCCTGCAGAAGCAGATCCCTTCCAACCTCTACCATTCTATGATTCTATGAAAGTCCGCTAGTACCTCTACGAGTATCTTGCTCAAAGGCTGAGTAGAAAGAATTGGAAAGAAGTCAGCCATATGTCATGTATGTATCTGAAGAATCTTTATAAATTCAAATTCAGTTTAATTAAGATTCCCAAAGCCATGTAATCTCACCCTTATGGTACCTCATCATGTTACAGGTTGTTTTCAAGTTGTTAGCAACACAGTCTGTGCAGTTTATACCTTCTCCATACTGAATGAGATCATGAGAGAGATGTGAGGTTTGATGATGGTCTGGTTTAATCACAACGTCGGTCTTCTCTTTCAGAGATTTTTCATAGTTATCCTCAGTTCTGAAACAGAGGTTTCCTTTTTCCTGTCTGATCAAAGGTTGGACACTTTGTAAAAATGTTTATTCCATTTTACACAAATCCTTGCTTGTTGAGCCATGAACCAAGAAAACTACTCTTGACATGTGTTCTGCCTAGGACCTACTTACTGTGCATAGAAGCTGCCTGAACAGCTGTTTGATGCAGATTGCCAGATTGCCTCATAAAACTCCCTCATAACTGAAAATCAGAAGTCCTAAATGACCCTGGATCAGAAAAACTTTTGCAGATCTCATAAAAACTTTACCTGTTTCTTCTGCGCATAACCTAAAGGTTTGATCAATGTTACTAGCTTCCCTCACCCTATGCAGATTTTTTTCCAAATATTCCTCTTTTATATATTCTTAGAGACTCTAGACTTCTCATACAGTGCTAATAATCTGTCTTTAAGCTCTTGAAGTGCATCTCTCCTGTTTTGTTCTCACAGAGCAACTGACTGACAAATGTCACTAGATTCATTGAAATGTGAATTTGAAGATGCACATAAGAGCACAAATACTGTTTCAGGGACAAAAGTTACAGGGAAAAGTGGATTGTTTGGTTTTCTCATTCCTAAATTCTCTATTATATGGTGAAATACAAAAAAGAAAATAAATTACGCTCTGTCCTCATATTTTTAATCTATAAATTTTTTAATGGGATTTTTTCACTTGGTTTTATTTCACGTCAACATTACATAAAGCAGAGTTTCTGAAAGCTTTGGGATTTTTTGTAAGTCTCTTTGCATACATTTAAACAAGGTATGTATGCTTATGTTGTTATTATCTTTTATCTTGCAAGTAATCAGTAGTAAATGATATATGCTGATTATTGTGTTCATGGCAGCCTCATGTCACCATCGTCACACTAATGCTCTGGAGACCAGACTCTTTGCCTTCCATGCCTTTCACAAAACTTTGAGATTCACTGTGAAAATTGCAAAATAGGAAGCATTGTTTATAACTGTTGAAGTATACTTCAAGTCCTCAGAACATATGATGTGATTAATTGTGTATATCTGTCATCTGATGGGAACTGAGAGACAGAGAAGCTCATGGGCTTACAAACTAAACATTTAAGTTGTTGATTGTGCTACCTATATATAGCATTCAAAAATGATTTACTTGTTCTTTTTTTTTTTCACCTTTAAGTAGTAATCCTGGCCCATCACTGACTGAGAACAATAGAGCTCTCTCATCCATTTCTTTGCATTCCTGTGTCTCTCCTTCCTCTTTACATATATTTCTATGGAATTTTCATGGTTAGTATAACTATAAAGTAGCCAAGAGCTTCAGAGACTTTTGCTCAGTCAGAAGTATCAGGCCTGAGGTTCATCAGCAATGTTTCTCTGCATGGACACCACATACCTGATGTGAGTATTTGCATTGACTTAAACTCATGTGTTATTTCCGTGATGGAGACAAAAGGCCACTGAAAACTGCTTGGAATTTTACATAGCCATATGACAAGCAGAAAAATGACCCTTCAAGTATTTTGTGCATTTTTCGATGCCTCAATTTAAGAAGGATATCAAACTTTTAATGGTGGATGTGCCAACTAGGAGAGGAGCACTACTGGATTCTGTACTCAAACAAGCAGGGTCTGGTTGAAGTGGTAGAGATTGAGGCTGCAGTGATCACGAGATGGTGGAGTTTAGGATCTTATGTCGTAGGAAAAGAATACCAAGCAGGTTCACAACCCTAGGCTTCAGTAGAGCCAACATTGACCTTTTCAAACAATTGCTAAAGGACATCACGTGGGACAGGATACTAGAAAGTAAAGGGGACCAGGATGACTAGTCTACATTCAAGAATCACTTTTTTCCAGGCTCAGGATCAGAGCATCCCAGAGGGTAAGAAATCAAGAAAGGGAGCCACATGGTTTAACAGGGAAATATTGGGCAAACTCAGGTGGAAGAGGAGAGTCTATAATAGAGATCATGGAAGGAAGGGATGGTCACTTGGGATGGATATAAGACTGTTGTCAGAGGACGTAGGGAGGCAACTAGGAGAGGTGAAACCTCATTGGAGTTATACCTTGCAAGGGAGATCAAGGACAATATAAAGGGCTTCTTCGAATACTTTGCAGATAAAACTAATGCTAGAAACAATGTAGGCTCACTGCTGAACGAGGCAGGTGCCCTGGTGATAGAGGATACAGAGTTGGCAAAGTTACTGAATACCTTCTTTGCCTCTGTCTATACTGCTGGAGACTGTCCTCAGGAGCCCCAGAGGAGATCAAGTTAAAGGAAGAGTTTTGTTTGGTTGATGAGAATTGCATTAAGGATCGGTTGAGCAACCTGGATGCATATAAATCCATGGGCCCTGATGGGATGCACCCATGGATGCTGAGGGAGCTGGTGGAAGTCCACTCTCCATCATCTTTAGTAAGTCATGGAGGAGAGGTGCCTGAGGAATGGAAGAAAGCAAACATCACTCATGTTTTCAAAAAGGGTAAGAAGGAGGAGCCAGGTGTCTACAGACCGGTCAGCCTCACCTCCATCCCTGGAAAGGTGATAGAACAACTTATCCTAGGTGCTGTCTCCAGGCATACAAAGGACAAGAGGGTCATTAGGAACAGCCAACATGGTTTTACCAAATAGAAGTCATGTTTGACCAAGCTGATAGCCTTTTATGAAGACATAACCAGGTGGGTAGATGGTGGTAGTGCAGTAGATGTGGTTTATCTCGATTTCAGTAAAGCATTTGACACCGTCTTCCACAGCATCCTCACAGTAAAACTGAGAAAGTGTGGGCTGGATGATTAGGTACTGAGGTGAATTGTTAACTGGTTGAAGGGAAGAAGACAGAGTTGTGATCAATGGGGCAGGGTCTAGTTGGAGGCCTGTGTCAAGTCCCTCGAGAGCTGGTGCTGGGACCAGTACTGTTCAATATATTTACTAATGATCTTGATGAGGGAACAGAGGACATTGTCAGCAAGTTTGCTGATGATACTAGACTGGAGGGAGTGGCCAACACACTAGAAGGCTGTGCTACCATTCAACGAGACCTGGGCAGGCTAGAGAGTTGGGTGAGAAGAAATCTAATGAAATTCAACAAGGGCAAATGTAGTCTTGCATCTGGGAAAGAATAACCCCATGTACCAGTACAGGCTGGGGAATGAACTCTTAGAGATGGGGAAAAGGGACCTGAGGGTCTTGGTGGACAGCAGAATGACCACGAGCCAGTAATGTGTCCTCCTGGCCAAGAAGGCCCATGGCATCCTGGGGTGTGGTGAGTAGGTCGAGAGAGGTTCTCCTCCTCCTCTACTCTACCCTCATGAGACCATATCTGGAATACTGTGTGAAGTTCTGGGCCCCTCAGTTCAAGAAGTACAGGAAGCTGCTGGAGAGAGTTCAGTGCAGGGCCACCAAAGTGATTAAGGGAATTGAGCATCTCCCTTATGATGAAAGGCTGAGGGAGCTGGGGCTCTTTAGCTTGGAGAAGAGAAGACTGAGGGGTGACCTCGTTAATGTTTACAAACATGCAAAGGATGGGTGTCAGGAGGATGGCGCCAGGCTATTCTCAATGATGTCCAATGAGAGGACAAGGGACAATGGGTACAAGCTGGAACGTAAGAAGTTCCAAAGAAACATAAGGAAAAACTAATTCACTGTGAGGGTGACAGAGAACTGGAACAGGCTGCCATGATGGGTTATGGAGTCTCCTTCTCTGGAGACATTCAAAACCCACCTGGACAAGTTCCTGTGTGATCTACCCTAGGAGGTCCTGCTTTGGCAAGCAGGTTGGAGTAGATGATCTCTTGAGGTCTCTTCCAGCCCTGTGTGACAACCAAGATGGTGAAAGATCTTGAAGTCAGATAAAATTAAAATATTAGTAATTCTAGAAAAATACTGGTATTATAATTAGATGCGGTATGTTACTTTTGAGTGTATGCTGTGTTTTGAATATTGTGTTTTACTGTAATGCAAACCCATGAAACTCACAAAGCTATAAGGTTCCATCTTTACTGTTCTCTAATTAAGGACAAAAAATGGAACACCTCATCTGAAGTGGAAGTTCATTACTCATAACTGAGCTCAAAACTATTTGTCATTGGTCAGAAAAAATGTAGCTGTTCTGCACTCTTGACCCATCAGCAGTTGCTTAAAAAGTTGTTTATTAGCTGAAAATAGATTAGAGGCTGAACAGAAACTTTGTGATGGAACAAGGGTAAGTCTCATTCTTTCACCAAAGACTTTGTGAAGTAAATAGAAGTCAGATTTATTTCATCCTTTCAACCAATCTACAGCTCTCCTTTGTCAATTTTAAGCATGCAAACACCACATATCACCTGGATAATCTTAACAAGGTCTTCCTCCTTTGTGGACTAGGTATGAATAGTCCTAATGCTAAGGCTCTGACAATACACAGGAGAATATTCCATTTTATTTTTAATTTGCAACCTTCTACTGTAGCTTGTTAAGCTCCACTTGTAAACTTTTGGCATTTTTTCTGATCTTCAAGGAAATATCACAATGAACTTGTTTCTGAGAGCTGTAGAAATCTCAGTAGGATACACAAGAATTTACCTTGAATTAGAGCTTTGAATAGAAATGTCAGAAGGGGACACAGCTACCTTAAAACATAACAGAAAACTAACAGTTTGTTTAACTGTCATATTTCTTAATATTTTTTTTTCTGTGTTGAAAGACTATGTAAATTACAGCACAATGGCAGGAAAAGTAAGGAACACCAATGTTACTCTCAGATGTAGTTAACTTAAACCAAACTTTTTCTTTATTTCTTTTTTCCTGGGTTTAAGTTGAAACTGAAAATTTTGGTAAGTAGCAAGAGTGTTAATTACTACATATTAGATATGAACTTCTAAATTACTTACTTGAATTTTGAATAGTAACCTTTGGAAATGATATACCAGTAATGATCGTATGAAAATATGTATTTAAATCAATCTAGTACAGATTCAAAAAATCAAATGAGCCTTTCTCACCTAGTGATTTGAAATTGTGTGGTTGTTTAAGTAAAGAGAAAGGTCTTTAAAACTACAAGAAAGATGCTTTGTCTCTTCTTTATATCTGACTGTGGTGACTATTATAATAATAACCTAAATTGTCTATATTGATTGTACTGAATGCTACCTATACACAGAGGTATTTAAGATCTTAGTCACAGTAAAAGCCCATGACAGAAACGTGAAATAGTTTCATTTGCTCCTGTTAGACATGCAATATTTGTGGACAGACAGAAATATCTTTCATGGGTCTTTATTCTTTACCGTAGTATTTTCAGTTCAAGTAGGGTAAACAGAAGGGCCATCTCTAATTAAGTCTGTTTCACCTAGTGAATATGAGTAAGAGTATCTGAATAGCTGGAACATTGTAAAATAACCCGTTAGTAACCTCTAATGGAAATGCTGGGTTCATAAACATCTGTACCTAAAGAATTAAAGAATTAAATTAATTGGACTTCTTTCTTTGGTTTTATGTGTGTATGTGCAGAACAGATGAAACCAAAACTACTGAAAAAGTGAAAGATAGAAATCTAATTGATGATCCAATCAGTTTTTTAAAGAGCATTCATTTACAAAATACTGTCTTTGACAAAACTGCAGCTTCACCTCAAATATTAAATCTAACTTACATCTCGACCTTGATTTGTACACAGAACTCCCTACTTGCAGATGCTTGGGAAGAGAAAGTGTGGTGAAGACAGAATAAAAGGTTTAAGAAGTGGATTGGTTCAAGATTAAATGGTGTATTCCAGTATTTTCAACAAAGTGAGTACTTGACCATATTATATATTAGGAAGCTTCTTTGTTAAAGACTTTTTATCTCATTTAACTTCTTTACTGGTAATGGATCTTTTTAGTTCTTTCATACTACTTAGTACATTCTGCTGCTAAGATTGCCTAAATTTGAGGTTCGTTTCCTTGAAAGCATCTTCTTCTAAACTCATCCAGACTCAATAATTTCCATTTTAATAAAAGCTGACTGTCTATAAAGTACAAGACTGAGATTATCTTTGTATATAACTTTTGTAGTGTTCAAAAATTAATGAAAAGCTACAAATACTTTTTCTTAAGTTGTCAAACTTTTTTTTAAATGGACGTGATAGAAATATGCAGCTAAAGACACTTTAAAGCAAAATGAGCACAATTTGAGATTCTCAAATTTTCTGAGAGTCTAAAGAAAGCTCTAAGCAAGTATCTGTAATATTTGCACCCATTTCTATTTGATACTTTGCCATATTTTTATGTTGGCATCATATCCTAAGATCTTTCCTCTACCTGTCTGCTACTCTTCCAGCTCTTTCTCCTCTCACTGTTTGATGTCATCTGGCAGGGAATATAGGGAAATACTACACTATTTGCATAATTAAGCAAATCACACACATATTCATCCCTTGTATATTGACAGGAAAACTTGGAAATACATTATGCTGCATAAAACATCTGAATTTTGATAGTTCCAAACTTCCACCACATTGTAAAACCCTGGGAGCCAAGAAAAATGGGAGATGTCTTTCATGAACATTAACAAATTACCTGATTTTTTCTTGTTGTTGTAGATTGATTTTTATTTATGCATCACACTCAAATTTTCTGTCTAAGCTTCTAGCTTTTACATTTGTAACCCTATCTTATTTTTTCTGGCAATTTATTAGTGCTGTGAAATTGTGGACACAATTCTCTGCAGGTGAAAAATTGCACCTACTAAAGAGTAGGTTTGAGAATCAAGCTTCTATATGCATTGATTACTACTGAGCACAATGTAGTATAATAGGTGAGAACGAATCATGGTTATAAAGATCAAGTCTATTGTAGGTACAAAAGCATATTTTATGTACATTGAAGAGCCTTGATTATTTAAAGACGTTTGCACTGTTGGTTATTTTACACAGGTTATTTACACTGTTGATTAAATTGCTTGCAAAGCAGTCAGATTTCCATACACAAGTAGTCTAACAGAAATGTTATGCAGCCAGCAATTTCCCAGTTGTCTGTTGACAAAGACAGAGAGTAAGCCACTTACTACTGTTTTTATACAATGAATCATTTTTGTAAAAATGGAGCAGTCTAATGAAAATTCAAATGAATTGCTTTTCCCAATTCAAACAGAAATCCGAGCACTTCATATACTCTGCAAATAAGCCTCGTTCTCCACAGTGTATCAACTAACAACCAGTTTCAGTTGTACATGCAGATTTTAAATAAAACCTCCAAATTTAAACAGGTAGTTTCATTTTACTTCCATAATCAGATACTTTCAAAATATTTAGACATCTGTATATAATACCATTTAAACTGTTTGTTCTAAAATGTAAATAGGTATCTCAATGTTTGAGTAACCACCTGATATCTTTCTCATTTCAGGGAAAAACATGAAAAAATAATTTCAATAACTCGAGTCAGGAACAATGCTTACACAGTATGTCAGCATCTTTTATTGTGTCTTAATTGTTTGATTACTTCAAGAGGAACTGTGGGCTTGGCTCTGTAAAAAAGGTGAAATGCCTGTACTCGGTGTCACTGCTAATTACTTTTCTCTGGGCTTCACCAGGAGTTCTGTGCTCAGCTAATATAATTCAGAGCTGTGTCAATATGGAGAAAGGTATCTTGGAACTAGAAGCTAGCAGTGTGCCCAGATAGCAAAGAAGGGCAATGGCATCCTGGCTTATGGAACAAAGTGTGTGACCAGCAGGACCAGGGAAGTGATTGTACCCCTTTACTCAGAACTGATAAAGCCACACATTGAGTGCTGTGTTCAATTTGGGGCAAAAAAGACACTGAGGTGCTGGAGCATGTCCAGAGCTGGGTACCAGAGCTGGTGAAATGTCTGAAGCACAAGTCCTATGAGGAATAACTGAGAGAACTGGGAGTGTTTAGCTTGGAGAAGAGACTGAGAGGAGACATGATCAGTCTCTACAGCTACCTGGCAAGAAGCTGTAGAGAAGTGGGAGTCAGTCTCTGCTCTGAAGTAACGAGTCATAGGACAAGAAAAAATGGCTTCAAATTGCACCAGGGGAGGCTTAGATTGGATATCGGGAAAAATTTTTTCACTGGGAGGGTTTTAGGTACAGACTGCCCGGAGGGGTGGTGGAGCCTCCAGCCCTGGAGAGATTGCAAAGCCAAGCAACTGAGGTCCTGAGGACATGGTTTAGTGATGGGCCTGGTGGTGTGAGGTTAGCAGTTGAACTTGATGAAGTTAAAGGTCTTTTCTGACTAAAATGATTCTATGATTCTAAGAGCGTTAAATGACTAACCTTACAGAAGGGTTCCTGCTCCTTTACATGCCACAGTGTTTTACTAGGGTACTGCATGTCAGACTCACCTATAGGACTGAGCCCAGCTACTTTTCTCTCTTACAGCATTCTAGAAATGCATGGTTTATTGCCACTGCAGCCTCTATAAATGCATAGGATCTGTTGAACATCTGGTACGCGCTGCTGTTGCAGAACACTTTGGCATGATTGTCTTCCCTACTTACCACTGTCAACACACCCTACCATTTCCACCTGTCTGTGTGGTATGTGCCTGGTTTGTTACATGTAGTGCATACATCTGTTACATTGCATGTTATTTGAATAATTTGAATAAGTATTTGAATCATTATTTCAATCTAATAGGTAAGTTATTATACCTAAAATTATATTATCTTTTTTGCACTGTCTATTTAGTCCAATTCTCTGTGAAGTTAGTGGAGACTGTATTACGTCCTGGTCATCAACATTTTTTTCATGTGCCAGTTGGCAGAAATATTAAAAATAATTAGATTTCAATCACCTCTAGGTATTATTGAATTGGAAAAGATTTGTGGTATATTAAGAAAATAAATTTAGAAAGGAGTAGAAATTTCATGTTTAATTTGATATAATTCCAGAAGAAAAAAATCTGAACAATCTGAAAAAAAAAATCTGAAAAATATCATGTATTTAACATTATTTTTAAAAAGTTTTATATTTCCCAATATGCTTTCTGTAATTTACTGTATATTGTGAGAAAACTTTCTATTCTCTCAGTTTCACAGGATCTTTCAAACAACATGAGAGAATACAAAGATTTTGAAAAGTGGCTATAGGATATGTGAAACATGATTGTAAGCTCACAGAAATTGGCACAATCATTTGGATGTAGTATACAGTACCTGAAACTACTTGTGAATCAGCAACAGGAATTAACTGAATTAGCAGCTGAATGTACCTTATTAAAAAAACAAAACAAAACAAAACTACCCCCCTACATCCAGCAGTTCATTTTAAGAATAAGGAATTTGCTTCATCACTTTCATGACAGTACCATAGCACTGGAATAAAGACAACTATCTTTTCAATCAAAATACAGAGAATGTATTTTATATTAAAATATATATGTGTAAATATATATGTATACTGTGCATATATGGAGAAAATGTATGTATTTGTCCTCAGAAAGATTGGAGTCATTTTGATTTTAAGATCAATTAATGAAATGTAAGAAATAAGAGTATCTACAGTCAAGGATATGCATTTCCTCATAAAAGCTTAGGCCTCCACAAAGTGATGGAAAATGAAATACACTTGCTAAGCAATGAAGTTTCAGTTAAACACAGCATGGAAATAGAACTGCATTCTTGCCCAGCAAATCAATTAAACACTTGCTGAAATGAAGTAAATGCTCTCAACTTTGCTGAGTCAAGGTCCATGTAAAGAATTAGTGCTTTGGATGAACAGCAAGTTGGTTCTTGGCAAAGGCTGAATTGCCGTTCAGCTATCTGCAAGCCTAGAGACAGTCTTTTTAAAAGGAAGTTAAGTCACATCATTTATTTGTGAGAAAGAATAGAGGTGTGATCTTGTCTTTTAGAAAAAAAGTAATCAATAGATACCCCTGTTTTTTTCAAATGCTTTACATACTAATTGGTTGTAGCTGTTCACTAGGGACAATGCTATTGGTTGAGCCAAAATATACAGTCTTTTTTTTCTTTATGTGTGTTACATACATACAATGATATAATACAATATAATATACATTATATCTTTTTATCTAATTTCATATATATTAGCATAGAATATCAGAAATAAAAAATTATATTGGAATCTTTTTATTACAACTAGACCTGTGAAAGAATACATTATGAACCTTGTGCCTTACAGGAAGGAATACTTAATAATAGCTGTTGTATGTACAAGAGAGGAAATGAACGTGAGTGTTATCATCAAGAAACTGTAGCCATGTGCACAGCTTGTAATTTTTCAGAAATAAGGATGAAGTAAGTTGTGTATTCATGATCTATTATGAGAATTTTTCAGATCCTGACCCCTGAAAGACTACGTGGTTCTTTGACCACATTAAATCTACCTTTCAGAGATATTTGTGTATGTTGGGATTTGCTTGTTTTGTGGGTAATGGGTGGTTTGTGTAACTGAAAGCTTGAAAGCTGGTTTACTCTGTGCTCTTCTGTGTATATGTGTAACCTTATTTGTGAAGGTTGCATGGGTTGTGTATTATTGACTTTTAGTCCTAGAAACAGCACTAAAATGGCTTAAAGAGGAAAAAAATTCAGCTTGAAAAAGTTAAAAAGAGAATTTTGGAAAATGTAAATAATCATCCTTTATTCCTTTTTATTTAAAAAAAAAAAAAAAAGGAAAAAAGATAATTCCACAAAGTACTCTGGCTTGTGCTTTCAAGGTCAAATCAGGAGAGCAAAGACTTTCTGAAATGAATGTATCCTAGAGTATTTAATTAATTTCTTTAATTTTAAAAAGTAAGATTATTCTTGTTGATTTCTTGTTCTTGAATTTTGTAAAGTAGCAGCAAGCCATATAATGCACTGTATATTTTTGAGAGGGAACTGTTTATAACTATAGTATTGAAGATGTGTATTTTCCATCAATCCAGGGTGTGTATACTTCTTTCAATTAACTTTACCTGAGCTACTAGCAATAAGAGTAGAATACCACAATTAATATTTGTAGCCTATGTCAATATTTTTAGTAATTTATGCACAAAAATGAGTAGGGCAAGAGATCATGGGTTTCTAGGTCAATTCATGCAACATGTATGACTTTGCAAACATCTATAATGGTAGTTCTCTTTTACTGCAACCAAATATGATGATAACAGCAGCAAAAAGTAAGTATTATATCTCTGTCCTTGAAATTGCAGGTCAACATGATACTATCAACATGATACGCAAACCAAATCAAGAGGTAGCTGCCTATGTCTACAGCCAGTACAGCTTGTGGCTCTCAGAGTGAGCTGCTACAGCTGTTCGAAAGACAGTGACACAGACATGGACTACTGAAGTGACCCATGCTTAAACTAACCAATTTTGCCGGTTTATTTTTAATCCAGGTCATTTCTAACATTGATTGATCAATTTGTATGTGTATTGAATACCTATGAGGAACTATATGTGTGTTTGTATTTTATAGTATATGTTTGTATGTTTCTATGCTGGAAGAAAAGCACTATCAGCTTCCATGGAAATAATGAGAATGGGAAAGCCCTCAGCATGTCTGCAAAGAGCCTAGAAGATTTGTCTAGTATGTCTAATACAAAAATTGCTCTGAAAATTTTCTAGTAACATTAATGATTTTTAAAGCAACACTTTTTAGTCATTCTTAAAATATCACTTGGCTAGTAGAGTCTCTTTGTGGATCATCATGAAAATTAATTCTTCTATAAATCCCCCAAACTAATGTAAATCATCTGCTAGAACAAAACGCCTTTTATGTTAACCATTTGTGTTTTACAACAGCATAGAAACATCTATCTGAACAGTGTTGCTTTCAATATGTCTGTTGCTTATTTGCTTTGATACTGCGATAGCAACATTTCGGTAGAGTCTATGGAAAAAAGTCTCATTTGTGGCTGCCTAAGAAATACTTAATTTATTTTTTAATGAAGTTCATTACTTTAAGTCTTTGTATGATATGATATTGCTGGGAGCTGGAACCTGACCCCACTTTGCCTTTTCTTTCTTCACATATTTGCTTTTATCATGTCAGTTTTACTCAAGTGATAGTGAAATATGGAGATTTTTTCCAATTTTTTTTTTCCCCAGAAGGAGCTTATCAGTTGCAAGGCCTAGATTGTGAATGCAAGCTTTGATGTTAACAGACCCAGTGCGTTTCTTTTTTATTTGGGGCATTAAGTTCAATTACATTTTCAAAGTATCTGTTCAATGCTTTTGCTGGAATTTTTCAGTAATTAAAATAACTGAGCTTTATAAAAATACTCTTTTCTCAATGTTTCTGTCTTAGCAGAGATGTGACATGGACCAAATCCTGTTCTTTCTATCAATTTCACTAATTTCATATCTCTCTATTGGTGCTTACAGGCTGGTGTAGCATGTTTCAAAAGCAGTACTTTAAGAAGTTCCCTGAAAACACATTAACCAAAATAACATTTATTGTCTTTTGGTTTGTGCTAAACAAAACTATAAACTCACAAAGAATCACAATTTATAAATTCTTACTGCATGAAAAATATATTAAGTTCACCCTGATGTTTATTGACCAGTGTAATGAGAAACAAGGTATATCAGTGTTTCAAAGCTGTTGTGCTTTGTGGAAAAATAACAATTGCTCATATGTTTCAAGAGATGCAAAAAAACTTGAAACATCAAAGTCATTTTAACTGAATGACCACATATAAGTCCAAATTTTAAAACTGCATTTGTCTGCTAAACATTTTAACAGGATTTTTGTGCTCCATTCACAGAGCTCCCTTAATATTCTAATATAGCTCATTTTAAAAAGAAATTTCAAAGCAGATGGAAGAGCTGTGTGAGTCTGCAGGCACTCTGTTTTCACTTCAAGTTCTCCAAGCAAACTCAAAGCCTAGCCAGTTTGCCTCCAAAATTCCTGGTTGGAAAAGTAGATCTTGAAAAAATTGTATCTCCTGTTGTTATTACCAGACAGATATTCTTAAATATTATCAAGCTTCATTTAAGTCCTTCAGGAAGATGAAAAGAACATAAAGGAAAAGCAGAAATAATCACAAAAAAACCCAAAGAAACAGAGATGTCACTCCCATTTAAGCGTAGAGGTGCTGGTGGAATAGACACCAGAATCTGAAACAAAGGATTTTTTAAATTGTTGTTGCTCTCATTACTGGCAGTGGACGTGACCATTATTCACACATACCTTCTATGCTGTGTTTTTACAAATCTTTTCTAACTTTTTCTACTTCTAGACTTTTTCAAATCACCATGTTTCTGGCATTTGTGTATTATAAACCTTTTCGGCCACAAATAATTTTAAAATGTGTTTGTTTTTCTCATCCCAAGCCAGGAGTCAACCAACCACACTTCCATTAAATAGTACCATTTTCAATAAACAGTTGGCAATCAGTATAAGTACTGTACTGTTGACAAGGTAGAAAAATCTGACCATAATGAACAGGGTTAGAGTATACAGAGAGGCTGAAAGATGTATGATTTCTGACTGTACTGAGATGAGTCAGAAGTGGAACATTCCACTGACAGCCACTAGTCCCATTTTCAATGAGTCAGTCAAAACAAGTACCTGAACATGAATTCCATGTTTCCTCTTGGTTTGGAAGAAAAGAAAAATCTTACTGATGAGGTTTCACAAAGCCAAACCCCTGACTCCCTCAGCTCATTTTCCATGAAAAAAATATAATATGGAAACTTCTTTTATGTCTAGTTTATGTAGGTGAATATACAGTTGTAACTATTAAGTCAGGAAGCCAGGCACACAACACAGAAGTAAAAGTATTTTGAAAACATGAGTTAATACATTCAATAACTTCTGAATTGAAAAGCCATGGTTTTGATCATTACAGAACCAGACTTGTTCAGCTAATATGTCATGAATTAATCTGACTGATTACCCATCCTATGACATTGTATGAGTATTTCCATGCCTTTAGAGTGATTGTTTAAAGTAAATTGTAAGTTCTACAGAAATTTCATCTCAGCCCAAATAAGTGGCTTTATATTTTGAGGGGGTATAAGGGATTAAAATTATCTTGGCAGGAGAGTACAAAGAAGGTGCTGTTTGGCTTTTATCCCAAGGATGTGCCATGGCATCAACAAGGAAGGATGTAATCGCAACAGCTTTCAGGACATCAAAAGTGTCAGCATCAGAAACAGCAGCAGCGTGAGCAGACTGTGCTGATGGTGCTTCTTTCTTGCTCTGCCATTAGAAAGTTGACATCAGCTGTTGACATTAGTGCCAACAGCTATCACAAAGCATAATCCAAGTTACCATAGTTACCTCCAATCCTAAATTTCATGAAAGAGTTTCCCAGTATTGCCAGAGACTAGAACTCATCGTTCTGGTTACCAGATCAGAGCCTCAGCCATCCTGGATCAACGCAGCAGTAGAAACTTCAGTGGAATGGCATCAGTTATTGCCAGTTAGAGGTCCATGCTATGTGATCACCTACTCTAATGCCCTCCAAAGACACAAACTATATCCTCTTCCAGTCACAAACAGAGAATTGCAGGGTAACAGACAGAATCAAATCTAGCTCTCTGCTTTAAATATAAGGCTTCAAGTTGTGAAAGGAAAAGAGAAAAAGGTATGGAATTAGCTACTGCCTTCTAGGGTAAGAGGTAAAATAGACAGGGAACACCCTGGGAGAAGTTTTGTATTAAAATGTGATAACTATCTTGGTTGACATTTTGTTTGAAAAAAATAAATCTCTATAATCCTGGGGATGGTGGTTGCAATTAAAAAATAATTTTCATTTACTAAACACAGCTTAGATCTCCCCTGAAGAGTCTTGAAAAAATTGTTTTCAATTAATGATTTGGGAAAAAAAGTTAATACTATTCTTCTGCTATTTCCAAAAAGTGTGGTTAAATATTTCTCATCAGTTGTCTTATAAACATCTATGACTACCCTTAACCTGCAGGATGCTTAGGTAAATATATACAGTGACAACCAAGGTACTGCAGGTTAACTAGGTAACTCACAGTAGACTTTAGCTTGCGGTAAAGAAAAAAATAGGTAATTCGCTTTAGTTCTTCAACTCTTAGTTAAAATGTATGAAATTGCAGCAAGGAAAAAACTACATCTCTGAGCCTCATGGCTTTTTGCATGTAAGTGCTATCACCAGAGAAATTATTTTTGTGATTAGACCAATTCTCTTCAGTGATCTACAAAAGTTATGGAAGAAGTCAGTGCACAAAACTCTTCATATATATTTAAGTTTCCTCATGCAGTCAACGGTGTATGATAGCTTGGCCACAGTTAAACCAGTGGAACTTGAATAAGAAAATGCAACACTGCAAAAAGCTAAAGTTTCATTTTGGAAATAGAAAGATTTCTAATTCTGTGATGGCACTACTAAGGTAAGAAGTTTGTTACTAAGGAAGATCTTTTTCCATTGCTAGGATTATTTTGTTTCTACCAGACCCAGATATCCAAGATTTTTGTCACAACTGAAGAGTAAAGTAGTAAAACACCTGAAATCAACAACCTGTTGGGTGACAGATCTGCCTGTTATAAAGTGGCTTTTGCAATAACTTCTAATGTAGTCTGTGGTTGAAGATGAAGTTTTAAAATCAGCAGGCTAAAGTGAAACTTTCAAATATCACCAAAGTTTAAATATTTTTATAATCCCTAAAATGTCATTGGAATTATACACTTTGTATGACTAACAAGAATTATTCTGACACCATAAACTGTTTTGGTTAAAATGTATCTGTAGCCTCTATAAAACCTTTCAGTGTGTGTAATTTTGGGTCAGAACTGATAGCTGATATCGTAATATGCAAATATAAAACATTGACAACATTTGTGACAACTTTGTGTTACTGATGTCTTGGTCCTTGGGTATATTTTTTGTGTTCACATATGCACATGTGCACACACAAACACACTGAAAGTTCAGATATTACCTGCATAAAATATGATCTTAGCCTACTGGTAGACATACTCAATACCAATTCTCTTTTTCTCCCAGCTTTCCTCCCTTCAAATAGAGGGAAAAAAAAAAAAAAGAAGAAAAATCTCCAGTAAAGGTGTTGGCAGGCTTGTTTGTGATTATGTTTTGTCAAATACCTGTAAGATTAATGCAAAAGTGAGTAGGTGATAAATCTTTTATTTGGACTAGTGGGCTCCCATTTTAAGCTACCTGTAATTCAAAAATTTCAGCATTTCTAAATATTTCTGGAGAGGCTAACTGCAAAGCTGTCATTATGAGAGTAATGAGTATTTTTGTATTATTTAATGCCCCTTTGATCTCACCTATTAGTAACTCAGAAAAGAGAAGAGAGATACAATAGGCCTTAGGCTTATGTTTAAGTCTTTTCCCAACAAAATCTTTCAGTGTTTAAAAGAAAGTGCAAAAATAATAGAGGAATAAAACAAAAGCAGATTGTAGTGCAGCAGCACATCTCAAAAAGCTTGTTCAGCCACTTTATTACAGGCTCAATTCAAAGAGTTCCCTTGCCCTTACCCAGATGAATTAGCCTTTCACATGAGTTTGGCAGTGAGAAGGGGGCAGGGCAGTTTCCACACAACAACAGCAAGAAAAACATAAGAAAGATCCTATTCATAAGTAGTGGTGATTGGAGAAAGTGAGACTAGTGTTCAATGGGATTTTGGTTCAGAATTCAAGAGAAAAATCTAACCAGGTCCAGATATATGTTGTAATCTGGGCACTTTTCTGAAACTGCAGTAAGTTGATGCAGAAACTGAAGGTACTCATTGTTAATGGAATTACAGATTTCATGTGATATATTGTATTTTTAGACAGTCTTTAAATAATTTCATCATCTAACTTCATTTTTTTCCTGTTACTTCCACACAGAATCATGTTCATGAAGACAATCCTGCTTAGAAAAAAGGAAGGAAATCTTGCCTGGCTGACCTCTTTCTTACCTACTCTAAAAACACAAGAATTTGATACAAATATCACATTTGCACTAAGCAAATCAACACTAAATGCTCTGTGAAGTGGATTGAAAGTCTTTTTGTAGCTGAATACAGCTTTCTTTGAGTTTCTTTTTGGGACACGCTGTCTTTGGCTAGACAGAGCATAAGTCATGATGTTTGCCAGGGTATTTTGTGATTCCGAAGTTCCCTCTGAAGACAGTGTCTAGTCTGTCCACTTCTATGCAAACAGAAAATAAAAACAAAAAAAACCCAAAAAGCCAGGACACACTACATTAAAGCCATAAGTGTAGCCCACCTCTGAAACAGAAAGTTTACATGGAGCTGGCTGCTGCAATAGCCTTTCTGTGATGTTTGGAATACAAATGTGAGTTTAACAAGGTAACTATTTTACTTCCTCAAAAAACGGGTAATAGCAACTGACCTTACACAAAAGTCTCTAAATCTATTTTAGCCTGGAAACTGACCCTAGAGACAGTGGCACTTTGTGATTATATACTCACTATATTACACTGATTCCTCTAGTGCTGCATAGGAAGTGGCATTCGAGAACTAGAGTAACAGGAATGTACATGCTGAACAACATTCCTCTGAGTAGTGGTGACCCCCAAGTAGAATGTGTCTTTCCAAGCTGTCAGCACCTCTGGATGTCCTTCAGATGAAAAAAAAAAAAGGCACATGGGAGGTTCAAACACTGAATGAAGAAAATATCCTGGGGAGTTGTGCTCATAAATGGACGTGCTGTGCATCTGCACAGCTTTGCTACTTGTGATTTATGAAAGTTTGGCAGCCCAACTACTACTAAGAGAGTAAGGCATGAGGAGAAGGAGAGGAATTTATCAGATATATCTCTTTCTTTCTCAGTCATCATAAATCTACGCCTGAAGTTTTGATCTAGCAGCCACCTTTCGTAAGTACGTAAGATTTCTAATACACTGAGACCAAAAATCTACACTTGGGTGTTAGGTGTCAAACTTCTAATTCCCCTCAGATAGAATTTGAATATAACTTTGTGACCCAATTTATCTCATTAATTGTACCAACAAAACTAGTATTAGATTGTTGCCTTAGTAATATCAGTGTCATGACTCATTATAATGGAGATACCCTTATTAAAGGCATTCATCTTTTTTTTTTTTGTGACAGAGTGAAAATCAGTGAAACCACAGTCAAGTGGTAAGCTCAAAAAGATATTGCTAAAAACTTATAATTTAGAATGAGACTGTATTTTTGGTAGTCAGTAATAATTAAGTAGGTACCTGTCTGACTGTTGATTTTCCAATATGCTTTTACAAGCTACAAGTACTTCAGAAATAAAGAGAACCTTTGGTTCTGTATTCATGGATAACTCAACCTACTCTGTATTTCTAAAAAGTGCATATCATATTCCAAATATCTGTATGCAAAGGTTTCTAGCTTCCTGATAACTGAAGCCAGTGCTTTAGCTCAGCTCTTTAGGTTGTAATCCTGGCATTACATATAATGCCATGTAGACAGACATAAAAAACAGCCAATACTCATGCAGGTCTCCTGATTGTAGTTTGTTCATGAGCAAATCATTCCTGGAACAAAAGTATGTTGATCAGTTGCCCCATAAAACTTTATGCTGACCAGATCTTTAAGTAACCAAAACTCTTCATGTCACTTGAAAATACTGGTCTGTCATCAGAAGGTAGCAGGATCACAACAGAGGAAGCTTCAAGTGTGAGGGAAATCCCACTGAGTTGTTTTGTTTGTTTTCTTCAGAAAAGGAAAAACTACACAGGTGCAAAAGTGAGGTGAAGGCTTTGCCAATAGCTTAGCAGTAGCACTATCCCAGCCCAACCCAGTCCTCAGCCAATACTACTTATGTGTTACAATACTTAGAATCTTCTGTCTTCCTAGAATAACACGTGTGAAAAGTAAAATGTTTGCGAACAGTAGTATTGTCTGTTAGCATTCACAGAATTATTATTTTACCCTAGCAACAAATTAAAGAGCTTTGTTCTTTGGGTAGCGTGTTTTGCCCAAGAATGGTGATGTGGTGTTTCTGTACTAGTTGTGTAAGAGTGATTTAATTATAGCAATTTGCACTCAGTCTTTTGGACACTGAAATGACACATTTTACTTGGAAGCCTAAAACCTTCCAAAGCATGTGAAGAGCAATCATAGATTATTGCTCCCGTTATTCAAATCAACCAGGAATCTGTCTGATGAGTCACAAAAATAAGTATAGGTGTCTTTCAGATGGATCTTTGTCCACACTGCTGTGTTCACTCAACAGGCAGGACTTCTAGTAACAGCATCACTGTGCGTTGAGTTGTCTAATAGCATCAGGGCAGACAGTGCTTCATGCCCACAAGGTTGAAAAGCACGTGTGGCTACTGTGACAATGTCTGCACTTTGTAATTTAGCTCACAGTAATTGCAACTTCTACATCATGGTTGCACGTCAAAGAAGATCTTCCTGCTATTTTTAGGAGATACATTGGACATAGTAAAGTCAATAGGCTAATGAGATCATCATAGACAATTCTCTATCTCTCGATTACAATACATTATCTAGTTGCAATGAACCTGGAGAAGATACAACAATGTTGTACCAATGTTTTGATCAAAGTTAGGTTTTAAAATTAACCTTTTCAGATCATGTTTCTGTTGCAATGAATGGACAAAGCTCAAACCACATCTTTAACCAGTGTTGGTACATTAAGGATATCTTCAAATCTGTATCACTGTTTGTTATTAAAAAAAAAATGATTGTTTTTTTCACTGCTCTGGAACCTCTCTAGTTAGGAGAATATAAGCATAATTTGGTATTTTATAACACCATAACTGCTACTAGCATAATTACACACAGAAACTTTTCACATGTTAACCCCAATGAAATTTTTACATTTTAACAATTACTGTGGGTCAGTAACAATTGATGAGTGTTGTGATTGTCATTATGAATGTCATACTTCTGGTCTAAGTACAAATATTTTTAAACTACTTACATTCTAGAATTATAAACACATTTAGGATTAATCTTAATATAATGTGATACCAGTTCCATTGTGATCTCTTGCACAAAGAATGCTATATTTTCATTAATTGTCATATTTGTTCAAAGATGAGGCTAAAGAATTCAGAAATGTGTCCATTGCTAATAGGGTATAGAAGAACCTATTTATGACATGGTTAAAATGGAGCAAATGGTGTGGATTCAGAATATTCTGATTGACACATGGATTGAGTTTCACATTTCCTTAGAAACATTACTATAATTAGGTAAGGTTGCAAAGTATTTATACTGTTTAAAACTTACAAGGTTCCTAGGTCTTTCAAAGAGGATACATAGTGAATATTTTGTCAAAGACTGAGTCCTACAGCTTATATAAAAAGAGAAAGCATCTGCATTGTATCAAGAAATGCCTAGAGTCTTTATTAATGGGAGTATGGACACTTGAACTTGAGTGTAGGGAGAACTGGAGACTCTGATGGAATCATAAGGATTTGGACAATAGTCACAGGATTATAGAGCTCTTATAGACCTGAATAAATATCAGTTCAACTCACTGAACTGAAGCAGACCCAGTGCACCAGGGCTATCCATGTTTGCCTAGTCTTTTCTTAAAAACATTTGGACAAGAACTATTCTACTCTGTTACTAAATAACCCTTTCCAGTATTACACAGCCCTGATAACTGTTTTCAGATGTAGTTCCATTAATGTAACTAGGAACCGTGCACTCAAAGATGGGTCTGAAATAGGTAGCAAGTCAAGTCATGAAGTCTCAAATGATTCTAAGAAAAATACATTCCGATGCTTCTTGGGTCCTAAGAAAAATGGCTGGACAGCGTAGTAGCTTTTCTCTTCAGTTTACCCAGTCTAAAGGAAAAGGAGTCATGAGGAAGACAATTAATTGTACTGTAATTGTACTTTAGCAGAGAGATTAAACTACATGATCTGTAAAGGTCCCTTCCAACCCCTACCATTCTGTGATTCTGTGTAATTCTTGTATAGAAATTTGGTGAACAACTTCTATATCTTAGTGCTTTTGTTCTCTTTTTTTTTTTTTTCCATAGAATTACTGTCTTTTTAGGTTTTTTATGGAGATAGATAGTGTTTATAACATTTATTTTTTAAAATGGTGTCAGGATGTCCACTTTGAAGTGTAATGTATTTGGCTTCTTATTCAAATGGAGATCTAGCTGGATTTCTAACTTAGTTCATTTGGGATTAAAATCTTTTTATTTTTTCTTCAAAAAGTGATCTTATTAATCACTTCATATTCCATGTCTCCAACGTTGTGTATTTTAGGATATCTCAGCTATCCTAAAATATCCAAGTGAAGAGATTAGCACCTAAAATGTACTGGAGAAAAGTTTTATGGAAACTGAATTTATCATCTCAAGTGTTATCCTATTTGCCCTAAATAAAGTTTATGGAACAAGTTCAGATGTTACTTTCTGGTTAAAAATATTTTTTAAAAATCACACACTTGTGGGGGTTTGTTTTGATTTTTTTTTTTATTAAAAGTCTATGCAGCATTTCTTAATACAAGCAGATTTTTTTTCATGGATTATTTTAATTCTGTCCAAGTCCACATTTTTTACTGTAACTTGTTTTGAAGCCTTCCTAGTTAATGTTACCATGAACTATTACTGTAAGAATATCTAGTACAATAGAGCAGCAACAGTGTCCCATCCATTACCTCAACAGCAGATTTTTGCAGACAGTAATACTTGCCAAGTTGAGCAATGGGAATGGTGGTTCTACAGGCTCAAGGAGGTTAATGTTGACAGTGAGCAATTATTATTTTTGACAAGAATACCAAAGGGTTTCAAGATGACTCTTTTAACTGAAAGCAGATTATGACTTGATTTTTATTACTAACTGTCAAGCATAGCTGTCAAGCATATAAAACTATGATATAAAGGAAGATCATTTTATTATAGTAAGAGACAAAACAGAGATCGAATGATGACCTTTCTTGTGGGTTTTTTTCAGTTACCCACAGGAAGAAGGAGGCAGAGTCCTCAGCATCTTAAAAGGGGAAATGGGGGGAGAAAACATCCGGGAGAGGACACTTTCCTACAGATAAAAAACCTGACAGTAAAAAGCACAATATGATTTTAATGAATTCAGCATATGTGGATGTCTGTGGGTACTGGTGTGTGACTTCCGTGTCTTTCTTGTAGATATAATATAATAGCATGGGGGTGGGACCATGTGCCTCAACAACCTTCTACGGAGCAGCTCTCTGGCTGACTGATAATGACAGCTACAAGTGATTTTTCTGTTTGGTCTTTAGATGAGATATTTTCCCCTCTGGTCTGTTGGTATGTGTTGTAATCTTGATCTTAGAGATGCTGGTCTTTGTCAGAGCTATTATTGGGTCCACACTTCTCTGATGAAAGACAAAAGATATTTACTTGAGGCAGCTCCACCTCCCATTTGTTTTATGTGTGACTGACAATAACTGGTAAGTTTTGTTTCTGCTGAGGAATAACAACCTTCTCTGTTGACCAGGGTTCAGGTGTTTCTTTGGCTCCTTATTTATCACATTCGCACCAAAGGCAGTTCTGATGAAAACTCTTGAACTGAAATAACCCAGAACTTCATGAAGGTTTGAATCTAGAAGTAAATTTTGTTGCTGACCTGAGCTATAGGATGGGGGACAAGTAGAATCTCTTGTTAAAACAGCTTTTGCAGATATTCTAAGGCAACAACAGATTTTGCCGCTCTGCTACTTGATTTGGAAGGGAAGTCTTCTGCACTCCTCTGTAGGTAAATTTGATCAAGTAAAAGATGTGGGGTCAGGGTTGCAGAGCGTAACATAAAATAGTGTTAGAACTTCTTTGAATGGATAAAATGATTAAATTTGTTGTAGCAGAGAGAATGCTGACACCTTTTGATTCTGTTCCATTACTCTGCTGGAGATCCCAAATCTCCTCTTTCATGGTTTGTTTAGGTTTTTTTTCTGCAAACAAATGGAAAAAAGAAAAAAGTATGAAAAGTCCTTTCATATAATTATTTATTTTTGTGACTTTTAAGGAAGCATTTTCTAATTGTGGAAAATAAAACTAAATTGGCAAAGCAAGCTGAGAAAACAATTATAGTGCCTTATTGCCACAAATTTTTATACTGAATCCCGAGTTTTTAAAAATTACAAAAGCTAATGTAATTTGTACTGAAGATGCCAGACTCTTCATGAATGCTCTTTGGAGAAAATCAAGACATTGTCACATTGGTCAAACTTATGATGAGAGTAGAACAAGTATATTGTGGTAAAGAGCAGCATACCCAAAGTTCATTTACTGCTATAATTTTCAGGTAATTCTTTCATCTACAAATGCATAGTATCTCAGACCTTCCTCAGTTGTTAAGATATTGTCATGGTTTTGCAGCCAACCATAAAGCACCACAACAGCCTCTTGTTCACTAACCCCCATCCACTGCCACCCTCCTTAGGATGGCAGAAGCCCCAGCAAGATGGAAGGAAAAAAAAAAAAAGATAACCAAGGATGTTGTGGATTGAGACAAGGGCAGGGAGAGCTCACTGCCAATTATGGTTCTGGGCAAAAAATACTCCAGTACTCAACTTAGGAAAGCAGGGAAAGTTTATTCTACTACCTACGAGAAACAGAACAGAACAAAAAGCAAGAAAAGAGCAGGATGATGAGAAAATTTAAGATCTCCCTCTTTAAGGGAGATCTTAAGATCACTTTAAGATCTCCCTCTCCCCTCTCTCCTTTCTTTCTTCCTGGGCCCAGCTCACTGCTCTCGATATCTCTACCTCGTCCCCCCTCAATGGCTCAGGAGGGCAGGGAATGGGGGATGTAGTCAGTCTCTCACAGCTGGTCCTGCGTTCCTGAGTTCTTATGTCACCTAGTCTAGGTGGTCCTGCTCTGGTAGGGGGGATTGGAGTAGATGATCGTTCAAGGTCCCTTCCAGCCCTTGAAATTCCATGATTCTGTGACTCCTTGCATTCTTTCCCTGCTCCGATACAGAGTCCCTTCCACAGAACACAGTCCTTAACAAACTTCTCTGGTGTGGGTTCTTCCCAGTAGCTACAGCTTCTGCTAATATAGGGTCCCTCCCAAGGGACACAGTCCTTAATGAACATCTCTGGCTTGGATTCTTCCCAACAATTACAGCTTGTGCTAATACAGGGTCCGTCCCATGGGACATGGCCTCCTCTGGGCTTAGTCTTAATGAACTTCTTTGGCATGAGTTCTTCCCAGCAGCTACAGCTTCTGTGAATATGGGGTCCCCCACACAGGACTCAACCTCTTCTGGCCATAGTCACTGCCCCTGGCACAGGGTCTTTAATGAAATGCAAACAAATCACTGCTTCACTAGTCCTCTCCACAGGATAAAGGGGAGTCTCTGCTCCAGCACACCTCCTCCTCTCTTCCCTCACAGACCTTGGAGTCCATATGGTTGCTTCTCTCTCTTCCAACTCCTTGCACCACCACCAGATGGAAAAGAAGGAAGGCGAGAACAAGAAGAAACAAAAAGAACCTTCCTCTTCCGGCTTCTTCTTAAAAAGTGATAGTGAAAGTACCTAATTGGCTCATCCCCAGAAGTGGGTCTGGCTCAGAGCTGGGGAGAGTTTCAAGCAACTTCTAACAGAAGCCATCTTTACAGCCCCTTCCCCCTTACCAGAAATGGCTCCATGTCAAACTGTGACAGATATGTTATGTAGGAACTGATCATAGTAGGATTTTTTTGAACCTACATGTAAACCACACATAAACCTGTTTGTTCAGTTTTGACCTAGTAGAGCTAGGGGGATCCAAGGAGTCATTTTCTTCCAATTTCTTCTCATTTATCCTGAGTGATAAGGTCACTTCAGCTTCTGCCATAAGTTGCAGCAAGACTGACTAATTCTTCTTAGGACCATTAAATTAGTCTCTGTAAGAACCCAATCTCTCTCCAAGAAGCTCTACTTGCTAAGAACATAGAGTTGCTCCAGGATTCCTACCAGACTGAAAAAGTTCAATATGAGAAGAATGCCAGGAGGTGCATTGCTTGATAATGATGAGTTTAAGTTTCAAAGCATTAATGATCTGTGCAAAAAAAAAAAAAAAATCTGGTTTTATAACACTATGTTCTTCATCTACTGATTTCTACATCTACTCTTTCCTTGCAAAGGTTGCTCAGCACTGATCTCTTACAACCTTTGCTTACTCCTTCAGTATCTCAAATAAGGTATACTATGCAGTCTGAAGTGTATAGTATAGCCATATTTTCAACTGCCAGAAAATTTTAAAAAATCGAGTTCAAAAGAGTTCAACAGGGCTACATGGCTTCCCAATAGTCAAGTTAAAGGTAAAAAACTGTTGTCTCTTGACCTGCAATGAAGTGCTCTGGTCTTTAAGTATGGAAGGTGGACAGATATACTTAGTTTTTCCTACACATTGTAGTGATGATTTTGCAGGTCTCTGAGACATCAGTGATCACCTGCTTGGAAGTTTCTTGTTGAAACAGAAAAATTACTGTCATAGTATTTCTAAGTTTTTCCATCTCTTGTATTGTGAAATACATTCTTGCTATGCAGAACAGGTTTCAGATATCTTCATGTCATCTTTCTCCTTTTTTTAGGACTGTGCAGAAGGCTGTCAATGAACTTCACTTGTACAGAAAGGAAAACAACATGGACCAGACCAAGGGCATTCAGAAGAGTATGGTCTCAGATGAAGGCAGGATCATGGGCTGGTCCATCTCTACTTCATGCAGGTATATGAAGGAAAAATGAACATTTGCTGCAGCTCCTAAGTAAGATGATCTATTTTATTCTTTGTTTGGATAGTGAAAGATATATAAGGCTTTCAGATCAGAAAAGTTCTGGTGTCTTATTATGGGTGATTCTGAATTCCCAATTCCTTTCTACAAGGCACCTCACTTGGTAAAACTAAATGGAAAAAATTCACCAACTGTGAACTCTGTGGTCTTTTTTACCTTTGCCCAATAGTATACTTCATGAGAAAGTGGTAAAACATTAGATAAATTCCTTAGATTTTGATACAATAACATTTCCTGTCTCTCTCAGTACACATCCATGTGCTTATGCACACGCACACACACAGATACACACATATCTATCTGTCTATATATAATCTTCAGCGGAAGCTCATGTATAGGGGAAACTCTGGGAATAATTAAGAAAAGGATACTGCATGCTCCAGCAGACGGAATACATCTTTTTCATTTAAACCTTTTTTTTTTTTTCCCCCTTTACCACCAACTTGCTGCAATTAGGAGGTTGTTGGAGAGATATCAATTGAGATTTGGGAACTGTTTTCTGGAAATGTTTTGAATTAAAATCTAATTGGTAGCTTTCTTTGATAACTATTTTATTGTTGGGTGCAGTTAAATGGAAATCAACCACAAAGGGAACTCAATTTTGTTTGCCATTAATTTTAACTTGATTTCACAAATGATTTACATACATGATATTTTCTCTATTTGTTCTGTACCATTCTTGAACTCCTGCAGCACTTAGACTGGTGTAGCATCATTTTCCCATATATTTGTGTTACTTTAAAATACTCCATGTTACCTCATGCATGGGTATTAGCAAAATGGTGAAGATGCAGTAAGTGGACAAAAGTGAAACTTCCTTCAGTTTATAGAAAACTGCAGAATTAGTGTCTCTGAGAACATTTCATTGGTTTTACATAAGACATGCTTGAGCGTCGTGGTTGAAGGAAGTAGACCTACACTGCAAATATATGATCATAACAAAGCAAAATTTTGAAAAGATTAAGTTACATGGCAACTATGTGAAAAGCCAAAGGCCAGATACATGGTCAAATTACCCAATTTGAACATGTTACCAGGGAGACATCAACTGAACCATAACCATGTGGGATCACTAAGCAAATTTAAATGTGAGCTAATCTAACATACCATATAAAAGGTGAAAGATACATGTAAATAAGTATTGGAAAGGTTAATGAATAATTTTATAGAGGAAAGATGGGGTACAACAATCACAGCAGAGATTTAATTTTACTAACAATGAATGCCAAATAACCTGGGCACACAGGATCCAAGCCAAAGAACACTAGATCAAGTCCAATTGACTCTATGAACTTTGGACCATGCCCACGGAATGTAAGAGAAAACAGCCATTTGGGGAGGCCAAAATCCTTACAAAGGAGACACAGTTGATATTTATCTGGAATTAATTAAGATTGCCATAAGTATCAGACAAAAGCAGGTATATAAGTGTTTCCTCATTCTGTAAACAAGCTTTTTCTCTTGAATATTGAGCCAACAGGCAAAAGTATAATAGGGGTTTCTTTGTGCATTTGCAGATGAAATACAGTTCTACATACCAGTAAAGAAGTGGATAACATCTTACTAAATCACAGTATGAGAGCCTAGCATCTCCATTCTGATTGATTTAGGAGTAAAATGGAGTTCACTTAATGGGGTGTGACAACTGCAGATATGTACCTTTCCCATGAGTCCTTAAGCAGAATCATGGTGCTAGTACCCAGGACATTCCACCAGTACAAAAAAGTTGGCAGGAAGCAGAGATGACACAGTGCATTTCAGTTTCTTAAGTAACAAAACAGCCACACGTACAGTGCCTCAGTGTTGTGCATGGTGCTGCCTGAAAGCCCATTTATAGTTGTAGTTCCTGCTGTCATATTGGGTTGTTTCTCTGCTTTATTTGGGTTATTTGCATCATGGTTCCACTTCAAAAAATGTTTCTGTAAAAAAGCAATCTCCTCTCTTAGCACATGTGTCCTGTAAGTGCTTTAAGTCAAAGATGTTACTGACTTTCATGACTCAGATATTTTTCAAATTCTCTTTAACTGTGGTTGCATTGCAAAGGGAGACCTGATTTAAATGTCTTCTATAAGTCATCAGTATAGTAGATTTATGTATTTTAAATGGGCTATAAGTTGACCGTGACACCTCTCTTTTTTTAAGACTTACGGTAATATATAAGAATAGAGACAAGTGGTTTGAAAGTAAAGTCTTTTCACTTCTAAAATAAGGAACTATAATTGGGAAATTGCTGTGAGACTGTAACTGCAAACTACAGTCATATGTTTTTTATACTTCTCAGATGGAAATTATACATATCAATGTTGTCTCGTATTAACTTTTGAAATATTTGTCTTTTGCAAAATATTTTTTCAGGATGTTTAATTAAATTGAGATGGATTTTGTCCAAAAAAGGGATTCCTTTGATAGTTTTATAAATTCCTCTCTGTGAACTTCAGAATTAGGAAGATCTCCAGAGCTTTGAGGTTGGCATTTAAACTGCTTTCTCATATGATTTCTGCTAATTTTGCCTGTGCTTAGGAAGCATTTTGCCAACATTTTTTTATATCTATTTTTGCTCATCCAGTGTCTCTTTTGACATTGTACATATCCAAGCACAGGTTAGAAGGGTAGTATTTGATCAAAAGGGTCATATACTCCATTAATATCCAGGTTCTTCTAATTACTTTCTGAAAGAAGGCTCTTTGCTCCTAGGAAAATGTGATAAGTGTTTGTAAATTTTCTTGTGGAAAGGTACCACTTAAGTGACAAAAACTAGGGCTCAGTCTTTGTTGCAGGAAACTATATAGCAGAGCAATAATTGCCTCTAAAGTGGCCTTTCTCAAGAGGTTCTCCTTGAGAATTCTGTGAGTAGACTGCTTGGCAGTTTTTGCTCTGGTGTGAAGCGTTAGACCTCTCAGACTATTCCAGATACAGTATGGAGAATTCTGGAAACATACAGAAATGCAAAGAACCTTATGTGAAAGAAATGTGTCTTGTAATAAACAGTACTGCTGTCGGTTTGATCAACAATGAGAAAGAGAAGGCCTTTTAAAACAAGACAATATTTAAACAACATTTGAAAAAGTTTTTGAAAAGTCAGTTATTGGGCAACTTTGGCCATCTGAGATCTATTCTAGAAATATGAGTAAGGTTCTTTAAGCAATTACTGTAGCATTTCACCGTGGACTGTGATAATCAGAACAAATGGAATATCCTGAACAAGTGACAGTTCCATACCTCTGTAGAAACTTTGAAAAGGGGCAGAGCTTTATCAGCTTTTACGAAAGGGGGGAAAGTCATCACTGGGCCCCACAAATCCTTGTGTGTGAAGGATGGACAAAGTCTTCATAGCAGAATTCTGCCGGGGGGGGGGGGGGGGGGGGGGGCTGGTAAGTGCTCACAGGTGCTTGGGATCTCAAAAGATTATTTCTGCCCTCTTCATAGCACCATCTTTCTCAGGGCAGTGCAGGCACAGAGTCAGCTCAGCCGGCGCAGCTTGCTCTCATACTGACTTCCACCAGGGTGTGCCAGCTCACAGACTGCCTTCGGTTGCATAGGGAAACAACACAGAACTGGAGTGTATAAAAAATTGTGTATAAAAAAATGCTTTTTTTGTTCGATCCATTTATGGAAGCATATTTTAAGGCCAGTTAAATAATAATGAACATGTACATGACAGGAAAAAAAAAAAATCTCTATCCAGAGTATTTTTAAGTAAAAGTGTTTTTAAAAAATCAACGCAGACATGCTGGCTTTCTATCTCCTCTTGTTTTAACCTATGACTGATCCATCAGTTGAAGTGTAAAGAAACAGATCTTCTTATGGTAATTGATTCTCAGGGGCTATTAGTGTAAACGTAAATGCTCAACATAGATGTTACGTAGGTGGGTGTTAGAGAGAAAACATAAATTGTCAGCAATATAAGGCAGCCTGTTCATACCGTAGGGTGAGAAAGTGAAGAATGTTAGAAATCAGAGACTCAGAAATACCTCCCAGAGTTGGCTGTGAGTGCAGTCTCCCATTGTGAGTAATTATAGGAAACATACTGTGCAAGAGTCGATTCTGGTCCTTTAGTTCAACAGGCAAAACACTTACTGGGAAATAACAGAGATTTCAGGTGAGATTTGCAAAAGAGCATACAAGAGTTAAAAACCTGGCTGCCACTGATCTTCTGTGGGAGGCAGGCACCTAAATTTTTAGGTATTCTGGAAAACTGTTGGGACTTTATATCTTTCTATAGCCCTTGACTGGAATTAATTTCTCCTCAAAACAACTGTGATTTTTAAACCACAGAGAATAAGAGATGAGCACACAATGAAAGCCCAAGATAATATTTTAGTTGACCTAGCCCATCAAAAATCATAAGATTAACTCCATAATATTATAATAGAAACAATAAAAACTGTTGGATCTTGCCTTCTTTGTTTCTGAACCCTTAAGGTTTATGGTTTCTACCTTTTCTTTGGGAGAGTTTAAAACATTCTCTTTTTTTAACAAAGATTAGGATTTTATATCATCCCATGACTCCAGAAATCAGATCTTCCAAGGATGCAACAAACAAATTTTAAGAGTTGTGATTAAAGACTAAATCATATTGTATTTACAATTCTTCTAAATAGTCTGGAGAGTATAATCTTCATCATGAAGAATATGCTGTGTGTATGAGCATATGTCTTGTGCTTCATCTGTCTTGATGGTGACTGTAGAAGGATGGCTCTAACACACTTCTGTCACCACTGCCCAGGCAGTACAGGATCAAACCTGTGCTTAGTAGGAGACACTTTCCTTCCTTATTAATTGTGAAGTGTTGGTTCCCAGCAGCAAGCACTTTCTAGTGTGCTGCCTTTTTATGAAGATGAGAACCACAAGGAGTCTGGGATTCTAAATTCCTTCAAATCCTTTATATAGAAAAAGGTCCAGATGTTACACAAAACATTTAAAGACCTTTATTTGAAAAACATTTTCTTTCTAAATGGGAGTTTATGTAGAGTACAATTAAACATGTTTTTCTAACTAAACATACTAGTTTGTATCTTGTGGCAGGGAAACATAAATATGCAAAAACAAAACCAGTCTGAAACTCATAGTTAATCATGTTGTGCCAGCTTGATCCAGATCCTCCAGTGAAAGGCTTGTAATCCCAGACTCCTAGATCTACCTTCAGGACCAAAGTCTTCAAACTGAAGCCTCAGTCTTGGATTTCATAGGGAATACACCTCAAGCTGCTTAAATAATGCTGGTCACCATTCTTGCAAATAGTAGTGTGCCAATCCAGGCAATTATATCTGTGAATGTAGCAATTGTTATGTATCCAGTAAATTCAAGGTGTAGCTTTCAGAACTAAACAATGATTTCAGATTATTTTGTTAAGGACATATTATGCTTTCCTGACTTTTTGAGACAGGTGCCTTTCTAAAAGCCAGTCTACTTGAAGGCTCTTTTTCCCCTCTTTTAAAGACAGTTACTGTATTTGCTTTCTCCAGTCCTGTGAGACTTCTCCCAGCCTTTCCATATTCTTGAAAATGATCATTTCTGGTTCAGAGATTGCCTTGACTCACTTTAAAAGAACTTTAAGGTGAATTTTCTATCAGACCCTGCTGGCTGAAATGCATCTAACTCATCTGAATACACTTTAACTCACGCATTTCCCATTGCAGACTCTACACATCTCCCTCAAGTAAAATGAAAAATCTTGGCTTTGCATCTAGCCTTTTTGATGAAGAATGAATTAAAAAGGGCAGAAAATACTTGAATCTATTCTGTGACATATATTTTTCTTCTTTTTTTTTTAATACTAACTAATGGATGCTTCCCTTTTCCTTTCCTCATTTGTCACAGATCAACTATTTTTTCCTTATCAACTTTTAGTTTTTTAATACTGATAAATCATTTTTGTACTTCAACTTGTTTTATCTAAACCTTGCACATCATTCCATGTCTTTATACACATCTTTAGTCATCACTTTTTCCATTTTATTAGCCTTTATTTTCTTTTGTCTTACACTATAGAGATCCTGAGGCTTCTATATTGCTTTGTAATATTTTCTCTTCTATTGAGCCAGACGGCTACAGTGCCCTTAAAATTAAATGCTACAACCACTACTTTCTCTGGAGTCCTATTTTCCATAGAATTTTGCAGAGTCCTGTGTCTGGGAAGGAACAACCCCATGCACCAGTACAGGCTGAGAGTTGACCTGCTGGAGAGCAGCTCTGTGTAGAGAGACCTGGGAGTCCCAGTTGACAATGAACTAAACGTGAGCCAGCAATGTGCCCCCGTGGCCAAGAAGGCCAATGGTATCCTGGGATGCATCAAGAAGATGGCCAGCAGGTCAAGGGAGGTTCTCCTCCTTCTCTACTCTGCCCTAGTGAGGCTTCATCTGGAATTTCACAAAACAACCTTCAATAGTGTTTCAAGAGATAAGTATTGTCATTCCTAAATTCTTCCTGTGATGATATCTGAAGATAAAGAAATGTAATGCAGCATAAAATACAGGGTAATTGCCCTTTCCAGCTGCCAGTGGTTTTTCTGGGGGGTAATGTCTTATGGTAGGTAATTTCTGGAAAACACACAGATAGTAGCTGTTGAGTATACTGAAATAGGAGAATCTTTCTTTTGTTTTCTACTATAGTGGTAAGTACGTTTCTGTAATCAGGTATAGTTTCATTTTGCTGTAGCTTGTTCTCAGATTAAAAAATTTCATGTAATGGTGTTACCTGTGGTTCAGCTGGCATATCATGACAGTAAAATACAAGTACAGTGGGAAGTTTCTGTTGAGGCCAGTGAAGGCTGCATGCAGCTGGCATTTTTTTCAAGCTAGTGAGACACGAACTCTGAATTTACAGATGACATTCAAGCTGGAAGTGTATTTTGTTTTGACAGAATAGAATAAAAATATCTTTATGTAACAACAACAGCTTATAGTGGGAGTTTTAAGTAGATAGGAAGATTTAAATATGTGTCATCTTTCAGAGATTATTTAATGTATCAATCTGATGGGAAGCAACTTTATTCTATCTTAACTCCTATAGGCTTCAGTTTTCATTAGAACCCCTCTTATTGTGACAATAGTATTTTTATGTTTGTCTCTCAAAATAGTGATGTGGAGAGGATGCAGTACAGAAACACATATGCAGTTTTTATGTTTCAATTCCTTTACCAATTATTTTTTTTATCTTATTTGCATTCACGTTGTCTTTCTCTACAAGCATCCCTTGCACAACTGATGCTTTCTTTTATTGGATTCTATTGTGCTGTCAAGACTGGTTTAGAACACAGTAATCTCATAGACACTTACAATTATGACCATCTCCTGAATTCAGAAACCTATTAAAGATCTGTAGGTAGCAAATTAGTTGAGAATCTCAACAAACTGCACTTACAGTAAATATCCTACTTTTAGAGAACTAGGATGCCTTTAAAAGTCAACAGTTGTTTTGGAAGTAGTTTGTCACATTTATGAAACACTGCATCACATTTATGGCACACGGTGTCATGATAAGTTGTCCAAAGTGCCTGTCAGCTTGCCATATGAACTGAAAAAAAATTGAACAACTCTGAAGATTACCTTAAAGAGTAACAAGCAACCTTTAGAGATTAGAGTACATTTTTTCCATGAGACTCAGGCAGTGGTGTTAAACGTTCTGTTTCTCCAGTCTAATTTTTTTTCCAGTGTAATTTAATGAAAATAGACCATTTTAATTTTCAACTGTGAAAAGTTATCATTAAAGACATTTTTTAAATGTAAATAATTTTTAGGAGGTATTTTTTTTAAAGCATGCAGCTGTTGTAACATAAGAGATCCTAGTTAGCTATTTTTTTTAATACAAACCACAAAGAGATTAAAAAAATCCAGAATTTTTCTTTTTACTACCTGGTCACATTTAATGCAAATTCCAGCAATATATTCATGTTATTTCTTTAGGCACCTTCAGAATGCCAGCAGGTAATTGAGTAATCTGAGCTAATGGAGCTCAGGTCAGGTGCCTAAAGAAATACCCCGAGGATCACATTCGAAGTCGACTTACCATGTAGTCCTGTTTCACAACTGCAAGGGAGATGAAGCTGTCAGAAATGTAAGGGGTAATAATAAGAGTAGAAAGTGCTAATAAAACTCCTATATTTTTTCTAAGGATTTTGTTCATGAGGAATCTTCCAGAAGAATATAATTTCTCCAAACATCATTAATGTGTGAAAAAACAAGTAGAGCAGGCAACAAGATGGCACTTCACAGCATCTAGGAAACATACTTTTTAGGACCATTATGTCCCAGAATCAGAGCTTTGCTTTTGATTTTATCATTGAAAAGGAAGTCTCTCTCTCCAGGGTTGGAAAAACATTTTAATAGCAGCCTCTATCATAAATTAGCCAGGACAAAAATAGTGATCTTTGTGGCAGTGCTAGCCAGAAGAAGTTTTGACATGTGAATTACTCCTTTTACAGCCATAGTTTTTAACATGTGAGAGTGATGATACCAGCAACAATAACACTTTTTGAACTTTTTTTTTTTTTTTTGCAAAACCAAATTAAAAAGATAGTAAACCAAAACTCAGGGTGATTTGTCTCCTAGGGCAGGCACATGAGAGGTCATAGACAGTTTTCATAGAAAAGACTAGCAATTTAATTTGCCTGAGGGTTTAAACCTTCTAAGTTCAGGAAAGTGCTTTTCTAGAATGTGTCCTGCATAGCCACCAGTTCTGGAACTGCTGTGGTATGGTCACTCTTGATAATAGCCACTGTCAGCCACCGTCAGCTACTATGCACCCAAAAATGGTATTTCTTACCATTTGAGAACATAGGAATCAGTTTCTACTTTAAGACATGGATTTTATCTGAGAAGTTCTGCACCTCCCTGTCACTGAAGCTAAATACTTGAAGTGGCTTGGTTTTAGGCTTTCTTACTGCTTATTCACTCAACAGTTTAGGGACATTGGTTATCAATATCTCTTCATTCCTGCAAGGGAATTAGTATAATTGCTTTTTATACCAGGCAGGTGAAGATATGACCCTCTTATGCATACCTAAGGCCCAAGTCACAAGCTAAGAACCAAGTTAAGAACCGGTGATTAGGAGTGGGCAAAACTGTCTGCAGTATTTCCTTCAAAAATTCATTTAGCCAAATATATAAAGAAACAAGAGATATCTTTGAAGCTTTCCTAGTGCCAGCCTCTTCCATTTAAGAGGTAACAGCACAGAACGTTTTACCATAGATGAAGTCTTTCAGGTAACTTGCCAGTATCAAAGACCTCAACATAATCAGTGCTTAACTCTACAACTGCTGTTACAGCACTTTGTGGTCACACTGCTCTGCTCTCTCTCCTGGCCATTCCCGTGCCCTAGTGCTCCAGATTTACATGCACCTGTCTCCCCATTAACACCTCGTTAAGGCACACACCTGTTGTGGTTTTTCTTAAACCCACTGCACTGCAGCCATTTACCCTGTGTATTTCATTATAAGGTGCTCAACACAATAGGAGCACTGAGTAAGGTTTATTAAGGAGTCATGCAGCCAACAAAAGTTGGTTTTGTATAAGTGTCTCCTTTTGGTTCAATTTCTTCACACACACCCTATTTAATAACTGATTATGTATTAAATATATTACCTAGAAAAAAAGACATGAGTGCACATACATTAAATCCAGCTGAAATAGCACAGTTTTGAGACAAAACAGTAATGGACAGAAATCTAATACATATTTATAAGCGGTAAGAAAGACAACAATGAAACCACAGCTCTGAGGCTTAGGAGATGTTACTTCCGTTCCAAAGTTGTCAAACATCTGCATCTCCACCATTAGACTGTATCATCTGCCTATGCTACTTAAAAAATGTGAAGGTATCAGTGTATGTGCTTAGGCCAGGATATGTATACATCTATCACCAAATAAAAATCTCTACAGTGTCAACTGTGCTGAAACAAAAAACAGAAGCAGTGCAGTTTAGTAATATTTGTGGCAGAAGAAAACTGGTTTGTGAGCAGCTGGTATGATTGATGTGAAGTTCAAAATCAAAATTGTCATAGCAATTTCTATGGCAATTTCACCCAATTTGTTTTAAAATCTTCAGCTATGGTGTGACTTGATTAGGAAGATAAACTGGATAGGTAAACATGGCAGATGATTGCTTCATAACTGTATAATCAAGAAATATCACAATCTATTATTTCATCATATTCTTTTGAATCTACTTCAAGGAAAATCTAAGCTATGGAGCTTCTTTTCGGACAAAAACTCACCTCCTCGTTGAACAGCTACATAAAACTATTGAATATGCTACTTTAATAGCATGACAGATCCTCAGATGTATCCATACATTTGATCAATGATTTGCTGCAAAATGCATTAAATGGCCTCAGACCAGTATTTCTTACTAAATACTCTTAGAGAAGGGTAATTTGCTGCGTAATTGGTTTTCATCGCTTCTTTATCATGGACTATTGCATTCCTTGGTCAAATCTCTCCTACTTACACCATAGAAGACACAAGGGTTGCTCTTTCAAATTTCATAGTGCTTATGTTGCTTAATAATATACGTCTGCATATGTGCATAAACTTACTTAGGAGATCTCTATGCTACTTACATTGCAATTCTAATGCCAATTCTCTTCCTATTTTAGCAGCTTCAGATGAACTTTAATAGGAAGGCTGGATTTTGCAGAGATCAACTCAAAGAGGTAAAAATTCCTGCAACTGTAGTAACTTTATATTTGCTTTTTAATACATATAATGCCCATTTGTTCCACTGTATCTTAACAACAATTTCCTCTTTCGTATTTTATTCTCTCATGGAAATCTCTTTCTTTTTACTCTTACTATTCACTTCACTGGTGCCAGTTTTGCTAGTGATCATGGATATTTTTGCAGAAAAAAAAATATACTGAAAAGACAACTTACTACATACAAAAAAATAGTTGTTCCTGCACCTCTGTTTGCAGATGCTTACTTGGAATGGAGATGATAATAATTGAAAATATTAAAAGTACTCACATGCAGTGTAAGGTGATACACATATAAACCAATCCATAAAGTCTGGCTGTAGAGTTTATACATTTCTTCAGCAGGGAAGCCCACCAATGGGGTGTTTTTAATAGGCATTTAAAGCTACACTTTATTATTTGCTGAGTAGAACTGACATTGGTTTTGATTCAGTAAGGAACACTAACTGCATAAACAGATGTCAACTGCTATTTGGTCTGGTGACCATGGACTGGATAAATACATGGAAAATCTAACAAGGAGTGCAGAATGAAAGATGGGAATCTTCTTCAAACGACAGAAGGATGAGCTTACTAGCTTCTAGTATATTGGGTCAGTGTCTCTCAATGGAAAGAAGATGGAGGGTAGGCTTCTCTCTGTAAAAGCAAAATAAAACAGTAATTCAGTGCTCATTAACTGTTTCAGAGAAGCACATCATCTCTATGTCATATATCATAGTATTTGCTGCGATTGATCAAAGAACACTATGTAGGTTACCACACTCATTAGCTACCTGGAGCATACAGAAGTAGAGTCCTCTGAGGTCTGTTGAATTCTATGGACTAAACATCCGGGCTTACTTAGGCAGGGCAACAGGGGCAGACTCTGTTCTGTGGGCAGTAAATCTTGCAACCCATTAACTTCGAGTGACAACTGTGTCTATGTATGTTTTCTCCATCATGATCCCATATTCGTATTTGTACACAAACATATCTCACTACAGCAACAAAGGTTGTGCCCTGTTCTGTTAAGCTTGTTATAAATATACACTGAATGACAAAATTTTCCCCAAATTGCTCAGTCCTAGGGTTATCTCTGAATGCTGATCCTGTCTTTTGCCTCTCTGACAGCAGAGAGAGATATCACATACTAGGCAAAATTATCCCCCATGGAACATTTTGTTCTGTATGGTGGAAATCTAACTGTAATGTAGAACCAACAAAATGCCAAGTATTGGAAGCAGGGAAGGGAGAATTATTTGCTAGCTGTTTTTTATCTGTCATAGTTGCTGGAAGAGGCAGGCAATTAGAGTACAGTTTGGGGTACAGTTTCATACTATACCTAAGCCACTGTATCTTGCTGAGAGCAGCAGCTCTGCTCTCTCCTCTCTCTCCATCTGCCCCAGCTGCAAGCTTTGCCCTTTCTCTCGCATTGAACTGAGATGCAGTCTCCTGACTTCTCAGCAAATCAGGCCAAGTCAGTGATCCGACTGAAATAGCAGGGGTGGGGGGGAGGGAAAGGGCAATTGCAAAAAAAAATCCTGCCAATTGTTTGACATTCGCTGCAGCCACACGATTGTTCAGCCTCATGCAAGAGATAGAGAAGTCATTGGCTGGGAGCAACCAGGAGGGTGGGGTGATGGAAACCCATTCCTTTCAGGAGCCACTCACAGCTACACCAGGTGAGGAAGAAAGTGAGATAGCAGCCTTTTATTTATGTGATGGCAATGGCATACCAGGGCACAGCCCTAGAAGCCCTGAGAATGCACTACACAACTAGGTGGTTTAAAGGGAGCTTTAAAACCACTCACGACCTCAACTGCCATACAACAGGGGAAACGTAGTGTAGAGTCCTATTTCACACTTGCTCACTCTCTGAGGCTGCAAGATCATGAGTCCCTTCAACTGAATTCAGCAGAAGCTAATGATGTGCACATTATTGGGCCTTTAAAGCCTTAAATCTTGCTCACACTATAAAATACTCTACTTGTAATCAAATATACTTAGCATTATAGGGAATTGTATGAATAAAACTCAAACCACCTGACAGGCTTTTTTATGCTGATGAAATAAGAGTTTAAATTTAAAATGGCATTTTTAAGTTTATGTCATTTAATGAAAAAATAAACATCCATTTTTCTGCTTTTGTCATTATGAAGCTTAATAGCAGTTTCATGTGTGGCACCTACTTGCATTTAGCTCATGGATTTATTGCAATGAGCATCACTTTAAATAAAAACATCCACATTTGGAAAGGGAAGTAAATAGTTAATGGTTTCAGAATTATTATTATTTTCCACAGTATCCCATAAAAATTTCCCAGTGAAAAAGCTAATAGACCAATGGCAAGACACTTACATATGCAAATGTGTTTCCGTGAAAGAGTTAAAGTGCTTTATAATATAAATTTGCTTTCAGTGCCAATATAATTAGATTGTAACAAGCAAACCCCTGCAACATAACACAGTGAAAATTTGAAAATTTGATTCTGCCTGGCAAACAACCAAGTCCCTGCGTGTGCACAAACCTGACATTAATAAGCTACAAGAGATTACATGATTTAGAAAAGAAGCACTTGGTGTTACAAAATCAAATAATAGATCTCTAGGCTATAATTAGGAGAATTGGGATTCAACAATGAAGTCATAATAATGTAATTTAGCTGTAAGTAACAGAGCCATGGAGTCACATTAGGAGGTGTGATCACATCTTTCAGCAAAGCTCTGCTGTGTAGACTTATTGCTGTTCAGTTTAGTCTAGTACACAGCAACCTGTTGGCACGGAGCTCAGGCTGACAGCCTCTTGTTCTCTAGGGGCACTATGGCAAAGTGCCACCCGTACATTTTTATTTCAGTCTTGTGACTTTTAAGTCAAAACAATAAAATTATATATACTGAGTGCAGAGTTGCCTGTGAATATTTGTATAAATTACTGCACAGTGTGGGTTTAGGGGCCATTTAAGAACAAATATATTAAAAAAAAAAAGGCAAACTAAACTGCTGAAGCAGGGTGTTGGGTTTCTAGCAGGCTTGATGAACACATACTTTTCAGCTACTTTACTCATCTGTCATTAGGAAATGGATCCAAATCTGAAAGTTATTGCAACTGCAGCCCTGAGTGCCTTTTGCTCGATTCTTTTAGACAGCTATGGTAGATTGGCTTTGCCTGCTGAGCCCAGGATGCAGATGTTGCACAGCCGTGGAAGGTGGTGATGGCAGCGCAGGATGGAGCAGAGGCGCGGGCACAGGCCGCTGCCGCCTGCCTGCCACAAAACACGGCCCACGGCTCCACGGGCCCCTGGCTGGGGGCAGATGGGCCGCTAGGCCACAGCCTGCACCCGCTTGCGTTGGTTTTGACAGGGCATCAAACTCAGCTCCACAGCTTTTGTGAAAGTCACTGCTCAATTTAAGCCCTTACAGAGCAATATATCATATCAGCAGCCCTGTTCCTCCACTTGTGTATCACTCAAATAAGGCCCTTTCTTTGGCCTATTACTGAGCGTATTTCACATATTTTCACAACTGTTTGTCATTCACTTGTCATAACTAATATGAAGACATACCACATTCATTGGGTGAATTTCTCCTTTAGGAGCTGGTGTATACTTAGAAGTGAAATGCTACGTGTTCAGTCGTTGGTTAGCTGATTTTTTTTTCTCTCCCTGTACACTTGGTGGTGGTTACTTGGGGACTCTCATGGAAGGAACCCTGTGTTTGTCCTGTCCTGAGCCAAAGCCAGACCCCTAATCTTGCTTCAGAGCACAAGCAAGATAACTCCAACAGCCCTGAGCACCAGTTTGTGTCCAGACTTGAAATCCGATTTCCGCTCACAAAGACACATGCAAAGACTTAGTTGCTTGTCAGGTTCTGAGATGTATAAATCAATGTTTTTGGCTTTGGAGGAAGGATTAGTGGGGATTGATTTGTTTCCTTTTAATTTTGTAGCCTACTAGACTAATGGAGGAAGCAGGCTTCAACTTTGCCTCCAGACTATAAGAATATTCAAACACATTTGGATTAAAACTTTGAAAGGAGTTGATGACATTGTTACAGTTTCAGAAGCTAGGGGCAGTGTGTCCAACAGCATTCTCATCTTTTGGGGAAATCCAAAAGCTTCTGCTTCCACTCAGTCTTCTGTAAAACAAGAGCAACCACCTGTTGTTCCTATAGTTCCATTTTATTTTTATTTTCAGTTTCTTCCAATTACTGTTTATTTTATTAGTTCTTTACGGTTTTGCCTTTTTTTGTTTTGATGACATTTTGATTTGTTTCCAAGTAGCCTTTATTTGAATTTTCTTTCCCAAGCATGTTGATTTATGGTCTTTTCTTCTTTTATGCTTTAAATGATCAGTTTGTTTTATTTCCTTTATTTGCATAGCACTTACTTTTCATGACCTTTTTGTTGCTGCAGCTGCTGCTTCTAGTCTGCTGCTGTTGTTTTTATCCTACTTACCAAACAAGAAACACAGAGTGAAGGTAAACCAAATCCATGTGAAGACAAGCATCAAACACAACATATTTTCTGACATTTATTTGTTTATTTTTGTTATTCTGCAGTCTCCCAAAGGTATTAGGATTTCTCAAAGTGCAGAATCTTAATGGTTTCTTTCTTTTTAAAGAAACATACTATAGGAACTCTGTATGTTCATATCTATGGATCGCATCTGAGCAATCTCCTTTAGTCTAGTTTAATACTTTGACAGCTCTTTCCAAGCAAAGATATTTATAATGGCAGTGACATGAGGAAAATTCTAAATTGTAGACATATGTCTAAAACTTTTAGTAGAGTCCAAGCAGTTCGTGTAAAATACTGTATGGCCATTTAAAAATGAATATACTTGCAGTTAGTGAAATGCCTCATAGAACAGGTCTACAGCACATTTATGCTTAGTTATGGCTAATGAGTGTGTGCTACCTGAGAGGTGTGTTTGCATACTGTACATTGCATACACATGGAGATGGGGGTAGGGGTGTGGGTAGGGATGTATCTGCCTACCTATAGGCTATGTATATGTGTTTATTTTTATACACATGCACACACATGTGTTTATATAAAGATCATACTTTTGTCATCTCAGTACATCATTATCGTAGCTGCATTGTTCTAGTTACTCAATATAAGGGTTTATATATTGGGCCTGAATCTATTACACATTATGTTATTTAAATGAAAGTATTAACACTAGATGTTTTCATAATCTCCCCTTTTTGATCTAGTTTACTTTTATTCAGCAGAAGCTGATGTTACTTCAGAGTTTTCATAGTGAAATTATTGATACCAGAATTATTCCTGAAATGGAATCTGTCATTTATAGTGGAAAAAACCACCCAATCTCAATGTTATATTTCATTTGGTTCCTCATTTTACAGTGTTGTGTCACAAATTGACATTTTGCCAGGAAAACAGGAGTATGTATTGAATCACCATCTTTTATTTGACTGCTAGGTGGTTTGTAATGACCTGTTGAGTGAAGCCTACATTAATAACATGCTGCTTGGATTCTTTCTCTTCCCCATTAATAAGTTTCTTATTGCGCCTTCTAACATTGGTGTTTGTGCCATTTTATGTCTTTATATGTGAAATATAAAATATATATATTTACACACATACACATCTATAATGAGCCAAAATCAGAACAGCCCCTGTCTCAGCTTGCTTGCACATTATGTACATTCTAGGGAATGAAAATTGAATGCTGTTCAAAGAGAAAGCGTGTGAGTTAGCCCAAGGGCAAATGAAAGTCACGTGCAACAGGTTACATGATTTTACATAACTTTATGTGAAACAAGAAGCACTTCATGTCAATGCAGGAAATATTTTACGATGGTATGGTATAAACTGAACATCTTTTCCTCACTCCTTCATGCATTTACTTCAGTACTGTACTTCAGTATATTGTTATTTTCACCATAATTAACACAACCTTTTTTCACCTTCCCTGATAAAATTCATCACCAAAAAAAGAGAAGAGAGAACATTCTTTTTACCTTTTCTTAGCTTTATCCATCTCTTCATTTACAAGATAAGCATGGGAAGACGGAGATTTGGAGGCAAATCATTCTAATGACTTTGTTTTGGTCCATGTGGCCATTTCTTTAGGATAGTCTGGGCCAAACTAGTTTTTTTGGAGAGGACTCTCTAGCTTATAGAGGGAGCCTTATGGCTCTCAGAACTTCTTATCCATACGTCGTCTCGGACCACAGCTTCATTTTCCCAGCTAACAAGTCTTTATCATGGGACTCACAAGGACCCTAAGGAAGAGGAAAAAGAGATTACACCTTGACAAGGACTTGTAGGAAAGGGACACGGTCTCTGATTGTGTGGAAAAGATGGCACATTCTTAATCTGACATGTAGCAAAGGAGCTAAGGCATCTGCCTCTTTCCTGGATCCCTTTCTTCCCTACTCACAGGAACAAAGCTAACAGTGATGGTGGTATGACTTCAGAGTACATAGAGGGGTTAGAATGTAACAGAGTTATGCATAGCTGTTAATTCTACAGAAGTACAGAGACTTCCTTTAGTATCCTCTAACATGCATGGAGTGGATCATACACTTTAAAAAAAAAAAAAAAGGTCTTTTTCTGTCATAAAAAAAGCTGAAGTCAAATTGCACAATTTTTCTTCCCTGGACAGAATAAATGAGGGACTCACACCAAATAGATGTTAGTTACAGGCAATGGGAAGAGTAACTGAACCCCTATACAGAATAGTATCTCTTTTGAGTTTGATTGCAGATGCCATCCTAAATAAACTGAACATTAGAGATATATAGGAAAATGTGTTTGAAGTTACTCAAATGTTTTTGAATTACAGGGCAAAATATACTTCAGGAACGTGAAATATACTTCGAACTGCTGAAGAGCAGCTCTGCAGAGAGACACTTGGGAGTCCTGATTGATAATAAGCTAAATATGAGCCACCAATGTGCCCTCATGGCCAAGAAGGCCAATGGCATCCTGGGATGCATCAAGAAGAGTGTGGCCAGCAGGTGAAGGGAGGTTCTTCTCCCCCTCTACTCTGCCCTGATGAGGTCTCATCTGGAGTACTGTGTCCAGTTCTGGGCTCCTCAGCTCAAGAGGGACAGAGAACTTCTGGAGAGAGTCCAGCACAGGGCCACCAAGGAAAGGCTATGGGAACTGGGGCTGTTTAGTTTGGAGAAGAGGAGATTGAGGGGTGATCTTATTAACATTTACAAATATCTAAAGAGTGGGTGTCAGGAGATTGGGACATCCCTTTTTTCTGTAGTAGCTAGTAAGAGGACAAGGCGTAATGGGATGAAGCTGGAACACAAAAAGTTCCACTTAAATATAAGAAAAAACTATTTCACTGTTCAGGTGAGCGAGCCCTGGCACAGGCTGCCCAGAGGGGTTGTGGAGTCTCCTTCCTTGGAGGTCTTCAAGACCTGCCTGGACATGTTCCTGTGCCACCTGATCTAAGTGGACCTGCTTCTGCAGGGGTGTCAGACTAGACAATCTCTAAAGGTCCCTTCCAACCCCTACTATTCTATGATTCTATTATTCTATGAACATCCACAGTTACAGTTGTGTTAGAATTCATAGCCTTGTTATAATTTACCTTATTTCATGCTTGACTAAACACTAGTAGTTCAGTCTTTTATAAGTCTTCATCAAAGTCAGAGTTCTGTATCTCTTGACTAGAATGACATTAGAACAGGAATTTATCACAATGATCACTTTGCTAGAATCATTTGTACTCCACTGCTTTTCTGAGAGTCTGCATTAGTAAACAATTATGTCTTTATTACTAGTTGATTTTACTAATGTAGGTAGCATTGCTGTATCTTTAATCCTAGTCCCATTTCAGAGCTAGCTGTTTCGTTCAGATTCTGCTGCTGTGGCTTTTTGTAACCCTAAGCAGGATCTTGGCTGGATCTTAAAAAGCATAGCAAGGGCTTCCAATTCATGGTACCCCAGGGAGGCAGAACCTATATCCAAGCAGTACCAGCTACTGCTGCACAGGAAGAGGTCTGTGGGATCAAAAAGAGCCTGCAAATTGAAAATATAGAAACATAGGTTGTGTTGGGCACTCAGGGGAAGCTCGAAACGCGGTGAATCTGGCATTCATGTCTTTCTAAACTTCCACTATCCTAAATTCTATTCAGAAAACAATCAGGATGAAAGGAACCAGGTAACTCATTCCCATGTTATCATGTGTAGAGATTAGAAGATCACTGGAGAGCATACAGACATAATCCCTCCCTGCACTATCTTCCCTGTCTCTACAGGTTCCATATTCCACTCATACATTGCTTTTTACACTTTCTTTCTTCTCTGTTTCATTGTCCTACAGGAAGAACTGTTACTGCATATCACATAGAATCATAGAATCATGTTTAGCTTCTGGAAGTTATTGCTTATATTACCTTTTTGTTCTTTATCACAATCTTCCTGTAGAAAAGCAGCATGTTCCTTTTGACTAGGATCATTTCCTTTTCCTCTTATTGTCCACATTCAATTTATCATCTAATTATGGCTGGATTTCTGATGTTTCCATATCTTTCAAGAGTCAAAAAATTGATACACAGTTGATTCTCACTAAATCATAAAAATATTACTGTATAGAAGGCAAGTTGTTTTATTCATTCGTTTTGCCTGGGGCATATATGGAGAAGTCTTGAAGGCTTGTTCAAACTGGTTTTGGAGCAAGCAATCCATCTTGTAACAATATTAGAGTAACATGAAAGGGACATCTTGGTCTTGACTGTATTGTTACTCCATGGCACTTTCAATTTTTCTCCTTTGTGTAGAGAAGAATTGTTTCTCATTCCAATACAAGTCAACAGCCTGCTCATTTCCATGTTTTGAATTTCCAGAAAAAGTCTTCTCAGCCCTGTTGAGATTTAAATAAATAAATCTGAGTTAGGGAAATTTTCCTACCCTGTCCCAGTAATAGGAATGGCTAAACACTGGAGCTTTAACATAGGGAAAAGATAGTTTTTATCTTCTCTTACTTCTCCATTCCACAGAATCATTACAGTAACATAATCCCACAACATTAAAGAGAAAAAAAAATGCTACTCAAATATCTCTGCCTTTCAAGTTGGGGTTTTGGGTTTTGTTTTTTTTTTTTTTTTTAACTAGAAATACTCATTTTCTGTACCCAAAACTCTAGAATTCATATTTCGGTTTAATCATCACTATCCCATTTCTGTAACTTATTATTTGATTCTTTCAAGAATGGCTGTTTCAACTTTTTAAGTTGAAGGACAAAAAATGCAAAGAAATCAAGTGGACTCTTCAGTAAAAGTAACTCATGTACCAGCAAGGGCAGTCATACTGAAAAGATACAAAGGCAGTAGTTTATTAGAGACAGACAGTTCATTACAGAATAAAAGCTTTTGTTGGCAAGACAGTGAGTATTTTATGAGAGTATTTTAAAATAAATCTGTCTCCTAACATGTTAGACCACATAGATTTTTTTATCTGGGTTTCAATAAACTGTTAGCACCAAGTTGGACCATTTTAAGAAATCTCTGTGCAATTTCAGTTAACCTCAGTGGGAGGTTAATTTGAATAGCATTAGAGTATTGATATTGTTTACAATAGTATTTTAATCACTGACCTTGTGATGGTCCCACTAATGCAGCCTACTACTTCTTTCATTAAGAAATGAGGTCAGAACTTGTAAATTTTGCAGAGCTCATCACCGACACTGCAATCTCCAGCTTGAAGTCCCAGTAGGCAGTGCCATCAAGTGATAACAATGAAAAGAGACGAGTAACACAAGTTTGGGTCGCCTCCAGTTCCTCCCCATCTTTTAGGAATTGCTGTCATTTGATACCAGACCTTTTTTTCCACTTTATTCTGCCACACACATGCACTCATCACGTAAACACGCACATGCACACACTCATACATTCTCATAGATTACTGAAGATGCAGCAATCATATGTGTATATATAATATATATTATATTACGGCAATTATATGCAGCAATTACTATTTTGGAAGGGCCTAGAAGGGTGCCAGGCCTTTCACTAAACACACAACATGGAGGCTGCCTCATATAAATAGTTCAGATTCCAGTCCTAAGATCTTCATCCAATTGTCCCTAAAAATGAACTGAAAAACCTCTTTTGATAGTCTCAATATGGATCAGGCCTAATTACCTAATGAATAAGCTCATGGTCTTTTATGCCTCTGTCAGGCTGAGTACTTAAAAAAGATAAACACACCTACTGCAACATAATTATTCCAAACTAGAGTCCCTAAACTGAGAGTATATCCTGCATGTGGGAAAAGCCCTTTTGCAAAGCTCAGACTATTCCCTGCACCGTTTTGCGCTTTTTTTTTTTTCAGAATATTTAAGTAAGTGCTTCAGAATACCAGCAAAGCTACCATATAGCAATGTGAATCCTGTATCATTAGGCAAATTAATTTTGCTTATGCATTATTTAAATTTTGTCTGTGATTAGTTCTACATATGAGCAATGATTTTAAAATAGAATGCCTTTTCTTTTTTAGAGAATTACAGCATGATAAATAAATGAATAAAGACATACAGTGGTCTATTTCACCATTTATGCTGGGAAGCAGTTTACCAGAAAACTTTGAAACCCCAATATTCCCTATGGTCCTCCTGGACCCTATAGTCTGCATTACAAATAACTAAAGACTCTAGTAATAATTATTTTTCAAAACATGATATGCATTTTATGCAACAATGCCTCAGATGAGACACAGAGTCAACAGTGCTTACAAATATTCGATATTAGCTCTTTTCATAGCCTTGCTTCGTTTAAGAGGCCTGATTGGTGACTGCAGATGCATTGATATTTTGTACATCTAGTTTTTTAGATTAAAATTCATGAAAGATATCTCACTTGCATAAATATATCAAGGCTGAAAAAAAAAAAAAGTTTAAACATCCATACACTACTACTATCATTTTGCAAAGTGACATGCACCATGACTACAAAATTTTCTGTGATATGGTCAATTGAGAATAAAATTTGCCCTGTTGTATTGCTGAAAAAGGTCTAAGTATGTGTTCACAGATTTAATGGTGTATTAAACATTAATTGTCCTATAGTTTTAGCATTACTGAGCACCCAGTGATAGTGAGATGACGTATCTATCTCAGCGAAAACAGGGCTCTTGTCTCACAGGTAGTTGACAGAGATAGTAATACCTGTTCCCACTGTAAGAGATGTTAGACCAGGTGATATGAGGAAAATACTACAAGTCAGTTGCTCTCATTTATGCTTATATATAACATTAATAACAGAAATCATCATACTGAACTTGGTGGTCCTACAACATGTATGATGACTTAAAGATTAACACTCAATCTGCCTGGAGCAGTTTTGTCGTACAGTGCTATTTGATCAATACTGAAATTTGTGGGGAGAAATGTTATCTATTTCCTCAAAAATCAATAGTATTTTCACAGAAAAATGTACCTGATGTCTGTGGCTGGCTTTCCATTGGGAGAAAGGAAAGAGAGAGAAGAAATGAAGAACTAGTAGTTACTATTACTAGAACTAGTAACTAGTACTACTAAATTTCCCTCAGACTGACACAAAGATTTTGTGCTTTCTGTAATTTATGAATACTCAGGAAGAAATTCACTTTTAAGGTCTAGTATATCCAATCTTCTTCATGGCGACAAATCCACTTTGCAGCTTATCTTCATTATTATCAGGAAAGTAGAGCCACACAGGAAATAAGTAAAATTAAATTCCAAAATCTCTAAACTTCTTTTTATTTTTATTATTATCCTCAGAAGTCTGTTCAAGTGTTTCAGTGTTTGCAAACAATAACATTGGAAGAAAAAAGTTTCACCTTTGCACATGAATATTCATAAGCACATTCTTGTGTGTACTTCATGCAGGGTGTGATTCCACAAATTTGCTTAGTTTATAACTTTGTATGGACCAGCAGGTCATCACCTCCCAGAATGACTGCCTGGCTAGTTTTTTTCCTCCTGTTTGCCAGTTCTTTTGTGATTCTTTCTCTGGTAGAGCAGAATCAGTCATTATCAACTTATCAAAGTTACTTATCAAAGAAGAAATCAAAAGAAGTATAATTATCCATATGTACAAAATTAATAATTAGCTAAAATATTCATGATATGGTTCCTGACCCATAAAAAGTCCTTTCCAACCATCAGCACTAGAGGCCATTTTACTATTTTTTTTATACACAAAGGCTGCAATGATGATAGATTTCTATGCATGGTCCCATGAGCTGTCTGCCTATGAACTATATCACAGAAAGTGATAGATGAGTGTATTCAAAGCACAGAGAATAGAAAGTTACACTCTTTTATATCTAAGTTATCCAAGAATCTAATTTTTCTTTTAGTATGTGTTTCTCAGAAGAGGATTACATAGGAGGAGAGGAAGAAAAAAGAAAGTCAAGCAAGACATCAACATTCTCCAAACTAGTATTTCCAAGTCTGAAAAGTGAACATGACTGAACAGCTGTGATGTGTGCAAGACAGCAGGGCATTTGCTTGGTACTAATGAACAGCATTACCAATACACTGATTTCCTGTGCTGAGTATAGCCATTGAGAAGCTAATGCATTAATGGCAGACTAATATAAATGAAAAAATAAAGACATGCAGCTTTCAGTCTGCTTTTCCTTCTGTCACTTATTTTGCACTGCATGAATGAGCTATTACCTTCTTGTTTCCCTGAGATGTTGGTTCACTGGGGTAGAGTGAGCAGACTCAATTTCACTGAAAGTAATGGAGTGAGATTATCCAGAATTATTTCCAGTGGGCTGAGTTTGTTACATTCCTTCTGTTGTGAGAATATAAGTAAACAAGCAAACACCTTTACTGAAAACTGAGAATCTTCATAGCCATCACCTCTTCCTATTTCCTTGATTAGTCCAGCATTTTGGGTTTAGCCATGCTCAATTAACTCGCCCAGGAATTGGTCCAGTCAGAAACAGTTGATTTAAGTGAGATAAACTGGGCATCTGTTTCAAAAAAAATGATTATCCAAAATATGCTTTCATCATGAGAAAATGAACTGTGCTATCTCCATATTTAAAAACATATGCCTCTAAATAGATGAACTTCCTTTGAAAGCATTAGACATAGGAAACAGTAACAGTGAAACTGAAACTAGGACATACTAAGTAAAAAACTAAGTAATCAGTACGTTAACATTTTAATGTACTGGAACTTGAACTTGGTACTAGCACCTACATCAAACCACTGTATAAACTGTATTGAATTAAGGCAATTAAACCTAGCAATAAAACCAGCCACTGGAGAAGTGATTTAAATATGTAGGGTGCTTGCAAGTGTTTGTCCTGGTGGTAATAAAAATGCTGTTCTGTTTAGTCACTGATTTGTTTTAGGAAAGAAATAAAATCAGCTGACAACACTCCCATGTTTTGTTTCAATTACTGAAGATTTTTTTCTTAAAAAATAGATATATAATTATAGACATGGTTAATGATTAAGAGGTACTGTTCATGGCATTGGAGAATACAAGGCAATAAATATCTTTTACGGATTATTAAACGCTGAATTGAAGCTCAAGTAGTTGATAACCCAGAAGTTGTTTATTGCAAGTGAACACCAGTGCTGCGGATATTATTGCTATGATATAGGAATACAAATCAAGATGATAAGAAAAAGAAATAATAGTGTATTTTGGATTTTTTTTCCCCTAATCTCAACAGCATTTGAAAATGTTTTGCTGTTACTTGCTAGATTGATGAGATGTTAGCTAAATAATCTGCAGCTAACAGCAAAACCAAAATTTTGTAGTTTCAAATGAGCCTCAGTTCAACCTGCAAGGGTATATGCAAAGCCAAAGGACACAAGCGTATATGGATGAAGTGCGTAGATATTACACATCTACATGTAGCCCCTCAGTTACTAGTCTCCCTGCAGTTCAGCAGTGGATGGTAATGAAGTCACAGGCTGACTATATGCTCCAAATAAGACCTGTGATGGAAAGACATGTTGTATATTTAACTGTTTACAGCACTGAAGAACACCTGTTGCCAGATGTAAAAATATAGTGTGCTTTTTTTTTTTAAAGGATGGTCAAATAATCATATGATAAATATATCCTGGTATAATCATGTTTTACTACACCTATTAGAAATGGATATGCCTCAATTGAATCTCACGCTATCCAAAGTACCCATTTGCAAATAATAAAGGAAAAATTGCCAGTAATCTGTGGTAAAATATGAACAATTCTGCTAATTCAAGTAGCACAGATGCAGCATGTGCCAATTTAGAAACCATATAAAGCCAGAAAGCTTCCAGAATCAATCCAATTTGTTCTGAAGTCACTGAAATGTTGGCTTTATATGTAGAATAGCAATGTACAGTTTACAAAAGAAACTAGGAGCCAACCAATTTATCAGGTGCAGACATGCAAAATGGTCCTTAATGCTACACATGTGATCCAGATTCAGAAGAGCTAAATGAAAAAAAAAAGAAACAATGTAATAATAGATGTAGAGTAAACCAAATAAAGTAATTTCAAAATGACTAAAGAGCAACAGTAAACGAAAAATGCCTTTGGGTACACCATCTGTTTATCCATTCCATATTATACCTTTTCATCACAATTACCTAAAGTGGTATATTTGTGTTTTTAGTAATGTATGGAATTCATTACATAGTTTTGCAATGAAATTATCACACTGTGGCTGAGACATCTGCACCCTGTCATATATCATTCTATTCATTTCTAGTTAATTTAATCCTAATATCTGCCTACATGACAAGACAGATGTTCAGCTATACAGTATCTTCCATAGTTTTCTGCCTTGAAGAAACTTTAAGTCACTGAAAGAACTGACATCTTTCAAACAGACATCTTACGGGTTTGGGAAGTATGCGTGCGCAGATGTGTGGACACGTATGGTTGTGTTTATATGCCATGTTCCTTTTTTTAGAAATATGTTTTACAAAACAAAAATATTTTACAGCAACTTTTAAATATAAACATTTTTCATTTTGATACACATAAGTTTCTTTTTAAAAAGTACTTATTTTGGTCTAATTTATAATATTTATAAACACAGGGTATTTATGATTAATTAACTTTTAACTCTCTTTCCTTGAATGGGACAGATCATTGCTGATCAGAGGTTGTGGGCCAGTCTTCCTCTTTTACTTTTGAGCCTTGGACCTCAAAACTTCAAACGGTAACTGGCTTTTATGCCTAGTAGTGCTGCACTTCATGTTAGACCAAATATGCCAAGCAGAAGCATACTGCAAGTTATGTGTGTTTAAGTTGTTAACAGTATCCCTTGTATGAACCTGTGCCATTGGTCACTTCTAGGATGTATAGAAATTTGTAGCATATTCAGGTGGGATAAGGTGTATTGACTAGAATTGTAAAGGATTTGCTTTTCATCACTTTTGTCACAATCCTCTTCAAATAATGCTTTAAATGTGGTCAAAGAGCTTAGTTGTGCTTTCCACTTATAGCAGAGAATTGTCAGACCAGTTTTACAGAAGGACTTAGACTTTGATGCTTATTCACCACTCAGCTCCCCATCTACCACTTCTGATCCCAATCTTAACATGAACACAGGAAATTCCTTTAAGCAACACAGCATCTAACAGCATTTCTTCATGTTTTTACATAACTGAAAATATGCTCACAACTTTATTGTTTAAAACTCTCCAACTGTGTCAGTCAAATCTCTTTGTAAGTACACTTATGTAATGCCATCCAACCAGTATCAGTACTGGACTGCTTCACTTTTCAACCAGCTATTGCTTTGGGTAAAGAAAACTTATTTTACTTGTTCATCCTGCAAAACATATACAAATCTTTTAAAATTAAATGACTAGCACAGTAAAATACCCTGTAATTGTGCAGGCAAACTACAACTCAAAGTATTTGCACTGCTCAGTGTAGTTCAGCACAGTTGGGCACTGTCAGCCCCCATGAAAGAGCAGGACTGGATACCAAGTGTTTGGGCAGTCTTATATGCTGTCACCTTTCAGTGTTCCCAAAATCTCCATGCTATCCTATTAATTTTTTTGCTGGGTAAATTCTGCAAAAATCATCTGATGGAATTCTGCTATCCTGGAACAATACAAGCTAGTAGCAGTGGTTAGAGGCTCACAGATTGGGTAAGAAAGGCACAAAACATACATCACACCTCAGACAAAACAGCAAACACTCTCTACTTAAGAGGTTATATTCATGTTAACTATTTTTCAACACCTTTGGAGAATATGTAAGTTCAAATTTTATGCCTGTAAGCTGCCAGATAAGCCACAAGCAAATTATACACAGCTGTTGTGTTGGATAATAGCAACAGATTGTGTAATGGACACCCAGATAAAAACAAACATGAATTAATTTAGAGTATTAATTATCTAAAAATGGCAACTGCTTTTCACTTTGTTCAGCTGATGATGTGGAGGATGAAATAGCTCAGTTAGTTTATGTGCACCTCTGTCATTACAGGGATTTTATGGAAAAACAGCTCTGAATTTACTTCTAGCCCTTTGAATGGCTTGCTTTATGATTTTCACACTTTAGGACCATGATATTCCTGTTTAAATAAAATCCATTTTTTGTGTTGCAGCCAATTTAAAGGAGCAATAGGCTAAACAGGGATGTCAGGCCAGGGACCGGATAACATTTGTTGACATCCCTTTGCATTTTCAGTGGAATGTTTACTTCTATATAAATCACTAGTGGCTACTTATTAAGTCTACAGGCTTCAAAAACAAAAAATCACATTGCTTACTGTGTATGTTGGTGGTAAACAACAATGCAAAGAACACCAGTACTTCTGAACTACTCACGAGTTATCATGAGTCTCTTTGCATATAATACAGGTAATTACATTTCCTGACAATTATCAATCACGTGTGTCTATTTCCATACACTTAGAACATAAAGAAATGGTGGTATTAATATTTACAAATGTCTAAAAGGTGAGTGTCAGGAGGCTGGGACATCCCTTTTTTTGATGGTATCTAGCAACAGGACGAGGGGTAACGGGCTGAAGCTGGAACACAAAAAGTTCCATTTAAACATAAGAAAAAACTATTTCACTGTTCAGGTGAGGGAGCCCTGGCACAGGCTGCCCAGGGAGGGTGTGGTTCTCCTTCCTTGGAGGTCTTCAAGACCTGCCTGGACATGTTCCTGTGCGATCTGATCTAAGTGGACCTGCTTCGGCAGGGTAGTCAGACTAGACAATCTCTAAAGGTCCCTTCCAACCACTACCATTCTATGATTCTATGATAAATACATGACGTTCTGACTCTGACGCATAAGGTCTACAGTTTTTCCATACTGGCCACTGCAGACGAGATGGCAACAACACAGCTTCAGTAACTGCTTTAGTGAAGCTCTGCTGTCACCAATGACATGTTCTTTAAAAAAAAGAACATGTCTTTAAAAAAAAAAAACAAAACAAAACAACAATCCAGCCATTTCCTCACTGAAGAAGTAGAAGAGGAGGACTGTCAGGAATTAAGCCAAATTCCAGCACAGAACGGTTGAGGCTTGGTAAGCTGCCTAATACATCTGAGAGGTTTGTGATTTGAAACATGGAATGGATTAACATTGGCAGTGGGCCCAACAGCCTTGTGAGATAGGAAACAGTAGCATAAACCCTGGGACCTTTGGGGGATTGTAAGATTATTTGTTTACTTAAATATATTTATGTAGGGCGTTCTTTAAAAAAAAGGAGGAAAAAAACTCTAACCGAACCAAACCAAACCTGTTTAGCAAAATGAGAATTCATGTCTAAGGCTGCTGCTTAGGTTTTCCAGAACACAGACAGTTGCTCCCCTTGGGGACAGTTTGGTCTGTTTCATGACAACATGTACCAAGGTTGCTCAGTCAAAAACATATGTACTTGAATAAAAAGTGAGGTACAATTGGAGTGAACAAAGGGTTTATCAAATCAAAATACTGAGTAGGAGATTAATTTACTAGAAAAGCGAATTTTTAAAAAAGACTAGAAAAAAATAGCACTGAAGATCATGCAAGAAGACTTCAGAAAAATAAGCACTTGAATTTGCTAGATTGGATGGTGTAATTTACAAATGTGATCATAAATACTGAATAGCACTAATACTTTTTTCTTTCACTACCTCAAGAACTTTAAAGCATTATTTTAGATGTGAGTGTTTTGCCAGAGCAGTTCATTAATCTTGCTGCACTGTTTGTGTGGGTTATGGTTGTACTTTTCTGATCAAGTAAGAAAAGGCATGATTGTTACTGTGGTCCAGCTGATTTGGGGCCTGGTTGTTGAGCAGTTGCTGTATAATCAGAGTCCAGGAACTTTTCTAATATGCTACAGAAGTGTGCATTCCATGATAGATGTCAGTATTCTTTATTCCTTTGGTGAAAGTACAGACTTTTGACGTTAGTGATGTCTGCTATGACAATATTTTGTGAAAGTTTTAAAAGTTGGTAAAATCTAGGAAGATTTGTAAAATCTAGGAAGATTTCTTTTTGTAAGGCACAAAAATCTTTTATGCTTCAATAAAAACAACCTGAACTTAGGTAATTGCTTCTCAACTTTTCTCTTTTTTCTTGTTTTAGACAGAGTTAGAATTACATTTGCAGTTGCAAGTTGTTGCTTCATCAATGAAGAGCAAGAAAGGAATGAAAGATTATATTTTCCAGAGTGGACAAATGTATTTTCTTTTCTTGTGAAGAACTTCAAAATATTATTGGTGATTTTCCTTTACTATGTATTGTTCCCTCATATATATGTTAAACAGTACACACATTGCTTGAATAAGAAAACTAGAAATCAAACTTCCAAAATTAAACCCCTAGACCTGAAGTCAACCTATTGTTCAATCTCAGTATAACTTTACTGTCATGTCTACACTGTCTAATGGTGGTGCTTTTACATTCTTCAAGATCCACAGAAGCAAACTATCATGGGATAGGTTAGTAAATCTACTTCAAAGCCTACCACATCAGACAAATACCCAGAATCACAAAAGCACCTTCCTCTCATATGTAAGTTACTGTGAAAGACTTTCAAATCTTCCAAAAAACATTAAAATATACACACTTTCCCCCACCTCCAGTATTTAGACACCTCCTAAAGGCTGGTAAGTCAGAAAGAAAAGTATCAAATGCAAACAGAGAAAGTTTGTAACAGACTAATAAACTTGACCTGCAAAAGTTAGAGATTCCAGCATGATGAGGTTCTGGATCAGACTTCTTCCTCTCTGTTGAAGCACTGTAAAATTAAAATTTAAAAAATACATTATTTAAAGCAAATCACTAGATTAAATAATTCTGGATGAATATAACTACATTGATTACAAATTTTTTACATATACCTCTGTATAGGTACAGATATAAAAGACTTTAAAAATTTTCAGTCTTTTAAATATTTATAACGTTCACTACAAAATAATCATAGAAGTAAAAGCACAGCACAAATTTCCTACTAGTATGTGCAACTATGAGGCTTATGTGTAATTTGAAAATTATTTTAACTGTCTCTGTACTAAAACTATGTGTACAAAGGTCATTAGACGCTAGTCAGATATAAGACTCATAACTTTAAATAAAATCTGTTGGAAATGAGTGCCCAATCTTGTAAGAATCCAAACATTCTCCAAAGTAAAATAATAAATAAATCCATGGGAGTTACTTCTAATACTATGAGAAACAGTTGTCATAAAACTCATCTGGTTTCAAGCCCTCTTCTGCAAAACACACACTTGAGTTTGAGACAAGATTCAAGTGAGCTGGTGTTGATGGGTTGCTTTGATACACAATATGTGAAGCACATGGTTATCTTTATTTCCTCTCATATTCTACTACAGTACTACCTGGAATGCCTAAGCAAATAGCACAAATAGCACCTCAGTGCCCACTGGGACAACACAAAGCTATCACAGTATAAATGTGTAAAAGTGTAGTCATGCTAGAAAACTTCTTTTGAGCTCATGCAAATCTGAAAAACTCAACACAAATCAATGGAGGAGGATAAACAGTAGAAAAATACTCATATAGACCAAAATTGCATGTTATACTTGATTTAGCATAAGGTGGCTGTTTGGACGAACTGTACTCTAAGTTGAAGATGATACATAGCACACTGAATGGATGGTCTCTACTAATGATTTTGGAAATCTTTAGGATTAGTTCTTTATTTTTAGCAGCCCTGCCCAAAATAGTGAGATAACCTGTGTTTTTATATGCTATTCTAGACATTAAATACATACAGGACTGAACCTTATCCTGACTCCTTTAAGACTTCATTCACCATTCACATTTCACTTTAGCTACCTCCGCAATAGAAATGATTCTCCTGACTGATGAGACAATCTTTGGTTGCACATGACTTACAGGTTTCCAAGACAGTGGGTAGTTCTAAAAAGTGCCCCAAAAAAAAAAAAGTTGAAGTTTCATCCTGGCAACATGCAGTACTTTTTTCCCCCTGATAGTTTTTATACATTTAAGTCAATAGGGAGCTCTGAATACATCAATTTGTTGCCTCAATAGTATGAGGTAGTTGCTAAATATATTTGGTTTAAACTTGGTGATTAAGGGAGACTGATTCTCTTTTCCTGCCCTTTGAGGGAGCTCATGGTGTTATGGGGGGCATGTCAGCAATAATTAAGATATATCCTGGTACAAATCCCAAAAGATACATATTTTTATAAATAATTCCCCATGGAAAAACTTTTAAAATGATACACTTGTTCTGAAAATGCTTCAGGTCTTCTCTAAATAGATTATATTGCTAGTTTTTTTAAGAATGTGTGACTTGACGTGCAGTTTTGCTTGTAACTCGTAAAATCACAGTGCATTTATGTGAGGGGAAACACAGGAATAACATGCAGTGAGCTTCAATAGCTCACAAAAGATTTAGCATTCAGACAATAACCCAGTTTCTTTTCTCATTTAGTTGTAATACAATAAGCATAACAATTTCATAGGTCACAACCAGAAATACATTTTATTGGCTTCACACTTACTGCTTTTTTACAGTTTTCTTGTATACACTTTCCTCAATTTGGAAGCCACGGGTTGAATTTCTTTTTCTCTTTGGATGTTAGTGTTTTATTGTGCAACATATTTCAAGTTGGCTTTGTAATGCACAAAGTCTTAAGCCTTTTGCTGTGTGTTCTTTACACTTCAATTTTCCTAGCAACTGCATTTAATAATCATATTACTTGGCATCAGCTACAGTTGCAGTCCTTCTAACAATGATCTGTGCACCTTCTGATTCAAAGATGCCTCCACTTTTTGGTTGTAACAAATTTTGCCTGATTTCAAACAATGGCACATCAAATATTAAAGATCTTGATTCATTCTGAAACAACATACCCCGTTCCATCTCTACTTAGAAGCCAGTAAAGAAAAAGGAGAAAAGAAAAAATTCCTTCCTGTTTGAGTGAGGGAGCCCTGACGCAGGTGGCCCAGGGAGGTCGTAGAGTCTCCTCTGGAAGTTTTTAAAACCTGCCTGGACATGTTCCTGCTTTAGCATGAGGTTGGACTAGATGATCTCTAGAAGTTCCTTCCAACCTCTACTACCCTGTGATTCTGTGAAATAGAGCCCATATAAATTAAGGCAAAAACAGAACAGAAAAAATGAGAAGAGAGTAAAGGTTAGAAAACTTTGAATAAGGACAGTAATTCACTAAACCTACAAGGAGGAATTGACACATCTCTTTTGTCTGCCAGTCTTTGGTTCTGCACAGTGGTAATAACCCTAGTGTACATATGGACTTTCTTTAGATACTAAGTTGATTAAAACCCTCAAGACCTTAGGCATCCAGTTTAGAAACTCAAGACTCCAAGAAGTATCCCTACCATCCAGACCAGTAGATGTGACCTCCTTTTCACATAGCCCACCGTCTTGATGAACGGCTACAACATGTTCCCTAAACTAAGCTCCAACATGGAAAAGTTAACAGTACTGACACTGTGGCATTACTGTCCAGTACTGAAAAGTAACCAATGTGCCTCTGCAAATGTTCAAGTAAAGATTATTCAGTTAAGACTACTTTGAACACTGGCAATATGTTGCATGCATCTTGTAACAGTTCAGAAGCATCAATTTAACTTGTACCACCATTTTATCAGGTGAAATAGTATCTGTTAAGTGATTAATCTCATTATTACATGAGAAATCTATGGCTAAGTTGGAATTGGATTCCATATTTTCTAAATATGAAGATATCATTCATCAAACCATATTTTATACTTTGAAGGGCTATAATTCAATTAATGCTCTTCTAATCACATACTAAAGCTTATACTCTCTCTGCATATCACAACAAGTACAATAAAATAATCCACAATAGCTATTTTAACAGCTGTTTCTGGCATTTGTATTTATAATGCATGTCAATGCAAAACTGGCAAGGCAGAGGTCGAAAGAAACAGACTCAAGAACAAAACTTGTCCTTCAGGCAGTGAAGGTCAGGTCACATAATGGAGTAGTCACGCCAAATCTCCTAAGGGAGATGCATTTGACACAGCATGTTTTGGCACTATTTTCTGGTCTGTTATGGAGTCATACAAAGCACTGAGCACAGTTAAGAGGCCGCCTTTTGCCAAGGGGAGATAAAAAGATGTAATCACAAAGATGATTATATTTTACATGCAGTGTCTTTCTGATTAATATTAGAATATCCACAAACAGAGCTCAAACAGCTGAGCAAGTCCAGGATCCAGGGGTCCCCTTTGCCCTCACCCTATCAAAATTGATTATATTTTTGTCTTCTACCCTCATGAGAGATATCATGTGCTATTGAAAAATAACTAAATATGAGATCTAGAACAGTGTTATCACAGGGAAGTGACTATGAAATATTACAGATCCACTTGTACCAATCGCATCGTACAGATGTACCAACAAGTGAGTAATGTTCCAATTGTCATTTTATTTCTTCTTTATAGAGAAAGCAAGGACTAGGCATAAGACAAACTGCTCTTTAGAATGCAATTGATATTTTGATTATTTAGAGGAATGAACATCTATGGGACAAAAGTCCTTAAAAGTCACTTGAACATGATTTTTCTGCATGATTTTAAAGAGAACGTTCTCCTCCCAAAGGCATAGCAGTAGTGTAGAGCTTTGTACATGCAAAGGCATCCTTCACTGATATATCCTTTGTTCTATCAACCTCCATGTCTGTCTTCCACACAGTCATCGACTGCTATGATCCATCTTCTCTCTGATCACAAACCTTTTCTCAAATGTTCAACAGAGGGTAAACTACACCAGGCAGCACACTGTTGTCCAAGAGGAGGAAATCACATCTCAGATTTCCAACACGTTGCCTGTACATGTCCTACCTTCCTCATAATGGTAGGGTTTTTTTTTTTTTTTCATTTTCAGGTCCTTCCATTAATTTGAACAAATATCTTTGAAGTTATGCCTATCTTGTCTTCTTTTTATCTGTACCTTCTTGCACAGAACCTCAAACGACTCTCTTGTTCTGCAAAACCCTTTAGAAAGTCAAAACAAAGCAGCCTTAGCACTCTTCATAAGAGGAGACAGTAAAAAATCTGGCTCAAGTCCTCTCTCTCTTTGATCTTCCCACAATCTTCCATTCTCACTTCCAAGAATCATTACACTTATGATTCAGTAAAACTCAAATTAAGCTGATGTAGAAAGCTGGGCTGGAATATTAGTATGTGCTTAAAGTTGAGCGTAGGTTTCAGCGTCTGACCAAATAGTCATGACTTAACAACCAATGCTCAGAAATGGATAGTAATCAGAAATGGATGCCAAACAATCAGAGTCTTATGTAGCCTGATGAGATGGGGCTCATATTTCATGTCAGCGGTTGTCTTCTGTAGCTAATGTCTAAAGTGATCTCTTTCCTAAATTAGATAACAAAGCCAGTGCATAGAATAGGCTAGAAATCCTTTGGTTACAGTAATTACTACTATTCTTTTTAAAAATTACCAAAAGTATTTTACCTTTACATTAAAAAAAAAAAAGCTGTAGTGATAAATCTCTCAAAGAAAAAAAACCACACTTTCAAACCTAAAAAGTAACACTAAGATTTTTAAAAAGTTGTTATAAAATTAGACCTGTGCTCTAAACCTTGACCTGAAGACGTAGATCTTATTTTTTAATTTTCTAAAGTCTAGATTGTTGGGGTTTTTTTTCAGTTTGTGAAGAAACTGAGACATGAAAAAGGCATTTTTAGCCAGTACCTCAGACATTTAGATTTCTGGGTTTAGGTTTTGGAAAAAATGCACCTAGTTGTTTTCTTATTACAATACTACTGGTTTTGTTCACCGGTCCATGTTTTTCTTGGAATGTGGTAATGTGGAATGTTTTAAATTAGGGGGTTTACTTTTAACTATCCAATGTCTACTAAATAAGTCCATCATCTAATTCTAAAATTGTGAAGCAGCAAACATACACTTGTAGCCAGCAATACATATATTTTTACTCCAGAGAAATGCTCTTCTAAATTTATTGCAGAGTTTCAGAGACAAAAGAAAGGCTTTTTGCCAAACCCAGCTTTGCTTCCTTAAAACACCACTTTAGGTCTCTTTAAATATCCTAACTAAATACTATAAACTGCTGAGAAGTTTCCATCTAGGCTATAATCAATAATAACAGTTACTAATCTTCAGCTGACATAACATCACAACCTTTTTCATACAATTGTTTTAAATGAAACTATGGAACAAATGAAGGCATTAGACTAGATGCAAATATTAAACAAATTCATATTTTTTTGTGGTAATTATAAACACTTTTTAAAATGGGAGCCATATATTACATTAAAAAGATACAGGATATAATCCCTGCTACTGCAACCCACTGCATATTTTGCCACCCACCACAAAAATCACTATTGTCTACTGAATACACATGCTGTTTGCAGTTATGTACTTATGCATGCATTAGCAGTGTTGAGAGACTCTCAAGAAGTTTGGATTTGGGGTTTGGTTTGAATAAGAAATTTAAAACTGGAATTATAATTTGATACTTATTTCATGCTCTAGACGGTTACCTATACAATTACTTCTCCAAATCAGAACATTTGACCTTGTGATTGAAGCACTGGGTTTGATTTCATTCCTAGGTCTGATACACAATCTGTTGAGAGATTTCTAGTCCTAAAATTTGGGTTAATAACACATTGTTTAATTATCCCATTTTGTGTTTCTCTCTGCTTATTCTAAAATCTATTTGATCAGGAACTGTCTCTTACTGCATGTACAGTGTGCAAAATTATGAACTTTCACGGTCAGTTGGATTTCTAGGTACAGCTGCAAATATTATTAATGTCTAATTTTCTTTTATTTTCAGAATGAAAAGAACGCCAAACTTTCCTCTCCTCTCCCATATGTCCGTTTTATTTTTCCCCAACAGTTTTTGAGTCCACAGCTTGATCTTGTCTTTCCGGAAAGGGAGAAAAGGAATTTTAATGTTTTCAGTGTCTATCTCCTTAGCAAGACATTTTGCTTAACATAAGAAATCCATTTTGCCTAATGTAGACTGAAACAGCACAGTAAAATTTGTCCTAGATTGTCTTTCCAAACACTATTCATCATGATGCTCCTTGTCTGAAAAAGAAAAAACCCAAATCCAAACAGTCCAGTACTTGGAATTAAAATGGACATCTCAGAACCACAGACTAAGATCACTTTCAGCTTGATTTGAATGTTCTTTGGTTGACATTGATAGTGGTTTTGAAGAATATTTGCTAAGAATCAGAATCGTATCATTTTAGTAGTAGTTCATTTGGAGAACCTCACCCCAAGCTTAGGCGATAACTGTGAAGGTATAGACACTTTCCTTCATACTTCATAAACCACTCATCCAAGATAAAAAGGAAATTATTCCCCATCTATCTTTTTAGAGTACTGAAGACCAAAGACCTGCACATTGCAGATTGCAATGAAGAATTACTCAAGCTTTAGCTGCTTTCTCATCCCTCCTCCACTTCCCCCAAGCAAAAGGTTTTATTAGCTTACATTGAAAGGCTCCAATAATCTGGACCTGTAGTTTGTGTGTGTTAAGCAGGTACTTGTAAAGAACAGGGTAGTTCACATGCAAGTACCATGGCTTGACTAGCTTAGGAATTGACACTGATGCACTATCAGGGAAAGAAATGTTGTCATTTTATGGGTAACCATTGTCATATTTTTGTTTTCGTCTAATAAGGATCAATGCTTATACTGTCCAGCTGACAGGACTGTGGACAAAAACAATTCCCATCCAGAGCTATATTGTTTTATAGAATGAAAGAGGTAGGAAGTTCTGCCTATTAAAATCCCATGCAAAGACCTTCACAAGAGCAATTGGCATGTAAGAATTTCTCATTTGAAATTTTTATTCTCTGAGCACCCCTGTGCCAAAACAATCACCTCTTTCCTCACTTCCAGCAATATTGTATGTAGATTTGGAAATATTTAGATTTAATATTTTGGGTTGGTTTTAACCTACAATAAGACCACAGTCAGGAATAACAGAAGCCTGATGGTTTATGACTTCTGTGACTAACATCAGCTTGCTGGGTCTATTAATAGGACTACTGTTACCTTGGACTACTCTTGGACTGTTTTTTTACTAGAAAGACATAAACTCAAAGGTCTATATATGGAACTTGGAAAATCAAATGAACAGGTTAAGCTAGGACTACCATTCTGCTCTTCTTCATGTTTAGACTTCAGCTTCTAGTTAGCTTGTATAATAAAGAACAGCTGTGGAACAGGCAGGATCTATAAATAAAACCAGAAACAACAAAATGTCACATTTTGATAGTATTAACTAGTATTTTCATGTGTGTTCATGCTGGAGACGGTGCCAAACTATTTAGTTGTATGAACATTCAGACTTCCAAAAACTCTGGAAAAATTTAGTTTTAGTTACTACTCACCCACGTGCTCTTTTAGGAGGCAAGATTTTCATCATGGTCTCCAGAATGCTATTAACTGAATACAATAAACAAGATCTGAAAACAACAGTTGGAGTTTTATTCCTAATAACTTTGATGGTAGACAGTGTTTTTCCTGACACAAAATAAGTTTTTCTTTTTCTTTAATAAGTCTGTGCCTAGAAGAGCTCTGAAACAGACATTTGCATCCAGTACTGTGTTTCCTTAGACCACTCTTCAGATATCCACATTTCTGTCAGAAATTCTGGGATGTCATTTGCAAATATGATGAGAATGATTTTTAAGGAACAATGTGAAGTTAAGACATGTGTTCGGACTCATAGCTCACATTCATATAACTTACTGTTATATCCAAAAGATGTGTCTCCCACAAGGACTCTGGTGTTTCTTTATAGAACAATGATGTATAAGAATTCTTTTTTACAAAGCACTTCTTTGTGTTTATTTCCTGTGATGGCACTAGAACAGTACTGATTATTATCCATATGGAAAATTCAGCTCTGATGTCAGTTCTTTGACTTCATCAGATTACATAAAAGGTATATCTCCTTTTTGGAAACATACTTTAAGATGTGGATTCTGTTGTCCATTGTTTTAGGGCATTTAGTCAGGGATATAGAAAACATAAACCAGGCTCCAGTTATTCTCCACTGTAGTAACTAATTACTTCCTCAAATTCGAATAGACATTTTCTCAGTGAGTAAACAAGGCTCCCTCATTGCCATTCTGAGGAAATGATATTCTAGTCAAGGTACCCACCTGCAACTGAAATGCCACAGAGGGAGGACCTTCTGTTCAAGGGGCAGGGCTAAAAGCATAATGCTTCCTTGTTCTTTTACATTAACTGGTCAGACCAATTTTTTCTGCCTTCCTGTCATTCTCACAAGTGTCGTTTTTTTACGAATTTTACTCTTTTGTACTTAACTCAGTCCTTGCAATGTACAAAGAGCTTGTGTCCTAAATATGATATGAATTCTTCAATCTGCCAAAGTACCCAAAATAAAAGTGTTATAATGCAAAGAAACACCACAATCCAAAGTCAGATTTGTGATTCTCTCTGTGATTACTTTATTAAATGTATCTTGTTTTAGGCACATCAATTATTATTTACAATTGTACATATCTTAAGGGAGAGCATAGATGCTCTTGTGTTCTTTGTGCTAAACACCTCACAAATACACAGCAAAACGGTTCTCATTTCAACAAACCATGTATGTGTACAGGGATGATAATAAAAATAAGCTTGTTCTGTGTACTTCACAGTTAAAAAAATCCTGTACAGGTAATTTGTGTTTTTTTCCAGAGGCGTAGTGCTAAGACATTGTACTATCTCAGTAATGTTAAAAAGTAATTCTGAAGTAGGAGTGCAACTGATACTTCACTGTCTCTTTTTACAGATCTCAGTGGCAATAATTCACACCCATTATATGTGTATACAATTTTTTATACTGTGATTTCAAGAAGAGGCTCAAATCCCAAAGTAGCTTCATTAATTAAATCTATCATTTTAATCTGCACACACATACAACCTTACAACACCATCTCTGTGTGTGTTACTCCAGAATTTTAAAAGAGGAAGGAGGTGCAGGGGGAGGAGAGAGGAGTTAGCCTTTACCAGTAGTTTTATTTTTAAAGCAAGTGAAGAAATCAAAAGGAGCCTGTACAAAATGTGCTTAACAGTTCTTTTGTGGTCTTTCATTTTTCCAAGGTCATCTTAGGCTGTGGTTTGGGTTTATTTCTACAAGGACTGGGGTCCAACTTTAAAAGGCTCATGCTTTTGCACTGAAGACAAGCACTGAGGGGAAGCAAAAAAGAGGTTTAGATACTATAACATTATATAACTTTAGCAACTACTTGAGGGCCTAACCAACTCTCAATGTCCCAAGATTGTTCTGATAGAAGCCCAGCCTCCCAGGAGCCTTTACGAGCTCCTGCTGTATAAAATAGCTGAATAATTGTTGACACCTACTAACTGTCTGCAGGAGATTCTGAACACCTGCATCTGGGCAACTGAGAGAGGCCCTGTGACCAAGAATTGCTCAGAGACTGTTTCCATCCTCTCTTCTCTAGCAGTAAATACTGTTACAGAGGTGGGATTTTTGACAGCCTGAGCTATCTCCTTCACTTACTTCAATGACACCATGGTACATCCCCTTCCCTTAATCTGGTAAGGTAGTAAAAAAGTCTCAAACCTTTGAATGCAGGATGGGCTCCCTCATACCATCCTGCTTCCTATCTCACCCTGAGGGATCTACTTTCAAAGAAAAAAACAACATAAGGCAATTCATTCTCAAAGAGTTTGGTTTCTTAATTTTCTCTAGCATAGCAGTATTTCTTGCAGGTCTTATGGCAGATTTAATTCTTCACAGGTTTCTGTGCTAGGCTTCTATCAAGGTAGGAATCTGTGTAAAGTTACTAGTTCAGAATATGAAGCTGCTGGTCAAATGTGAAAATAGCATCACTGACTAAAGTAGGCCTTGTTGACTTGTTTAATGTTTGGATAAGAAAATACTCTTCAGCAAGCTGCTATCATGTTGAATGGTGGCTGTGTAATGTCAGCTCCTTGTACCTGGAATGGGCACTTCTGCAGTTAATGGTATGAAGAATACTACTTCAAATAAAGATTGCATTAAACCACAGCCCTCTGAAATCTTACTCAGCTCATAGCTTGTCTGGTTTTAGGGTTATTTCTGCATTTTGGCCACTGACAGGGCAATATTTAACACATAAACAATTCTAGTAATAGTCTTCCAAACTAAACTTAGTCATCTCCCAATTGTTTTTTACACCTCTCATACTCTGCATCCCTTTGGGATTTGTTACAGGAAGAAACGTGCAGAAAATCTCCGAACTGCCTTTTCTAAGATCTTTCTGAAATGCTTGTCTCTCTTTCTCCCCTTCTCCAGACTTCAAGGACAGATCTCACTAGGTATCACTGTGGAAAAAAAAAAAAACAGCAGAAAGGTCAAGGCTAGTTTGAAAAAAACCTAACTCTTCTCCAGCTTTACAAAGACGGCCTGACATACAAAACTGTGTTGCACTATCTTGCTTGCATAGTTAACACAGAGAACAGAAGAATTGTCTTCACAAGATTTAGTCTTAACCATCTACTGAGATATATACACCTTTACTCATCACTGAGGTTGTTCATAAGGCAGAAAGCAATGTAAAACTGGGAAGGAAAGCACTCCTGTTCCAGATCCATTTAGTAGTATTCATAGACACATAGAATAGATGAGGTTTAAAGGCACTTTTGCAGACTTTTTAGTCCAAGTATCACACTCAAAGCAGGCTCAGCTACAGTTGGTTGCACAGGACTTTGTCCAGTAGGGCTTTCAATTTCTCCAAGGGTAGAGACTCCACGATCTTTCTAGGCAACCTGTACCAATGTCTGACCACCTTCACAGTCAGAGTGCTTATTCTTATATTTAATTAGAATTTATTGTATTTCAGTTTGTGCTCGCTGCCTCTTCTCCTCTCACTGGATGCCACATTCCATAGTGATGGTCCAATATTTTGCAACTACAGCACTAAGAATGGCTTTTTGTCCCCAGTATTTTATTTCTCTCATACCTTCTACCTCAAATGAATTGCAGCTCTGACTTGTATATCAGGAGCCACAAGGAAAAACTATAATAAGAATTGCTTTATTCTAGTATTGAACGAGGTACTCATTAAGGGTATGAAGTCAAGCCTTCTTTCTCAGCCTTCTCTAGTTATCTACTTTCTCTACTTATCTTCTAGCAACATTCCTGTGGCAGGCAATAAACAGCATAAAGCATAGCATTCTATGAGAAGGCCATGCTCTGATCACTAGTGCTGTCTCTGTGAAGAGTTATCCCAGGCTTCCGTTCCCCCACTAACCATCAAATAGCTGAGCTACTTAAAAATTGTTATTTTTTTTAAGTCTCTGCTAAGCTGAGATCTTTTCCTGGCAAGTTCATGGCTGGAATCACTTTTTATAGCCATGTTACCAAACTAACTTAAAATACAGGGCTTAATAATGGAAAACCTGATACAACCTAAAGTATAATGGAGTAGGTATGCTGCTGTAATAATTCTTTCAAGCCTACAGAAACTAAGTAATGTTAATTATTAATCAAAAGCAAAGCACCCATTTTAAACATTTTTCAAGGAGATATGCTCATTTAATTTCTTGCTACTATATATTATTTCATATCAGTAACTGTCATTCAAAGCCAGCAACACTTACACAACTGCAAGGACACTGATCAGAAATAATACCCACAACACACATGACATAAGGCCTAACAACAATGTTGAACTAACCAGCTGTGCATGTTCTTGTCTTCCTGGGTTAGTGTTTTTTCTTCCTCATGGCTTTGCCCACCCAACTACTCCAGATTTACATGAGCTTTTGTCTTCTGTTTTGTACTGTTCAGAAAATTAGCACCTCTGTCAGAACTATATGATTTAGTCATGGCAGCAAAGAATATCTAAGGAACACATACTGGGCCAAAATGAGACTATTTTTTAAACCTATAGATACCAAGAAAATTTCTCTAAAAGTCATTGTGTCCTATAGTGTTCTTATTTAGTTTTTGTTGTGAAACAGAAAGTATTTTCATCTTCTTTTGTTTCTTGCCAACCTCTTACCTGGGAGGGGCACAGAAAATCAATTTGATTGGTAATAGCTTAGTTCTGAAGAACCATCTAGGAAGGAGAGGTGAAAAAAAGACCACTAATGGAATGAAAACTGTAGTCAATGAAAAGTAACGTGGATTTCAGAATGATACATTCTCAAACAAAGGCTCTATAATGCAGACTTAAAATATTCTTACTTCAATCTTCTCATATTCATTCTTTATCTTCCCTTATTCTGATCTTGGTCATCAGTCTGGACTGATATACAATTTTCTCCCTACAACCTTAAGGTTGCGGTGAATTAATTGTATGCTTCTTTCAGTCCTCATTACAGTCTTTGACACAAGAATGAGTTTTCACAGAACTGAATGCCAGGATGTTCTGATTCTCATTGAATATTCTTATTAATCCATTCTTAGGACAAAGACTAATGATAAAGAATAAGCACAGTTATTCATTATTTTATTTCTCATGGCAATCTTAGAGATGTAATGAGAATGGAATGATCACCCCTTTTTGGTTCTTAATTTTTTTAAGGATATAAAAATATTCAAAATTAATTTATTCTTGTAATTAAACAGTGATAAGACCAGAAGCTTAAAACATATGACATTAATTCATTCTCCTGCCTATTTTAAGGGCCAAAGCCTGTAAGTGCCAATTAAAGTGAACAGAAGCAGAGGATACAGGTCAGTGGAGAGTAGAGTGTCACAAATTTGGTTTTTGGAAAATTTATCTGATGAAAATAGACAACAGAATAGCCCTAAGATAGCATATGCATAATAACATTATAAATTATCTCTGTTTGTATTTGTATTCATTTCCAATAGATTTTCTATATTGGTAGTGTGGATTAACACAGTTCCTTAGTTGTCGATGTCTTTCACCTCAGTATAAGTGGCATATTGACTTAGACTATAGTTTGTCAGAAGTCAATGAATAGTTAAACTGTACCTCCTCAGATAAACATACTGGTTTTTAAAGACAGATGAAACTATCTTGATTATTTTTGAGAGGCTTATTATGGAGTAAAATCCATAGAGCTTTCATAATACATCAATCTGTGACAGGAAAAATACTGGGAGAGGGCAAATATTATCACGTATGGGGAAGGTATTAAACAAGTCTAGGCTGCTCAGATTGTTCAGAAGAGTGCAAGGCCCTGAACTCTCAACAGTTTCCCTTACTGGCCCATTTTTCCAGAAACCTCTTTTAAGAAAGGAGAAGGTAGGAGCACAAATTCTGACTTTGTCTTATATTCTATTTAAATCCCAAGCACTACAATGGTTTCATATGAAAGATTCTGACTACTCAGGTAATGAATCATTGATAGTGCTCTCACATTTATTGGGAAGGGATTGTGCAAAATCGCAATACATCATTTCATTTACTTCCAAACCTTTTTTGAAATGAAATTTTGTGTCAATCCTGTTTTTTAAGAGCATCTTCAGTCTTTCTCATGGCTTTCATGGTTTTGGTATTACACCATAGGCATATTTTGCTTTAGAGTAGAAAGAATCCATGGTTAAATTCAAAATAATTCCTTAAAACTAGAAGTGTTCCATTATAGGTAGGAAGTGATAAAATATTATAAAACAACAGATACTCAGTGTCACAATGTGGTGGTGCACAGAATGAAAGCAATATGTTGCTAATGTGCTCATCCAATTCCAAGCCAATTCCAGCTCAATCTTTCACTGATCTTACCTTCCACATACAAAACTCAAGGAGTAGTAGTAGTTAGTCCACCTAGGGACCTTTAAACAAATACAAGGAGTTATTTCCCTTCAGTTACAAGCACAAAGTATCCATCAGTAGTTGCATGTTTGTGCTGAGCCATCCAACAGTTAGACCTAAAAACATAAAAGTGAAATGACGAACTGTGTGTATTCATTTGTTAATTTTCACTATTGTTGACATTAATATAACTGTGTGATTAAAGCATTCCTTACACCCATTTCTGAATAGCACATTGCCTGTGAAAAATAATCTAGTTTCTAAGCATTATAGAATAAAATGTTTCTGATGAAAATTGAAAAAAAAAAGTAGTCTATAGACTCCATTGAAAAATAACACCAATGCACTGAGAATTGTTATCCCGTGTGTACTCAACAATGTCACATAATAGAATAAGAGATACAGAGGAAAGCCATTTGCAGACTTCAAACCTAACCTAGTTTCTCTAATCCAGGCACCTTCTTTTGTGGTGTGGTTTCATTTTTTTTAAAAAGTGCTTATCATCCAGAAGGGTATCTGTTGGACAGGAACTGCTTACTTACTGCTTCTCTAAAGACTTCCTGAAAGAAGGGAAAATATACAAATATATCGAAAACTCTGGAGGACACTGAACTAACAAAAGGACTCAGCAAATTCTCACAAAGCAGTTACAGCATTTGTTTCAAGTTACAGTATTTGTTTCTTATGTAAAGTAGTTTTAAAAGCCCTGAGCCTAGAGAATCTCCTGCGTAAGAACAGAAGGAAATAATGCAGGTTCATGTTTTATTTGAAATATTTTTAAACTACTTTTTGCCATATTTTTCTCAGTCACAGCACCCCACTGGGCACTAGGAGGTGTACAAGCAAAGAATAATGGAAATAACGGTGGTCCATGGGCACTAGGAATCAGCAGGAGGTGTAAAAGCAGAGAGCAATGGAAATACCTGTGATCCATCTGCTTAGAATGTTTCTATTGCAAAAAGAGAGACAGCAATCAGAAGATGCTGAAATCTAGAACAGAATCCTCTGGACAATTCTGTGGATGTAATACAGCTTTCTACTCAACTACAAGATTTAGCCATAGCTGCCCTGGAGTTGCGAGATCTGCAGATGAAAAGTGATGGAAATCTGAGCTAGATTTAAATAAGTGTCTAAATAGACAGATGCATCAAGAAACATGCATCTAGTTCTTTGGTAGGTCATATGGGCTCTCATTCAGCCAAACTTATCTTGAGTAAGAAATTAAAATTAATTTTTTGTGTAAATATTAATATGTGCAGTGTAAATCTAACTCTAGTTTCAAATAGCTTTGCACTACAAAGATGAGAAATATAAACTTTTTCTTGCTGCCTTGGCCATCACAATGTAAATTCTAAATGGAAAGACTTTTTTCTTACCAACATGCACACTGGATCTGAATTTTATTTCAGCTTTGTTCATGTTTTGTTGGTGGGATTTTTGTTAACATTCTAACAAGCTAGTCAAGGAACAGGAATGTTCACCTACTCATTGAATTTGGAGTTGGATCTAACTAACATAAGAAGCAATGAAAGGCATCCTTATGCTTATATGCAAAACTGCATTCACTGAATTGCAAATTTAGCAGCATCTTATTCACATTATAAACTTAAATTGAGATGTTTTTTATCCAGTTAGGAAACACAATTGTAATGTCTGACCCATTTCTTTACTCAAAACAGCTTAAATATGAATTTGTACAGGCTAGATATATGCAATGAATAAATCACAGACCAAAACATTACTTTTCACATCATTTCTAATTATGAAGAAAATAATATTTTTCAGCCAAAAGAGATGTGGAGACTCACAGAATAAAGTACTGGTTATAGTCCCTTCTCCCAACTCTGTATCCGTGTCAGAAATTTCCAAAAACAATGTTTTGGTTGAAACAAACCATCTGTTGTACTACCAAATTGACTTCCATTTTAACTGCCTTACATGGCATCACACCGAAGGTGAATGTAGCCTTATGCCTTTTCATGTATTCTATTCCTAGTGAAAATATCATGGGAAAGCATTAAGTAGAGTGCTTTCCCATAGTACCATAGCACTGACTGGGAAGGCCCAAAGCAGAGAAAATATGCCTTTGGGAGCTGGCAGGGAATTCAGTGGGACAGGTAAAAGCTTAGAAGATTTTGCTAGAGTAGAAGCCAAAGACTATGAGATTTTTGTTTTGTTTTGTTTTGTTTATAAGTACTGTTTTAAATAAAAATTTCAGACTAGAAATTAAAATTTAAACAATGTAAGTGCCTCAGAGAGTCAAGCTCTAAAGCAGTCCCTTAATGGGACTCTAGCACAGCTTTTATTTTTTAATGTGAAGAAGGGAAAGGATTTGTCATTAAACTTTAAAAATAATCAAAATAAAAATCCTTTTTTTTTCTGTGGGCTGACAGTGTTACTAAGAATGATTGTGTTCCCTTCATGGGTGTCCATTGGTAAGGAGAACTTCCTTCTGTGTAACAGGGGTTAGAATTCAAATTTAAGCTTGTTTTGGCTGTCCTGTACTCTATTTTTTTTTTTTTTTAATCAATTATGCAGAATGTCATGTCTGAAGTATTTGCTCTTTAACAATTACATCTCAACCATTAGGATGTGTGTAATCTCTTATGGACTCACTGCTTTTAGAACACAAAATAGGGAATGGCATATGAGACAACTGTATTAAATGGATGTGACCTGGAAGATCTACACTTGCTGTCTTTCCTATTATTTGCTGTGTTAAGTAAAACAAACACTTTAGCATCTGAACACTTTGATGCTAGACAGTTACCCAATTCAGCACAAACCTTGAGAAAACATAAAAGTTCAGTCTTTCTGTTTTGCTACCCAAACATTGAAATTTTCTGTCCCATGGAAGGTTGTGCAAAGACAGACATCGATTCTTTAGCCTCCTTCTTTTCAGTCTCCCTCAGTAAGCTGGTCATTATAATAAGTAGAAGCATGTAACATATAAACAGGAGAAACACGCACATTCATAAAAGACGTTGCAAAGCCACCCTGTAGGAGGAAACTTTGGCACTGCAGGACCCATACTTCAAGTCTGTTAACAGAGTAAGGTACTTCTTAAACTTAGCCTTTAGGCCCTGTTACTACCTCTGTCAGTAATGAAAAGTGAATAAGAATAAATATACAAGCAATGCTCCTTGATCCACTCAAAGTTTAATATATGCTGATGAGCATCAGTATTTCCAACAACAAAATTATGCCTTTCTAATCATCACTGGTGGACCTTGTTCTCACAATATTGCTACTTATTTTGGTAATGAAAGTCATTTGAAAGTTGAATCTGCAAGTGAATGTACTGTGGTTACACAGTGCATAGTTCTCATAAATTTAGCACACAAGAATTTATTTCAGCAGCTACAGCTTTCAGTAGTTCATCAGTTTTGTTTTGCATGAATGTAATTTACCTTTCAGCCACCAAAGGCTTACAGTACAGGTCTTGTATTGAAACAAAACTAGTACTGTAACAGCACTCACATCATGCTCCTGAAGTGGAGTGGGGGGAACCCTCGTATTTATTCCAAAGTTTTCCAAGCAGTTAAATTCAAATGCAGATGTGTATCTCTGCACATTTTTAGAGCAGTGTTAACATTCTGGTTGCACAAGGCTAGTAAAATTACAGTTTCAATAATGCAGCTGTAGTTATTCTGATAATATAAGAATGCATAGTCTCTTCCATTTTTTTTCCTGAGAAACCACAAGAAGAGGAAAGGCTATTGAAATGGTATGGTATTGTATAGTCACAGGTCTAAGGGAAAGAGAAATGCTGTAACCTAAAATGAAATAAATCAGAGTTTCAGAGACAGTCTTATCCATTGGAAATAGCTACAAATGAAGGGGAAGACAAAAAGACATTTCAGACTTAAAGTGCAGAGATTTGCAATGTTGTTTGGATTTATAGGCTTTCAGGAAGAAGGATCCATTTCATTACTGGAAATTTTACCATACGAACGTAGAGAGAATTTGGCCAAGTTTCTGCTATGCGTCTTAGTTTCTTTTATAAAATATGGGCCAGCCTGTTTTGTTGAAGTCATTGGGATTTTTGGCATTGATTTCAAGATGAATAGCCAGTGGGTCCCAGGCAGAGAAGATGAGGGAAAAGGCATACTCCCTCTTACCTAAAGTACAGTTCAGATCAAATGCTGTGACCTGCAGGGGTGTATTTCCTGATGCCTCAGACATTTCTGTTCACAATAACCAACTTCTTCTGTAATCAATTTTACAACTACATTTGTGTTTTAGAGAGGAAATCTTATACTAACCATGGAATCTTGTCAAGAATTCAGTAAATCAAGTGACTTTTTTGTGGCATTTTACAAGAAAGAAATCTATTCAGGTAAACTGACAAGTCCAAATAGGAATACAGGAGACTGCAACTAAGGCATATGTTATGAATCATAGCCTACTACTCCTGCTGGGATTGAGAGAGAATCTCCAACACAAAATCAATTCCAACCAGTTCACAGAGATTCTTAAAGTCTTGCTAAAAAGGGAAGCCAAAATGCTGACAGCTTTATTAGAGCATATAATTCAAAATAAGAACCAATGCATTTTAAGACTTTAAGAGTATCTTTCAATATGAACCTATTTCCCTTTAAGATACTGGTGAACCTCCTCAATAGTACTGCATCTTGCTAAAATGTCATAGGTGTTTATATTTTCATCAAAATGAGGGTTTTTTTCAGCTGGGCAAAAAGTTGCCTCTTCTATAAGCATTCCAGCAACATATGCAGAGTTTTTGTCCATTCAGGTTGCCTTGACAAGATCATCTAAGAATCTACAGAGTTATGGTAGCTTGGTGTTCTGAGATCTTCACATAAAACAAATACAGCTGAGCTGTTATGTTTCTGTTTAGGCACCAGGTTCTTTCCGTGAACACTGGGGAATTTTGTAGAGACATTTATGGTCTACTTTCATGGTATACATGGACATACCTATAGGTATTAAAAATTTTCTGGTCTTTTACAGTAAGTCTGAAACATTTGGTAAAGCACTAAGAAACATTTTTGTTGCCATGCAAGGAGTCCAAAGTGAATGGACCTTTCTGGACTAAAGTCTTACTGCACATCCAAATGCTGCTGAGAATAGAGAAGAGGTACTGGATTTTATGTCCTGCATAACCTCGCTTAGGTCTGTGTTTCTTTTGTGCTGCATGTAAGATCCAAGCACGACCTAATACTATCAGTGTCAAGAAAACATCGTAATAGTGGTACATTACAGTTTAACTGATTTTTCAAAAACTAGTAAAATAGGAAGAACATTGTAACATTATGTACAACACTGGAAAGTAGTTGCAGGCTTGCTTCTTTTATGTTTCATTTCTGCTGAAGTGGTAGGAATAGCAGCTGACAGAGCTGCTTACTTGCATTTGCCTCACATACCCTTCAAGTCTTCCCTGTCTTGTCCATGTTATAACTACAGCCACATTAGCTTCCTAACTACCTTTATAACCAAGTTTTTTCATCAAGCAATATCAGTCAAAGAATTAAGGTCAGACTAACAGTTGCTGACCTTTTTATTCACATAATAAATCCTGATTATTCTAGGGTTAACAGTTCATTTATATAACCTCATTGTTATATGCTTTAGTAGGCATGCACACCTAGCACAATATTTTGCTAAGTGTATGAAAATAAAATAAATCATAAACTTAGGTGCTGTGGCACCAAAAAAAAAAAAAAGGAAATGTTAACAGGCAAGGATGTGAAAAAATAGCTGTAGATCTGTCAAAAGATATTCACTATTAGTCAGTGAAAACAATTAAATATAATTATATTTCCTCAACATTAACAAAATGCCTGTTACAGATTATTCAAAACAAATAAAACATGCCTTTGAATGAGATTATTTCACTTCATGTTCAGTAAAAATATTCACTTAAATATTCAGAATAGGTATAAAACTTGTACCCTGCAGTAGCAATTAAAAGCGTATCAGTGATACAAAACGGAGTAGTCTCTATTCTCAGAAAGAAAGACAATACCATGCCAGTCTCAAATTTTACTATCAGAGATACAGGAAAAACACTGCTGGACTTCAAGCTCTTTTTCCCATACTAGACCTTTAATCCAGTACAACTGAATTTGCTTGTATGAGCTACTCTGAAGCAGCTATAGTTTGTGCCACAGATCCAACTACTGTCAGTAGCCTAGGGGGAAGAAGAAAAGACAAGCTGTCTTCACATTTTCATTTTTGATAGAATAGAGCTGGGCTTAAAATCAAGTACTCTGCCATCAAATGAGAGGCTTTTGATTAAACAAATACTCTCTTCAAAAATTAATGCTTTTCAATTAATACCCATCCTATTGACTACTTTCCACAGGAACTTTTAAATGAGAATAACACTTTCATTTATAATTTTTTTTTTCTACAATATTCAACTCTCAGCAAGCTTGTTCATTACAGAAAGTCATCTAAGAATGCTACAAATATTACTGTTTTTCTTCATTTCAAATTAAATTTTTTGTAAGGGTAAAAACAAGTCTTTGCAACTTTGGTAGAAACTTTTTCTGGTTTGTTCTCTTCATAGATATATAGTCTAGATAGCTAGTAATTTTTGGCAACTACAATTCAGTTTTATACAGCCAAAGAAGAATGCAGTCAAATACCTTATCTCCTGGGTTTATTACAAAATATCTTGGGTATATATGGCTTAGTTTCATTTGCATAACCTTCTATGACCAATGTATTCCCATGTCATTTTAAATTCAAAAGCAGAAAGTTTTCTTATTCATCTCAGCTCTCTTTCACTGTCAACACAGTCTGAAAACATACACGTTGCCTCTGCTTACTTAAAGTCCAAACACAGTATAAGCTGAGAAAGTGCTGTGCTCAAAAAAATCTATTTAAGTCTGGGCTCTACTAAATCTGAGAAGTAAAATCTAGGCAATTTTGTGCACAATGCAAAAATGATGACCTTAATGATGAATTAGCACACATTAAATTTGCAGCTGCCACATAACTAGGAGGAGAGGCTGCAGACATCAGAACTAGAGTTCAGAATGAGCCTGGTATCAAATGACCTAAAAATAAACATCAATTGGGAATGCCCAATGTTGTAAACTCCGGTTAGAAAAAGCCAAGAGGTAGCAATTTTACCAAAAATTATTCAAAGGAGTGGGTGTCATGGGTCACAAGAAAACATTAGTCAGCAGTGCCACAGCTGAAGTGGAGGGGAAAAAATAAAAAGTCACATAAACCCTCACTATACTGGGATAAGCATCGACAGGAATATCATCAGAAAAACATGCAAGAGACTTTTTACACTTCAATTTGCAGACAGGCCACAACTGGAATTCAGTGTCTGTGCTGGGGCACCACATTAGAATAGAAAGCAACTTCCGTTTAGCCCACTTGAGCACAAGAAGAATGATCTGGAAAGCACATTCTCTGAAGAAAGACTGAAAAAACTAAGGTTGTTTAGTCTAGACAAAAGATGGCTGAGACGAAGTAGGAAGGCAATATTCAAATACACAAAAGATCATTCCAAAGTAGAGAGGAATAATTGTCCTTCTCTTCCACTCTGGACAGGAGAAAAATTACAGGTTTCAGTTGAAGCAAGGAAGATGTAAATTGGGCATTAGGGAATACAGTCTTCCAGTAGTGATGGTAGCCTAGCACTTGAATAACTAGTAACACTGGATATCCAAGCTTTCTGGCTCTTAAAGCAAATAGTTCAAATATCACCAACCCAACCTTGAGGCTGGATCTCTCACCTAACTCATAGCAAAGGACATATTTAAGGTCCATTCTGATCTTACTTTTAATGAGTATTAATGGCCGCAGACACACATACATAAGGTATTCAAGGGGATAGCATTCCATGGCCACTGGCTGTGGTGAATCAGCAACGGAAAGCAAGGCAATGGTGAGTGAGGCCCAGTATGTTACCCGAAATAGCCTGAAGTGAGCAACACACTCTTTCAGGCTTTGTATTCATTGCCCCATATAGATGCAAGCACCAGCTAAATAATTCCAAAATCCTCAAAGCACTCTTGGAAAGACATGAACACTTCATTGATTCTAACTATGATTGAGACCAACTTCTCCAGAATTAAGCTCTTACCCTGAAACTTTGCTTATTTTTTTTTGTCCCAATGCTAATTTTTGAGATTTCTTTATGGTTGGGTTAGTTTTTCAGAGGAATCTATCTGCTCTCTATACATGTGTTTTGTGCATGTGTATGTGTAAAGAACATAAATTCGCCTTCTAATTGCACACCCATAATTTTCCTGCTACATTTCCAGTAAAGCCTCACAGCTTTTTAGAACTACAGTTTTGTGACTGCATGGTTTATTCTTCCTGGATTGAAGAGATTTGAAGCTATGTTTCAGATTTCAAACCAGAAAGAGAGTGCAAGTCATCGTGAGTTAAAAGATTGGATTTTGTTACTTGGAAAATGCTTCTAAAATAAACTTTAGCATTTTCTTGCATCCTCTGAAATGTTTTAAGGAAATCCATGTGCTTCTTTTGCCTGAAATTCATTTGAAAAATGCAAGAGTCCATTCTACTTATCCACATTTAGCATAAACCCACAAGATCAAACAATTAGAACTGCATCTCAAATGCATATAATTGCTAAATGAATTTAAATGTAACCTTGATTGTCTCTTCCTTTATGTTTGGATTCTGACTCTGTGTAAATAGTGCTTAGATCAGGGCATGAAATGGTGCCAATTTCATCCAACCTTTAGTGAAATTATCATGATCCTACCAATTTAAGAGTAAAATAAGGTGCATTATTTACTGACTCTGTGTTTTACTCTTTCAGTGTGACACACTAACAACAGAATTGTGTGTTACCTCACACAAAGTCGATTCTTAAAGACTAAAGGACTTGTGCACTTATAGTAATTGCTTTAAAGGCATTTCTATTTCATGCTTATAAAGTATTACCTTGGCTTTGAAAAGTTGATGCCACTATATAAGGTTATTTATTTACATTCCTACTTAAATTTAAATTATATTTGTGTATGCAAATGCACTATGGGGGAGGGTTTAAAAAACTGGCAAGTAAATCCTAGTGCACTCAGAGGTGGAAATTATTATCCATTTATCCATAATGATTAACAGTTAAAATGCACTCTTTGCTGTTCCCTCTCAGGAAGAACAGACGCTTTTGTTTTCCTGAAATAAAAAGCCACATCTCTTTTTACAGTAAATGCCTTAAAATGGGGGGCACGTCATTCTCATGGCACAAAGCCAAAGAAATTTAAAATACACCCATCACATACTAAAGAGTAAGTTAAATCCATGAGCCTTGTTTATGAGACATTAACACAAATATGGGTTAAAAAAAAATTCTTAAATTATACTCTCCTGATATGTATTAACTTACATGAGGTATTGCAGAGGGGGTATATATAAAATTGAAATATCATTTCAAAAGTCTGAGTGTTGAAGAAAGCATGCTTCCAAAGACAAGGACAGCACTTACTAAGATGGCATGGTATCACTAACTTTAGATGCAATGTTTTTTTGTTTGGCCAACATGCAATAATAAACAAATTTTAAAAAACCTTGAAAATTGTAAACAGATGACTTTGGGGTGTTTAATCATCCATAAGAAAAACAAAAAATCCCATTGCAAATAAAAATGAACCACCAGACAACAGCACAGGACTTGCCCTACTGGTATTATAAGGATCTCTTGGCGCTACCAAAGAAGAAAGAATGGGTTTGATTTGTTGGGGTTTTTTACAGAATGATTTCGAATTTTTTTCGGCTTCACACTTTTTCTGGGGCCTCTGGGCTCCTGTCCAGGCCAAGATACTTCACAATTGACTTTGATTTTCTGAGGTAAGTGATCTGTCACTTTAAGAGTAGTTATAGGAGGGGTCAGGAGTGAGGTGGCACAGTATGGCCTCACTCTGGCTCCTGCCTCTCTGACATTGTACAAGCTAATGCAATGTGAAGTAGCACGTCTAAATAGCCTGTCAAACTTTTTTGATGTTAGCAAACCCACAGATGGGATTCATTTCCACACTGTTCAAAAAACGTAAACGATACAAGGACATTAAAGAGCATTAAACTACTTGATGACATTTTGGTCACATTAATGAAAAGTGGCGTTTATAAACTACTACAAAAAGGTAGGGGTTGGGGGAAGAGAAGGGAAGGAGAGAGGAAAGGAGAAGTGAGGAGGGGAAAAGGAATTAAAATCAATCAAAAAAAAATCCAGAGACCTGGACAGTCTCTGGACATCATCAAAGAAATTAGGATCTTAAAACTAAATAAAACCCAGAGTGAAGTTTTTCTACACATGTGCATGTGTCTGCGCTGTTGCTTGGGTTTAAAGGCTGTGCCCAGGGACCCCTGAAAAGGAAGTGTAACTGCCTGCTAGGTCTACATTTGTATCTGTTCATCCATAGTGGTGAACAGTAGCTTCCTACTTGAGGCACAGTGACCAAAATGTTGCTGAATCTAAGAAAGACTATCAAAATCCAGCCTCACCATCTTAGTTCCACTCAGCTCAGGCCTAATTTTGGCATTTAATGACTTATATGAAAACATCTCCCATGTCATCCAAGAACAGTAGTTCTCACTCTGGTTTATAAAGCCACAAGGAACTCCGGCTTGCAGACCAAGAAGGTAAGTGCTAATAGCAAAAAAAAAATAATAGTTACAGAAATTTCTAAGATCCATTTCTGCCACCACTACAACCTGTTAGGTACACTCAAGTAAGGCTTGGGATCCATCTGAGTGCAAGGGTTAAACAGTTGCTAGTTCGTTTGCTAGAGCAGCAGAGGCCTTGGAGCTGGCTACACCAGGATGCCAGCCTTGCTGGGAAGAAGGGCAGACAGGAGACATGCTGCGCTGGCTACGCCACTGCCACTAGCAGCCGCAGCATATTTTTTCCAGCGTTTGTGGTTACATTAATTGTTAATGACAAAGGCAACCTTCACTCTGTGTGGTTTCCTGCCCATATTTGGATCTTTTACAAGGCCCCCCTTTTTTCTTCCTCTCCTACCCCTCCCATCATGCCTTCCCTTTCTCTGATAGGAAATGCAACCCGAGATGTGCGAAAAAACAGTGCGCATATTGTCATTTAATTGGCCCCTTGCTCAGGCGCATCGGGCCTCAGTGCGTGTGCTGTAGGGTGTCTGCTCCACAACAGGAAAGAATAAACCCAGACTCAAATCATAGGAAATTCATCAAATATGCTTCTTAGAGTTCTGTCTTTCAAGGTCTGTTTCCCTGCCATATGATCTCTATAAACCAAATTACTGCTGGCCTGAGTACAAGACTGGAGGCGCCTGGGGCTAACATATAATGAATGCCAAATGCATGTGACAATAGACTGATCATGAAGAAGAATTGAATTCTTTTTAGTTCTTTTATTTCATTTATAAAAAGCAAACTGACTACACTTTATACATTTAAAAGGAGACAATAATTTCCCTGCAGTTCTAGACCTCTGTAACAAACCTTTTAGATCAACCCCATTAAACAGCTAGGGTACAAGATACTTTTGAGTGAGGCTGAATAAAATATAGAATAGAAAGTAAATTAAAAATAACTCATTTACTTCAGGATGAATGTATACATTACTGAATTAGCTCAACTTTTCCTTTTAGTCTTTTGCATGTGAAGATTCTACCCTTCACAACTGCAACACAACAAGAGGCCAAACTTCTGCTGTAAATGCATTATCTCAGAATTGCTGGATTATAAAAAAATAAAGCTGATGAAATGCTACAGTCATGTATGCTGAATTATTTTTATTAATTTGTGCAACTAGCAGTCAACCAAAAATTTTTATCCTCATGTTGTCAATTATTCCAAATAACCAAACAGGTTCAAGTGTTGCAATTGCAGGATCACAGGAAATATGAAATCTCCAGAAGAAAATATATCGTACTCTCTACTATAGACAGAGAGTAATTAATATTGCCTTTTAGGTTTTAGAAAATACTGCACTTAGAACTGCAAGTCAACTAACGGACCTTCTATAACCTATAAATGCTTCCATATTCACAGACATCAGCAGTCTTAGAGTTACAAAAAAGTAATAATACATGCATATTAATAGATCTCATTTTGTCCTTTGGGAAGTATATTTTTTTAAAGGGCTAAGGCAGCAATAGTAGCTCCTCTAAATCCTCTAAATGCTATAATTGTTTTATATGAATTACAGTGCTCATATTAATTAATGATGAATGTTGTGTATATTCAAGTATTTGATAAACATAGCCAAATTTAAAAAAAAACAGCCTGTCTTTTAAGTTGACGTTTGCAAAAAACCCAAACACGTTGCTGTTTGAAGGTTTGGAACCACTTATATACAAGATTATTTTAACCACATTTCAATGAGGAACATGAAATATAGTCCATGAGGTCATGCAATTCAGCAAAACACTTTTTTCCCTTCCTGTTTTTTTTTTCCTTGTTAAATAGAAACAAAAGTAAAATTGCTGGAATACCGCTTTAGTCATATTTTAATCAAAGTGCTTAAGAAAATTGCCTGTAGCTAATAAAAAGTTGCTTCCCTAGGGCACTCTGTTGAAAGAATCTAAAGAGATATTGACCTACTCTTGAAAGCAGTAGTTGTGTTGGACACGTCAGAAGCACACATGGACACCTAGGTCTCAATACTTATTCTGGAGAGCTGGGGCACAGAGTAAGGAGATGAGATACAGGAAAGAGAAGAGCTTCCAGAAACTGGACTGCAATTTTGAAATCTGTCTCTAATGCATTTATTAGATTGAGCAGAGCACTGTTCTTTTTCATAGGTATTGAGTGTATCTACACTGCTGTAGAAAGCAGATTTGGTTATTCCGTCAATCAGATGAAAATAGCTCTACTGATATTAGTTACAGTTAAGTGATATGAAGCCACTAACAGTGAAATGTGTATCTATGCTAGAGCATCTATTTGTAGTGTTCTTTTAAAGCACTATTGAAAATATTTGCTTTGTTGTATGTGAGCAAAGAAAAAGCTTTTTCAAGTAACAGTACAACAAAATTTTGCTGTCTCTGTTTTCAAGTTGAAAAATTAAAGAATTATTTTAAATCCAGTTTCATGTATTCCTTCTTTAACCTGTTCAGAAAAACAGGAACTGGCAAGATATTAGCTTATATAGAATAACTGTCAAATACTTGTTTCTGATTTCCTTATGCAGGATGCCAAAATGGACATATACACAAATGACTAGTCACTTTGGACTACAGTAACAGCCATTACCTGATTCACATTCTTCATATTTTCCACGCAGACATTTATATATAAAAAAGAACATCAACAAGCTACTTAAATGAAACAATGCAAAGCAAGACAAAGAATTACTATAAACTACGTTTTTTAAATGCAACAAGAGAGCAAAATACTTTTGATGGAAAGTTGCTATCTCTCATAAAATCTTTTCCATAATTTTCAAACAGCTTTGTTTCCTCCTTGCTGAAAGCTCTGTCAGAACGTTGTCTATTCATAACTAATTTATAACTATTTCATCTTGCACAGTATTTTCATAGTGATTGTTTGATTTACCTTAATGTCTGTAAATATCCTGTTTTAACAAAATTGGGACTGATTAGTCAGCAGAATGGAACTTTTCTCATCTGGCCACTGATGAAATTAGTTTAGGACCACTGTTTGCCATGGAAAAAGGGAGGACAGATAGAATCATGTTATCTGTAGTGCCAGGTGACTGGTGACTACCCAGACACTCCTTCTGTATTGTTTACTGCCTATGAGGTGCAGGATGTTTAGCTCTAAGGTCTTCCTGCACTCAACATGCTGAGTCTCACAGCAGTGTATGGCACTGGATCATGAACTTGCAAGCTAAGAGATATTTAGAGCAGGTACACAAACATTTTGTCTGCATGTGTGGCTGATTGGTGCATTTGAGATACAAGATTGCCTAAGGCATCACTGAATCCATAAAGATTTGGACAGACATTCAGATATATCAACAACAGTACAGTACAGCTTAAAAAGCTATCGTTACTTGGAATTGCCACTTCAGGCTTTGACATACTTTTCTACTTAGAAACATCCCCCTGGCAAACAGAACATATACATTTCAACAGAAACAGCAAACTTTAAAAACCAAATAATGTAGTATATCTCAAATATACTTGGTCTTTTTCTTCAGGAACACAAATGTTTAACTATTTTCTGAACATAATAATTAGAAGTAGAGGATTTCATATTGTTTGTGTATTGTATTCTAAGTGTGTTAAGAGTATTACTAGGGGTGAAAAATTCAAGACCTTCAAGCTATAAATAGCAGAATGAAACTTGCCTGCATAAAATTAATTTAGCCTCCTTGCTTCAAATTTTGTCAATTTTCTGCAAGATTCTACAGCAAAGAATACAAAGGATTCCATTGTATATTGAATATCAGGATATTGGTGCAGCAGAATTTTCTTTTCCCCTTGTTGCTCAATGTGCTGCCTCTGACCATGTAAAGTATTGTCCAAGCTGTGGATTTTTGGTGACACTTATCATTAAAGTATTCCAGGGCTTCACATTTATGCCTGTCCATGAGTTGAAGAAATATCAGCTCTTAAAGACAGTAAACTGCAGCAAAGAGATTAAAGGTATCTATCCTATTCAAGTTCTAAATACAATGTTCAAGGTACATAATTTGGACTAGCACTAACACTACAGTACAGTACAGCTAAAAAAGCTTTCACTCAAACTATGCAAGTATGAATACTCCAGCAGATGAAAGTATCATGTCTCAATTTAGACCCCTCAAAAAGAAGATAGATAAATAATGACTCCTTAAAAGCCTACCTTGGTTGAGATTTGATGAAAACACTATGGTAAAAGACAACAGTCCTGTGCCATAACCAAGAAAACACCCTTTTATACTTGCACTCCTCTACTAAACCAACTGAATACTTTGAACTGCCACACCTGGAATACAAGACAGGACATCTAAATATTAAAATACACAATACATTCTGTGTGATATAGCTATGTACCATAGATACCAAATATTTAAACCAGATTGATCTGTGGAAAAAAAATAAGTGGTCATTTACTACTGATCAGAGACCAAGTGATGGACTACTCTCGTGTGAGCATAGCAACAACTTGAAATTAGGCAACCCCTTGTCATAGGGAAATTCAAAAACCTAAATTAGTGCTTGAAAATGGTCTTCAGCAACTGGAAGACCATCACTCCTATCAAATGCCTTTTCAATAGATGTCTAATACTGTAAGGCTTTATTGAGTTTGTCCTTAACTTTGCTTTGAATTCTCTGAAATACAGTGTGTACCTATTTTCTAACAGCTCACAGAAAGACTTCTAAAGTAGCAATGATGGAAGGGCATCAGTCTCATTTCTATTATTCTTTTCCTGAAAATAGATGAGGAAAGTCATTTGAGAAACAAAGACTTGAGGCTCAAATAAAGATTGAGACCCAGCTGCAATATATGTTGTCTAAAAATATCATGGAAAGAAACTCTACTCTGAAGAAATTTCACCATCAAGGCAAAGAAAGATAGAGGTTGATAGGTTGATAGGGCTACGACAAAGGCTGGACTCGATAATCTTAAAGGTCTCTTTCAGCTGAAATGATTCTATGAAACCAAAAGTGAGAAAAGGAACTAGACTAAGCTGTACATCACGTGACTGGCACTTCTTTGAACAGGCCCTAGGTTTCCTGAGTCCTTGTGTGCTGCTGTTCTTGACATCTGGCAAACACTGGAGTTTTGGAAGGGGGTGTGTTTGGGTTGTTTTAAAAACAAATTTTAAAAAAAGAAAAAAAAAGCCCATATAGTTAATTAGATGCTTGATTTGACCATATATAGAACTGATGTTATAAAAAATACAGAAAATATTCACAGCTGTACCCTTTTTCATTACAAAAACAAGGAAATATAATTCCTTGTGTATAAAGAAATATAATTAAATGTATAAAGGGCTGCAATGTTAACTCTAGTCATAATCTCAGCCCTGATAATATATCAAATAATTTCATCAATGCTAATCCTAATAAGATTTAGCATATATAGATTTAACATGCAGAGTAACTTATGTTAAAATATAGCTTTTAACAAAGTTATAAAAGTATTGCAAGAACAACTATTACGCATGAATATTTTCCTGGCAACCATTGAAACTAACTTTTGTATAGACTCGTTCTCTAAATTCATGAACCATAGATGATTGAGAAAGAAAAATTAAAACCTTGCCTACAGTGTAAGGAGTGTGGAAGTTAAAGAGTTACACACATGAAAAAAATCCAAATGAGTCAACAAATACTGTGAGAGCACAAAAAAATAGTTCAGTTGAACATGTGTGCTTCTTGTTTATGCAAGCTTTTCAGTGAATGTTTTTCATAAAAGAGATGTAGCACTGCTCAACACTCAGTCACTGTGTTTCTGGGGATATGTCTTGGCTGCACTATGATCAAGAGTTTAGATTGCTACTGAAGGAGGAAACAATTCTCTCCTGAGGCAGTCATGATTTAAATCTTCTATTAGAGTGGAGAAGTTTGTTTTATCCTCCTTTTTTCCCGCCTTTTTTTGCCATTATTCAGTGCACTTGGCATCCAGCAGTTTTTTTTTGCTGCACATTTTGCATGCAAATGCCAGTAGACAGAAGCATGGTGTTCCAGCTGTGGGACAAATTCCTGAAAACATCAATTCTTAAAGGCCAAACAATACAGAAAAAGTGTTAGAAAGAGGCTCTAGCAAATCCTTAATGCAAACATCTGTAAAACCCATGCTCATCAGATGAACATTCAATCAGAAATAATAGTACATAGATTTTATATTACAATGGGACAAGGAATAAGAAAGAGAATCAGAGGGTTTCAGGTTGCTGTACCTCAGTGAAGTCATTCCATGTTATAAATAGAAAGTTAGTTGGAACGTCTTAGGAAGAAGAAACTTCTTTTTAATTTTATCCACTGCTTTTAACACCTACAATTTCTTTTTTTCTGCTTGAACAGCTGTCCTTTAAAAGCATTCAATATAAATCGATGCTCTTACACATTGTATATTCTTTAAAGCCTTATACTAACTACTCTCAGTGAAGCCTTACCGATGCTCATCCCCTCAATTCTCTGTTGATGTTGATGTGGGTTTTGTTACTAAATTCAGTGAAGAATTTCATTCTTTCTCATTAGAGGTATTCGGACACCACAGGCTTTTGTTTGGCAAGATCTAGTTTCCATTTTATTCAAACCATCAGAGCTCAGGGAACAAGCAAGGTCAACTCCCTAATGAATTTCGAGTCCAATTTGTGTACCTCTTAGTTGACTACAGAATCATGTTCACTCAGCTCTCAGGAATTCTTTAAACTATTTCTTCACTAGATTTTATGCATTCAACTATGACAATGAGACAAAATAATTTTCCAATTACCTTAACAAAAATTTAAAAGATCTGTATTCATACTAATAACAAATAAGAAATACAGCTTCATTCATTTCTTTGTGACAGGGATATTTTCACAGCATTAAAAGCTGCAAAGACAAAATTTCATAGAATCATAGAATGGTAGGGGTTGGAAGGGACCTTTAGAGATCATCTAGTCCAACTCCCCTGCAGAAGCAGGTTCACCTAGATCAGGTCGCATAGGAACATGTCCAGGCGGGTCTTGAAGACCTCCAAGGAAGGAGACTCCACAATCCCTCTGGGCAGCCTGTGCCAGGTCTCCCTCACCCTCACAGTGAAATACTTTTTTCTTATATTTAAATAGATCATTTTGTGTTCCAGCTTCATCCCATTACCCCTTGTCCTGTTGCTAGTTACTGTAGAAAAAAGGGATGCCCCAACCTCCTGACACCAATCATTTAGATATTTGTAAATATTAATAAAATTCCCCCTCAGCCTCCTCTTTTCTCTGCATATCTAGTTGATTACCCTAATTGGGTACAAATAACTTGTAAACACAACAGAAGTAAAAATGGCTTTTCTGGAAAACCCAGTTCAAGTATACTAGTTATTCATTAAGAAGTATACACATCAACATTTCTGTACATAGCCTGTGTTCAAGTGCTTAGTATGTGAAGTCCTCCAATACTTAGCTGTGCACATGAAGAAAAGTAATTGTGCAATTGTCAAATTTTCCTTCTCTTAGAGACTTTCCTTCTCTGAGAAACTTAGTCATAATGATGGCTTGTCATAGCCTGTTAAGTCACCAAGACAAACTGGCTTGTTTAATACATAGGGTAAATCAGTCAGTGACTTCATAGCCATTTCACTTCCAGAAGCGTCGTATATGTAAGTGGGTGAGGCCACCCACACAGTCCAGTGTTGTGGTCTGGTTGCTCTGCTGGAAAAAGCAGTATAAAGTCAGTTTTTTGGCTTCTGCCAGTGCATCCAGATGATTTCAATTTGTTAGGATTTCACTAGAGTGGTCAGCATTACTTCGACAAAGCCGTGCCAACAGACAACTCTTTCTGCAGCCGTAAAAAATTCAATACACAGTGGAACCAGGCAGAGGTACAGAGCTATCTTCTTTACAATCCTTTATCCATAGGGCTTCTTAAATTTGGGTGTATTAGGTAGCTTTCATATATACAAGTGTTTATTATGTGGCTTAGACACAATAAACACTTTGCAGAGCTCAAATTTCTACTGATGGAGTAAGGAGAGATTATGACAATAGCTGTATATTGGAGAACCATATATTGAGTTACAGTAAGACATTACACTGATCTTGCCTATTAGTAGTAAAATCAGTGCCAAAAAAAAGAAAAATGACAATACAGTTTTTATGCTTGTTTCTAAGGAACTTAAATCTTTCATGTAGGACAGCAATATCACAGAGGTCATTCTCCTTTTCAACTTAAGTTTGGCAACCCTACCTATAAGGATGAAAAGTTCTTCAGATCATATAAAATTGTCCATTGATTACAAAAAAGTTTAAGTAGTGAAAAGGTGTTCCTTGAATTTTCTGATGGAGTTTTATTATACAGTAAAAGAGAGGAAATAGTCTTGGCACTTCTTATGTTTCTGATGTTCAGCAAGTTAACCATCAGCATGAGTCCAACCTCATATTGGCAAGAATCTCATGTTCTCAGAATTTCCATCTACTAGTTTCTATTTCATTAGGAAGATGGTGTGTGGAGAACAAATGAGTTCTCTTCCTAGACATTCAGACTGTTGTATAAGTTGTTAAATCATCAGAGAAATAAAGTGTTTAAAAGTATTATGGACTAAGACCACAGTGCATTACATATAAGAAACATTTCTTAGCTTAGTACTGTATGTACTTGGAAAAGGAAGTAACATTACTGATGCCACCGATTAACTCATTATCTGAAACAAAAGTTCCAGTTTTTGAATCAGATCCCAAATAACAGTTTACTACTTGGAATCGACAGCAAATTTTCCTCACTTGCCCTACCATCCCCAAACATGTAAAAATGACTTACAGAAAAATGAATGTTTCTATAACAGTGTCATATTCAAGTTGAGTGTCTGGACAAAGATCACTTCATTACACTCTGTTTCCAGCAGCCAGGGAACAAATCCATCAACTAATAATAACCAAACTGGTAGGCACACACATTTCCTGATTTCCTATATTTATGGGCTTCCTGAGCCAACTAAGAATTTTATGTTTACAGAACTGCTAAAGGTGTGGAACATTCTCCAGATCTAAAACTGAACTGATATTCTACTCAACTTAATAAAAGCCTGATACATAATGTAAGTGAATTTTACTTCCCAGTAACAACTCGACCTATTTAACAATAGGAAGCTAAGATCATCTCCAGGTGTTTGCATGTTTCTTTTGGAAGATAGAGCCAATAGATAACTGAGATCACTCTGAACTGACTGATGTATGTAGCAGCAGAAAGGAGCAAGCAGATAGTACTACTTCCAACCGAGCAAATACAAGCTAAAGTCTAAACACAGTGCTAACAGACAAAGTGATTATAGTAGTTTGATCTTGTAAACAGAAAGTACAGTTTAATGGACTCTATAGCTTCTCTGTCATCTTCCCAAAATTAAGTGGGGAAGTCACCAGTTTCAGGATATGAAATTCAGCCACTAGTAGGAGACATGCAAAGAGTAAAACACAAACCCACATCTTAAACACATATGAGAAAATCATAGACTACAAAATAAAAATATTCTGTTTCCAGTACTGCAGAAATCCATGTAGAAAAAACTATGCTCCTACATATATGTAAAAAATAACAAATCACAGACTCTTAAGGATTAGAAGTGACCTCAAGAGATTATCTAGTTTAATCCCACTGCCAGAAAAGGATCACCTAGAGTAGGTCACACAGGAACTCATCCAGCTGGGTTTTGAATGTCTTCAGAGAAGGAAACTCCATAACCCATCTGGGCAGCCTGTTCCAGTGCTCCATCACCTTCACAGTGAAGAAACTCTTCCCTGTATTTCTTTGGAACCACTTATGTTCCAGTTTATACCCATTGCCCCTTGTCCTATCATTGGACAACATTGAGAGGAACCTGGCTCCATCCTCCTGACACCCGCCCTTTACATATTTGTAAACATTAATGAAATCACCCCTCAGTCTTCTCCAAGTTGAAGAGCTCCAGCTCCCTCAGCCTTTCATCATAAGGGTGATGCTCCATTTCATCATCTTTGTGGCCCTGTGCTGAACTCTCTCCAGCAGCTCCCTGTCCTTCTTGAACTGAGGGGCCCAGAACTGGACACAATATTCCAGATCTGGTCTCACGAAGGTAGAGTAGAGGGGGAGGACAACCTCTCTCAATCTACTAATCACAACTCTTCTAATACACCCCAGAATGCCACTGGCCTTCTTGGCCAGGAGGGCACATTGCTGGCTCACGGTCATCCTGCTGTCCACCAAGACCATCAGGTCCCTTTTCCCCCATACTACTCTCTAAGAGTTCATTTCTGACCTGTACCAGTACATGAGGTTATTCTTTCCCAGATGCAAGACTCTACACTTGCCCCTGATTAATTTCATTAGATTTCTTCCCACCCAACTCTCCAGCTTGTCCAGGTCTAGTTAAATGGCAGCACAGCCTTTTGGTGTGTCAGCCACTCTGCCCAGTCTAGTATCATCAGCAAACTTGCCGAAAGTGCCCTCTGTTCCCTCATCGGGTCATTAATGAATATATTGAACATCATTTTGGGAAAACTTATAATACCCTTATATCCTTTCCACTTCTTTTTGTGTATTTAAATGAGCAACTACATACCAAATCTGATCTCTTAAAATAAAAGCCCGAATAACATAATTTCTATATTTAGCATACTAGTATTCTTATGCCAAGATTTAGTCTTTGGGATATTTGCTGCATACGTACCACAACCATGTTACTACAAGAAGTGACAAATATGTAACATCTGGCATTTTTGTGTTCCAGACAAACCTGAAAAGCAAATGGAAAAACTAAAAACATACAAAGCCTAAGAGTAGTACAGCTATGCTTAACGTAGGAAATGACCTAATTGCTAGCATCATTCTCCCATCTCACGAATACAGGACATTTTTGAAAACACTGGACAGTCAAGCTTGTCTGATCCATCTTGTGGCAGTGAGCCAGCAGAACAGTGGTCTTCACTTCTTTTTGCTCACACAGGACAGAAATATTTTTCTCTTTAAAGGTCCATCCAACAGTTGCAGTATCCATACTAACAGAATTAGGTTAGATTTAGTTGCCATTAAAAATCATTGTATTCAAAGTGAAAAGAAACGAACATATTTTAAAGTGTCTAGTCTGTCAGATGATGAAGGTTCTATGCCAAAGTGTCTTTAATATGACATCCTGCAAACTACCTTCTTCTAAGTTTTTTCTTCTTATTTTCCATAGGAGGGGGAAGGTACAGATGCTGTCATCGGGGAGTGAAGAAAGAACAGAACAGGAATCTGGAAAAGTTGTATTCAGATGGTAAACATAAGAGACTTCAAAACCAGCACAGACAGCCCATCCACCACTAGGACAAAAAAAGAAAACTGATGAGGATGCTAAATTTATAATTTGTTTCTAATTAATATAGGTAACAGATAAGAAATTATTGAAAGCATAAAGGAGACAAACTGAATCCAAATTGATCTCAAAAAGAAGATAATAAATTTTTTAAATAGCTCCTTTGCTAAAAAAAGTATCACTGGCCACTGTATAATGGAATGTGACATTAAGGTTGTTTTGCAGTGAATTTATTTTTTTTTAAATCCAGTTACACAGATTTTATTACCAATGTTGTATATTTGGAGACGATTGAAAAAAATTCTGTGTGATTTCTTGCCGGATACAAATCATATGTCTTAAATAAGGATTAGCTGGATAACTCACAAATCCCCTAGGGAAAATATGTTCTACAGACTACTCCTTCTAAGTGGGGATTAATATCAAATCCCACAGGAAGTCATGCACTGCAGTGTTTGTTTTAATTTTGTTTTATATTTACTGTCAGTTTATATTGTTCTTTCAGCTTGTGTTTGGCAGACATCGCAATATGACAAATTTTTCAGCACATGTAACATCGTGTCTAACATGTTGGCCATCTGATAATATTTACTAGGTATTATTGTTGTCCAGTGGGTCTTAGAAAATTGCAGATGGCATGCTAAAATTCACCACATGGAATGTGTTCCTTTATAGAATTTTTATCCTTAAGACACTTCCAAATTTAATACGGTGTTGACGTGGCAGTTGCTGCCACTGCTCACCATTAATCTCAGTGGTGATGTGCTCACCCTGAAGCAGTCTTCACTCATCTTTTACTCTTGTTAAACCTGGATATTTTCCCTGTATCTGTACATTCCCTATTGCTTTAGCTTACAGCTTAGCTTATGTCATTCTGGATGGCTTTGATTAGTCTTTTCTGCACCACTTCTTCCACCACCACCATTTCAGGAACTCATTTCTTCTCCCCTGTCCTTTGAGATCAGAAAACAATTTTGCAATCAGAGAACACCAAAAACCAAAGAATGTCATACAAAACAGTGTGCAATACGTACCAACACTGATACTACAAAATCATTTTCTTCTTCAAAGCCAAACTAGGGGAATAGTTTCGCCTATCTAATCAAGTATTCTGCCATCAACTAATTTTAGACTTTTCTTATTGGCATAAAATCAAACAAATCTGATGGCAGGCAATTCCTACTACGGGATTCCTCATAACTTTTTCTTAAAAACTTGACTAGGTGTGATCTGTCCCACCATGATCTAGCTTCAGACAGCACTTCTTTGAGTGAAAAGGGAAAGGGGGTGCAGTCTAGCTGACCTCAGGAGGTCCCTTCTACTGATATTTTTCTGATTCTAACCTTCTTAATACCTCAGACTGGATCTCTAATAAAGAATTTAATCGCTACAGACATTGCATGACCTCATTTATTTAGTGAAGCCCGGTAAGAAGAGCCTGGCATAAGCACAGATGCATGATTCAGAATACTTCTTATCAAGGTTAAATAAAAAGTCAACCATCACCCTGCAGAGCTTCTTGGGAAAAGGAGAGAATAAAATGATCGTACTACTGGTAATTTTCTATGTACAATCTTTTGACATGGAAACCTTTCTAAAAAAGTGGCAGTTAGGGAGTGTAGGAGAAGATCTGCTCATTCACTACTGAGAACTACAGAGGCTCTGAATGGGTGGTACCATCTGCTTTACCTTCTAATAAATGCCAAGGCTTTTCACAAATATTCCGTTACGTTACCTGAGGCTCAATGTTTGTCCATATGCAAGTCTTATTTTTCTTAAATACTTATATGCATCAATGTTATGCCATTAAACATGCCATTCACGTGTGAGCACACCTTTATTATCTGAATTCTTTTAGGTTTACTCTTGTCATTGTTTCAGATTCTCTCTAAATTAAAGAAATTTTCTTTTTCAATAAATTGTCTTGGCTTGCATTACTGAAAGGCCATTGCTATCACTATGCTGTACAGAAATGTGTTACTGTATGTTTTCTATATGGTACAGTTTGAGCCTCTCTGGAAAAAGATCATAGAATGATGGTATAAATTGAAATACATGAACGATAAATGATGTTGCATCATTATACAGAAAATGTCCTTATATCAAAACCAGAAGTCCAAACAATATTGCAGCAATCGGCAAAAAAACCTGTGCCTAGAAGTGTAAAGTTCAGGACATTGTAGTACACCCCTGCTAGCTTAATCTGAATAGCCTAAGCAATGGAGAGCAAAGGTGGTGATGGACTCTAGCATATACTAACATGTCCTTAAGACATTGCACTGCTCTTGCCAGCAGAAGCTAAATTTCACACTGCATGCAAGTGCAAATAGAAATCTTAAAAAACCCCTGTTTAGTAAGATCATGTGTGAATCTTCCCTGCAGTGTACTTCACCCCATGACTGCTTCAAAAACTTTGCAATATTTTAATTAATAGTCTATATTTTATTGTAATAGTTCTTATTGCAAACAGTAAGGAGAAATCCTTTAAGATCACCAGAGTTGGTTATCTGTAATGTTTCTTTCATCAGAGTGGCAAACATCCATGAAATGCTTCAAATTATGCTGATGGACCAAATTTAAGGGGATAAAGGAGGCAAGGAGGATGCAAAGGAAACACTGCACCTGTCTGAGCAGTGGTTTGCATCTAAAATACTGAATGTTGCTTGTTATCGATCAATGTTAGAATTACAGGAAAGACATCTACAGTTAGAGATAGTTTTTACTTGCTCCTTGCAGGTCTGCATTAGATGTTGGCTTTTAATTGTTTTTTCACAATTGGATTTCCAGTAGCAATTTTAACCACAGTCCTTAGGCATTAGAAAACAATTGGATACAAAGTTTAAAAAAATACATTCATTCAATTCTGTGTTGTCAAAATATCTTGGTTTGATCCTATAAAGATGGGTAACAATATTCAAAACTTAAAATTCTTCATGAAGAAGTCAGCATTTAATTTGTTCTGCGCAGTTTTTAATTATATACCATGAGAGGACACTACCAGAAGTATAGCTGGCAAATGGAAATTAATTTGGTAGTAGATGACCACATCATGAATTATACATGAAACCTTGTCTAACGGTGACTGTTGCTAAAAGACTCTTTCATCACTCTTATGTTTTAACAAACCACAATAGTTTTAAAATAAGTCTGACTAGCAGTACGGAAATCATAATAAAGTGCTAAGAATGATTTCTAAAATAGTATTTGAGGTATGTTCCGTATTGATGTGTTTTGCTGCAATTTGGGTCACGTTCCTCTGCTCCTAGTTGTTAGCAGAATGATGGGCAGACCATTGCATTCACTTTCAAATGCAACGTTGATAGTTGGATTTACATTTCTTTTTAAGACTCAGCTTTTTCAAACAAGCCTTACATTTCAGACATAATTCTGTTATTCAAATGGGAGAAGAGTTTGATAGCTATGCTAATCACTTTTATCTGAGAAAACATAACTAATAGCTTGGTTTACATTTGCCTGCATTTATGAGCATAATTTTAGCACATAATTTTATTGCACTATAAAACATAATACTGCATTAGTCCGCTCTTAAAAAAAGTTACCTTAGAGTGATTTGCACTTAAACCTTCACACTACATTTAAATAAGAGTGTCATTTAAAAATTTTGACCTTTTAAAATCAATTTAAAAAAAAAAACCCTCTTGTATAAAAATTAATCCTACAAGTCTATTTTCTGTAGAGATAATATTCAGTGAACATATTTAAGGTAGTCACAGCCACATTGATCACAGGACTGTCTTGAGTCAGTTATCCTCATGTATAAATTGGACTGAATTAAGATAATTTGTTCTTACATCGCATCAAAAGAATATCTTAAAGTTCTCCATCGTTGTATGCATTAACAAATTATATGGAAGAGGAATGATCTGCACAATCTTTTTTTATTTTTTATTCAGTGTTTCCAGCACTGGAAACTGAAAAGAAAATAATGCCTCACATTTTAAGAGGGTCAGTTATTATTTTCAGTGGCACATAAACATAAAGAAAATATGTTCAAAAGAGCTCTATTTTGCAGTATGGTACTTAACATTTCCTCTTGGAATAGGGATAGCTAATACTGATATAGGAACTATTTTCCAGGACACGATTATGCCAATTGACACAATGTAGTGATATTATTTGCAAATATATAGCACATTTCTCCACAGAATTTTAAAATCTGTTTACCAATTTAACCTTAGCATTCCCTTGGAACCAAAAAAAAAGCAAGGTAGAGATACTGTATACTACCTGTGATACCAAGAAATTATCTATGACAGAACCTGGAGTTTTATCCAATTCTCATTTTCTAGATAGTCAAAGACTTCTTCTAAAAAAGCTCCTAGGGAGTAAAAAATTGGTCTTGTAACTTCCTTCGGCATGTAATGCATTTTATCCCTCACCAAACCCCTTCTCCCTGACAAGAAGTTTGAATAGGTATTATTGACAAATTAATGTCTGAACAGGTAGCCAGAAAGTTAACCTTAGCTATATGAGTAAGTCCACATACTTTGTATCTTAAAGGTAATCATAAGCTTATTAAGGGGGGATTTTATCTTGCTTAATGTTATAGAAATATTCTTTTATATAGTGTCCTGCAAATTAAATTATAGTATTAAGCTACATTTTTGGTACTTGGTTTGATAAGGTTTTTTGTAATTGTTCTTTGATTTTACAGGATCTGAGTGCTTGTGGAATACTTCATATGACACACTGCATCAACCGTAGTACTAATATAGCTTGATTGTAGAGTTATTCCACGACATTTAGAGACTTCTAGCAGATTGAGACACTAAGAAATATGTATGCCAAAATGACAACTAAAGAGAACCTTTTATACTTGTACTGTAGTGCCATGAAATCACAGTATGAAAAACAAGGAAGACTTGGATGTGTTACTCTAGTTTAAGAATAAGGCCTTCTCCCAAAGTGAATCAGAGTCTAACCCAAAAAATATAAGCGGTATATGGAAATCAACATATGGAAATACAGCTTTCAATTCACTTTAGTAAACACCATTGACAAAACAAAACTACTTAGACCCTGCTAATAGTCCATTCCGCCCATATTGCTATGGAATGTGACACTCACTAGTGATGTTTCTGCCTCAATGAACTGTAGAGTTGTATTTGACTATCTATTTTACTTATGTTGTCTCAAATAAGATAAACTCCATCAATCTCTTCCTTTAAAAATGCTATTTCTTGATCACATCATTTCAGAAGGATCCTCTTTTTTTTTTTTTTAGAAAACATAAAGTTCGTAGCTAGATGGTTATGAAAAAGTCTTGAAAACCTGACCAAAAGTTACTTTAACAACACAGAATGAAGAAAGTGTACAGAATGGATCACAAATAAATTATTTAAATAAAAATATATAAGCTTGTGCTACGAATTCCAGCATTTAAATCCAAATAATTGGAATATTAAATCTCTTAAAATCTGTTCTGCTAATAATGCCAAAATTGTGCAAGGCAGGTGAAGTATGATATCAGAGGTCAAAAAGTGTTGAGCATACAGCATAAATTGGCTATTTTCAGTAGTGCAGAGGTGAAAAAAATAAAAGGTTTTCTCTCACAGTAGCATGACATTCTCTAAAAACTTTAAGACAGTGCAAAGTAATTGTTAAATTAATGACGTAAAGACTTCCTTATGGTCCTTTCTTTTACCTGCTAAACCTTCAAGAATTAAGGGAAAAATGAATAAAAATCCTGTTTCCATGAACCAAAATTCTTACCCCCACAAAACTGGCTGCAGAGTCAATTTAAACTGTTGTTGAAACAACCACCCTGCAGTGAAGAATTTCTTCTGCTACATAACAATGCACTGTACAGAATTGATCCTTATCCACATGATGGACAGAATTGTGATGGCTTCCCTTCTGATTTGATGTGAGAGGACATTGGAACTCAAGTTATTGTGTTTGTACAAATTCATTCATATTCCTTCCCATTTAATACTAATCATTTAATCTGTATGAATGAAACAGTAGCCTTTTCATTCTGTGATCAGACTGTCATGATCAATGCATTTAACAACCTCAAGAACAAGGGCACCATTAAATCTTCCACCAATAGAAAAGTCATAATGAAAATGCTTATGTCCAGAAGAAGAGCTCACTTACAGATAGCTACACCAACCATGTATTTTACATACATATATATACACACCACATATATAAAAGGTATTATGAATTGCATTTTTGTCTTTTTTATATGTATACACATATCACACCCCTTTCAATTCCTTAAAATTCCCCTCTTTTTCTTTTCCTTTTTTTTGTCTTTGAAAAAATCTTCAATTTTAAGTCAAGATTGCCCTATCCATATAAAAAGGAGTAACTGAATTTTTTAGATGGAGAAGGTTTGTTGACACCAGTATATACCCACTTTTGAGTTGTTTTATACCTTTTATTCATGTACAACCCCAAGGAATTAATCCTGGAAAACTGAATATAGGAGTCACATAGGTCAGCATAAAGACATGCAATTCAAATTCAAGATTGGTGCTAAAGTCACAGCACTGTGTGCACTGTGTTGAAGGGATTACAGTGATGAAAAAAAAGCCAGAAACGAGGGCCAAGTATCATCTTTAAATTTTGGCTCTCTATCTTTAACTTAAGCGTGTCCCATACCAATCCCAAAGTCAACAAAATTGCACTTGCTCTGTGCTGTGACTGACATATTTTCTTGGACATTTTATTTGAGTGAAAGCTGAATTCCTTGAAAAGTGGAAATGATCATTCCTTCAGTACATCATCAATGAATAATGCTTCTCTGAGTTACTATCTTTCACCACCATTGGCTTTTAAAAATATCCATAATAACATATTTTTCAAGCGTATTTTTAAAAGCATAATAAATTAACTTAGTGCTGACTGATACTTGGGGAGGTCAAATGCCAATGTCCCAAATACTTAGTTTCACATGCATATTCACTTTAGAAAAAAAAATAATTCTGTGAACACAAAAGTTGAGTGTCCTGGTTTCATCTGGGACAGAGATAATTCTCTTCCTAGCAGCTGGTACACTGCTGTGGTTTAGACTTAATATGAGACTAATGTTGACAACACACTGTTATTCCATTTGTTGCTAGGTAGTGTTTATCCTTAAGTCAAGCACTTTTTCACTTTCCCATGCGCTGCCAGCAATGAGGTTCACAAGAAACTGGGAGAGAGCATGGCCAGGACAGCTGACCCAAACTAGCCAAAGGGATATTCCATACCATAGGATATCATGCTCACTATATGTAGTCACGGGGAAAGTGGGGCAAAAGGAGGGCTGAATCGTCAGTGGGTGGTGAGCAATTGAATTGTGCATTACTAGTTTTTTTCATTTCCCTTTATTACTACATCTTATTTCACTTACTAAACTGTTCTTATCAAAACACACAAATTTTACTTTTTTTCTCCCCATCCCATCATGGTAGGGAAGAGCAATAAAGTGGTTGAATGGCACTTCACTGCCAGATGGAGTTAAACCATAACAATGAAGCATGAGGTTAGAGAAGACTGGTGCAAGATTATATGGGAAGTATCTGTCTAATCTCCCAAATCTATCAGATTTGAGAGAAAAGCTACAACTAAAGCAAAGACTTCAGAAGTATCGGCGAGGGGGGGGGGAGGGAGGTATTTCTTTTCAAAGTTATCACCTAGATTCACTTTTCTATAACATTTTAATCACTTAAGATAATCAGGCATATTACCTTGCCATTTAAGATAACAAAACCAGTATGGCTTTTGTCACTCTGATTTTCTCCTAATTTTGTAACGGTGATAACTTTCAGAAACTCTGAACTTCAAAATGCACACATTGCTAGACCTTTAGCATAATAGTGTGATGTAATATTGACAGGATAATATCTAGCTAAGCATCTGTTTGCTTAGCAGTTAATAGTTCATTAATTTCTATAAGAACCAGGTTCATGTCTAAATGATGATGAAACTTCAAGTCACAGAAAAGTGACTTGAATGTAAGAATGTAAGAAAATTAGAGAAAAATGAAATTAAGAAAGCCATTTTGTCCATGACAGGCCATCTAATTATTTATTAAATGGAAAAATGCTTTTGCCTTACCTGGTTGGCCACTATGCACATTCAGCATGAAAAATGCTTCCTGACATCTGTTCTGGATTTTCATCTTATTTCTGTGTATGCTGCTTTGTCCTGTCATTTGTGTCAACCTGCAAACAACAGCATAAAAAGCCTCATGAGTCTTTCTGCATTAATATACTAACACAGGCCAATGCCAGCAGTCAAAAACCTTAAAGTTGCACTCTCACATCTATCACGCTAGTAGCTTTTTAGAGAAGCCACACCTGTAGCCCCCCCACCCCTTCACTAATAAAACCTTGCTGCACAAAACCAATACAGAAGATCAGGCTTAAATGAGCAAATATTTTTACTGAACTGAGACTGGCAGCAGATCTGCTCACCATAATGCTTCATCAAAAAACTCCAGATAAGTCTGCTGAATCTTGGCTAAGTTCAGGGTTTGGTTGTGGCTTTTTTTGCCCCTTCACAAAAAAGCTAAACTTAACATGAGACCTAGTAACCAGTGACAATTTCAGATAAGCTACTGGGTTGCAAAGCAGTAGTTAAAACATTCATATTGTTCTCTGATCTAAACCCTTACAATGTATGCTATTTTCTAATCACACAAAATAAATCCACCTAAGCATCTCTAGGCCTAATTTAATGAAACATAAGTTTCAAACATAGTATACAAATTATCTTTTGCCCAGCAGCTAACAGTATCATTTTACTTCTCACAAATGAAATAAAGGTATCAGGAAGGTTTTTTTAATATTTAAGAAAACTAATGTGTTTGTAGCCAGAATTTGCATCAAGCACAACAATAGCTATCATTGTGCTGCTGCATTGAGAAGTATATCTGAAGGAGGCTTGTAGTTCTTCTTCCATCTTCTCCTTATATTCTAACTATCAGTTTTAGGCCCCAATCCTGATGAAAGATTTGTGTTGACTGATTTCTTCACCCTCACATAAAGTCCCACTGAGGTCTGTAGGGCTTTATGTGTACACATTTCCCAGTTTGAGTTTATAACTGAAGAAGGCCATAGGGAGGGTTTTTCTCCTCCACCAGAGTTGGTCTATGTTTTCTGTTAAGTTCAGCAGTCAAATTTGCAGCTTTTCACTTACTATAACTTCAGGGCTGACCAAATTTAATTTATTCTTAAATGTCAGATATATAATGATCAGTACCACAAGAAATGCCCGCTATGTCTGCTGTATAGTTGGCAGGATGCATTGTGGAATTGTTGCTGCTGTAGCAATGGTCCATACAAGTTTAACCAGCAATATTAAATACTGGGCACAGCTTAAAGCCCCATTTGATGATCTGATCTACTGTGGTTAGATGTGTATGTACGTCTCTAGAGGAAGACATGCAGAAAGACATATGATTAGGAAGCAAAGTTGGAAGGCTGACTCATGAACTGATTTCCAAGAACAGCTAAGGTGTGTCAAAATCTGTTCATTTCAAAACTATGTACTAAAATCCACTGCAATTTCTAATTATGAAAAGACAGGATGTTTACTCACTTTTATATTATTTCAACACTTATTGCTAAACAGCATAAACAAAGCATAGCTTTGACCTTGTTCTAAATGGAAATTAACATCTCAATTTTTAGTTTGATCCAAAAGCTACTGATTTTTCACAAACCTGAGTTTTACATCTGATGAAATTTTCTTCTTTTTCTTCTTCACTGTATCATAGTTTTTTTATTATCTGTTGGTGGTTCATTCAGGAAGAAGCCCTTTTTCAGCAGAGGAAAGGACAAGAGAAACAGTTTCATTAACTGCAAAATCAACCTTAGTCTTTGATGCAGGCTTCACTTTTGTCATGAATTTACACATTTCTAGAGTACGGTCCTCAGAGAACAAAATAAAAGGTGTGTAAGTTGCTGCTGAGTTAGGGCCTTAGTCATAAAAATATCACTGTGAAAAATTTAGTTTGTAGGTAATAATGAAAAGTTAATACAAATGGTCATTGACTTCATTATAGAACTCTTTGGCAACAACTTTTCCAGACTCATGTTAAGCCTTGAGAGAGAAACTTTTCAGCACAGAACCACTTAATCATTTATATGAATGGAAATGAGTGCAAATAGAATGCTGAGATGGCTTTAAGATCACCTCTTTTTTCTTGTACAGAATACCCACTATAATTACATTTTGCTTGTCAGTTCATAAATTTTGCTTATTACAAAACGGGCATTATTGATTGCTTTTTAAAAGTACTAAAACTAAGCTAAGAGCAGTAGATCTCTCAGCAAATTCAAAACATACTATCTTCCAAACTAATCACTGGCAAACGAACTGTGGAAAAACTATCCAAGTTCATTGTAAGACTAATGCAAAAAATTTAACTTACCATGAGTTTTAGGTTAGTAACTTGGCTTTGAGTTTAGCATGTTTTAAGCCACAATGAAAAAAAAAAAAAAGATAAACTTATTTGGCAAAGCCAGACGCTTTTAAAGCCAACGCTGTGTAATTGTTTCCTCATTTGGCCTGGCAGCTTAAACCAGAAGAAAAAAGAAAAAAGGAAAAGGAAGACAGATAAGGAAAAGGGGGGAAAAAAAAAAAAGGGGAAGGGAAGGGAAGGGAAGGGAAGGGAAGGGAAGGGAAGGGAAGGGAAGGGAAGGGAAGGGAAGGGAAGGGAAGGGAAGGGAAGGGAAGGGAAGGGAAGGGAAGGGAAGGGAAGGGAAGGGAAGGGAAGGGAAGGGAAGGGAAGGGAAGGGAAGGGAAGGGAAGGGAGAAGGAGAAGGGAGAAGGAGAAGGGAGAAGGAGAAGGGAGAAGGGAGAAGGGAGAAGGGAGAAGGAGAAGGGAGAAGGGAAAGGAAGGGAGAGAGAGGGGAAAGGAGAGGGGAAAGTGCAATTAGTGGATATTCTAACATAGTTGACAGCAATGTGGAAGAGACAAAGTGATAGCAGACAGCATAAGAGGACTCAGCCACTTTGAGATCAGTTGATTAAACATCTCCAAGTGAGATTAATACACACTGGGAATATCCTTATTTAGAACCAGTAAGAAATAAAAGTGATCAGAAGGGACTTAGAGCTGTCATCCTCAGGAAAATAAGGTTAGAGGCTGGCAGCTACAAATGGTTATAAAAGAGGGAGGAGAAATCTTACAAAGAAGAAATTAATAATGTATGCTATTGGATTAAATCTGAACAAACTCTTAGCACACTCAATCTTTTATGTCTTTTACTGGTGTATTGTTGCCAGTCCTGAATTAATACTGAAAAAAAACCCAAACCATGAGGTAGCTACTGATCTGGCTGGGAAACAATGTCCTATTCAAAGTTAGTATCTGTTCTAAGTATCAAGCAAGAAAATTAACTGTCCTCTGTAAAGAGGGAGGAAAAGATAACATTCATGTAAATGTCAAGCCAGGAAAGCAATTTTGTATTAACCTAAGAAGTTAACAAAATAGAATAACTAAAAGTATTTTTAAAGTGGAAATAGTTTAAGAACATTCTAACTATCTTAACAGTGCACTTGGCTACACTTGGATTTAGGAAGCAATATTTCAGATGCAGTAGTAGATTTCTTTACAGCTTTAAATCCAAAGACAGAGCTGTATTCCATCAAGTAATGACAACAGCAAACTTAATGCCACTGTCAAAGTCTCAAATGAAATTTGGCAGTATTCAGAAAAAGGACAAATAATAAGGCTGTGACTCTACAGGTACAATGAGGGCAGCTGTTTTAAGAACATTTGCATTTATGAAGTCTTTAAGACATGGTCCCAGTGTCACTTGAGTAACATCTGGAAAAGCTTTTGGACACCAATTTTTAGAGACACCAGAGCACATTCTATACAATTATCTGTAAAACCTATTACAACAGCAAAATGCATGCAAAATGCCTTTGCAGCTCCAGACAGGGAAAGAAAAAAAAAGAGTAAAAGACAGAAGACTTAGGCTCACACTACTTTCCTTTGCTCTGTTCTGATGACCTAAAGAGACTACCAAGGTACTCTTATGAGGTGTCAGACAATTGTGTAATAAAGGTAAATTATCTGATAGTATACCAGAATCTGAAATAAACTCTCCATATTTTCAATGTTAGTGACTCAAGAACAGAAAGTTACTAATCTGCAGCCTTGTAAGAGTTTAATTTTCTCAGAATATACCACGAACTTTGTATTTAGACTGAGAATAAAGACCGTTCTAGAAATAAACAGCAGGAGTATGTTGGGAGACAGGTTCACGTCTACTTCTTTATTGATTGTACACCTGAATTTCCTTTCCCTGTCAAATAAGGCACAGGAACACACATGCACCTAGAAAGCTCAAGTGTCTGGAGATCTTTCTTTTCCTTTACCTCTGGCTCAGCATCTGCCCTCCAGATGACAAGGTGGTAGAAAGGGAGAACAAATCGGTCTTCACAGATACTCAGTTTTTTTCTCTTTTGATGATCCTTCATCTAGAGAGTGACAGTCAAAGCAAACTGGAAATTTAACTAGCTTTTTGTGTGCTTTGGAGGACCAAACTAGAGCAAGGGGCTGACAGATTACTGGGATATTTGCCTCTTGATAAAGTGTATAGGTCAGATTCATTGACAAGCTGCTGCTGCACATACCTGGAAAGCAGCCTGCTCCTGAGTCAATGTTCTGGATGAAGGATACATTAGGTGAGGTTGTTGCCTGAGTTTTAATTCTGGCTTTCATGCACATTGATATTTTCTATTATTTCATGTAATGCCTACCATCTCACAAAATCACCTCATCTATAACAGTTCTCCATGCTGCACCATATTAAATACTAATCCCAATAAGATTGGATCCACCAGTGTTGGTTTATTTAAGAAAGATGCAAGGTTAGTAATTTTCTTTTAAAATTGTTAACTAAACTTTCCTTAAAAAAAAGTGTGCATACCAGTATTGCAGACTTAGAGAACTGAACATGATACAAAGATCTTCACGACCATCTTAAATATTTCTTAAACACATCTTAAATATGTTGGTTGTTCCCCAGTTATCTTGTGCCATTCACAGCTGTATTAAAAGGCCTTGAAACAAGATGTGTAACTTTATTTGTTTCAGTGTTCTACACTGAAGAATATCGAGATTCCCCTGCTTTAAGCACATTCAACTCTTTCAGTTTTAGTTCCACCTTGCTTAATTTCCATTTCCAAACTATCATTCCCTAGTCTTTTTGCCTTTATCTCTGTATAAAACAGCTTCCTTCTAATTGTTATCACTCCCAACTTGATCAATCCAGCCCAAATTAGAGTATGACATTACCTTATTGTAGGAATTGCTGATAATTATGCAGCCATTAATTACATTCTGCAAAATCTTATTTAAAAGAATTTGTAAGCTACCAGAAGAGGATTCAAACAGCTTTGCTGCAAACAATGAGAAAAACACAAGACCTTTTCACTTCTTGAGAAGCGAACACCTGATAACAAAACTAATTCCTCTGTGATTCTGATAAATGAAGCTTAAACTGCCAGTCCCACAAAGAACTACACCACCTAGTGAATGTGTGAAAGCTCCAGTAGTTTTCTGGTTATGTTTTGCACAAGTACATCTACATATAAGACATATTCATCTGCCTACAGCTATCATGTCGCATAACTGCGCTAAAGTCAGTACATTCTGGGAGACTCTGGGTAACATATACTCATTCTTAGTTGCTTAGAATACAGTAATTGGGTGTGTTTTTTAACTTGAGGACAGAATAGGGTTATTTAGTTGTATACAGAAATGAATCTTTTTACAACTTCATTGTAACTAGCTTGGTTAAAATAGAGTATATTCATTCACTTAAATAAGTGAAGTCAGCACATTAATTCTGTGGTGTAGGTGGGAACTTATGCCATTATCAGATTATATTATTAACAAAGATTCTCAGGATTTTTGTGTCAGAAACCCAAACCATTGTGAATGTCTGCTTCAACTTCTTTCACAACATTTTTCCAACACACATTTATGAAGTTTTACATCCTATTTTGTGTTTCAATAGAGAGGATTAATAGAATCAGAGATGTTATGTTTCATTAAAAAGCTGATAACCTCAAAGGTCTCTTGTGTGCAAAAGTTGATCTCATAAGGAAATACTACAAAGTGTATCAAGGAAAGAAATACTGAGTTACACTAATACATTTAATAACTTCAACTAAAAAGTGCAAGTACTCTATGGTAAAAAACCCACAAAAGCTAGAAAATAATTCCTTTTGTAAAAGGGAAGATCCATCTCATATGTTTTGGGGACCTTCTTGATACAGGAGTCTGTTCTTAACTGAAAATAGCTGACTAGATGAAAATCTAGGCATTGGCCTCTCAATAAGCAGAATAAAACACGCAGAAACTTAAGTCTGTGGGGTTTTGTTATTGAGCTTTGAATTCAGAAGTCATAGATTGAAATCCTGTTCTTTGACAAGGTAGAGCGTGGATCAGAAAAAACAATAACAAACAGCATGCCAGAAAGAGAGTGTGATGTTGTCAAGATAAGGATGCTTGTAGGATTTCCCATATAAAAAAATTAAATGTCAATGCATTATCTTGTAAAACAAAACACAAAAAAACCCTGAAAATCCAGCTAGAAAACTGATGAGAAAGCGATTTGCCTTGGTAGTAAAGGCAATTCCGTTGCCCTGCTAGTAAGACAGAAATAAAGATATCTCACAGGGAAAAAGAAAAATCTTAGCAGAGTGTATATTTTGATGGAGAAACTCTTTAAAACAGTCTGACTATTCTGCTGGGAGATGGTATCCCATTGAAAGGGAATCATAATGTTTCACCAGGATAGAATCTTTAAACTTTCTGGGAAGAAAGTGGTTTTGCTATTTCAAGGGTGTTGAACTGAATTCCCACACTCTGCAGTGGAATAAATAAGACCTTGTCTCATTCACAGTTCCAGAATAGGCTCTGTTTCGAGAAGAACACAGGCACAACAGGACTTAGTCCTCAGGCTGGTGAAAGGCTATTCTGGTTTACAGATTATGTTAACAGCTTCTGTGCCAGGAGTGTGGCAAAAGGCTTTAGGGAAACTGTCTCATTGCTTTTATTAATATTTTATAGATATGTACACACAGAGAACACTGCATGTATTAGCCTGTAACTTTCCATCATGATCATGATCATCACACTATGTATGTGAGTAGTCATGGCTAAAAAGGGATATTTCAGATCTTATTTAATAGCCTCCATTCTTATATTCTGGCAAAGAGATCTAAGGAACATTACCTTACAATGTTAAGCAGTGTTCTCTCTCATAACAGCAGATACTACTTCCAGTGCAAATACATATACTTACAAGTTTAATGTTAGCTGTCAGTAGCTACTCAAGCACGAAAAGTTAACATTTGCTTTCTATCAAGACTCATGTGACCAGTGCACAGTGGCTTGAGTGTTGGAGAAAAGTGAGCACACAAAGTCCTTGACACCAGAGTAATAAAGCTTTTAAATTTAATAAAGCTTTACAGATGTTTTGGCATCTTCACAATTCAATCTAAAGAAAATAACAAAACCAAGCAAACAGGCAGGTAGTTGACTAATCTGAACTGTTTTTCAGTTGCACCTCTGTTGAAAGCCTACTCATCTGGTAGCTGACTGAAAGCCAGAAATAGCTGATGCTGCATACTGTGTAAACTGAGGACATTGCTCGGTAGTAGTCCTAAAGATCCAGATTACAAAGCTGGTTTACTTGTTTACAACAGCAAAATTTTAGGACCATATGAAAACAACTGGATGATGCAACTGATGGGTGATCCAAAGTGGATTCAAAAGTTTTCTTTTATCATTCACAAATACATCCGGTGTCAGATCCAAGCTAAGATTTAAGCCACAGACACCCATAATAAATTCACACATTGAACCGGCTTTTATTCTTAATTGCTTGATATTTTTCATATTGCAAACTACTGAAAAAAAGTTTTTACTTCTCAAAATGAATGTAAGAATTTTTCAAAGTTCCAAACTGTTAAAAATTCAAGAAGGCCTTTCCAGGTTAGACTGGTAGCCAAATGTAAAATGAAAGACTGTGACCTGACTTCAAATACTCGATTGGAAGTCTGAAAAGTTACAGTGAATAGATTTACATAAGCATTAGCTCAGTACCAGTCAAAAAAGGAAAGGAAAGGTTAGGAAGGTTGGAGCTGAAAACCTAGTGGTCAGTACTTCAAAGATAAATGGTAGCCAGTTATGAGGAATGTTCCTCAGGGGCTACTACTTGAACAGTGTTATTTGGCATCTTCATTAGTGATCAACTCTAAAACTGTACACACTCATGCCAGCTTTACAGATAACACTATACTGTGGGAAGCAGCTGATGTATTGGAAGGCAGGGATGCCATTCTGGGACACCTCAAATTGCTGAAGGAATGGGCCAACTTGAGCCTCATGAAACTGAAAGAAAATGCAAATTCAGGAAGAAATACCCCATGCAAAAACACAGGCTGGGAATCATTTTGCTAGAAATCAGTTCTACAGAAAGGGGACTAAGGGCCAAGTTTAAGTGAATTCCTGTGGCAAAGAAGGCCAAATGTTTACAGGTCTGCATTAGCAAGAGTGTAGCCAGTGGGTGAAGGGACGGTGTTTGGCACTTGAGAGGCTACACTTGGGGTTCTTGTTTTCTTAGGGTACAATTGTCCAGTTTTTGGTACTCCAGTATGAGAGAGATTAACAACTCCTGAGAGTTCAGAAGGGCCCTAATATGGTTAGGAGCTGAAGCAAGTGACAGAAGATAGAGTGGGATCTAATTGCAGTCTTCCATTACCTAAAAATAGGTCATGGAGAAGATGGAACCAAACACTTCCCAGGGAAAATGGATGAGATGCAATTGTTACAAGTTGCAATATTGGAAATTTACTTTAGATATGAAGGAAAAAAAATCTTCAATGCAGTGGCTGCAGTTAAGTACTGAAACAGGCACCCAGAGTGCCTGTGGAATCTGTCTCAGGAAATTTTCACAATTCAGCTGGACAGGCCCTGAACAATCTGATCTAACTTTGAAGCTTACCCAGCCTGGAGTAGAAGGTCGGACTGGATAACTCCAGATATCCTTTCCAATCACAGTTCTACAATTATATGAACTATCAGGAAAAGAAAAGAGATCAGATTAAAAATATCATTACTTCACCATATAAACTAATTATTTACTTACTCCTTGATTACAGTGTGCTGTTTGTCTTCTAATTCCAAAAAAACATATTTCAGAACTAGAAATAGTTCCTTCCACATCGGAAGTGATTAATTACACTAGGACCTTTCAGCCTGAAAGACTGTTTAGAAGGTAGTACGTTAAAATTACATCATCATGAAAGACACGAAGAAAGCAGATAAGAATCATTTGTTCACTTTTTCCCAACAAAAATATAAGGGACTACAAAAAAAAACTAGACAAATAAAAAAACAAAACAAAAAGTGGTTCTTCAAACAATGGATAGTAGATCAGTTGAACATTTTTCAAGTAAGAAAACAATGGCATCCTACATTAATGAACTATATGGCAAGTTACTATACACACACACAAAATGAGCCTCGGGAATTCTGGGGTGAAAAATAGAGAGCTAGGTGAAAGCTGGGTTTATCATATTACCATATTATCATATATGTTTTTTTCCAGTTCTTATTCTATACTAGGATTTATTACCATTATTGAATAAAAGACATTAAGCTAGATAGATCCTTGGCCTTAATTGGTGCTGTCATTCCTATGACAATGTCTTTCAAGGTTCCCAATCCTGTGTTGACCATCTGGTCATATCTCTGGAACTTTTGAGTTTTAGACACTGCTAAAAAGAGCTATCTTCATATGACAGTCAGTGTCCTTTGAGTTCTTTATGAGAGATTCCACTAACACACAGACACATGCATGGCAGCTGGATATCTTACGAGGAATGTTAAGACACAGGTAGTATTGTGGTACTATGTTCTGTGATATCAGACCATACAATTTATTTAGAGAAATATTTTTATATGACAGAAATACAAACAGAAAAGAATGTGAAACATTAGAAAATGTAGCCACATTAATAAGTTAGATAGAAATATGGTGATTTATGAGACAGATCTATCTGAGCCACAGTTTAGATCAATAAACCCACCATTGATTTATAGTGGATGTTCCGCCACAGCAGTTAAAATTACAATACAGTGTGTACCCAACAAACCTTGCAGATAGACAGATGATGAAGCATAATTGGACACATGAAGCAAGTCAAAAAGACCACACCAAGTACTGAATGTACACAAAGTCAAATCTTACATCCTTTGTGTTAATATACAACTGTTTTTACTTCTATTTTACATGACAGTGTGAACAGGTAAAGTTGTTTGTTATAGAGGAATAGAGTGGATTATTGTTGATTATAGATTCAGTAATTAACTCAGTTTTATTTGTTTGAAAATTCTATTAACAATCAATTCTGAAATCTTTGGGTAGCCTTGTGCAATTTGACACAGCTTTAACTACCAAAAAAAATGGAGCAATATCTTCAGAGAAAAATGAAGGGACAGGAAGAAATAAAACAAGAAAAAAAAGACAAAACAAAACAAAACCCAACAAACCTTTGGCAGAGGACAAGTGTGCTTAAAATGTGGTACTTTTCAATCTAAGCAGCTTGCTAATCAAATAACCATCATTAAAATTTAGACAATAAGGATTTAGAGTTCAGCCCAAAAAACAATAACTGTGCCAGGGTTCTTATCTATACTATCTAGAGAAGCTGTGCTTGTGCTTTGTAGGTTAAAAAGAAAAAAAAAACATTAAAAACTTGCCCAGATATAATATATACTGTTCTGGTTTAAGTGAGCAAAAGTTGTCACTGAGAATCAATCACAAATCTGGAAACACCTTTTCTTTGTCTGTAAAAATACAAGGAACATAGACACAGTTGGGAGTTAAACAAGGAATAATTACTGTTATATGGTAGTAAGGGTTATGCCAGCATTTACTTTTGAAACATTCATGAGCCCAAGACTTACAATAGAGTCATAAACATTCTCTCTAACCTGAAATCAAGCTTTGTCTTGAGATCTTATCTCTCTGACCATTTGTGGACAAATATGCACACAAAATGTTCAGTTATGCATGCCTGAAGAGAAAGAGAAGTTCGTTGCACTGAAAAGCTTTTAAAGATTTTTATCTTGGACAAAAAATAGTTCTGGCATGAAAAAAGACCCTTGGAAAAACATTAGTCCATAGTCTGCTTTACTATCTATTAGCATTTCCAAAGAGAGGCAAACAGTCTTGTTAAGCTACTGAGATTTCTATAATCGCAGTAACATTTTCTTCTCAAATCTTCCAAGAGGATTTCACAACCCAGGATAGACATAGTAATTTATTACTCTCTAATTTTTTTTTTTTAAACTGTCTGTGCAAAGATGTGTATGATCAGTCAGTTCCACTCTATGAAACTGAGGTATACTATCTCAGAATAAGGTTTGACCTCGTGTTCATGACAGCATAAGTTCTGAGCTGATCCTGTAAAGATGCTTGAAATAAGTAAAAACCAAAAATCAAATGGCAAAGACTTAATCATATTTTTACTGGACGTTGTCTTGATTTGGTTTGCACACTACCTTGTCTCAGGTACAACAAGGTACTGCTATGGATCTGCACTACGCCTTGTGAAGTCAACTCTAATTCTGTAGTATCATTTTATTCTACAGGTTCTCACACAGAAGAATCAAACCACAATGAAATAAATCACCATGCACTTGTCCTGCACAAGTTCTGAAATTCCCTCAGAAGGAAGCAGATAACATTTCCAAGCATTTTCTTTGCAAATTAGATGTAGACTAATACCTTCTTTAGTAGTGACTGATGTAGGATTGAACTTTCTAGGATGTGCTAGGAAAGACCCTGCTGCATCTTCACCAAAATTACAGCAAGAAGTATGGCTAAAGAAAACAGGAGTCTTTGCTTTCTTTGTCAGTATTACTCTGTGCCTTTTCATGCGACAGGAGAGCACAGACACCTATGTGACTTCCATGCATTCACAGACTTGCTGGCCAGAATATTTTTTCCCACCCTACAGATGCTAGTCCTTTTCAGTTTCATCCAGTCTTACTGTAATTCTGAGCAGTTGAGGGCATGTCCAGTCAGCGCTGCAATGTCTAACAATCATTAAAAATTATATAAGCAAACCAATATGTGTTTTACTGTGATTAATGGTCATTTAGTTTCTATGAACTATAATAAACAGTTGGAACGAAGAGTAACCAACAATGAAATGCTAACAGAGACTGAAGAAGAATTTTGAGATAGAAGCCAAACAGGTGTCAAATATCCTCCAGACACCAAAAAGGAATTGTTCCCTATACAGATCAGAAACTAGCCATCCCCAAAATGCAGATGTCTCAGAGTTGGAATGCAACTGTCTAATTCTACTTAGAACAGTTTAAAACTGGAAAAGAGAAAGAACACTATAGCAAAAGTAACTGTAGGACAGTTTAGAGAAGCAAATGTAATCACTTGTAAATCCATTGGGAATATCAGGATGAAATTCCTAAGGCATGTCTACAAGGAATGCCAAGGGATCCACATGGATAGAGTTCCATTAGAGGCCCTCTTTCACATGTGTTCATCAGTGTACAGAAATGTAGTAAAGAAATGCACACTTGCAACCACTTGTACTTGCAACCACTCATTTAGATAAAACTAATAACAGTGCACAAATGTATGGGTTCATAATCTTACATGAAAAAACTGATTTTGACTGAAGATTTAGTTCATCATTGTCCCAATGGGCAGGGTTAGAATCCTACATTTTCCCTAGATAAACTTTCCTTATATTTTGAGTTTCAAAATTTCAGAATATTCCATGCAGATGTTGGATGTTATTTGTGCATTTTTGTAAAAACCAAAACGCAGTTTTACAATAAAGTTTACAGTTTATCTTTCTGCCACACTGCAGCAGAGGTAATGAGGACTCAATCTCAGTAATGGTTTATTACACATCCTTGCCTAGTTTGAAATAATTCTGTGAAAAAGAAACAAAGCATGAATCATATTTGGGTTACAGAAAGGTCTGAATCATTTATAACTGAATTAATTGCTAGAAAGACTTATGAACAGCCAATTAGTAATATTTGTATTTAGATCTGCCAGTTGGCCCAAAACTGAAAATGAGTATTAGTTTCTACATAAAGACTGTAGTGTTCACAGATAAAAAAATCATTCAATAAAAATCAAGAATATCCTTGAGAATTACTGTCTTGAATGAAACATGCCTGATAACTGGCCAGATAATTCTATTAGCCAAAACTGCTGATTCAAAAACTGATTCTGCATTCCTCATACAGCATCCTAAAGTCTTTATTTTTGATTGCACTCTTTACAAGACTTGAAAGACTAGGAGGAAACAATGGTGCCACACATGTAACTTGTATAGATGCCAGCAAACTGTCCATTTGTGTCCATTACATTTTCACATGCCATTTGAGGACTTCAATTTCCCCACTCAGCATTACACTTTTCCACAAGCAGTAAATGAATTTTCATCTCATTTGAGTGTCTTGGGAATTGTAAGTAAATTCTGCAAATCATCAGGTATGAAAGGAAGTATAGCAATGCACTGCATCTGGTGTCTTGTAGAAGCATCCTTCCAGAGACTATGAAGGAAAACACACACTTCAGTCATCACTGCTTACAAGGTTGAAACATAGGCTAGGGATGTGGCTATATCCCAGATAATGGCTTCCAGGGGGACAGTATCACTCTTCAGTTATTCAGTCTTTCTTCCACATCCTTTTCCCAAGATGAATGCAACCCAGCAGAATGAGGCACCACAGGAAAGTCTGCAAGTTCTGGAAGAGGAATGTAGTTTTGAGCTGCTTCTATGACTGAGCAAAGGCTGCTTCTTCCTGGAAATGTTATGATTCCTTCGACTCATCATCCTCCAACTCATCATCCTCCCAACACCCCAGTGCGACAAGACTCAGTTCAAAATTAAATCTGAGAAGAGAAATAGAGATGCAGAAATACAGAAAGAGGCTACCATTAAAAAAAAAAAAAAATAAAAGAGAGAGAGGAAGAATAAATATTGACAAAAGCATTGAGTACAATCAGAAACTCGCTTCCTAGACAAGCATCCCTCAAGGATTTTCTCTGTAGTTCCTGTTCAGAATAGGTATTTTGAGAGTTATAGCAATTTCTAAATTTTTCAGTTGATAGAAAGGCAAGCAATTCTATAACATGTCCAGGCACAATTCAGGGCTGTCCTCAGGCACTCTCACTCCTGGACTGTGTTTTTTCTCTTTCTTGAATGATTCTTAACAGTGAGCTATATTTTAAAGGTATTCTATGTTCTTTACTGAGAGACTATACTGTCTTTTAGGTTACAGACTTGAGGAAAAGTAGCCAAAGGGATTTTTCATAAATTCAAAGTAACATATTTTGCCATGAAGAATGCTTTCACACTTTGTTAAAGTAAATTACAACAAAATTCTATATAATTAGAACATAAACTGTAATATATTTGTACCGGTAAGGAATGCTCAAAGAGGAAGACAGTGGAACATTGTGTAATGCTTAGAGGGGTATTTGAAAGCTTTTAAGTTAAGCATCATTTAAACCAGATTGTAATTAAGGATTTTCCTTTTCTTTTTTTGTTACATATTAAGTTCTCTAAGAGCATAACTTCCATAAATAGTCAAGAATAAACTATATTCAGATCTACATAGAAGCACATTTCTTGGCACAGACAAATGAAAACTGTGATTGCTGACATCTCTTTGAAGGAAGATTTTCCTTTTTTTTTTTTTTCATCCCAGCCCTTGTTTTATTTATATGGCTCTGCGCACTTTTTTATTTTTAATTATCCTAAGGAAAAGAAGGAGTGGGGGAAAAGAGATCTTTGTTTTCCAACTGAGACAGTGAAATACATTCCAAAGCTGCTTTTGTTTTTAATTTACAGAAGCCCTCATGTCTAATCTACTAAGCCAACAAATAATCTGTTTGCCAGGTTTTACATGAGAGTCATGAAAAGTGCATACAATTGCTGACTTTATTCTTTTTTAGGATACAGATTCATTCCCTGCCATAAACTTGAAAAGAGCCTTTTGGAGAACAAGTTTATTTTTAACTATGCATTTTATTTCCCAGGAGTTATTTCATTTTTACCCAGTTACTTGAGTAACTGTGGCTCTTTTCCTTACTAACAACAAAAGCAGTGTGTATGCCTATCTGAAAGCTAACATAGCTAGATCTGTACTCTTGCTCATGAAAACAGCTATTTAAAAGCAAAAAGAAAGGTATAGAGAAATGTGTTCCCCTCTGAAAAAAAAAAAGGTACAGAGAAGATGTGCACTCCCACATTTTGATACACAGGAAAAACTACAACTTTCATCCTTCTGTTCTTTTAGAATAACTCCATATCCTATCCTTCCTAATATTTAAGGTGAATCTCAGTATTGTAAAAGTTTATGTTTAGCCTGAGATCCACCAAGACACTCTCTGGGAATATGAGGGAAAATGTGGAGAGATGAGAGAGGAGGACAGCAACACAAAAATACAGTGTCTCTACACTGCTGTAAATACCTTCTGAGAAATTAATGTATGCAGGCAAGGCAGAAACACTGTTTTGTAGTGAGATTTTTTTTGACGGTATGATATACGACAAGGAAATATCTTCTGGTGTAGAGGAGTACATATTTTATTTGCTTCCCTCCTCTCCATTCTGGTACACCTCCTCCATTAGATCACTGTGAGGGTGACAGAGCACTGTAACAGCTGCCTGGGTAGGTTGTGGAGTCTCTTTCTCCGAGGACATTCAAAACCCACCCAGATAAGTTCATGTGTGACCTACTCTAGATGATCCTCCTCTGGCAGGAGGGTTGGACTAGATGATTTGTCAAGGTCCCTTCCAACCCTTAAGATTCTGTGAGATAACACAGCAGTATCAATGAACCTGAAAGACAGAAAGAGCACTAGTGAGAAATTACCTGCCAGTTTCCCCAAAACTAAGCTTTGTTGTGATTTTCATATATGATGCCAGGGCTCAGAATGCATTGTGATGAGATGCTCAGTTGTCATTTTTTTCCCTCTCCTTCTTTTGAGAGAGGTGGGGCTTGAACTACTGAAGCTAATAACATCACTAGCACAGTTATTTTTAAAATGGCCCCTTTACTGATGTCTTGACTAAGGGTATTCAAACCATATTTAGAAGTGGAACTTCCTTTGGAGAAAGAAGAGATCAGGATGAAAATGTTCAGGGTATAAAAATTTTTACTCTGAGATGTGCATCTTAACTTTTATATACTTACTCCATCCAGATAATAAACAATCCTTTCCACTTCATGAACATTTCCAGCTAAATGCTACCAAGATCCTGGCTATATGACTTTAGCTAGACTAAAGCAAAGAAAATGACCAAGCAAGGCAAAGATACTTCATGCAGACAACCATTTTAATATGCTAGATATGTGAACAAGAATCTGGGGGAGGTACAGTTGTACTACTAACAATTTAATTGAGCTTACATCTATTTTGTTTGCAAATATATATGAAGGATGTTCAGAGTCCTGGGCTTTGGGAGGTAGTCTGTAACTTATGCCAATTAGAATAAGGGTTTCCATTGTCTATCAGCTGTAGGCAAAAGGCTTTGACCACAGCTCTTACTACAGAATTATGCATGTAGACACTCATTTCAAAACAAACAGAATTTCACAGGCAGGTGTTGATTTCAGATACATTGCATCGTCCTGCAATTTCCCTCCTTGACCCAATGCAGTGCAGTAAAATTAGACGGAATCATTAAAATAAATTAATTTGCAAAAAAAAATTCATTTTCCAGCACATCCTTTCATTAATAATGCATTTTCCAGTGTTCAGCAGCTCCCAGAACAGACTTACATCCAAAGACAGTTTAAGAAAGCAATGTAGCCTCTTCTCTACCATCCCACCACTCCCAGTCAAGCTGCTGTGCTTTTCAATTTAGGTTTGTGGGGTTTTTTTTAATCTCTTGTCTTCACATAACCCTTGAGGCACATTTTCTCCAAAGCAAGAACCACTCAAATATAGTTTATGTTACTCTACAGAATATTATAAAGAGGCAAGAAAATTGTCAAGCAAGGTGACAAGATTCACACCAAAAATCATTTTGTAAACACTCTGAGTTGTTGTCACAATAAACCCTGAGGAAGAATTTACTTCCTCAGCAGCCATTAATGGAGAAAGTGATAGTAGAGAGTAGCAAGGAAAACAAAGACTCCCATATATGCTTGGGACACTTTTCAGGTCCTCAGCTTTGTCTATACTTAAGCTGCTAGATGATTTATGATGACTAGTCTCTATTGCGAGTGCAACTGTTCACTTCAATTGTGTATGTTCCTTGATAGGTTGGTTACATTTTCACAGATGCTATCATCACACTCTAACTGTAATAATCACCTCCTTGAATTGTTCTGCAATCATATGATGCTGTCAGCCAGCTCTTCTGTACTGAAATATCCAACACTGATGAATAGTGCAATTGTCTGAAATCAAGCCCAGAAACACCTTTGTTGAAATGAATAACTGAATGCTGCTTTGTAGGGAGTGATTATTCCAAAGACCTGATGAGAGAAAACATGATGGAAAGAACAGCTGCCCCAAAAATTGGAAAATTAGAGTGTGGACAGATGACTTGCCAACTACACTTAGGGCAGCTTTACAAATTCCGATTTACAAGATGATTTGTATTAATGGAAAACAGCATACTTGTGATGCACTGCTGTTGCAAAGGAAAGCAGATTACTTTAAACAGGTTGTTACTTTGAATCATAACACTCTAATATACAATACCTCTTACCTTGAAATTACAGTAGGTTAGAAACTTGCACACGAGCAACTAGTAACTCTTTAAACCGTGAAAGCCCAATTACTTGCTTCTTCCTGTTCTCCAAATTTCTACCCAATTTGTTGCAAACCAGTGCTGTAGTACAATTTCCATCATCCTAAAAGCACTCACAGTTCTCAGGAGTGCTTTACACAAATAGAAACATGTCAATTTTTCAGCCATAAGTTGGCAGCCAGAGCAGTCAATGGGACCAGATCAAGAGCATTGTTTCTGCTTGTAAGATAAGACCAATGCGTCTGTGCCTGTGCTCAGGTCTGTTCTCCCCAGTTATCCAGATTTATTTGCCCCAAAGGACCTATGTGAACACAATGTAGTCTCCCCCCTCCCTGTGCACCAAATTTTCTTTGCAAAGAGAATCCAAGTAGACTATGTACCATGTTGCATTCTGTTGGCTGGGAATGTGTGTGTATTGGAGAATAAACACAGCCACCAGTATCTTGAAAAAAACTTGCCAATATATTCAAGGCTTTAAGGCTTATTAACAGATACAAGAGACTGTCAAGTCAGGATAGAAATAAACACATTTGGCAGTGCTTTGTGAAAAACAAGTCAAGGCACAGGAGGTAGTAGATTTTGCACGTGACATTTTTCACTCAACTTGGATTTAAGCTCCTCCGTGTTCAGCACTGCATTTTATTTCTAGAGTTCCATTAACTGGAAATTTTGAAATGAAACCAATCTCCTACTAAAGTAATCAGAGAATTCCCAAAAATTATTTTAGAACAAGAAACTGGACAAAACCACCTCAATCTTTAAGGAAGAGTTGTAATCAGGAAGGAGTGTCTCATTGAGATAACATCTAACGATTTAGCAGATCCAAAGCTTTTCCATTAGAAAGAACTTCTGCCTGGTATTAGGAATTCAGAGCTTACTCCTCCCCACCACTGAGTCATGAGAACAGAGTTGGATTCACCTTTACCTCTTCTTAGGCAGATGCTCCTACTAAGTCAAGGTAATACTGTGTCACTTGAGGCAGCATGTGAATAGAGAAAGAAATGGGATTACTGCACAGATATGAGGCTTTTCATTAGCAGATACCCACGGGAATGAATGCGGGAGGGACTCTAATCCCTTCAGCCAACTGCAGAATAGAGAATATCAGGCATGAATGCTTCTGTGTCTACTAGAGTACAATCAAAAAAGAACTAGACATGATAAACTATCTTGAGAATCAACGACAATAAACATCAGCTAACCATTAAAGGTATTACTTTTTTTTTATCCTTCTGTTCATTCAAGATTCTTATTTCCCATGGCATTTTTATTAACTCAAATCGGAGTTTAACCAACTGATCATGCTTTCACTGTTCCTGAAACACAGATGTTATTGTTTTGTGACTTCTTTAGAACTATATTCTTAACATCCTTACATACTTGGATAAGAATGTTTCTTCATAGCAATTAATATTTTAAAAATGTACAGTAGCTCAAAATTCTGCTTAAACCACAGAACATATAGCATGTGGACAGGGGCAGGACAAACTCCTCCACACTGCTCTCATCTGCCTTTTATCCTTCCATATTTTCAAATGCTAGTTGCTCCACTGAAATCTACAATACAAGTAGTAGTTCTGAAAAGCTCATGGTACTGCACAAACTGTTAAATGTTCACAATCACCAGCACAAACTTAGTAAGAGCCCTATTCCATCTTGACTTGGAATTAAAATATTGAATTATGAATATGACCAAATGGCTATGAATTATTACATTCAGTGACATCAAAGAGCCTAGAAAGTAAGCAAATGAAGCAGGTATTATACAACATAACAGAAGGTAAATAATGTAAGATGAACAATATATGGTGAAGAACTGGTCATGTTCTCACAAGTATTTTCCTCATTTTAAAATCAGAATTTCCTTTGCCTTTTTAATCTTATAAAAGTTGGGGAGGCATGATGCTCTGTGACACTTAATGGGAAAAAACCCCTTTTTTTTAGCTCAGATAAGAATGACTCTTCTGTGCAACCACATTGTGGCCCATGTGAAAATAAATAAGGCTTTTAAACACCCCTCTCATTAACAAAAACATCTGGAGCTAGTCTGGTACTAAAATACACTTATAGGGAGATCACACTGCCTGACACTAAGTAAATAGTTCAGTACCACATTTATATCAGACATTAAAACCCAAACAAATAAACCCCACACACACCCTTAAATCCCCCTTCCCTCACCCTCAGTTACCTGCCACTACTTAATCAGTGGTGTATTACAACTGCTTAGTAATCTAGTTCACTGAAAAGATCTGGTTGGGTTGAGATGGAGGTTGACACTTGTTTTGTTTGCTTCCTTAACTGAAGACAGCTCACCAGTCCCAGTTTACAGCATGGTCATGCAGAGATGCATAAATACAAGAGGGCACAATACAGCAATGTCAGAGTATCAATGCAAGCTTACTTTGACACTGAAGCAAGCTCATCAAGCAACTACAGTTTTTATATAACCTAAGGAGAAGCTAAAGAGTGTAGAAACAGTTGAATACTAAGAAAAAAACAGAATATTGCATTTTTATAAAATTTATTCCCTTAGTACTTATAACACTTTACACACTACATCAAAATACCCAGGACACTACACTATAGCCCATTCACAAGCTCGACAGTATAACTAATACAGGATCCTAATCTACTCAATCAATGAATCCTCTAAGGCGGAGGTAGGGAAACAGAGCACACAGGAATGAAGTTTCTTGAAATCAGAAATACAGAAAATGACAAAACCATTCTTGCAGGCAGTCCCAGGTTCCTAGTGAGTAAAGTGAAACTCTAAATTTTTCTTTAAGAAAGTGAATTTACTAGTGTCATAACTTGAGAATCTGTTCATGATGTCACTTGACTGCGTTCCCACACAATTCCACTTACCATTGTACACCCAAATTCACATTTGCTCCTTTTGCCTCTTACCTCTCATGCTCCATTCACCCTATCTGTCAGGTCTCCAAAGCAAGATCCTTTATTCCATCTTTACCGCCCAACCCTCTTGAATCTACATGACATATACAAGGAACTGTATCACCTAATCTAGTGATAAATAAAAGATAGTTCATTGCTTTTCAGGACAGATATTGTGAGGTAGTCTGGTATGAGGCAGCTACCCAGGCTAGTATTTCAAGACTCCAGGCACGCATTTGGACTGCTAATGTCGAAGACAAAGCCTATCTCTTAGAAGAAATTAGAAACTGCTGCTTTGTCTCATATGGTGAATTCTTGCTTTGCTAGGTCTTGGAATGAAGGTTAAAAACTACATGGTAATAACTGGTCAAATACTCTCACACCAAGTACGTATTTAGTGTCTGCAACCATTAACTCCAGGAGCTGTTTCCAGGAGTATCTTAGTAAGGACACATTGAATTTCTTGGCTGGAGGCAGAAGCGTTGAGGGTAGAGGTATTTTCTAGGCCCTCCATAACACACACACATACACACACGAACACACTCTTCCGTCACATGTTCCTCTGTCATGACATACCTGAAAAATAGAACCAAAGGCTTGGTATACCCAGTGGAGATTAAAGGCTACATGTTCAAATAGGCACTAGCTTGGGAGGGTTGGTCAACTTCTCCCTACAGTTGTTTTACTCTGGGAACCCCACAATTGGGAAGAGAATTCTTTTGATATACATATTTCAAAGAGCATACTTTGCTGAATATTTTCAATAGATGTTAGCTCTACTGATTTATACAGACTGTGTATAAACCTACACATGCATATGCACAAACATACATGCACAGCATATACATATGTATATGCAGAACTATCTGTAACACGGGAGGAGGTCCTTTCATTTTTCCTTTTGTGATTCTCACTCCAGGAATCTATCCTTGATCTTGACAGAACTGATAGTTTATAATCAATACTTTTCCAGCTTTCATGGCTGGCATCAAGGAAACACCTGGGAGTAAGATTTGTTCACAGTATTTTTCTATATTTCTTTTTTAAACATAGCTACTGTGCTGTTTGTCCCTAATAAATTTTTTATTGTTTAAATATTTTATTGGTTCAGGTAAAAAACAAAACAAAATAAAACAAACAAGTAAACAAGAGGGTCTTCTGTGCTTCTGCAAGTTGAAAGAGATCCTGAAAGGATAAAGAAACTGGGCCAAAGTCAGGAGATGTGCCATTGATTGTACTACAGATTAACTGCACATAACATTTAATAGTGCCTCATTTTCCCTGTAGTTACCTACACAGAGGGATACAGGAAAATGGTGATAACTCAGGAAAGCTTTGACTCCTATTTGAAGTACTTGCATACTCCTTGGAATCTTGGCAGTCACTTTCTATTATATTCATCTCCACAACAACCCTTTGAGATTCAGAATATATTCTTCTCCACTAACAGAAAGGAATCGATGCATTAAGAGGCTGACTGAGGGATGACAGCAAAAATTTCTGGTAAAGCTCCAATAATCTAACATAGAAGATACTAACACTCTAAAATTCAGCCTGATTTGTTGCCTCAGTTTAATACAACTGATATTAATCTCAGAAATAATATCAAAAGGAGGATAAAATATCCGATGTACAGCACAGTAAACGGAATGTTTGAAGGAAAAACTTAGAGACCCAATATCTCATTCATTCTGTTTTAAGGATCTAAGTCAGCAGTCAGATAACATTCACATTCTACGTTGATGTGGTCAGATTTCTTTTTTTTTTTTTTGTGTCTTTGACTGCTTGAGATTTGAAACCTCTTTGAGTGTAGGTACTAGACTTAAAACTGCCTATTCCAAGACTTGAACTGTTTCCAATAACAACTACTGTTCTAAGCTGGTTATAGAGATTAGATGTAGAACTATCTGAAAAGGCATAATGTATTTTAGGTGATCTGTTTTCAAATGCTTTTGACTAGTTCTGTAAACTGAATAGGAAAAAAACACAACTGAAGAATCAAATATCTCACAAAAAATCAAGAATATCTGCTTCACATGTACATCTTTTATTATTCAATGTAAATAGTGAACCTGCAACCTACAGTTAAAGCCCTGATTTGCTATCATCCCTGTACATATGAAAAATTAATACTAAATAGTCTTTAAACACTATCAGTGATTAAGTTCCTACCCTATTACTTCTTTGCAAAAGTACACATTCCACACAGGGCAGAAACCAGGGAAGAGTTGCTCCCTTGTTCACATGCAGATTAGCAGGAAAAGGCTATTTGAAGACCACCAAAATGCTTATATGAAAGCCCCAGTGCTTGTGTAGGCAGTTTAAGAAAGTAACTATGGAGTCTATAAATTTCAACATCCTCTCATAATCTACTGCTCCAGCTAAGCATCGAGAGGAATCACATTCTGTGGGATAGTTTTGCTTCCTGTGATACGCTGCATATTAGCCTAGCCCATCTCTGAAAAGACGCTTCACTGGAAGTTCAACCAATTCCACAGCTTCAAATGTATTTTAAAACCAGCATATATAAAAAGGGGAATAAAAGAGAGCTTCTAATTCCATCTCTTTATGAATACTTATGAAAATATGTGGATCAAAGCCTCTTCCTCCGCAAGTAAATTTCAAGCCTCCTGTAAGACTCAAAGGAAAAGTATTAGAACTCATTTTACATTTCAGTTAGCATAAAGAACATGGCCTCACAACAGGCTTTTCCCTAATTTGCAGGGAAATGGAGTAAATCAGTCTAAATAAGGTCCTTATCCTGCCTCCACAACAGGGGGAAAATGGTATCAGAAATATAACCAAACCTTCAAGGTATCTCTGTCGCTACCCTAACAACCAGCTCTACCTACCTTGTGCATGTGAAAAGTATACTGAAAGAAATTAGGTTAAATATAACCTCCTGAGCTCTCTCCTTGCTAAAATGAATATCAGGCAATCTGGCATCTACCAAAGACCTTTTGACCTCAGAGTTACTGATCTTACTGCATATTTGTTCCAACACATTGGTTTAGGGTCACAATTCTTCCCAATCATTGCCATTTCTCCCGGAGAAGAGTCATTCTGTTGCTAAGGGACTGACCATAAATGATCTAAAAGAGGTCTGTTAGCACAAATACATTTGACCTGAGATTCTCTTACTAAACTCTTGAATTACCCAGAACCCAAAGAGCCATGTTAGCACAGAGTAGTGCTTTAGCTACCATGGCCATTCTGCTGAGGATGAGCTCCTTAGCAAGATGTTCTGGCACAGGAAGAGGGCTGGACCAACAAGGATGTAACAGCTTCCAGGCCACCACTAGGTAACATCTCCACAGCAAGGAGGGCAAGGCTGAGGACCAAAATGAACCCATCTAACTCAAAAAGTCATATGACCTTTTCCTGCAACATCCTTTATCTTACCTTCTCACATACTTGTTAAGCAATGTGGAAGAAAAAGAAGTTAGGTGTAGAATATTTGCTCTGTATGTAAGACAAAGCTTTCAGTGGCTTTCAATGGCTACTGAGTTTGATCTTTCAGGTGAAGTTCTCTTTGCAGAGACAGCAGTAGTACTGCAATGACATTACCAGGAAAAAATAATAAAAAGATTTGGAAACACCTTTTTGGACGTTAGTCAGAAGCAAGAATGAAAAGAAGAGGAAAGAAAAGTAATTAACTGAGACTTCTGTTTAGGAGAAGGAAGAAGTTAGTTTTGAAAAATACCTGCACCTATTAAGCAGTACTGCAAAAGGAGAACAGAACACTGAATTCTGTTAAGAGAGCACCTCCCAACCTTAAAAACCTGCCCAAGCCCCTGAGAAGGCTACCAATAACAACAGTTTTGTGTTACCTCTACTCAAATGCTGCATAACACCATGGCCAGGAATTTCATGAAACTCAAAACAGGATAGTAGCATACTTTCCATTTTGGTGCACATCAGTCCCTTCTTTTGTCATTTATGGACATGTATTTTGAGAACAAGTAATTTGGTGGGATTTCAGGAGAAAGGAAGCCACTTCCCAGTTCTAGCACAGACTTGTCCAATTTAAACAAATCATTTAATCTTTCTAAGCCTTGATTCCCCAGCAGTAAAAAACAGGCAACAGTACACTCATTCAGTTCTTTGTTTCACGTACATAGGTTGTAAATGCTGAAGTTTAGGGGCTGTTTCTTATTATGGATTTGTATAGTGTCTACTACAATAGAGATGAGAACATAGTAGAGCCTTTAAGCGCTCTCTCACATTTGAAAAGTACATTATTCCACGTTACATGTGCCTCCTAGAGCTTAATACAGTGAGAGCAAAATAAAGACTGACGAACACCAAGTGTAGCTCAGTGTCAGAAATGGAGGCAACAAGAAAATTAGCTATTGATAATTGCCTGTCTTCTCCCCTATGTAATTACCAACAACACAGTGTGTGGGAGACAGAAGGGGAAAGAAGAGCTAAACTTGTCTTTAGTGAATAAATAATAGCAAAAAGCTCCTAAGAAACTCCAGTCTAAGTTCTGCAGCCCTAAGCTGCCTACAAAAAAACTTTCCATAAATTGGCATTAATGAAGAACAATTCTCTTGCTTTGTCTCACAGGAAGAGACACCTTGTCTAAGTGAGAAATGCACGACGATCTGGAAATCCTATTAACAACGTTAGAGGCCTGAACTTTAATGTATTAATGAATGGACATGCACCCATGCTGTAATCATGAATTTCAGCATTGCCTTTGATGCTTCATTGGGCATAAAGCTCTTACAAAATGTTTGAAGTGTCTGGCTGTGTAATAATGATTTATAATTCTCTTGAACCAAAGCAAAATTTGCTAGTAAAAATCATTTTTGAAATAAAAAATAAATTGTGACTGGAGGGTCTGGGTTTGTTTCAAAAAGAGATCACCCACAAGCAGCAAATTATTTAAAAAGCCACTGGTTCTAGTGTTTTGAGATAGGGAGCATACAACTCAGAATTTCAAAGTAGTGTTAATTAAGATCAGTTTATTAAAATGTCAATCTTTTTAACCAAAAAATTCTCTACCATGATTACTAGCTACAAGCCCCTTTATGTTCACTTTTTCTTGAAGAAAATTATCCTTCCTCATACTTCATCCCTTTTCCTACTTTTCCTTTTCTACCCCCATCTCTTCTGTCAGTGTTTACTTGTAGAATAAGTTGTCTTTGTAGGTCTGTTAGATCACTGCTTCCCCCCTCTCCTGCACTGTCAGAAAGGTCTCTGAATTATGTTAAAACAGCTCTACTTGGCATTGAAAAATACAATTAGGAAGAGTTTCATGAATTTTCCTTCTTTATTTTCAACTCAATCCAGTATCAACCAGAGTCAATGAAAAAAAAAAATTTTATTTCAGAACAATGTGGATCAAGGCCCTGTTGGAAAGTAATTGATTTCATGAGTGTTTCCATTCCAAGACTTTTTTTCTTAGAAAGTACAAGTAAAAGGGGTGGACAGAAATGAACCTGGCAAGACTATGTCCTTATCACTCTCAAAACAGTTATTGCTGCCAAAATAACTAGCAGAATAGTTCAATATATAAAAAAGTCTGCCAAGGAAAAAACAATTCACAATACACTTGGAGGCATCCTTCTCTATTCCTCTTAGGAACCTAGAGCCAAAGACAAGGATAAAACCAAATTTTACCAAGTTCTTCCAAGTTCTCACACCAAATAATGGGATTTATTTATTTTCCTAAATATTATCATTCCTCTTTGAAAATGTAGTGGCTGTGAAAAATATTATTTAGTATGACAATTAGCTGTTTAAGGTACATGCCCGGGTCTATGATTAGGTCTCTTCTGACAGGAAGAGGAACAGAATTTCTTCCCAGGTAAACAGCTTGTAACCACATGCAGCACTTGCACATGGCTGCAATCACACACATCTTGGGTATACCTATGGTACATTTTAGCTGAAATTTTCACGAAAGGAACCTGTTGAAGCAAAGAGTAAGGTGCCAGCTTCTTTCTTCAGACAAGCACCAAAAATGGTTCAGTGTTCACGAAACCACAAACACCTTATAATGAAGAAGTTTGTAAGCAGCTGAAAACACTTCCTAGGTGTCACTGTTACAGTAGTTCACAGACAACTGAGACTCTTCTGGCTCTTTGGCAAAGTAAACACCTTTTAAAAAAAAATAACACGTGGCTTTTGTTTTGTTGTTTTTTTGAGGGTAGAGTTTTGGTGGTTTTTTTGTTTGGTTTGTTTTATGTAAGATTTTCATCAGGATTTTCCCGATGTAGCCCCAGAAAAACCCTGCTTGACTTTTAGAATCAAAGCAAAAAGGTTATCAATATAAAAACATATACTGTGTGTAACAAGTCACAGAACATGTGCATGATCTAGTTGGGCAGGAATGGCAGTTTGGAAACCAAACTGTATCAAAATTCTGGCACAAAGTGTCAGAACATGACTACCCTTTTTATAGCATTTGGTGAGGGAGAAGTTATACCCTTAAATGAGCAAAATGAACTCCAGAAATCCAAGCAGGAGACCAAAAGTGGAGATTATCTATGGCACAATAAAGTAGAAGAAATCCCTAATCATTGTCATTGTGAACAAGAGTATCACACCTCTGTCTTAACTTGTCTATACATTGTCATAAAAGATGTATGCTGGGATCTGCCACAATGACAAAGACTGTATAAGGAGAGAGGTATTTGCTAAGAAAGACTTCACTAAGCTGAAACAGAAAAATAGCCTTTCTTCCAATTAAGACTTCATCTCCTAATTATTTTTTGTCTTTTCTTCTTTAATTCTTTGCCTAAAGAAAGAACAGGATCCCACTGCTTGCTACATGTTTATTTTCCTCCCATAAGCTCCTCTTTCCACTTGTTCCTTTTATTAGCACAAACTTTGAACCTATCTTATAGTTCCCCTGTGGGGAAACAAACAATTTCACTAGAACCGCAGGCTAACACTTCACTCCTCTCCCTGTTATAAAAGAGTACAAAAGCCTCAACATGATATCCTGTACTGGCAATGGGAATCTTGACATTGATTTTAGCAGAATCCTCATTTTCATGAATCAAAGATGTGCTACATCTTATTAAGTTACATCCTATAATAAAAAGGTGCTTGCTTTGTTTCATGGTCTCCAAATACAGTTTTCAAGTTAAGTATCATTAAAATGCAATAGACCTGCAACCTTCTACAGCACTATCCACTGACTCCTGTCCCCCAGCAAAAAAACTAGTAACAATCAACAAGGTGAGCCATAGCACTTACTTCAGCATTTTCATCCAAAGGAAGGGAAAGATGTTATGAAATCATAAACATACCTATATTGTCAGCCAGTAGACTAATGATTGATTCCATGCACTCTTAACCTCATTGGCTCTGTTGTACGATTTCACACAGCAAACATCTCCCCAGTAAACTCCTCCTATGCCAAGCCTTAAAGCAGAACATTAATGTAACTTTTGGAGATGGCTATGAAATGCTAATTCTGTGAATACAAATAAAACCTTTTAAGGAGTTAGGGAATAATCATATTCACTGCTAATATATTCACTTGGGCAGATTGTTTAAGAATATGGCTACAACTACTACTTTCAAAATCACTTTGAGTTATTTAATAGAAAGTAATACTCAATAATCTTACTATTTTGTTTTTATTTTAAATGTTTCCACTGTAAAAAGTTATTTCCATGAAAAAGTACAAAATTGCTGTCAATTGCTCATTAATATTTTATACAATATTTTTATATTTTATACAATATATTTCATTCTATATTTATATATAAAATATAGAATATATACACATTATATGTTTTTCTATATAACTACCTCTACTAATATATTTATTTTGTTATGCTGCAATGAGATATAATTTTATATTATATTAAACATATTATGCATGTGTATATAACAGTCATATTATCTATTAAATATTGGGCATGTGTCACGAACCAAAGCCACTTAGAAATGCTTTTATCAGGTTCAGCCAGGACCTTACCATAGCTTACTTTCCTCTAGAGGCAGATGCATCACTTTAGTTAAAAGGTGTAACTGATGTCATCATATCTTGTTCAATTACCAAAACCCAACCCCCTTGGCCTTAAAAGATCTTAATGTAAATTTGTGTAAAATGAGCATTGATTCATTTATGTTCCATACAGATGAAAATTTGATTATTTTCTATTTTTAACCACTCCTATTCAGGTGTAGTTACTGTTTCAACACAAATTTATGGTTTTAAGTCATTGCAATCCTACCTTTCTATGACTCTATGATAAGCATCACAGCACAAGTTCCTACTCTGCTTCATATGTAAGAACAAGGACTGGTAACTGGATAATTCAAGCTAATTGATGTATGACAAGGCACTGAGGAAACCCTCTTGGATCCATCACTGCAAAGAAGTATGGTTCTCAGTGTTATCCTCCCATTTAAGGAACACGCTACTCCAACTCAAATTGTTTAACTAGTACATCTTCTGATAGACTTTTAGCTTGTAGAGGGAAGAATTCCTGCTGATTTCCATCAGGTTTTCCCCTACACCATCCAATTCCTTGGGCACAGACAGAACTCAGCGTAATGTAAAGAAATTTTCAAAGTCTGGGAATTCAGTTTCCCCTCATTAAAGTCAATGGGATTCATGCCCAGGAGAAGTTCAGTTATTTCACTTTGGGACAAAATAGTTCGTGCCTCCACTTCAAGGTGGTTTGTTTTGGTTGGGGGGAAGGCGGCGGCGGGGGGGGGGGGGAGCGTTTTGCATTTTTTGGGAGGAGTTGGTTTTTGGGTTTTTAGTAGAAGAAAGTAATAAAGCCTGCCAAAATGCCATATCAATGTATGCTCCCAAACACAAGCTGAAATAACATCATTCGCAGGATATGAACTACCTGTAAGCATCTTCCCTGAAGCTGACCATGCAATAGGTTTTATAAAACTAGGACAGCCCTATCTAAATAAAATAGCGGTGAACTGGAGGTGCCTTGAAGATGTTTTGAAGCCAAGTATCATTAGTTTGAGTGCCATTCCCCAAGCACAAAGAGATCCTGAAAGCAGAGTATATTTAACTGAGAGGTATAGTTGCCACCTTCTACCAGCTCCATTGACACAGACTCTGCCCTCTGTTCCCTGACTCCCCTTTTCCTCTTAGAATTCAACATCTTTCCAAGGTGATTTTTTCCCCTCTGGAAAACTTGAGACACTAATGACTCAACAACCATGTGTCTGCCTGTATTTTTTACCTTTCTGGTCTCTTTACAGATTTTTACAACAGGTCTTCTTCAGCAGCTACAGTCCAGATTAAACAGCTATACTGTGTCAGAGCTGGGCCTTGAATCTTTGGTAGGCAGGGAAGGACACATGTCAGGAAGCTTAAAACACACACGGCACTACATATCCATCTGACAAATCCAAGTCGGCAGTGTAAAACAGCCTAGAACTTTGCAGCGATCTAGGTGTCAACATTGTGAAATCTGCTTTTTGTTATACACATCAGCTCTCATCATGGCACAGTTGGTACAGTTATATCCAGGGATTACAATGAGATAACACAGTGATAAATCATCTCTCCGACTTCTAAATCAGCTTCCCTCCCTGACCTGTGGCCCACTGTCATTAGGCTCTGAAATCTCCTCCTGTATGCTGTATAACTTCCAGTTGAGCAAAGCGAAATAACTTACAATAGTACATTATACAAACATTTTTAAATGTTGAGCTGAATCTCACTGTTTGTGCTGAGCAGTGTCACGTTGTACATTTACACTATCTTCAGTAGCTTTTTTTGAAATTGAAAAAGGGAGGATTGGCATGTAAGTGAAGAGTGAGCTAGGAAATTTAAGCAAGGGACAAATCTGTCCCAGGCACAGACTCTGGAAGAACAGAGTATTTGACTCACGGGATCATCCAAAGATAGAAGCAATGTATTACTGTCTAGATGTCAAACTGAGGTCAGACTAGACAGACTTAGTTTCTCTGTGCAGCTCTGGAAAATGAGAAAAACTACTTCCCCCTTCAAAACCTACACTCTGAGGTACAGCACCTTACATTGATGTAATATTTACAGATTCTCAGGTAGAACATGTTGGCACTGCATAAGTCAAAGTATTATTCTATTATTACCTATTTAACACCTAGTTAAACATTACTTAACCCACTGGCATAAACCCAATACATTGCCATTACGTTAAATATTGCTAATGTACTATTGTTTAAATTAAGCACTAGTCTAAGCAGCAGAAAATGCCATTCACTGTCATTAGGGTAAATTGGTTCCCTGGGAAACATACTGGGAACACAGGTGTCCTGATTGCATAGGTCCTCATAAAAAACAGTACACTGTTTCTTCAAAAATGGAATTGAAGCTGACTGTGACAAAAACTCCACTACTCCTTTTTTGCAGCTAGGGAGGATGCACAACACAACTACCAAAATGTACATGTGCCCACCTCCCTGCAGTAACTCCCAGATCCCTTTACAGAACAATGTTTGTCAGTCTATCATGGCTTAGTCTCAGGCTCTGAGCACTGAAGAAGCTCTCAGATAGTGATCTAGGCGAGAACAAGGAACTATTGAAGCCAGGCATCCTCCTGCAGAGAGCTCTTTATATGACTGAAATCTTGAAGCAGATAAGGCAGATGGAAGTACTGCTCCTACAGTAAATTGCAAGGACCAGAGCTTGAGATGATAATCGCTTGCTATTTATCAAGGATTGTGTCTTCTGTGAAGACCCTAGTATACCTCAGGGGGCTAAATAATAACGAGATATACTGTATCTCACACACCTGAAGTATTAGAGATCAGTTGTGGTAACATATTCGTGTTTTTACTGCATTTTTCAGTTACTAATGTGACCAAATAGCCTAAAGTATATCAGCTTAATAACCATAAAAAACTCACATATTTACAAAAATGTGCTACTTTTCTTCCATTTTAAAAGGAATGCAGGCTTTGAAATGCTAACTTCAATCTTTTTATTTCTCTTCAATAAGAGATTCATGCATTATAAGAGTTAAGAAGTGACAATAGTGCTGAAAATCATATGAACTGCTCCTGTTAGCAACTACTTTATAGCACTGAAGGACAGCTGGTGATCCTAGCCCTGGGGTTTGCAATTCAATATCTATTTCAGAGCTTTTTTCTTGACAATATGAACCCTATACATCATTTACATAATGCAACACACTTGCATTCTTCTGCTGGGCTTCAGAATTTATATTAGTAAGAGAAACATGAGTTACACTGGTTAAACAATATAGATGTCATCCATTAAAATATTAGTTTTACTCATTGTCCCAGTGCAACCTTTTAAAGAGACCACTTTCAACCCAGAGATGAAGTTCACTCCACACAGCTCTTTCTAATAAAATGATATGTAGATTGAATGACAGAGGGGTTTATTGATTCTACTTTCTATTGGTAATGAAAACCAAAGCAATTCATTCTATGAAACATACAGTAAAGCAAGAACATTATGACTTCATGCAATAAACATTGAGAATTTATATGTTCAGAATCAACTAGAAAAAGTGAAATGGAAAATGGGTTTAAACAAAGAATGAAAACATTTTACATAATTAAAGCATCACACTGATGCAAATTCATTAGCTGTAAGGGCGTATGTACATGCAAAGAGGAGCCTAGGAGGACTATGCTCCTTCATTAGTTTTTTTCTCAGACCCTCAAAGCAACAAGCATCATCTGCTAAGAAGTCAAAGTGATGCTTTCCTCCTTGCTCATTCCTCTAAACAAGCAAAGCTAATAGTCAGGCAACAAACTTATGGCAAAAATATAGCAAAAACGTACGTAAGAGTTTACTTAGAAACTTTCATATGGGGAAGAGATGCAAGGAGAAGGATTCTGAAGGTGAATGCTATGAGTAGGTTTGGATGAAGTCCATTACACTGAAATCAGATATGTATTCTAAGTCATTCTACTCCTAACACTGCTTGAACTCTGTAAAATGTTTGCAGCATAATCACAGAAAATTTGAAAGATCACTAAGTTTTTAATTATGCTTTGAATCTGAAATTCATTCTTCCTTTATGAAAAGATTTGTTAATAAACTCATGAACAATACACATTCAGTTCTACGTACGCCAAGATTGAGTAGTCAGTTATACATTCGACCAGTGTCTTAACATGCAGGTAGCTAGATATTGAAGGCAAGTTCAATCTCCCCATATGCTGTGAAATCCTGCTAAAAATTTTAATATAGTATCAAGAAAGTCCGGCATTGCCAAACATGAACATTTAGAAATCTTAAGCCAGACTATTACCAAATTGTGAGCTTTGAAATACATTCAATGTGGATTTCTTCCAACTGATTTTTTAATCTCTAAGATTTACATCAAATTCAGATCTCATTTTCAGATATTCATGGACAACAATAAAGTAAAAAGAGAAGCGAGAGGGGAAGAAAATGGGCTTCTCATCTCCAGAATTAAAAAGAACTGACGAAAAGTAGTAAGTGAAGCAGTAGCAGCTGACAGAAGAGCCTATTCTCCCCATCCAAGTTCTGTAGAGTATTTAGTTCACTATTTAGTGAACCAACACTATGTTTACAGTGTCTGTAAAGGTGCAATTCCAGTTCAAACAGACACATGGTAAACAGTTTGAATGTTCTTAGAAGTGTACTAACAGTATACACATTAGACCAGGCCAGAAGAATTCAGTCAATATTCCAGTCATAGTTTAGCTAACCAAGCTGCACTAGTTTTACAGACATAGGCATCTGAATTTTTTTTAGTTAAAATTTATTTTAGCTAAGAGATCCGATATATATGGAGTACAGCACATTCCATTGATTTCTTCTTACTTTAGTTCCTTATCTAATTTGAGATAATCCAATTTTTTTCTCTGATCTTTCATTTGTCTCATCAGAGGAGACTTCTCGGGACAGTGTCTTTTTTTTTTTTTTTAATTTCACTTAATTTTTTAAAATCAGGTCTACGGAAACACCTCGGGTAAGAAAGCTAAATCACAAGTGGTGTTTGCAGGCACATCTAACAAAACATAGTACAATTGTACAACACAGCTGTTGAAATCTAGTAAGCCTTTGCAAAATTCCTTAGATCTTGAAGCCACTCACTACTGTGTAAGACGTTTGCAAGCAGAGATGTGGTTGGAATTTTGAAACTTTGCATTAAAAAATATGAAAGTTTGGTTCAAACCACAGAGAATGGGACTTATCAAAACATCCTAGAAGTTCAATACTGATGAAGCTTCTTCCCACCGTAGAAATAGCAAAAATATTGGTAAAATGTGTTAATAAGGTTTTTTACTAAGCAGAAATCTTAACGTAAATACAGAGGTAGCCTACAACTTAAAATGGCAGTTTAAGCTTAGATTTATAGAAACAAATCTAAATGGAAACATGAAAATCAGTCACAGAAATTGTTATACCTGGTTAAACTATTTATAACTTAAAGAAATAAAAGTGGCCACATAACAGACCATATAACCTGAAAATAAACAAATAAAAAGCACTCAAATAACAGAAAAAGGCAAAAGGACAGAAAGATAAATACAGAAATATAATTTCTGTAAAACAGGGGGAAAATTTAAAAATATCAAAAGAGCTCCAACACCTAAGTACTATTGTATTGCTGAGTTGGCTCCTCCTGTGATGGCCCTTAGCAACAAAGCAGCCACTTGGAATACAGTCAGCCATGGCTTTTTCAGACAAACAAAAGTGGGAGAAGAAAAAAAAGAAAAAAGGCAAAAACTAGAATGCCACTTGGCACAAGAGTGTCTATCACTTCCACTGCTAAACACCAATGACTTTTGTATTTGTGCTGATGGGCAGGAAATCCCAGCTCCTTTGCCAAGGAGTTCATCACATTGTGATTACAGGAGGAGGGGATTTCCATCTGCCTTATCCCCATAACAACTCTAACTACTTTCAGAAACTATGTGGAAGAGTTCTAAAAGACCAGATTGTTTGAGCATGGGTCCAAGCAAATGCAATCAAATCTGCATGTTTGCTGTGTGGACAGTCAAGTTACTCCCATACCCGGTTTGGTTTTTTGGATCCACCCCTAGAAGTACTCTGTCAGTGCATTTGCTGCTGATCTGAACAAAATGCAGAACTTCTGACCTAAGTGCATTTCTGACTTGATAACAGATCTGTATGTACTAAAAACCTACTGCATTCCCACCTGGTGATAAAAATTACTCTCACTAGTTGAAAAGGTAGCGCTTACAAATATGTGACAATGGAATGCATTTCCAGTCCTTCAGAGCAGCACAGCTTTTTCTGAACTCAGACAACTCTCAAAACTGTTGCAAGGGGCTCCTCCCATAACATGGCATCAACAACAGAGCTCTTGCATACAAGAGTCACCTCTTCCAGAACAGGGGCAGAACAAGACTCCAACAGATAGTAGAGTAAGCCCCCTCAAAAAAGAAAGGTGGCTGGATCTGAGCATAGATCTACAGAGATTTCAGGAATTATACCCACCTCCATATTCTGAACAACCAGTCCCATCAAAGACGTGGGGACAGGGAAGGCTTGTGGTTGGAACATACTGCACTTTGGCTTGCCTTAATTCTCGTAAGAGAAAGCAGTTCTCTATCCTATGGTGTGGTGAGGGCTGGCACAGATGAACTAGGAGAATGAGTGAGCTATAAATCAGCCCCTTCTTCCTTCCTTATGCCAAGCAAACCACAGCAGAGAAGAGAATCTGGACACTGCTTCTTTGATATTCTAGAGGGTCTACACCCTAATTTACCAGCTAAATAAGTCTTGTTGCTTTCCCCTGGCCCTTATGCAACCTTAGCGACTATACAACCGCCTGCAGGCTTTGAAACCTCTCCTTTACTCACCCATCCAAACACCAACTTTGCTCATAGTTTTATACAATGCTCAGGATTACCTGGAACTATTGTGTTTGCAATGTCATGCTGTATGTTTCAGTACTTTAAGTCATACACTATATACTTTACTGATCGATTTGCATACCATATTGATCTCAAGAGTTGAATAATGTGTTTGATTTGTGGCACTTCTGCATAATTTTCTGATTAAGTTACTTATTTAACCTATTGACCTTTACTCTTAATTAAAGAGCCTATGTAAATGTTGAGCCGTAATCAACTTGCATACTACTGAGTATGCAAGAATTTACAAGAATTTACAAGAATTTACATCTTGTGAAATGTACTTACTCTTTAAGGCTTTACACTGACACTGTGTGGTATACAATGGACGATTTCATCCTTTTCAGTTTAAATTTGGCAAGCATCTAACTTTACTTCCAACAACTTTCAAACAAAATTTCTATAGGCATTTGGTCCTTTAAAAAATAATTCACACAATAGAAATTCCCACTTGGAAAGCCTAAAAGAGAAACAGAAAGCTAAATCCGTGCCTGGTTATCTTATGCAACTTGTCACTTTTACTAATACCTGTTGAACATTCAAGAATTCAGTTTTAGATCAGTTCTCTATTGTCTACACCATGTACATCTGTGCTATACAGATTCAACAAAAAGTTTGCTCTATAGAGCTGGCAGCAAGTTACATTCTGTATCATTCACTGCTGAAAATTCTAGTGTTGTCATAGAACTGATTATTTCTGACTAACATGGAACCCTAATTTGGGCAAATCAAGTGGTGAACAAAACAAAGCAAAAAACCCCAACTCACAGAACAACACATCACAGTCATTTCATTGCACTATAGTCTATTATTGTTGAGAAGTCTAATTTAGTTTTAATATTTTATGGCACTTGGTTGTTTTGCTAAGTGTAATTCAGTATTTTATTGATTTACTGTAAAGCTAGAGGACATCTCAATAATACAGTTGACAAATGAACTGCAATGTTTTGAGCGTGTGGAAAGCGTTATGTTGATAGCTTGGAAAGTCAGCAGCTTGTCAGCAGATATTAACTAAGTATTAAGAAGCCGCACTTACACTGTCCTTACAATCACGTCCCTCATCTGTCCCTATGTGTATCCCAATGAAAGGATAAAGATTAAATATGACAAGAAGATAGCATTCAGTAATTACTCTGAGTCAAAGAGTATGACAATGCTATGTCCCTTGAGACAGTTCTTATTGCTCCACAATGAGTAATAGGAAAAAAACAGTCACTGACTTGCAGTTTCTGATGGCCTTAAGATAAAATTAAGTCAAAAACGAATAGGCATAAACATAATGACACAAAACAAGCTGCTAAATTGAAGCTGAGCTGAGTGGGTTGCACATCATGCAGACCCAACAAAGCACCAGATACTTCCAAACAATTGAAACTAGAACTCCAACTTTTCTATACAACTGCTTGCTTTCTAATAGCACTCAACATTGAAGTTACCTGCAAGAATGTCTGTTTTCACACATTTTCTTTTTTTAAGCTCAGAAAGCCTTTCTTGACTGGGGATTTTACTTTGCAGCCGTTCATATGGAAACAAGGTGAGTAATCACAGGCATTTTTTCAAACAGCCAATATTCCTCTTATGCCATTATTTAAGCTGCTGAAACACACAGTCTGAAATTTTTCCTCAGTGAAGGATGCCACTGCATACTATTAACTACAAGTGTCCCTTTGTTAAAATCCACAGAAGTAAACAAGCAAAATGGAACAAGGAGGCTTAACTCAGACCAAAGTAATCAATTCTTTCCTGCAATACATGCAAACAAGTCCATCAGCATCTTGGAAACAGAGAAAGAATTTATCCCTAGATAGAGTCAGAAGACCACTAAGACTAGAACATGTGAACTTGCAACACAGAGTATCTACTGGCCCTTATTATCATATGAGAATGCAGAGTAGAAATTTGTGTAATTACTTGAGTTTTTAGCAAGGGGAAGGGGCTGTAAAGATGGCTTCTGTAAGAAGTTGCTCAAAACTCTATCCAGCTCTGAGTCAGACCCACTTCTGGGGCTGAGCCAATTAGACACCTCCATGATCACTTTTTAAGAAGCAGTCAGAAGAGGAGGGTTCTTCCTGTGTCTTTTTTCTTCTGTCCCTTCTTCTTTTCTGACTAGTAGTGGTGCAAAGAGTGGAAAGAGAGAGAGAAGCAACCATGCAGACTCAAATATCAGTAAGGGAAGAGAGGAGGAGGTGTGCTGGAGCAGAGACTCCCCTGCATTCTGTGGAGAGGACTGGTGAAGCAGAGATTTGTTTGCATTTCATTAAAGACCCTGCATCAGGGGCACTGACTCACTTCATTAAAGACCCTGTGCCAGAGGCAGTGGCTATGGCCAGAGGAGGCCATGTCCCATGTGAGAGATCCCATATTCACAGAAGCTGTAACTGTCAGGAGGAACCCATGTCAAAGAAGTTAATTAAAATTATGTCCAGAAGAGGCCCTGTCCCATGGGTGGGACCCTGTATCTGCAGAAACTGCAACTGTGGGGAAGAATCCACACCAGAGATATTCATCAAGGACTCCACCCCATGTGAGGGACTCTGTATCGGCAGAAGCTGCAGCTGATGGGAAGAACCCACACTAGAGAGGTTTGTTAAGGACTGTGTCACGGGGGAGGGACCCCGTGTTGGAGCAGGGGAAGAATGCCAGGAGTCATCCTCATACAAGAAGAGAGAAGTGGCAAAGCCCATGTGTGAGAGACTGATCACATCCCCCATTCCCTGCCCCTCTGAGCCATTGAAGGGGGAGGAGGTAGAGATATAAGGAGCAGTGAGCTGGGTCCAGGATGAAAGGAGGGATGGGAGAAGGAGATCTTAAAGTGCTGTTTGTAATTTTCTCATCATCCTGCTTCTTTTTTGTGTTTTGATCTGTTCTGTTTTTTGTAGGTAGTAGAATAAACTTTCCTACTTTTCTCTCTAAGTCGAGTACTGGAGTCTGTTTTGCCCAGAGCCGTAATTGGCAGTGAGCCCTCCCTGCCCTTGTCTCAATCCACAACAACCTTGCTTATTTTTTTTACTCCCATTTCGCTGGGGCCTCTGCCATCCTAACGAATGTGGAGGTGGATGGGAGACACCAAGCGAGAGACTGTCGGGATGCTTCTGTGCTAGCTGGGCAAAACCACGATACATCTTCAGTTCCACTTCTTATCTGTATCCTTCACTTTGCCTTTAAAAAACAAACAAACAAACAAACAAAAAACTTCATCTCCTTAATCGCACCATTCACTGTTATTCTCCAGGCTAGTTAGAATGCATTGTTTCTTGTTGACTGCATGTAACTTGTATAGTCCTAGTGCTTAATAATGTTGCTAACAAACTGTAACAAATGTTCTTCCTCCATGGCTTCATATATTTTCCCATGTCTTGTTATTGGTAAGAGAGGAAGAGACAAAACTGATATTCTTCTAATTTGGACAATTAGTTTAGAGACATAACTGAGATGCACTAAAGAAAGTGTTTTAAATTTAAACTAATTAAGATGATCTGAACGAGGACAATGATCATCATGAAAGAGCTTTAAAGATAAGTTACTTGCTATTAGAAACCTGCGAACCAAACTGAGGTGCAAAAGTCATACACACCCTTGCTATTGGTAGGAACTGCTATGGTAAGAATGTGTTCCATTGTAATCCAATAAGACTTAAAGGGAAATAATGTCATTTGCTCACTAGGGCTAATTTTGATTACTTCTTCCCTAAGCTCTACTGGAACAAGTATCAAAGCGAAGGCTCACATTCCTTCCATTGTCAGTAATGGAATAGCTGCTGGTAGCTTTTTGCTAGCCATGTATGTAGGTAGTAAGAGTCTTCCAAGCTAGTTAACGGACTACATAAAACACCTTTACATTTAAAATATTCAGCTTGCTCAACAAAGAATGCACCTTGATTACTAGAGTGTATTAAATTTCACCTACTTAACTTTGTAGCTTGATTAGTGAAGTATGCAGCTTAATCAGCACAGCATGCAACTCATGACAACATGCACCACCTAAAACTGAAAATAATGGTAGAATCCAACAGAATACCCTGTATGTATCTCTAAGTAAAGTATGTAGTGCAGAAGATTCAAAGCAAGCCTTAGGCTTGTAAAAGAACGATTAAAATGTTCAATTCTGGCAGCAATACTGTTGTGTAAGGTGTATGATTTCTGCTGTGAAGTTTCAACAGCCCAGTAGTTGGAGTAGTCAGGCAACAGGCAGCTTCTTCAGTACAAAACCAAGCTGTGCCCTCATCAGTAACGCAGGGCACTGTGATCACAATATCCCTTTATTCATCATCCATCAGCAGTGCATAGTCAAATCCAACTTTCAGTAAAGACACCTAAGATAGAATCACTGGCTATCCAAAACATTAATTAATTATCCTAGGGAGATTAGAGAGACTATTTGAAGATAGCAAGCATGTCAGCCATTGAGGTATATTATCATTATGATTTACATATTACCAAGCTCAACATAAGAGATAGAAATTGATTCAACTCTACACCAGATCTGGAGGCATTTCAGATATAAACCAAGTTTGGATTTTACATAATCCTAAAGCTGAAGATATTTTAGACAGAATGTTTTGGCTTTGACTGCTTTGCTGCCTAGAAATGAAGACAAACTCTGATGTAATTAGGAAGTAGCTTCACTCTCAGTAGAATATAACTACATGTTCTGTCCCTAAACTATCAAGAAGTGCAGTTACAGCTGTAGCTTTCTGTAGGTATCACTCCACACAGCTCTTCCTTAATGATTACTTTCCCCCCACCCCTCATCCTACATGCTCTGAACATGGGATGAATTCACAGTGTTGTAATTTATGGTACAGATTCTAAGACTGCTACAGTTAATGGAAATATTGTGTGTTATCTACAGAGAAGTTTTGCAGAATACATGGCATTTACCAGAGCATACTCTTACCAGAGGTACCTGTACTCATATAATTCTCATAAAATCCCACATCCTTCCTTTTGTATACAACACATTCACTAAGAAAAATAAGTATGTGCTGCAAACTTCCAAATACTCAGCTGTTCCTTTGCAGGACTGGATGCCATTCCCATCTCAACAAACCTAGAGCTATTAATAGTCACTATTTTGACCTGGTAACTTCTACAGCTCTTAGAAAAAAAAAAATACAATATCGAACTAGAACAATTGTCAGATAAATAAAATACAGATATTACTACTTACATGTATCAAAAAGTTCCCAAACATATCCAACAAAAGAACCCCAAAATCTAATCTTTTCAGTTCCTCAAAAATGATCACATCACTAAGAAAAAACAAGTAAATACCAAACAGCATTGAACTTTGATTGCTGAGGTTTCTTCTTACCGTTCCTACACAGCAATTATAAACACATACACACACAGAGAAAAAAAATTCTCCGTCTTTCAATTAAAAGTTAAGCCTCAGGTAAAACTGAATAAAAGCTGCATTGTTCACTCAAACCACATACCTAAAAATCCAGCATAGTGATAGAAGTATGCTAGCATTGATTCAGACCCACTTTTGAGATGCCATTAGAAATAAGGAGGATACAAGGCTTGCCAGTTTGGGAATCAGGACAGCAACCTTATTTTCAGCTGCAAACCTTAAAATAAAAAGGTTAATTTTCAGACTATATCCCTTCTATCACAACTTGTTAGACTGGGATTTGCATTCTATCATATATCTGGAAGTAGTACAGAAGTGTATTTGAAAGTCCTGTGTCGGTCTCATTCATCAGGTCCTCTTCTGCAATGAACCTCTGCAGGGAAAAAGCTTCAACATCCTTACACCATTTTACTCTAACCATTCAGTCCCCTGTGCCAGTTGGGTGGTAATATCCCTGTTGCTCATTCCTGTATGTGTATACAAACACTTCTGCCACACCTTTAAGGCAAAGTAATATAAAATTCTATATTTCCAAGATGTTATTTTAAATATCTTAGTCTGAAAAAATAGTAATGTCTTATTTTTAGCACCCATATTTTAATTAAAAGTATTTTCTTATTGAACACTCTAATTGGAGTAGCGAATTAAAATAAACAGTGTTCACTTTCCAAAGCAATCCACTAATAACTTCTTGGTACAGTAAAGACAAAGATGTTAAATTCTCATTCTGAAAATTTAAGCAGGAGAACTTGCAATACAACTTGAAGTGTATTTAGCATTAGGTTCAGTAGATCAGGAAAACTATAGTAGACCAGCTAAAAACTATTCAGTAGATCAAATAAAGACTATAGGTCCTAGTGAATTCAAAACAGCATTCCCAATTCAGACAACTGAAAACATAGTCTAAAATCATTAACATTTCAAAGTAGTCCACAGGACAGATATCCTGAATATGAACACAGATGAGGAAGAGTTTTAATCTGTATTTTTACTTATATCCATTTTATGCCATGCTGTATTCAGACACCCTTCTTCCAAATATACAGTAATATGAGTCTTGGAAGAGTTCTGCTGTTCTTTTAATTTGGCAGTCAGAGGATTTTGCATAAAATTTTGGTCATTCTGAATGTTAAGAAAAACATAACTGTAGAAAAATCAATGTAATAGCATTATTTGAAGTACATTGCTTCCTCTATTTGAAACATTGCCAGCTATTCCCTATCCATTCCTGAAACCACAAACATTAAAACAAGTATCTTATTAACTTTATTTGAAGTAAAGCATACATATTAACCCATCAATCACCTCACTCAATTGTATACCTTAACTGCAGAACTGTCATACTGGATTTTACACACAAACAGAAAAATGATTTTAAGGTTATTTTTGGAGGAACAAAGCAAGTTTAGGATATATTCTGAATACAAAATTTATCCTGGTTATGTTGTTGGCAATATCCTTTCCTATCAAATAGTGACCAAGACAAAGCTTTGGAAGACACAGCGATTTTCAGCAAGTTGCTAGTCAGCATTTCTATTACATGTGCCCTGGAAACCTGCTATTTCTCTGAGTAAGGTGAAGATTGCATTTCCATCCATTAGCCTGACACTAGTCAAGAGTTGTGGGTATTCTCAACTCTTCAGAAAATAGTACCCAGATGTATTTAGAAGTACTAACAGCTATGAAAAGCAAGACCAAGTGAAACATTGAGATGAGCTCAGTTCTGACAAAATTAGACGAAGAAACATGTACAAGTATTTCTTATTTTGATTCGATCTAATCCCTCCCTCATTTAAACAAAGAAAACCATCCAGTTCAATGCAATGGTCATTATTACACCTAGTATAATTTACTAAATCATTCTACACGTCAATAAAACAGACATCAAGAGCAGAGGGCAAGAAGGTAGATACCTAAAATGACTGAAAAATACCTAGTCCTGATTATTGTATAGGATACAACAGAACACAGGAGAGAAGGGAGCTGGGAAAATTGAGAGCGTGGACTGACAACAACAGGAGACTGATTAGGAGCGCATATATATTCAAGCTATTTCAGATGTTTCCTCTCTCACAGGTAGTTCTCCTCCTATTCAAAGAAATAGCTGCAGTACCACAGAATCCACCATGTGGTGTCTGTTAGCAAATGTTGACTTTTTCATGGTGACTGGTGTAGGTACATCTAGATTGTGTATTTAAACATCACAGTTTTGTTTTCATTTCTTGCAAGAAGCATTTGACTGAGGTTAATGTTTTATATCAACAGAGTAAAAATAGCTAATTCTGGGCCCAAAGGTCATACACATCAGCACAACTTGAGTTCTGAAGTGCTTTTAACCTTGATTTTTTCCTTGTAAGCCAGGTCTTTTAAAATATACAACATATTTAACCCAGTCTCACAAGCATAGGGGAAAGAAAAAAAAAAACCACCACAAAATCAGTTTCACTGTCTTTAGAAGACCATAATAATTTGACAGAGGACTCTGATGATATTTGAGACAATACTTGCCAGGAAATGCATAAGATAAATATGGTTCACTTTGCAGAAAAGAATACAAATCAGAAATATCAGCACACAGGGATAAAAAAAAAGGGAAAAAAAAAAGATATCTTCCCCATCTGATTCATTAGATTTTTGGCACCCCAATTAAGTTCTGACAAGCTAGAATTCCAGGCACAGTAAAATATTGTTGTTCCACTAGGCTTGCTCTAATGTTTAGTCATAAGATCCATACAATAATAACAGAACAGTGGCCTATCTTGACCAACAGTACATTAGTTATTATCTGCAGCACAAACACCTACCACTTTATACTAACATTTTGGCAGTTAATCTAAACATAGCACTTAAAGCTACATCATAATTTTAAGATCTAACTGGGTCATTTTCCTTCCAGCTGGCACCAGTAAAAAGTATTTTATAACAAAAAAGTAAATGAAACTTTTTTTATTTTTTATGAGTGGGGTTTTTTTCATTCTTTAATGGCAGGAGCACAAGTATGATTTCAAGCACACACGACACATTTTTCAAGGCCTGTTCGCGGTGATGCTAGCTGGGTGAATTACAATAAGATTTATTGTGTAGTGGTGTATGTCTAATTTTCCATCTACTGCTGGGAGCTTCAGTTGGCGGGAACTAACAGAGGCGCCCATTATGTACAGTCTGGTTTAAACTGTGGTTTTGGTGCAAACTCTCAGGGACAGGAACTTACTGCACATGCTGGCAAGACGACAGCGAGAAAGCTGATGAAAAGAGCAAAAAATGACTTTTTTAATGGCTTCCTAGTATTTGGTATCCCGTTTCTTCTCCAAATTGTTTTGTGGCAAGGGGAGAGGGGGGAGAAGTCACAACAGATTCTCCTATAAAAATTCTGTCATATTCAACGGATATAAAACAAGGCAGCTAATGACTTCTTGTTATTGTAGCAAGGTCTCCTGCTGATAGGATTCAAAATGAACAGGAGCTCACCGGAACACAGTTCTCAATACTTTTACTTTACTCCCTCCATCTTTTTTTTCTTCTTCTTTGTTTCCCCCTCCCAATTTTCCCCTGTTGTGTGGAAACACAAGTCCCTTTGCAAACAGTCATCTAGAAACTTCTTTACCTTACCTTACGCTGGTTTTCTCAAATATTCCATGTACACTCCCTATTAGCTGACTTGACACAACCCATGAAAAGTGAAAATGGAAAGAGGAAGTAAGAGAAGGAAGGGATGAGGAGAGGGGAAAAGAGAATATACAGAAGAAAAATCAAAGTTCTGGAGGGGTAAGAGAGAAGAGGAATGAGACTATGGAGCTCAGGACTGACAGCAAGAGATATATGCAGGACATGAGAGGTTATCAGGGACAGAGAGGGAGCATGAGGAAAGTTTAAAAAGAAATTTCTTTAAATGAGAATGGAAAAAACAGTATGAAAAAGACAGTGGGAAGGTGCAATAACAGTGTAACTGACTTATTCAGAGCAGAGTTGGGAATTGGTGGCTGCGAGCCACAAAGCACAGCGGGATTATTTTAATATACTGAGCACCTCATCTCAGAGATGCAGCTGAAGAGAAGCTCCACATCCCTGCTTTCTCAGGAGCAGCTTGTCACAGACAGAGCAAACTGTATGACATACCATGTTGCTTCCATGCCAGAGCAACTGAGGAAAAATGGTTGATTTACGTAGTCTGCTCCACAACCAGCACTTAGAAAAGACATTTTGCTTTAACAATGCAAATCAAATAAAAAGTAAATAAATATAGTTCAGAAATGTGACATTCTTCCTTGTTGGTTTCCAAATATTCATATATCCACACACAGTATTATGCTTCAAGCTTACAGCACAGAGTGATGACCTAGGAATAATATTGGGTACCATTTACTATCCTCATAATGTCTGCTTCAACTATCAAATTTGATGTCATCTTTTTGACTCTCGGGAGTGCCAGTTCACGACCTATAACCTACAGTGTAGTTCCGTAGCCATACACGGGATGGCACTGTTAAAATTAGTCCTCACATCACATCTCTCCCCTACTCTGACACTTTGTAGGTAGCAGATTCAAGACAAAGGTACATTTTTATTCTCCAGAACTGTATTTATCCACCAAAAACTGACATCACTTATTTTTATGCCCGGTTATTTCATTATATTTTTACTTTGTATTAAGCATGGAAAACCAGTGCTTTTAAATATATGATTTTAATGTAATTTATGCAATTAATGCAAAGTTATGATTTTTTGAAGGTTTAGCCATAGAGAGGAGATGCAAGTGATTGGGTGCGGTATTACAATGTGGTATTTCATTCTCTCTAGAGATATGTAATTCTATGCATGTTGAAAAAACATTAAGGAAACTTAATGTATGGAACATAAGGAACCAATTTTCTTCCTTAAAGGGGAAAAAAAAAAAAAAGTTAAAAAACAGAAAAACACCTTTGGGCTGTAAGCATTAAAAACACCAGTTCACACAGAACCATTCAGCAAACCAGAGAGGGGAACAGACAAGGTGAGCAGAGTTAAGGAATAACCATTAATTTTTGTCAGCCTTCTCTTTGCAGACACATCTCTCTATCATCATTTAATTCATTAGTGCTCTATAATTGCATGTCAATGCGACTATAAATTCTATATAGGGGCAACTGCAGACTCCTTTGCACCACACTGACTGACTCAGAATAGAGGACATCACAAAAGAGAGGGGTTTTTTTTTTAGATGAATGCACAGACAGAACAAGGTCCAAAAAGACAGATGAAGTTCAGTTAAGTCCCCTTAAAGTCTCCAAAAGGCAAGCATTCTTCCCATTTCTGCTATTATACCCCTGTCAAAAATCCCCTTCCAATATCTAATCAAGGAATCAGCTCAGTCATATGCAGAGTAGCAACAGTAGCCCTATATTCTCATGCAGAAAACATGGTATTGTACAGTACAGCACTGTTCTATGTCCTAACACACAAGCATGGATCCAGAAATAGAATATACCTGAAGAAAACTCACACATACTCTTTCAAGGATCTTTAGCACAACATACACATTGTGTGGACTGTTATGGAACAGCATAGTGTATAATACAGTGCCAGACAGGCTTCTCAGCACTTAGATTCAAAACCAGGTACTAGACATAGCACATCCTTGATGCCAGTGCCTTTTTTGGGCTAGCAGGAAGGGATACAGAATCAGTGTTAGAGAAAATAGTTATTAACATGTCCGTTGACAGCAGGAGGCTAGAACTGCGTATTCTATACATACATCTTTATCCAGTATTGTGGAAGAACTCATGGTAACTGCAGCCCTCTTCTCCACTTGTTTTTTAACTTAAGAAACCTTTTACTTTCTACTGGAGAAATAAGACTGGTTATATACTGCTGTGGTTGCCACTAGCATAAAACAGCACCACCACATAGATAATATGTCCTTCCAGTTAACTGAATAAGCTCTCTGTTGCCTTCTAAACAGGAAGAAGCTCCACACACAGAAAAAAAAAATCCCTTAAGAAGTCATCAGAGATCTTTGAAAGATACCAGTTTGGCACAAGACATGGTAAGGAGGGCATAATTTTCTCAAGCACCCAATGCATTCACAGCAAACAAACCAAAATGTGCAAGCCAAAGTGACCTCAAGATTACCAGCATCGTTTTCTATAGTTTGTCACCCATATCCTCAAATCTTTCTCTATTCTATATTTTTTAATAACTTTATATATCTTGTCTCATGCAGTCTTGTTATAACCCACAGAGACCAAAAGAGATGGAAAAGAAATGAGTGAAAGATGTTGTGCAATAGCAAGTTAACTTCAAAAACATTCAGTTGGTTAGGATCAGCGTCTTATGGCAATAGTTCCCCTTCAGGAATTATGCTGAATTCTACTTCAGGACTTGTAGGGATTTTAGCATGGAGGAAACTAGTGGCCTGGGCTTCAATTCCTAGCCATGAGAGAGATCAATCAGTACCTGTTGGAAACTAGACAAAGGTAAGAGTTCAAACCACTATTTTCACAACTCAATCAAACAGATTCTTCCTCCAATTTGTATTGTATGTATAATATTTAAGCTCATACATCAAATGAAAGGAAATTTTCAAAGGCCCTGCTTTACACACCTCCTGCCTTGGATGTACTGTGGCAGCTGGCTTGGGTGTAGTCAAGGTACAAGCCATTCTCACCTTTGCTGTAATGTGAGGGGGAACCAATGTTTAACAGGATGCGAAGGCAAGAGCAACACTAGTTCTCATTCTAATATATCTCCAGCAGTTGTAATATCCACTCATTAAGCTGGTATGTTTAAAGAAATTGTAAAAGGAATCACAGACAAAAATGACATTTTTGGAAAAAAAAAAAACAGGAGTGAGAAAGTTGCCATTTCTGGTACCCTGTCACATTTCACTGTGCTGCGTAGCATCAACTCATTATTGACACACTGGTAATTTACTAGAACTTTTTGTTTTTGCAATATAAAAAGTACCAGGCTTAAATTGACTCTCTGAAGTCATCAAGCAGCCCTAGACTTCAGTATGCAGCAGAATTTTGCGCTCTGTGAAAGGGACTAGAAACATTACAAGCTGAAGCCAGTCCCAAAAGTCTATTGTTCATTTTCCAAAAACATCAAGCATCTTAAGGCTAGGGTTTTCAAAGATGCCTAAGAGAATTAGGTTATTTTAAAACTACTGCATTTCAGAAATAAAGTTACTGAAATTCTACTAAGTCTGTCCTGAAAGATATTTAAGATGAGATTTTTTTCTTTCTTTCTTTTAAATCTCCTATTATCAAGCTTGGTGCCTTCTTTTCAGTGGGCACTCTGAGACATGGTACAGACCCTCCCCCTCCTCAATCAAAGCCTCATGGGGTACCAGGAGTTTCGTCCTGTGGTGGTTGCAGGACTGAAATGACTCTTAACAATTTTTAGATTTTATTTTTCAGTCATTCACACTGTACATTATTGTCTCTTTCTTGCATTTGGAGAAAAAAAAAAAAAAAAGCAAGCATAGCAAGAAGGCACCATTCAGAAATACAAGCAGATTAAATTCCTGATTAACATGAGGTAAAAATCCCAACATCTATTAGCCTAACAAGAACCCCATTTGCAGTTCAAAAAAAAACAAACAAACAAAAGTGTGAGAAATTATGCATCTATTCCACCAACAGCTAGTACAAGATAGGAACAAGCTTGCACCCAGACAGCTACATTTTGGGTGCCAATATTCTATTAATTACATTAAAAATGGAAAAGAAGAAACCCTTCTGCCTTCTTCATTTAGCTCATAAACACCTTTTTCCTATTTTTTTTCTAGAAAATGAGTGTTTTTCCATTTAAAAGGTGAGAGCCACTCCGTAGTTACAAGTGGTACTTTTTGACTTTCTTAATACAACCCTGTGGCTACAATTAACACAACGGATAAATAGCAGATCAAATTAAGGTCTGATCCTGTTTTACTTATAGGTGCAATCCTTGCAATAAATTGCAAGTTAAGCTGTCGGAGGTAAATGAGGAGAGATGGAAAGCATGATCTATGATGCCTGAATTTTAAGTGCTCAGACATTAAAAGCAAGTGTGTGAGAGAAGATAAGCAAATATCAAGACAGAAAAAAATCAAAATTTTAAGATGCTTTAGTGATTACTGTAAGATTCCAAATATAGCTGAGACATACATTTTGCACAAAGCTCTAAGAAAAGGTAGCAGCTTTTTTATTTCTCTGTATAAGCTATTAAATGCTTACTTTTATCCTTCACGTGGGAATAACATTTTCAAAAGAGAAAAAAGAACATGATTTTTCTTCTCATTATTTCACAGTGCTTTAGGTTCATTTCAGAACTTCATTGTCTTTGAAGTTTAGGGAATACGGGAATGCAGACTGCTTCTGTGCTTGGTTTTATTGTTGTGGAAATCCACTATTTCATCCCCTTAAAAATGAATAAATAACAGAATTGAAGTCCTTTGCAACCTGCGAATCTGCACACTGTCTGATCTGTTTCGTTTGCAATTCAATCACAAACTCCTTGCAGTACAAAAAAAAAAATCAAAACATTGTAAAAGAAGTACGTGCTGTCTTTAAGCATGATCAGTCTAAGGATTTTTTGGGTGGGATTAAATCAGGGAAGGTAACTTTATGAATCATCATCTGAGACATATAACATCTAATATGAATCCTAAAATTGTATCTGGAAAAATACCGTGCACTTACTGCCAAAATCTGAACCAACTGTCCACTTCCTGTGATATGAGTGGGAGCACAGCATACTCAGATCTTCAAAGAAGCAATCTGATACCTGAAAAAAAAAAAAAAGAGTAATCAAATGGTCATTCACTGTCCTTTATACCGTATGGCATTGACCAAACAATGGGTTGTTTGTAACTTCACACTTGCTGTAATCACACATATCATCAAAAGACAGTTTTAGTGAAATCTCTTTCACTCCTTATCACAGCCTTAGTACTTTCCAAACATCCTCTTTGGTAGGACACCTAACAAGGATGCTCAATTACACTAGAGCTCTTCTCCTTTTGGTTTTTTTTCTATTAAACTTCAGAGAACATTATGAAGAAAATGTAAGAATATGCTCTCACCTCTGTCTTTCAGCCCCTTCTACTGTAAGAAAGACCAAAAGAACAGTAAAAACTATCAATCATCATGTTTTTGGGAAACTCTAACCTCTCCTTACCTAGACCACCTTTGTCTCATGAGATCAGAAATTCATGGCACCTGGGAGCATTTAGACCCTTGGGCCTTTGCATTAGCTCAGAGTCCAAGAATCACTTGTGTGAGGGAACCTTAAGGGCACTGCCAAGAGTTTCTGGGTTCCATTGAAGGTGAGTGGATGCCTTTAGGACAATTTACTCACCAGCAAAGGCTGGAGCAGGTAAAAATGGAGGGTGGATCAAAATTTAAAGTTGTAAGCCAAGGCATCAAATTTTCTCTTTACTATTCACACCTTGTGACTAATGCACACAAAGAAGAAAAAACGAGTTTTCCCATACCTGTTCTGAGGTCTTTCTGAAGGCCCTAGAAGAGTCACAATGTGGTCTGCGCTCCTCACATCCCTTCCCAGGAACTCAACCCCTCTCCAGTTTCTTCCAGCAGGCTGACCAGAACTCCAGCCACCCAGTGCCACCACCCACGGTGGGTGAGATGAAGTAGCTGCTTTAACTGGTACTTGTTTCCTCCCAGATCAAAATAAGCCCAGCACTGAACCCCTTTGAGAAGGACTGGGGATGCCACGAGGGTTTCAGCAGCAGGGAGGGGACGAAGGTATGTATCTGCTTCCCTCCTTTTACCAGCTTCGCTCACACCCAGGGGGACAAGGTGCGGCAAGGACACACAGAGGGACAGGGGCTCGGGCCCGCCGGGCGGGAGGTCGGGCAGGACGGCAGCCCTTACCCAGCGGGAGGGGAGCCCGTACCCGACGGTAGCCCTTACCCGGTGGGAGAGGAGCCCGAACCCGACGGCAGCGGCGTCGTGGGCCGCCGGTGACCGCTACCCTCAGCCCGCTGCGGGCTCGGGCGGGTACTGGCGCTCAGCCCGTCGGTGCGGTGAGGGGAGCGCCGGAGCAGCGGCCGCTACGGCGGCTGCGGCAGTCCGGGAGTACCGGAACTGCGAGTGTGTGAAACTCTGGACGGCACCTCGGGAAGAAACGGGATACCCCGCGCTGTGCTGAGCGCGGGGCAGGGGCGGCCGGCGGGCAGCCCGCCACAGACCGTCGGCTGAGCTGCCGCCCGCTGTCACAGGCTTCGCTGCTGACCTCAGGAGGAGCCTGCCATTTCGGATAATTATTAACCTGCTTATTAACCTGTTTTGTCATTTTAGTGGTCAACCTTAAGTAATTTATGAATTGCAAATACAGCAAGGGATCGTGAAACAATTCAGCACACGATAAAAAAGCTGTTAATTTTCTGTAAACTCTACACATGCATAAATGTAGACATTAGAGGAGTGAAGCAATGCCACTCTTGGTGCAGATTACAGCAGCTGAATGAAATAGTACAATGTAGATATTCATACTCCTTTTCCCTGAAATAAGCCCTTTTTTCCCTCTCTTAAAATAATGTAAAGCTGCTAGGATATCTAGTGCTTCCCTCCTGTAGTTGGAGTCATGTAAAATAATAGCAGTATTTAGAAGGATTTTGCATACTCTGATCAAATACAAAATCATATACACTGACTATCCCCTAATCTTTCTTTCAATGCATATTATAGTCATCAAAACTAGAAGACCTTGCTAGTCTCTACAGTCACATTCCTCAAAATAGACAGTCTGTACCTAAAGGTTTTTCTGAAAGGTTCTTCTCCTACATGATTTCTTAACGTGTGGGTTTTGAGGGATTTCTTGTTCACTCTCCAACGTTTACCCTTTGGTTTTCCAGCAGCTGCAGCTGTTATAGTGGAATTAACTAAGTCTTGCATCAAGTGTGGATTTCCTGATGTTTGAATAAGATATTTCATTGTGATTGAGTAATTTGGTCATTATAATCGATGATCTCTAGATTTTCTGAATGAAGTTTGTGAAGAGAAGCTCAGCATTCTATTTCAGCTCATATGATGGACTTGGCAATTCAGTTGTACATAAACTGACCGATTCTCTGTTTTTCTTCCATTAAAAAGAACACATAGGGCTGTTGCAAAACTCCTTATCAAGGCCCTTCATTGAAAGATCAGACTGCAAACTTAATGGCTAATTTTCTCCCAGTAACTTCATCAACCATAATACTACTGACTAGAAGAGGGCTATACCCATTAGCAGCCCAACACGGTGCTTGTAGATGCTATGGAACGTGAAAACAAGATGCAGATCAGGCATCAATGCTCTTGTCAGCTACCAGCTCCTGTTACCACTATTGGACATAAAATTACTTGGCTTGATGGACTGGTAGGATTAGTGGGCTAGGTGGATTAGGGGTGGGATAGTTACTCTGTTTTCAACTTTGTAGGTTATTTATGACTAATTAGTTGTGAATATACAGTAGCTACAAAGACATTGTTAGTCACTATGGGATCTTGGTGACAGAGATATCATTTCACGTGCTGATTTTAGTATCTTGCAGGCTGAGGTCCCACTTCATGTTTGTAGATCATAGCACAATATTTATATTTCCTGATTTCCAAATATAACCCTCTGTGGCCTGACTTGAAAAGGAGCTTTGTCATGTATCTGAAGTGTGAGGTACCTCATTCGTAAAATTAAAGCTGAATATTGTGGAAGTAATGCAAGATTCAGGTGCTTTTGTACTTGTTTGCAGGTTTTGAGCTTATGTGTCATTTTTAAAATCTAATTTAAAATGATTAGTGGGTTTATTCAGACATCCTGCTGATTAACCACAAGAATGAAAAAAATATACCCAAATAATCAATATGCATTTAATTTGTAATTTATTTGAGAACTATTTAAAGCTCTAATAACTAACATTTTTTCCTACTGAGTGATCCTGTGCTGATGAGCTACAACAGCAACCAGACCTCTAAGTAGGTTTTAATACAACTATAGAAAAGCTTCTAAAGTCTGTGGTGTCAAAGTAAATTAAAGTGTCCGTAAGTAGTTCTTAATACAACTGGCCATAGTGATTTTTACAGGGCAATTATGGTTTACTGTGTCAGTCATCCAGTAGGCATTAATATAAAGCAGAACAGCTCTGGAGAAATTTGTTATGGACTGTCATGTCAAGAACCCAAATGCTAACCTGCAATGGCCTTGATATTATTAGAGCTACTAAGGGTCAGATTCCAATTAATCCACAGATTTAGCAGTCCTCCACTGTAGCAGGTCTTGATACAATTAAGCAGTAGTAGATGACAGGAAGGATACTTAATGACCAGTGGCAGTATTTGAAGGCCCTTAACCCAGCTGGTCATTAACTGCTCAGACACACAACCTGGAGCTCATATTTTCTATTATAAAGCATGTATTGAAGAAATAAATCAACTACTATTTTTCTCCCATTCACCCTCCACCCTTCATCCCATGAGAGCTGCTGCTGGTGGGCTGCCATGGTAGCAATTAATTGCCACAGGAAAATCCCAGTGAGGAGACAGACCATCACACTAAACCTTGTAATCCTGAACATCCCCAACTGCAGTCGGTGAGAAGTGTATGTTCTGAGGCTGCATTTCAGTGCTTGGCCAGAGGGAGAAACATGTCCAAGGGAAAAAGCACCTCAGTTCTCATCTTGGTTGTGCTCTGTCACTCATTTGGTGTCAGAAAAGCAACTCGGTTTCCAGTGCAGTAGATCCTTCCTGTGATGACTGACATAACAATGGTAACTTTGGAAGCCAAGAGTCTTATTTACTGCTCACTGGGCTATCTTTCCCTTGCAGTGATCAGATGCATACATTGTACTATTAGTAAAATTTCTGGCAGCTAAGATGGCCATTTAGAGTAACAACAAGATTAGTGCAGGGAAGCCAGCACAACTGAATTGGTCAGAGGTGCTGTCCTCCAAACAAGGAAATCAGATGGTGCCTTTGCACAGTTACCCATCTCTCTTGGGCACAGTACTTGGCACCAGGAACAGCATGCATGCTGTTCTGCAGCCTCCAGCACACTACCTTCTCCAGAAGATTGTTTTCTGTGTGGAAACAGCACTGTCCTGCATGGCAATTAGTGCTTATTTTTTTAGATTGACATCTAGAGGTGTCAAATAAACATTTTGTGTCTTACTGCTCCAGAAGGCAATGACTTTTGTATGCCATTCCTCAGCTTGCTTGTCATTTTACCTATGTAACAAGCCAACTGACACCATCAGTGTTTCTCAGATCACTGATTGTTAGTCACAGCTGCAGATTTCAGCAAGAAAAGGAGACAAACCACGTTGTAAGGGGTGTGGGGGAGAACCAAAAAAAAAAGCTAAGATTTGGATGGCACATTGACTTAAGTGGGGCAGTATGAAAATTCAGCAGCAGATCACAGGAACCCTTTTCAGAGGTACTTTATGAAAGTAAAATTCAGGCCCAATGACATGATGCTTCACCTCCAGGTGCCTTTGACCTCAGTAACTTCAGGAGGACTGATTGTGATCTAGTACTTAATTCTGTTTTACAAGTGGCATGCTCATTGCCACATTTCATCCAACTGTTGTAGATTCAACAGTAGAAATACTGAAATTCTGCCTTCTCTTTAGTGTTGTAATTTCACTGAGTAAATAGCTGATTGCTTACCAGAAATGAAAGCTTAAATTCCACAAATGAATATTTAAGTGTTTATCATAACAGATAATGGGAAGTAACATGTTGGTCAGAAACTTAATTGCATCCACTTTTGACCCTTAAGTATTTCATCACATAGATTCATAATGCAGTATGTAATTTTTAGTAATTTCATGTATGATGCTCTCTCCAGGGAAGTAAATATTCTTTCCCATTTAGATATTCCAGGGTAGTTTGTGCAACAACTGAAAGTAGGCTGAAATCTGATGTAATACACAATCAAAGTGTTCTGTTACATTTCTGTTACAGTACTCTACACTTCAGTGTAATTTATTCTTTTCCTATGAGGACCGTGACTAATTACTAAGTCAAAAGCTAATCATAATACACAAATGTTAGCAGTTTACAGACATGGCAATATGACAACTATAGGGTTTTTTGTTGTCAAATTTGGTTAGTTTGTTTAATGTTATATGCAGCAGAAAAAGGGAAGCTGAAGAAAGAAGAAACATGAAAACCATTTTGTCTCATTTCTACTCAATGAAAATCCTTCTGAGATTATGTTGCTACCAACAGCACTTGTTGCTTACAATATTGATGGGTCTCAGTGAATATTAACAATTAGACTCATGCATGTCTTTTACAATATACGGTGTTAATGGATTTTAGAGGATGATAAATGTCTTTGTAGAAAGGAAAGACATGGGGAAAACCTAAGAGCTGGAAGACTCAGTCCTTAAATTTAAAGGACAGCTGAACAGACTTTGTTGGATTTTTCTGTCCATCAGCTCACCATGGTCAATCTTTAATGCTAACTTTGAAAGAATAACATGGGATGCATAGAAGAAGTCACACACACATCTCGTAAAACAAAATTTATCTTTAATTTGTAAGTGTCAACAGCAGTACAAAAGATGGAGTGATGGTGAATAGATTAAGGGTAGAGAGGACAGTCTTGAGGTAAATGAGCATAAATAGGCAGTCTTATAGACACTCCCCTGAGGGGTCTAAACCCCTATCATGGCATATACTGTATCACCCAAGGATGACATGTTTAACATATCAGGAAAGCACCTTGTGCAAAAAAAAAAAAAAAAAATAAAAATCCCTCCCACCCGAAACATGTAGGTAAGGTGCCAACGTACACCAGAACATCCTGTACATGGACAGTGTCTTTCAATTTTGTCTTTTCCATTAATAACTGAGGCAGAGGAGGAGAAGACTCTTAAAAGTACCACTGAAAGATTATTTAATATTTAATTTACCTCACGTCAATACTGCACAACAAAATCGAAGAAGTCTGTTTATGCAATGAAGCAGAGCTAAGAATAACTATTCTCTGTTTTAAATTGAGAACAGATTTCTTTTTTAAATCAGTATCCTTAGCAAACTTTTTTCTCTCTTTTTTTTTTTTTTTTACTGTATCAAGAGGAGAGTGTGAGATGTGATGGCAACCTTTAAGTTCATTTAAAAACTTTACACTGGACTGTACAAGATTTTTTTGATAAACTATTTACATTTTCAGACTTTAAAACATATTCAAAGCAGCAATAGACACTAGTTTTTCCTCTAAACGCCCAAATAATTACCGGCCATGGGCCCAGGTAGGTACCTGCATTGTATATAGAATTTCTACAAGGAAAACCTGCCCGTTAAGTTAGCCAGTGGGTGTCCAACGAGCAGCCCTCACCATTAAGAGCTGCACCCACAGTGTTGCTATAGGAATCAAAGCATAGTACCTTGACAAGAGAGTCTCAGTTGTCCCAACAGCTCTACACAAACTTTACAATTTGAAACAGCAGCTAGCATGTCAGTCCAGCATGTCAGTGAATTGTGCTGATTAAATTAACATAGAGTACAATCTCACAATATACATCACAAACAAATTACAATGTTGGGAAATAAGAGTTACAGTAAGATAAGTTATGTAGTAACAGCTTATAAGCTTGTCTTAATGTAATAAAAAAATTTTTACATGGGAAATACAATAATGAATGAACATAAATGCTAAGCATTCTAGTTTGCTACAAGCTGAAGAAGGGTACAAGAAAAAAACGTTGCTTTCTAGAAAGCAAAACACAAATGACAAAGGAAGACAAACGGAGAATGCACACTAGCAGGTCTGCAATGTGCAGCATACAAACAGTTAAATATTTGCACATTCCCCATACTCCAAGAGCACCAAGGACCTCACTTGTGGTTTTTAGAAAGCGGAAATTACAAAGCAAGCCATGTCACTAAGTTGCTTTATAGCTTTCATATTGCCATAAATACCAATTTGATAAGTTTTCCTCTAGCCCAGTTCACCCCATCCCAACCCCTTTTTACCCAGTGTGTGAAATCTCAGAATACTTCTTTGTCACAATTTCCAACAAATCTGGTAGTTAAAAAAGGGTGATGGATTAAAATGAAATATATTTGCATATACTTTTTTTTTCTTTTTCCTTCTGTAGTAGGACATTACAGTATATAAAAAATGTAGTTTGATCTGAGAAAAATCACATATATTAATGGGTTATATTAAAAAAAAAAGGGTTTGGGGAAGTTGTATTTTTTTAAAGGGAAAAGTGTGTTTTGTAAAAGATTAAATGAGGTCATATAGTACTATTCTTCGAAAAGAATATGCTTAAGTGCCAACTTGAATCTTAGAAAAGCATGCAAAACACCAAGGGTCCAAGCCCATTTGTTAACTTCTCATAAACACATGAAGAACTCTATCACACATTCTGCTGGCTGCATCTCCAGTGCAGTTGTTCACACTGTGGCCCTGGCTCAGCAAAGTTTGCCCCACATAACACCAATGCTTTACTGGTCCTAATGACCACCATGGAAGTACTAACCTGCTTAATATTAAGCAAGTAGGTATGTGTTTTGCTGGGGGAGGATGAGGGTGTAAATCTTGTAGTATGTTTGGCTAGGAAATGATTTTTGAAATGCCATGCCTTTAATGTGACCAAAAAACAAAACCAGAAAGCCAGCCCAGAGAGAGGACTATGTTTTAGATGGCATCAAGAGGTGACTGTGTTTGCACTTAAGTGAGAACAGCCCACAGTTGACTGCTGTATGCTTGGCATGGGGTGTTGCATTTATTGTGACTACTGCTGCTGTTTGTTTTACATTCCCATCCCAGAGCAATCCCATCTTTTGCCTTCCCCCTGCCTCATGCTGCACCAGAGTATGCTGATTTGGAGCCCATTGTGATCCTGTGTATTATCAGCAGGCAGCTTCACAAGCTTAATGGTGATGCCCAAACATACAGGCAGATCAGAACTGGGCCACTTCATCAGAGTCATTTCTCCATGTAAACTTGGGCCCTGGAAACCAGTTCTGCTTCCATTAAGACTTTTATCATCCATTTTTGTGAAACACAAAGTGAACTATTCTAGCTGATATCACACTGTTTCAGGAGTGTTCTTCTCATGAGAATCAGTATTTCATAATTTCCCCAAAAGAAAATATATTGTGTCTGTTAATTAAATTGTGTGTTCACAGAGAAAATACTGTTACTATAATTTATGCATTACCTGAATGGAGTTGTTCTTTTTTTCAGTAACAGTTATGAACGGGGGCCCAAACACAATGTTTAAAAAGCAATTCCACAAGTCCTCTTGTGTATTGTGTGAACTGGTATTATATCTTCATATGACAACAATGTGATCTAATGAATGTAGAAAATAAAGGTCTGATACTATAAAGTCTTGACTGCATTGCAAGGGCCATCCTAGTCATGGTAATCTTTCCAGGGATATATCGTTGACTTCCAAATGCCATTCTTGTTAAGAAGTAAAATATCTCGTCAGTTCTACTTGAATTCAGAATTCAAATGTAATCAGAAATTTGGCATGTTTAATGTATCTACTTTCTTAAAAATAAGAAAGTATTCTGTGTTTGTGGAGTATGCCACTAAAAATCAGTGAGAGCACAAGTGAGGCATCTTGCTGTCCCAGCTACAGGTCCACGATACTGCGCTCACACTGCGGGTGTAAATTCAGCATCTACATGAGGTACAGTGACTTGTCAGCATTTAATATGGACCAACATACACTGATATAGAACAAAAGTAAATACATAACTTATACTTCACTAAGTATCCATGAACAAAAAATAAAATTCTATTTCCTATGTTATATTTACACAATTTAAAAAAATTCTAAAATGAGATGGTAAATTCATCAAAAACTTTGTTTTGAGCTCCAATTAAAAGTGTTGTTTTTCATCCTTATGATTGTCCTTCCTTGATTTCTACTGACATTTTAGAGCCAATGTCGGCTAATAAATAGAATAAAATGCTCATATGCACAATTCAGATTCAAATATGTTCTTCCCACTCCCCCAGCCAATAAATGCAATTTTTACCAGCTGGTGATTCCTGAACAGCCCGTCATTTTCAAGAAGGTGGCTTTAACGTACAGAGCATCAGCATTGAGGCAAGGCTGGAGCTAAAACAAAGTGTTCATACATACATGTACTTTGCATAAATAAATGAAATAACAAGACATAAAAATGACTCAAATCCGGCAACTGTGAGGCAGGCCCACACGAGTCGAAACAGATGACTTTTGTTCATGTAGTTTTCGTACAACAGTTTCACATTAGTCAGAAGTGATAAAAAATACCATTTATATCCAGTGCTTATAACACTTACGAAACAACATCTGTGAGTGTGTGTTTTTTTGTACTACAAGCAAAATCAAGTTTCAGTCCTAAAGAACAGTCCTTTGTTCTCCACAAGCCTGCAGAATATTATTTTGGCATGGTCATAAAATTAAAAAAAAATTAACCAACTAATCTAAATGTTTGCCTTTGTGCAAAAAAATAATTACATAAAATACAATGCTAGCAATACAGCATTCTACCTATGCAACAAAACCAGAAAAAAGGAGAGCCAAGAGAGAAAGAAAATGACATGAGGGGAGGGACAAATACTTCTAACTGGAAAATAATGTAAAGACATTAATAAATAGTCATCTTTTTTTTAGGAAATAATGGTATCCTCCCCCCAATCTGAGCTGAATGTATTAAAACCAGTTCAAATTCCCAAGCAATTATAAGAACAAAACCCACTTTCTATCAGTACCTTAGCCAGCTTAAAGAGGGCGCTCACCAGCTAATGACACAGCATATGCCTTTAAAGTCTTGGCTAGACCAGTTTATTGCTTATTAGACATGGACTCAGAATACATTTAAATAAATATTAAAAATCCAGAATTTTGCTCCGAATTGCAAAATGGTCAGAGAAATTTGACCATTGTCTCTCTATGCCATTACCTTTATAAATTGTCCTGTAAATGGAGCAATCCTTTTTGCCTTGTAGGTTGTTCTCAAGCATTTATATATTATTCCTACAGTGGTAACAATGGCTACCTCTGCTCAAGTAGGTATTAGTGGGGATATGAGGAAAATGCTTCCAATACAGCATCTCATCATTGTACCTCACATGAATTTCTACAAGGTAGGATGATAACACGAGGATAGCCGGTATTAACACTACTTTCATTGTCTGGGCCCTAAACAAAGTGCGTTCATCTCTATGATGAGGAGCTGCTCTAGGCCCACTCCTACCTCTCAGACTGAGTCTCAATTTGTCACCAATGTGCTGAACATATCCAACTCAAAATAAAAGCTGAGGGAGTTGAGGATCTTCAGCAGTTGCATTCACCAGGCCCATTGGATATGCATATATATACAGTGATGTATTTGTGAACGAGTGGAGTATGAGGGGCCAAAAATAAAGGCAACTTCTTTTCTGTCTCCAAAATGTAATAAATTCACAGTCTTAAAATATCTCTCTTTTCTGTATTTCCTAGAATTTTATCTAGCAATCACATTGTTTCTAATAGTAATACAAAATTTAGTTTCTGTAGCACCTTACATCCAAAAATTCCAAAGCACTTGACAAGCATTCATCAAGATTTGGCTCGCATTGCCATGTGACTAATATTCAATAAACATTTTTTATGGACTATTTTCCCAGCTTTGCAAGTCAGATATTTGTGTGGCCTTCTCTTCCCCACGAGGAGTCTCACATATAAATCACTGCATATATACTTGAAGTGGCAATCAGTTCCTTCAGGTGACAATGGGAACATGATGTACAGAGCCATGTCTCACTGCAGGATTCTACAGGCCCTAAAAAATCATCATGGTGGACTCTACATGCAGTTTGGATTTTACACCTGCCTTTTCTGACTAAGTATAGAGGTTTATAACTACAGATACAATTTTTTAGAAATATTTGCACTGTATGTACATCTAAAAGGATCCACTTTATTATGCGTTAGATATAGCAGAGTGTTCCTTGAGCATATACTGTTACAGGAACAGTAACGTTTCTCATTCATAAATGTCACGTTCATTTTTAGTAGCAGGTGCACCTCTATATTCATATACCTGTGTAATTTAGGTAAGAAGAAAGAAGGGGCTCTTTAAAGTATCAAGAAGGAATTGTAAGTGTAATGCCACCAACAGTACTTTTAAAAATAAATATTAAGTATTTGAACCCTTGACATTCTGGAATGAATAAATTATTTAAGAGAAAATGTGTTAAGACTGAATGCAAGGGTTAAAAGCAAAGGGGTAGAGAATGTAATCAGAGGTGGCCTCACACTGCTAAGACAGGCCAGTCCATAGCTGGTGATCGCTCTTTTGTGCTTAATTAAAATTTCACACTAATGGCACATCAAGAGGCAAAAGCAATTGGGCACATGCACTATGGCAATCATGTTCACTACTTAAGAATATCCTGTCTCCAGATTCCTGAGTACTTTACCATATTCTGGAAAAAATTAGGTTTTATATATAATTTTTTTTTAAGATGCCAAAGGATTGTCTAAGACTTTACAGTGTCTCCTTTAAGACTTTTTTTTTAAATGTTAAGATTCAAAAGTTACGAAAAGTTTGGCACATCAGAAGTTCAGCTATACATATGAAAAGAAATGGAATTCAGAGACTGTTTTTTAAAGACAAGCTATGATGCACAGATGTGCACACTTGCGGACTTGTTCTGTTTCACAATATGAAATCTGCAGTTTTTGTTTTCTAAAATAATCCAGAATAAAAACACATTCACAACCTGTAGGCTGGCACAGCATACCTGAGTGAGAATGTATAACCCCCATCTAAAACAGTAACTAAAACCCTTATCAGCATTCAAACGGAAAAAGACAAAAGGTAAGACTTGTAAGACAGCTATTGATTCATATAAGTTTTCAAGTCCTGATGTCTGATATTTAATATATGTCTTCATCTAAATTAAAAAAAAAAACAAAACAAAAACAAAAAAACCCAAGTTCATGAAAAATTAGGGAAACAATCTGTCTCACACGTTAAGAAACATTTAAGACCATTCTGCTGATGTAACTGTAGGAGCCACACGTGCATGCAGGCTCTTTAAGAACTTTCGTTCAAAAAAAACCCAAAAAACCCCAAATGAGTCTGAGTACTTTAATTCTGTGAACACTCCTCAGTTGGCACTGACTGCCTCATGGGTTTCATTTTCACTACTATAGTCTGATTTGGGATCATCCTCATAGTCCTCGTACATTTCTATTTCATCCTCTCCATTTATCATTTCATTTCCAGCAAGGCTTCCGCTGTCCGTCTTCATACCATAAGTGCTCTGAATGACGGGGATGCTGGGCTCAGGGCTGGCAGAGGTGCTCGAGCAATCTGATGTCATCTGAGGTGATGGCGTGGTAGTCGCCATGGTAATAGCACCAGGATAGACAACCCCTGTTCCCGTGGTGATTGGAATTTGAGGCTGTTGTCTGGAAGGAAAAACAAGAGGCGAACATGATTTCCCATGTCCATAGGAAGGAAGACCTTCTGCAAGTCCAAATGAAAGAAAAGCAGGTAGTCTACTAGGAGGGCTGCATGCATTCCTCTGGAGGTCACAGTCTAGTCCTGTACAGGATGCACGACATCTACTTTTAACCTGTCTTACCTTCTGATACCTAACCTAGCACTATGCAATGTTGTCTTTTTCATGTGTGTGATTTTCAGCATACTGGAGCAATATCACGCTTCAATTAAAATAGGTTTATATCACTACTAGGCGAGAAATTCAACACCAGCTTGACTGTAAGCATGTACATGGTTGTACTAAGTGATGCAATGTCTCTTCTTACGGCCATGTGTATACACTGAAATGCTTTGCTTTAAAGGTCAGGTTGCTGAAGCCATTCCATGATCAAGCCCTCATTTGCTACAAATTAATTAATTCTACTTCTTACATTAGGGTTAATTAATAACATACTTTCCATATTCAAATACTCATACAAATATTCTCATCTTGTTTCTAGATCATTACCTTTGGTAAAGCTAAGAGAAAAAGAAAGGATTGAACTTGTCTGAAGGAAAAGAATCTCCACCATACTTTAGAAGTAACACTGAGTGAATATACTGTAGAATTACAAATACTTAAGTGCCCTAGAAGATGCTGGTTTAAGATTGACTAGTTATTGAACATACATGCCTATTTGCATAATCTCTTTGAAGAACTGTATATTTCAATGTATTCACAACCTTCTTTAGAGCAATAGTGACAAAGTATTAGAGAACTATTACATAATTTTAGCAGGTGAAACAGTGTTAGACGTGTTTACGCTAACAAATCTCTAACTTCTCGACCACTGTATCATTCTATGCTAAAATTTAAAAGGAATAAACTAGTCTCTTACAAATTCTTAATCATTGGCTAAATCAATACACAAATTAATGTAAAGCTTATTTACAGGATTCTGGATGTTTGGCCTTTATTGGTCATTGATCAAGCACTAATTTTGATAAATATCACATTATAGAGTTACTGAGAAACCAAAGTCCTTCAAGTTTGGTAATCAGTACAGTCAAAATCATGAACAGTCTATGTAAGACAATATTAAGATAGCATGTAGTATTGTCATTGCTAGTATAGCTAACTCAACTCTTAATGCCTCTGCACAGTTTGAGAAATTCAAATTCAAATTGCTGTTGTATCAAGTTTGGTACACCTTGCTAGTATAGAGAAAAACATTGCAGTAATTCATTTGACACAGTCATTATACTCCTGTTTGCAAACGATGATTTCCAGATAATTTACAAACAGCTAGGGATTTTTCACTAAATTTTCACTTTTTAAAGGGTCCGATAAATGTTCTGTGAAAATAATTTTCAGCCAATGTATTTGCTTGGAAGCGATTTTCTGCAAACATCTTACAATACTTTATCCATAAAATGGAACACCTAACTCACAGAGGAACTGGTAAAGAACATGATCAGTGTAACAGGAAAGTTAAAGGCTTACTGAAGTTGTCATTCATAAATGCAATACTTTTTTACACGTTAAACAAAAATCAAATATGGTGTGCATGCCTGCTGCTGGGTAGGTAATAACTCTGAGCTTTAAATTACCTCTATCTTGCCATGCAACTGTAAACATGTGGTAACTGTACCACCTAAAAGGAATGTCTTAAATTGTCTACCCATTTGCTAGCAAAAGTTTGCTAGCACTTCTATATTGTCACCCCCACACATAGAGTAACTGGACTCCTGCCTCTCAGTTGAACCTTGTTTTTTATTTAGATTTGATCAGGTTGTCACTGTAAATTCTGCTCAAGTTGCTACATACATCCCAGAAAGCCTGATTTTAAAATATCACAAACTATATAGATGGCATATGTTACTGGAGATGAGTGTTATAATTTTCTAAGTAATTAAATTTTATTGGATGGGGAGAGGGTAGGAAATCAGAGCATTTACTTAAATTCTAACCACGTGGCTGGGAGTTTCTAACCTATGAATCTAGCCATTGTTTTCTTTTATTTATAATTCCTAAAGGCATGTTAATTGAATTTTTTTATAACATTAAATTCCACATGTTTAATCTCTGTATCTAGCTAGAGTTTTGCCTATCACAGGACTACGGAGTGAGGAGTTAAAAAGACACTTTACTGCAAGCTACAGGTTACAATTCAACTCAGTTGCATGTTTAAAGCAAGGCAAAAAAAGCCTGGTTAAGATTACCAGAACCAAAAACTAATCTTCCTATCCCTTCAGATCTGTGAGGAATGGTGATGCATGGTTACATATACTGGCTTCAAATCACTCCTGTATCCATTATCTCCACTTTTCCAAAGAAATGTGGCCGATAACTACAGGTCACTTGCCTCTCTGCTCTCCCAGCATTGCTAATATGTCTGTTCAGTCTGGGGCCAAAGATTTGGCATAAAATAGTTAGGTAAATATAAAAAAGGAGGTAACATGAAAATTCTTAGACCAACTGATCTGTTCACAAGTTTGTGACATTAATATTCTTGGGATTTTCCTGGAAAGCAGTCCACTTTTGACTTTTGCAAAACTTGCTAAATATTTAAATTGGCAAATTACCATTGTTTTCTGACCCCTTCCCAGTTATTTTCTGATAGCTCTTTAAATGGCTGAAGCAAAATTGATTGCATTAAGAAAAATGCTTATATGCTACACAATCCTGAAACTTATATTCCCATAAGTAATGAAATAACAGTAAATCTCACAAAAGCACCCATTGTGTACTTACTATAAGTTCAAGCTACAGGAGTATAATATTACAGCCTTATTCAAAACCGTAGTCTAGCAACATTCTGACTATGTGTGTACAGTATTTATAAATACTATAAAGGCTTTATTCTAAACAACTTACACTGGTGAAACAAAAAAAGTTACTGCTTACATCACTTTGCAGAGATAAGAATGCATTGTGAACTTGTATTTAGAGTGTGCTAGACAGGCTCTTAACGCAGAATGTCTGAATTTGCAATTTATATATGATCTATTTGTTAGTTCACATTTATTTGTGCATTACAAAAAAAAAGTACTATTGAAGATAAAATGTAAATTACTTGAAGTCTGTTCAGGGATTAACTTATGCTGAAGTTATTCATAACTTCCCATTAATAATTTTATTCTTAAAAATAACTCAAATATTTTAAAGACATAACTGGCTTCAGATTCATCTTCCACTACATTAAAACTAGCAATTTTTTAATATATTCTGCATTAAATATTAATTATTTCTGTATATTATCTGCTTCATTTGGAGAAACATTAATGTAAGGATGCATCAGAAGGCTGTTAAGACACTTGTCAGGTCCTAGTTTTTTGTACAGTCTTATCACATATACAACATTTGTCTCAAAACAATAATTTCCTGCCCAATTTATTTCAAGAAATCTTAATTGCCATTCAACTACTTGAAAGTTTTTCTCAAAAAATCAGAATAGAACCTGTCCATTCATGAGCTTGTTTCTCTATTTTATTTTAAAGTCTGGATAGTTTGTAAACTGAGATTCTCTAAAAAACTTTTGTGTATCTCACCAACGTTCCTCAAAGATTGTATCTCACTGAAGTAAGAACTTTTTGCATCTTAAAAGTTCAATCAGTGTAAAATTCTATTTTTTTACTGGGAGGGATAGATTTTTTTGTAACACATGGCAGGATTCTTCGATGCTAGACAATTTCTCACCCAAGGGAATCTGATTAGCCCTTACTGGATTACTTCAACTGTAAATGTATATTTGATATAAGAGAATACCAAATACAAATATGAAAGAATATAATTTTTCTTGCTGGTAATACTTTCATCACCTGTTTTGAAGATCTGTCTTTCCTTTCACACATCTCCTAGTTATCTTTTTATTCTGTGATAATTTTTTCCCATTTTGACATATCCATTCCCAACTTGATTGGTATGTTCTTTTAAAAAAAACCCAAAAAACAGCTTCAAGGAGTATGAAACACTTGGCACATTTCATTAGAGCCTATTTTGTGTTTTTGTTCTCTATCTTACAGATAGAGAATACAGAAATATTTACTCTAAACAGAATATATTTCATTCTAAACACCACATTTGTCTCCTATTTCATTCTGAAAAGGAAACTGCATCTCAACTCTAAATTCTACAGTTCTTAAAGACCAATTATGCTCTTTATTCCATCAAAACAGAGGAAAAATGATGAGAATATAAGGTCAGTTAGCAAAACTATTCCAGCTGATGCTTATGTTATAATTACATTAAACATAAGGAAGAATAAGTTGAAGAAGTCAATGGCTCCAGTTACTATGTTTCATTTAATTATAATCTGATTTGGATTAAATGTTGCTTTTTATTACTCAGTAAATTATTCTGCTGAGATAAATGATGCCATGTTTGACATTTCCATTCAAAAAAGCTGTCCTGGTCTGGTTTTTTTCACTTTTTTTTCTTGGTCTCTTCCAAGAATTTTAAATTTTTCATTAGGGAAAAGGGAATTTGGGTCAACAGAGAGAAGTTCTAGACAAGTATGAAATAATTTTTTAAAAGCACACCTATGTTTCCTCTGTATCAAAATTTATATTCATATCGAAATGCAACAAGGAGCTCATTTAACCTTTGTTGAACGCATCCGTTAGACTTCATATCCCTTCTTCATTACTCGCATAACTAAAAGCCATTGTTTCCAGTAAAGTCTGTTGCATCATTATATAAGTGCGCAAAGCTAATTTACTTTAAAACTTTTTCAACATTGATAGCACACAGTAAAGTGGACTTAGCAGAAACATGATTTAGAACTAATCCTTTCAAGAAAATGATGACATTCTCATGGTCTTTCTGATCATATTGTTAGATGTATGAGAAAGATATTACATTTAGGCTGCAGCATCAGCATAATTTTGAATAGGATTTTTTTTTTCCTTTTTTTAAAAAAACACAATATCACACTTTAAACAGGCCCTGTTAGGGGTTTCCTAAATTCATTGCCATATTCGCCTCCAGATTTAGCCAATGTTTCCAATGTGTAAAATGCTACTGCTTTTAATACTGTTTTGAATTAGCTAACAATTCTCAAATTGTTTGGAATGTTGTTTTGGCATTTCTTTTGCATTTCTTGTCTAGATGTGATTTGGTCTGTCAATCTGCTTTGGAAGACATAAACCTGAGTTTCATTCCTTAAATCTGAATACAGTTTGTGATATGCTGTATAAATTCAGATTTCTCTTTAGAGCTCTATGCACAGTTTTGATGGAAGCATATTAGTAAACAAGTTCCCTTAAAGAACAAAAAACATTGTTAAAATTTTAGCCTGGAAGGCTATTTCAAGATATCAAAACCACTTCTATTTACTAACTGCAGAAAGAGCCCACATTGTTGCAGGCTGTACCACAAAATAATTGACTGCAACAGGAGTTCTATATCCCAAGCCAAAAATGAGGGCACATAATTGACGTCAAGGTCAATTATCTGGTAGTGAAGTACCCAACAAAAGGAAACTATTGTGATTAGAGAAATAAGCAGAACATTTTGAATTTGGAAAGGCTGGCACTGAAGATAGCTTTTAGACTCTTTGTAAACCACCAGAAACATTGTGTTAGAGCACTGAGCATCACAGATTAATACATAAAGAAAAAAAAAAACAGGACAGAGAAATCAGTTATGGTGCAGTTGTTTGACTGGACTTTTGTTGTCTCTAGTCTGTGGAGCTTTCATACTACTACTTTCTCTGCTGAAGACTGGACGAAATATTGTTTAAAAACATTGTGCCAACATCTGTTGGAGCCATGCGTTCTGAGCTATAAATCTACTCAGTCTACCTACGCACTAATTGAAACACTTGCTAAAACCTTAGGTTTTTTAATTTTTTTTGTCCAAAATTTTATGCATAACAAAATTCCTAATAGCCTCATGTCACGATATGATTCATTCATCTGTATTCCTAATTTAACTGCTATTACTCCTGTTCCTTTCTCCCCTCTCCTGAACCCCATATTCTGCACAGTAACAATTTTTGTTGTTATCTTAATTTAGGAAGTGCTCCTGAAGTCATTACTAACTCAGAATGGATTAGTTTACTAATAACTCACAAAAGACATGATCCAAACTCTTCATGCTAATGAGAAACAACTTCTTTTGACTTTAAAGAATTATGCAATTAGTCACATAATCAGCATTCAGTGGCAAGCAGATAAGTCCTTATTCTATTATATATCTTATGTTTTTAATAAGGTTTTACAGGTTCATATCCTTGTAAGTGACATTAGTCAGTGACCCAAACAGATAAGTCTATTTGTTTTCAAACAGCATGCTCTGTCTGAAATAGCACTTACCCTACGGTAAAAAACTGCCTCATCTCCTGTCTTCGAGACCTCATCAGTTGTTTGTATTCACCAATACGCAACTTCTTTCCATCAACAATGCAGGTACGTTTTGGTCGAGGTTTGTATTTGTAATTAGGATACTTTTCTAGGTGGATTTTACTTAGCCGTGCCTGCTCTTCATAATAAGGTTGTTTCTCTTGATTTGACATGGACTTCCAGCGAGATCCTATTAACACAAAACACCAGTGAGTGCTCAAATAAGGCAAGTTTAGCTTTACACATATTCATTTCAACACATCTTCTCACCATAATAAACAAATTTTGAATTAGTTAATTAAATGAACTGATTTGAATTTACATGGTCCAGAACATTTACTGAGATGTACAACCTGAGACATCTTAAAAGAACCTGGACTTTCAGATAGTGCTGCAGACCAAACATCTGTAAATCTCTTTTAAATTGTTGCATTTAAAATCAATGGTTACTTCTTGAAATCTTAGCTTCATGCTGCAAAACAGACTATTTTTTTTACAGTATGAGCATTCATCTGTGAATAATTCTATACCTTTGTAATGCCACGAAGAGTATTATGGTTAAGTAAGGTCTACAACCACACTTTTACTTTTGAAAGCTTAACACATTGCCTAGGGATACATGCTGCTTTGATGGTTTTATGAGGATTTGGTTTATATGCTTCTACTAATGGATATTAATACCGTGCTACATAGCAGGAAAAAAAAAAAAAATCTAAACCTTATAGATTCAACAAAAGTACAAAAAAATCCCTTGCTGTCAGAGTGTCTTAAATTCACTAATCTTCTGATATCAGCTTGGCATAATATTGGGACCTTACCATACTTTAAATTCCATTATGCATATCATCTTCCAGCTAGATGTAATAAATGCACAGAACTGCACTGAGAAGTTTTATTTAACAAAGTTATATTAACAAAATAAAAAAAAAAAAAAAGACAAACAGAGAGCACATTGTAATTATATACACCACTTCAGGTACTGTAAACTCACACTGAAAGCTGCACCAATAAAAATGTTAAAAAAATTAACACAGTGTACACAGGAAGAGGAAAAAGTATTCAGATCTCTTGTATTGTTTATAAGGAGCTATCTAAACACTTCAATAGAGAAGAGATTTTTTTTTTTCCTAGAGGCTAAGAAATGCAGAAAATAGCTTTTTGGTGTCTCTTAGATGAATAAAACGATTACAGCTGTGGTAAACGTGGGTGGACGCTATTCTTTTACCAAGATTTTTCATACATCGACAAATGGAAAAGTTGTGTAAATATTACCCGTAGCCAGCAATACTCTGTGTCAGTTCTAATATTTCAGTCTCCTTTCTCATTGTCCTAGAAAAGTTGCATAGATATTATATGGACATAGACCTATTTGTGGTAGAGTGGATACTGACAGGTTAATTCTATGGTTAACAAACACTCAGTTGCTGGCACTTCTGAAATATTTATGCTGGAAGTTTACATTTTAATGAATACAGTTACTATGCTCCTAATAGTTTTTTCACAGAATGCACACAAATAATATAGTTTCCCTACAGCTGCCAACACTGAAACAGTGCAGGTTTTATACAACACTGAAAGGCTATTCATATAACTCACTTAAATGGTAGACAAAAATAGGAGAACTACTAAGTAAGATTTTGGAAGTTTTAGGACAAAGTAACATTTATTTCTAAGTATTCTTGCCTCTGATTGAACTAACATGCAACAAAATTTGGTAAGAATCCATCTGAACTTGAAATTTACAATAAAATGATTACAGAGGAAACTTGATTTTCACTTTTATTTATTACGAGTTACATTTGGAATCTGTCTTTCACTTCAAAGACTTAGAAAGCAAATATAGGTTTTAACACTTCACCACTCATTCTCACGTATGTTTCTAATTCTCTGGAGGGGTCTTAAAAAGTAAATCAAAACTTCTTAAAAATGAGCCAACTTATTTGCACAGTGGTAAAATATAGTCCATGGTATATTCCTTGATCATCCCAATCTATACAAATTAAATATTAACTATGGTGTCTTTTAACTAAGCAGTATTTCAATTGTATGATACTAGTGTTTCCTTAGTGTTTTGAACACTGTAACATTTTGAATCAAACATCATTTTAGATGCAGGAAGGTATGCAGGTACGTGTCTTTTGAACTGTGCCAGGTTCCTTTCTTTGATACTACACCATCTGACATAAACCTTTGATTTTGATTTTGTATTTTATTAATTTTTTCCAGGTATTTACTTTAGCAAGTACCATTTTGCATTCAGGTGATTTGTAGTTCAAGTGATGGGATCGTTCAATGGGATCTTGCAATTAGATCTTTTATCAGGATACACGCTTGCAACAGATTTAACAAAACATTCTTTTTCAATGCTGCTAAATCTTTAAAGCATGTTGTGACTCTACTGTTGAAAATAAAAAGCATGAAAGAGAGGCAGAAATGGAAAAGGAAAGGAATGAAAACGCAAACTCATTTGTACAAGTTTCATCAATTTCAATTTCAGTGAACATCTCCCAAACAAAATATGCCCTCAATTACAAAAGCTGCCTATCCAAGAAGGAAGCAACAAGCCTGTGTAACCAATATAAATAACCTCATCTTTCCAAAGATCCAAAAATATCTAACCCCTGACAATCGCCACTACTAGAGCAGAGCCTCCTAAGTTTCCCACAGTTTTCGTTCAGTCACAGGCATGACTTATTGATTGTCTTGCACTTACCTAGGATTTTGCTAATGTTGGAGTTGTGCATGTCAGGGAAGGCTTGGAGAATTTTTCGACGCTCATCCTTTGCCCAAACCATGAAAGCATTCATTGGTCGCTTGATGTGCGGTTCACTGCTGGCTCGGCCCCGCGAATCCCGGTAGACTCGAGCTTCAGCCACAGTGGCACCTCCTGTTGGCCAACAATAATACTGCTGTAGTTTAGCTGCAGAGCCATTCATTGCTTTACTTCCTGTAATGTCAGGGCAGGAAGAAACAAGATGGATGCAAAACATTATTAAGTGGATTTACGCAAGCGCTTTCAGTGCTGTATTTATTTTAGCCTCATTCTATTTTCCTCTCTCTCTTTTTTGCTGCCAGATCTATGAGAGAGAGAAAGGATACCCACTGATTTCAGTGTAATTGATCAGCCTCACACATCAATATCTGAATGATGAAACAAATGGCACTGGTGTTTCTCCAGTTAAGGTATAGAGGTTTGAAAAAATATTCCATTTGAGGCTTTAACTCACATAAAAGTTACAGTTGAGAACCCAAACTGATGCAGACCTGTTCACACAAGTAATTTACAATTACTTTGCTGCTTGAGCAGTGAAGCATTTGCCAAACATTTCATAAAAGAAACTATATAGTAAACCAGGTACATGCTGCTAGTTGTATGGATCTGATTATATTTGGAGATAAACATTTTAAAGTCATAGCTGCTTGAATTTTAGACATGTCTTAGAACATTCAATCACATGCAATAAAAATGTCTGCCTTCAACAGGTACACAGCATCCTGGAGCTTCTGTAATGGGAGACAAGTACTTCAGCTTCTCCATGCCTGCTGTGCTTTAATGTACCCCAGCATCCTGTCATTACCCACTGTCAATTTAACTTGTACATGCTACCTTAAGCGTTTCCTTGAATGCATCCAGCCCTGCTCCTTGACCATAAACAACAAAGCTTCATGGGGCTCTAGAGTTCACAAAGCTGAGTATAAGGCTTAGAACTAGTTTATACAGGAGACAGAGATAACTGAGCCTAGGTAAGACATGCTTTTATCAGAATAACTTTTGCAGTTGGGATGATAATATATGGTTTTAGAGTTATACCTTAGCCATAAAAGAAAGGCAAAAGGTCTTAATAGCAAGGGAGTGACATGGTCTCAGGCCTCATCAAACTGTTCATATAATAGCTTGAAAAAGCAAAGTACTTTACAACAAATTAGCACAGCAATAGGCTTCCTTTTTGTTTTTGTAAACTGTTACAGTTCCTAACACTGATTTGTTTGCCAAATAATGTAAGATTGGTTCTTTAAACAAAGTAAAACACTGAAGATTTACCGTTTTCAGTGACTGACTCACAAGCTTTTAGTTGTGCAAAAACCAAGTTTCCTAATTTAGTAAGAAAACACTACAGGCTATTTATACTGTTTTAAAAATTCTCTGCAGGAATTGAATTTAAATGAAAAAAAGTCCTAAAATAGAGGATGCATAACTAATACACTACCTTTTTGCCACCAGGTCCACAGTACATTAATTTCATTTAAAATGCACTGACCATATAGGATAAATTGATTTTGCTTTATATGGTGTTGACAGCCATGTTTATTGTGCAGTGAAATGTAGTGTCGTTTCAAGCTGACTATATCCATCAACATAGGGCAATATGCTGACTACTGGGCCAGATGAAGACATACATTACCCTGAGAGCAAAACACTCATTCGTATACAGCAGTGTCCTCTCCTGAGGATCACCATGGTAATTTATGATGCCTTCAATGCCATTACTTACACAACTGACACCAATTTGGCAATTTGTATACTAACATGCATGCACATAAAAGACGACAGGTTTGTGGCAAATGTGACATGCAAAACTACTTGAATACTATTTTAAGTACCATGCTACAAGTGTTCAGCATTTACAGAAGGCTGAAGTTGTAGTTAGTTTTTATTACAAAAAGGAGCAGTAGTTTTGCTGAGTGACCTGCATATAGGATTGAGTTAATGAGGCTCTGTCCATTGTTGTCAGAAGGCTTGAAACATGTGAAAAAAAGATATCTTTTGAGAGAGGATATATGTATTGTGAAACTATAAGTTACAAAGTAAGTCAATACTGCAACATTTATTGAGATGAACGGCTATATAATTTGAGAAAAGTCAAATATATCACATAATGCTTCTTCCATCTCCTAAAAAATATTATTGATGCAAAAGTTATCATTTGTTATTCAGCTACTCTGCATACAGCAAAGGACAGAAGACCTATTTGAATCCATATGCTGATTTTCCATTTTTCCTTTTCCTAAAGGTACTTATTCACTGCAGATAACGAGTTTGTCTTTAGCCCTTCCTAACACAATTTTGGCCCGACCTTTCAGTCCTAACACAAGCAAAGAGTACTTTCACTAATACCAAGGTTATATGATGGTTTTTTAATCTGGATAGAATTTAGATAGAATGGAGGAAAAAAAGAAGGAAAAAATCCTGCCATAAATTATCTGTTTTCAGAGAAAGGTTAGGTTAGAAAATAATCCTTATTTAGAGTAATAAATTACAACCATCCCAAGAAGGCCAAAAAGCTCTGGCTGCATCTGCTTTAAGCAAGTCCATACTTGAAGGATTTGAAAAAGCAGCCAAAGAGTTGATGTTCTTTGTGCTTGATCTCTGGGGGAATATTTGCAAGTTGACCTATAGGCCATCACAAAAGCATCTGCAAAATGAATTTCTGCAAAGCTAAAGTAAAATAATCTCCATGTATTCAGTGTCTCAGAAATACAGAAGTATATTCAGCATATAAAGCATTACAAGAAACTTACTTCTGTTAGCATGTGGGGAGCCAGAAAGTCTCAGTACCTTTTTAGCTTAGAAATGAGGTGCTAATGATATAAAGAGCACATATGCTCAGTGAGCTCTTGCAAGTAGAAACATGTAGGAAAGAACAAGTGTTCAAACTAGTTGTTCTTAGGTACTTCATCCTGACAATCAGATATTTAGACAGTATTGTGGCCTATATAAACAATTTCAATAGGCTTTACACAGTATGGATTTTTTGCTTGTTGTGATAATTACAGTACTGTCAGAGGCTGAAAGATACACCTGAAATTTTAAAAGAAAAGTTATATTCAACTGCAAAGAAGTAGGCATTTCACTTCTTTCTGAAAATATTTGCAGTAACATCTAACAAATAATAAACCCAAAATAACAGATAAAATAAAAATGTACTACTAGTGAAGGGTGAAAAGAGAGGAGGAAGTTGGTAATTGTCTCTCTATGGCAACTAATGCTCTATCTGCTAGTTACAGTTCATATTGCAATTGCAGGAAGAGGTTTTGATTTGCAGAATTAAAGGCTTGGTCAGAATTAAAAATTATTGCAAAAGTAGTACAGTTTGGCTGCTCTAATGGCTTAGCTGGCAAAGAGACCTACACTTCAGCCTAAAGGCTATCCTTAAAGTGACACCTTTAGCTTCTGAGGGTGTGGACTGCCTCATTTACTAGATGCTTTGCATTTGCCCAACCTGTTACAACTTTGATGTTATAAAATTAAAAGCTGATTAGAGGAGAATGATCATTTCTTGTAGATATATGGCAGGCAACTGCTCTGTGGAAACTGGATCCCAGACTAGACTCTAGGGACAATACTGGGTCAAAGAATACTACAGAATTATTCTAAAAATGTTACAGCTTCATTAAAGTAATTTCAAACAATATTTTTGTTCCCAAGAGACTAACTGCTCTCTAATGACAGTGCAGGGGAAGAAGAACTCCCGTGGTTTAGAAGGAGAAAAGAATCAGATCATCAAGAAGAAAGACAAACATTTTCACACAAATTAAATGTTAAGAATCTTTCAGTAACAATTGTTACATTGTTTAATTATTTATTTGTGCCTTATGTGTGTTTCGGGCCTTTGATAATGACAAGAATATTAGGACAGGTAGTATCTCTTAGTATGTTCCCTGAGATACTGACCGCATTAAGGTTAATTCTATTGTCTTTAAGGAGATGAGATTTTACCTTGTATTTTATACATCATCTACCACAACAAAACCTCAGACTTGGCCTTTACATATTATCAGAAGGCACACAACAATAAACATGATAGAAAGGAGTAAAAAAAGGGTGAGAAAAAGATGAAGAAAGAAGGAGAAATGAAGTACCAGGAAACATAAAGAGATTGTTATCAATCTCTGCTTTTCCTTAATTACTGTTCACACTGTGGCCATTGATTTATGTTTGAAGTGATACATTTCCTTTGACTCCCCCCAGATAACAAATCTTTGGTTACTCTAGAGAATATACTGCATACTGTCTTCATAGACATATACCTAGACAGGCAAAGTAAATGGATATCTGTCTCAGGAACAATTGTCATTACTGGCATTTCTTGTCATCATTAGGCAAAACTAATACCCACTTGAAAACATGACTATCTCTGGGGCGGGAACACCCTTAGTCAATGGCATAGATATTCTGCAGGGAAGTGTCTACCATACTGCTCTCATTCTAAATGCTAAACCAATATTATTGAGCTTGAATTTCAGGGATGAACATTTCTTATAGGCTGCATGTCAGTGAATGAAAATGGGAAAAAAACTGAGAAAGACATGAGTGATTCATAAAATACTGGAATATTTAAATGAGTTCTAAAATATTTCACCTGCAAGGGTTCTGAAATGTCTTAAGTAAATACTAAGGGGCAGGAATATACAGTTGCATGGGTTAGCTACAGCCATGCAACACTTGGTTATAAGGCTTCTATTTTTCCTGTTAAGAGACTCCATTCTCTTTCAAACATCAACAAGAAGAACCAAAAGGGAATTCCCGAAGGTCAGCTCTGAGGAAACATAAACCTCTAATTCAATAACTCCGCTACTGCACTGAAAAAGGCTTTATTATTGCAACATCCATATGGAGTCAATTGGACATTAATGACTAATCAATCCCTCCCCTTTCTATTCTACTTATAGTGTCACAAGCCATGTTTAGATTAGCCCATTTCCTGCTTAGGATCGCTCAAGATGTCTTTTGTTCTTTCAGAGCTGGCCTGATGGAGGCAGCTTAAACAAACACACGATCCAAGTGGTGCAAGAGTTATAAACTGCCATATGTGAATGAACAAAGGGGCCATACTAAAGCCTTTTGTGGTATTTGTTAATGTTTTTCATCTGACTTTAAAAAGACCTAATGACTTTGTGGTGAGCTGATGCATGTGGCTCGTGGCTTTGCAAAATGAAGGAAATTCTAGCCAGTTATATATCAGCATACATTTTCCAAAGTGCCCTGTTTTCAGTTTTGGTGGCAGACAGTTTACTTTTCTAGTGCATTTGTTTTACATACGCAAGCAAAATTCTTAATCTCAATTAAAACACAGCACCAATTTTCATAGGTGTCATCACAACCTGCAAATACGTCTTTCCCCATTTCAAATTCTAGAGCTAAAATTAGTAGTGAAATGTCTTCTGTGTCTAAAGTCAAATCAAATATTCTCAGATCTATCAGTGGTAGAGCCGTTCTGGTGTTTAAAGATGAATTGTTCATTGAGTCATATTAAATGCTGAAACAATATTTCTAAATAAGCTATTAGCACAGCCATGCTCCACAGCCAGCCATAACTAAAATCTACATTATTTACATGAATTAAAAATGTTAAACGCAACTTCTTTCTTGATGTATTACACAAACAGTTTAGATTTCTTGACCACATTTTATGGCGAAATCAACCCTCCTGGAAATTTGGCATGGAATATAGCTAAAACAATATAATAATATTTTAAATTACATGGAATATTAACTCAATAAATTAGCACTTAAGGATTGACTTAAGTCCTCAGTGGCCTACATAGTCTCACTTTTGCTGCTACATAAAAGAAGTTATTCTGCAAAGATCCATTAAACATCTAGATAGAAACTGTGATGAAGAACCAGCCTCTACTATAAATTTGGGGAGGTATGTATAAGATTTTTCTATCATGAGCCACTTCCAAACTTCAAGATCCTTCACAGATAATTAAATGCTAACAGCTCCATTCTGACATTGATATTATTGATAGAAAAATGTGAAACTTATTTAAGTTGAAAGATTTTCATCTCAGAAACAAGGGATTCCCAGTCATCAGGTTTAACTACAATCAACGTTCCCTTAAATATTATTTTTATTTTACTTTGATATTTCATTTCATACTCAAATATAGAAGGCAGAGGCACACAGAAAGAGAAACTATGGATTAAAAAGACTAGCCCAAGAGAAATATTACTATTATTGTTAGATATCTGACAAGATTTATAAATACTGTAAACTGGCGGTGATTTTGTTTGGTTTTGTTTGTTGTTTTGGTTTTTTTTTCCAGAAAAAGTGTCGTTCTAACAGCTAAGCAATTATTGTTACCATAAAGTCAAAACAATATGAAGAGCAATGAACTAAACATAAAAATATTGCCATAAAAGTAGTAGTCTTATTGCTAGTGGAGTTTTACTTACATAATTTCAAATCTCTCCTAACATGACAATGTCATCTAGAACATCCAGAAAACATGATACCGATTTAAAACATAGGGATTAATTCTTCAGTCTTCAGGCAACTCTAACAGATTTTTTTAAAAAAACAACAACAAAAAAACCCAAACAAACAAACAAAAAAAAATCTTGCCTGAACAAGGGCCCTAAGACATAATCCATTCATATTTCAGTCAATGCTTTCTTTCGTTTTAAGATGGAGAAATGAGAGACGGGAATTCATCACAAAGGAAAAAGGCAGCTTGATTTCATATTTGATGGATGTACTGTTCAAGGTGTTGCTGAACACTATTGATGAACAACTTTGCTTGTTCCTATGTAGCAAAACAATGAATTGTAAAAGCTTAAGCTTTTATGTACAAGATGGTTTCTAAAAGGGAACTACTTTTAACAATTTGAGAGGTTTGCAAAACCATCTCCCTCATATTATGTGATATTCATGAAATGCAGAATACTTTGCGAAAGATTTTAATGTGTGTTGGAGCTGCTGCTTCAGTGGCCCATTTCCTGCACTCACTCTCCAAACGCATTTGTCACCCTCTGGCATATGCAACATCATTCTTTGTATAAACATAACTAATTCCCTTCATCCAGTGTTTGCTGTTCTCACTTGTCTTATCATAGCAGTAATTAGACTGCAAGGACCTAGGTCTAGGATATGCCTTTCACACAAAGTGCTGATACTATAATAATTAATAATATAATTAGTAAATAATAAATCATGGCAATGAGCAAAAGCAGCATGATAACAGAACCTGTAAGTTAACAAGTAATAATACACACTAGGGAAAACTCTTAAGGCTAAGTTTTCAGATACACTGCACCTGTGCATTTGGGAATTGTAAGTGAAGCCAGGAAGATGTTTTTGCAAGCAAGGCAATGGCTTGTCCAAATATGTTGACACATTTACCTGGTCTGGATAAAAAATGGGAGATTTGCCATGAAATATGGGCTTATGTGAAAAATCACAAACTACTCTTTTTTGGGATACTGCTTTTCCTGTGAAACTACTCTGCCAAATTGAAAACATAGTCATTTAAAATGTGTGGAAGCTGTGAAGGTACTGTAATGCCCACTCTGCACACTCTGATTCACTAAAATTAAATCAAAGTAAAAATTAAGAAAGTACTCTCCCCTTGCTATTAAGTTTTGCTTTAAACACTTGCTTAGGTACTTGATGTATCTATGTATAAGAAAGGAAGATGCTCTTAAAACACTTTCCTATCATCAAGATACTTTGGCTCCTGAAGGAGAAAATGGTGTGCAGTATAGATTTAGAAAAACAGGCAGTTGTACAAAGAAGAGAACTTGTCTGAATCTGTATCAATTGCTCATGCTTAGCCAGAATTTATGGTGTTCTTTCCTTAATGTATTCATATTTCTGCTCCACTCCCTGTGTTCAAGGAGGTAAGGAAGAAGGGCAAGATTCCTCCCTCCTACACACTGTGTGATATAATGGTGGTTTTCTCCGTCAGCTGAAAATTCAGTTGTGCCTGGAAATGTTAAGCTATTTTAGGTAGCTTGTTTTGCAATATTAGAGCAATACGAAGCTAAGAATGAGGACCATAGAGCATTTTGCACCTGTAGTGGCTGTACATGTGCATGAAAAAATGTTTTAAAGCACTGAACTGCTATGTTTAATTTTTCACTCACTCTATTTAAAAATAGCTAAGCAAATTGACTGATGCTTTCAGCATTTGTGACAATAATTTTCTCATGGGCAAAGACTTTTGGTGTAAAACTGCATCCCACAGTTATTTTTTACAGCCTTGTTTAAACCTTGAAAATAATGTTTTACTGTATAATGGAAAGTGTCACAAGCCCTTAACCATAACTGTGCTAGTAAGCACCTCTGTGTAAAACACGGGGCGTTGTAACAGTGCTTGATTGTACAACATCAGAAATTCTAACTAGAATTTTTAAAAAGAAAGGCAGTTTTCTATAAGAATCAATTACTGCAGCAGGAAAAAAGTCCCTAAGACAATTAAAAATTAAAAGGTAACAGTCGTGGATGACATCCATATTTCTTATTCTGAAAGTAAGAAGCATGCTATATGTTAAATATTAGTGTGTTGAGAGGAATCAGTTTCAATGTCACAGAAGATTGGTCCACACATCCCCAGCTCAGATCTTTCACTACTCAAAGTGGGAGTTCCTCCCGTAAAATGTTATGGGGTTGCTGGCAACAATGAGATTCAGGAAGTGGTTGCCATCAGAAAAGTGATGGGATGACTCTTAAAGACAGAACATCTTATTCCTATCCTGTTTTCAGGCATTGAGTTACTCCAGGGCTGAGGCACTGAATCTCATCCAACACAAATGAAATACTGTGCCTGAGTACTTTATCCCAGATTCCTGATCTGTTATGAGTTATTCTGAAAAGTTTAAGCATATCACTCAAATATCAGGAACAATCAAACAGATTCATGACTGTTAAAAATGGCAACCACGACTAATGAAGATCACCTTTTAGCATCTGGTCTAATTAACCAATATAAGTTATTTTATGTTTAAGAAATAAAAATACATTTATTTTAAAAATTAAAGGCCTATAATAAAAATTCAGAGGACTAAAAAATCCAGTACTTAAGCTTACTTCATTCTCTCTGGAAATGCTGCTTTGTTTTCAGACAGCTTTCACTGTTTTCTGATTGTAATCTTTCCCCTCTCAACTGCCATAGCAACTATTACAAATGTTTATGTGCGACAAATACCATCGTGGAGAGGAATTATTTCCTCCAGTATTTATGAAGTACTGTCTAAAGAAGATGATGCTTTGTCATGCATGTACTACCTGCTGTTTACACCTCTGCATAGGACAGTGTTAAACAGGTTACCTCACAGGTCTGGACTGTGTTGGCAGCCTGCCAGGACTGATCTGCCTGCAGTTTCCTTTCACCTACCTCTTCAGCTTTTTTTTTTTCAGTTAAAAAAGAACCGTGTCACTCTTTTAGATATGCAATCCTTTAGTTTTGGGCATGTATGAGGATATTGAGGCTTTGAGTATTTGGTACAGGCACTCCCTTAAGAAGGCACTGATCTGCTTTTTACTTAACAGATTTGTAAAACCCAAGCAATTATGATGTCCGCTTTATCACCACAGAGGGAGAAAATGAAGCTTTAACAGATGGAGAGAAATTTGCACCTGGACAAGGTGGCAGTTTCTCCTCACTCTTAGGTATCAGCCTTGTTCTCCCCCTTTGTAGCTACTTTTTCTTTGTTTCTCTCCATGAAGCCGAGAAACCACCTTCTATATTGCAAAGACTCACTGTCCTGCATCCCTCTCCTTCACATGATTTCATATTCACTGCTTCTGTTGCCATTGCAACTAGTTATTGTTCACCATGTTCTGGCAGTTGGTTAAATCCATGATGATGCCTAACATAATTTTTTACTTCTCTGCTGTTCAATTTCCCTTGGTTTTTCGCAGTTAGAATCTCTCATTGTATTACAATATACCTTTCAGTGTGGCTATTCCAAGTCAAATATAATTGGCAAGTACTAATTATATGGACGTAAAAAGACAGCCTGCTGTTTACTGCTGCAAATGTTGAGCAATTCATTGACTTTGTATGTTGGTTACCACATCCATCATGTGAAATATCAGAGAACTGAGTTCTTAAGCTTACTGCTGAGTAGAAATATGTTATTTTAAAAGCAAAGGTGAGCTTGTGCTCCTCCAAGCTTGGTTGCAGATCCAAAATCAGGTTTAGTCCAAAAACTGTGAATCTCTGAACTGAAATTAATAAGATTAAGCTAGGGCTTACTGCTGGAAGCAGCCTATTACCAAAGGCTATGCAGCTTGCAATCCCATTGCAGTGTTTAAAACTGGTTTTATCAAAACCAATAAGCATGTGCCTCAGAACTGTGGTCCATGCTTAACATGGGATGGTAGATGAGTATCAAAGGAAGAAGCAGCAAATGCTAAACACAAAGTTCACAGAATCAAGAAAACTAGCAGATGAGAAACAGAACAAATGAAAACATCGAAATAGGATTCAGAAGAAAAGGTCTTTGACTATGTTTTCCCAATGGCAAACTGTTGGGTCAAATATTTAACTCACAAGCCCCTGATTCAAATATATTAACATGAATGAACATCAAACTAAATGTTAAATACTAGTACGACATTTTAATTTATTTCCATTTTCTTTATAAAAATTAATTTTGCTTCACAATGTATCTGATTTTCCACTTGAGAAAATAGGACCATAAAAAAGGGTTATTTCTCTTTTACAAACTAACACAGTGAGGCAGTTACAAAACAATAACATTCAGATGTTTTTGTCCTGAGCCCAGGATCCAGTCAAGAAAACTATATTTTAGCAGATCCAATTCATTGGAAGGAATGAAGATCAGGTCTTGATGGAATTTGAAACTGTAACTATGACTGTGGAAGGAAACTACACTGCAACCTAAGCTAAGGTAAAAGCAGTAATTGTCAACAGGAAAGTTAGGTCTATTCTACAGATTTCCATCTACTACAAAAGAAAATCTTAACATACTTCCTGCAAATTTCCAAATCATTTGACCACAACCACAGAAACAGAAGGATCCATAAGAGCACATTATGCAAGCACAAGATCCATAAACATAGAGCATATTATGCAATTCAAAAGAAGCAGTACTATTACCAAAAGTAAATATCTGTGAAAGGAATATCTTTTTTAGAACTTGAACGAAAGATCTATTTATATTCTCAGATAATTAAGAAATAAACACTTTAAGTTCCTCCTCTTGGAATTTAAACAGGGCTCACCTATGGCTCTTATTTTATACACATGCTGGTCAGCTGATATATATCAGTCATGCTCAAAAAGAAAATTTAACTATAGCTAGATTCAAAGCTGTCTTGGTTTGTCCATGCTAGTTAGTTGCATTTCAGTACTGACAGTCTCAAATATTCAAAATCATGAACCCACCTACAGAAAGAATGATGTTTCCTTTAAAATGATGTTTGGAGAAAAAAAAAGAAAAAAAAAATCTTTGTTTAGTTCTATAATTGGCTGTTGTTTATAATTTTGCATACCAGACACCAAACATTTATGAGGCTCTCAAATTAAGTTTTTGAATTTTGCTAGCTCCAAATGTATCATATATTTTAACATGACAAATGGGATTTCCAGGTAATGATGTAAGTCTAATAGCTGTAGATTATTCATCAATGGTGTCACAGTCAGTGGCAATGTTTTTAAATAGTCTGAACATGATTTTTAACATAGTTAGCCCAGTCCTGCTGGTAGCTAAGGAAGTAATAGAGAAGTTGGTTTCTGTCATATTTAATATAAAACTCTTGTTGATGATTTTCGGTTCTCCATTCAGATGACAGTTAGGTCATTATGACTAACACAGGCTTTGAATGGGTCATCCCTGAAAATACACCAAGTTACCATTAATCTTACACAAAGTTTTCACACATTGATCAGGAACAAGAACTCCACTCTTAAAAGTCATTTTGCAGTATTCTTCCATATTTGTCTTCTAATTGCATAAAGTTAAATTTAAAGAATTTCAAGACTTATCTTGTAATCATAATTCAAAAAAACCCATATACATGTAGCTTCAGCCTCTGATCAATGACCCAGTACTGCAAGCACTCCTAAAATTAAAGGAAAACATTACTCTGATCCTGTCAAACTCAGATCACTGCCATATGTTATAGGAAAGATATGAGGAGTAGACAGAAATAATTGCTAGATACTATTACAAAGGCATTCCATAAAACACAGAAGTCTGTTGATCTTTTTTGTAACAAATTACTTGAACCTTAAAGGCTATGTCAAAGCTATGGGAACCAGGAGCACTTCCCAGATTTGGCCTATCTTGGCTGCTTATTGGGATGAGACAGACATGTATTAGGTCTCCGCACACTTTAGTTTCCTATGGAAAAGCAGGTGTGCAGGTAGACAGGGAGTGGAACTGCATCTCCATAGCCCCCTTTGTCTAGATCAGTTGGAAGATTGGGATGCATCCCAAACTGCAATTCCACTCAGCTTATGGCCAGCAGTGGCACTAAATTTGGAGTCCTTGACTCAGGAGTAAATCTGTTATAGCACTCTCCCACCCCACCCCTCAAAAAAATCTTCTACAAATAGACAATCTATCTTCTCTAAATATATTACATTTCATAATTCTGAAGTTCTAAAATTCTGGTGATGGGAGAAAAAGCATCTGACAGATCTATCAGCCGCACACTGAGTCTGTCACATCTGCACTTGGACCTGAGAGATCTGGATTTATTTCTGATTAAGAACGTTGACCACCAATATGTAACTTTACAAATCTTTAGTTTCTATATCACTGTGTTATTTGCATTAAGGCACAGAATGAAACCCATAAATACTATCTGAAGATGTTCACAGCAATCTGCACTGAAGCAATATCTAAAAAAAGAATTGAAAAAAGATTAAAAGTAAGTAACAGTGACATAACAGAAAGTGTGAAACACACCAAGGCTTTGAAGAATAATACTAAAGCTGTTAAGAAATGTTGACATTTATTTGATATTATGACCTTGGCAACACTGTAAAATGCAAACAAAGCTTTCTTCTTAGAGGAAGCCAAAGAAGAGCGACCAAGCTGGTCAAGACTCTGGAGAACATGTCATATGAGAAGCGTCTGAGTGAACTAGGGCTGTTTAGTCTGCATAAAAGGAGGATGAAAGGAGGCCTTATTGCTCACTACAGCTACTTGAAAGGAGGTTGTAGTGAGGTAGGTCTTGATCTCTCCTCCCAGGTAACAAGTGATAGGATTAGAGGGTGTACCAGTGAAGGTTAAATTGGATATTAGGAAAAAATTCTTCACTCAAAGTGTTGTCAAGCATTGGAACATCCTGTTCAGTGAAGTGGTGGTGTCACAATCCCTGGAGATATGCAAAAGACATATAGATGTGGCCCTTAGGAACATGGATTAGCAGTGGACTTGATTGTGTTAGGTTAATGATTGGACTCAATGATTTTAAGGGTCTTTTACAATCTAAATGATTCTATGATTCTGAATAAGTTATAAAGTTTCTTAGTAATCCAGAGCTGAAACAGGTACATACGGAAGCACAAAATAATAGCAACACACATAAAACACTTTATGACATGGCACACCCTGAAAGATTTGTAATAATTTCATGACAATTAGAAGCATTAATATTCTTGAAGATAAGCAGAGTCTGCACCATGGTACAGTATATCAGAAGCCACAGTTTAATTGATGATATTTCAGCTGCACTGTTTTCAACAGGCTTGCGTTTTAAATGATGTCACGCCAGAAGTGTCATCTCTTAGCTAGTTTGCCAAAGATAAGGGGCAAAACTTGGGTTATACTGTGAATGTTTTTTTATATCCAGTTAATATCTAAATTCACCTTGTTAATATCTAAATTCACCTTGCCTACAACAAGAAGGACAAATAAGCAGCTCAGTTTTGAACTCCTGCCAGCTTTTTTTGGAGATCAACATAAGCATTTGTCCAGCACCTAATTCCAGAGATCTCTCTTGGCTGCTAAACAAAGTCTGGAAATCTGAATCCATTCATGAACTCAGATTTCCCATGTGGCAATGCACCAGGCCTTAAACTGCCCCACTAGGTCTAGAAAGACACGTACACTGTCCTTAAACTGGCACACATCAGCGTATCTTGGGTTACATATGTCAAAGCTTCATTCTACACTATCCAGTAACAGGGAAGGCTGTCATTACCATGAGATCTATCAAGATCCTAAATTAAAGACACTAGAAAGAGAAAGGATGAATTGAAAGAAATGAGCTAAACCAAGAAAGTATTCAGGGACTTGATGTCATATGAACCAGTAACTGTGTAAGTATTCTGTTGCAACTTTTCAGCTCAACTGAGGAAAATATCCTTCAACACCCTGAAATATGAGAAGCTGCCGCAGGATGAAAATTCCTTTACAAAGCAGTTTATAAATAACTGATTAGTCAACAAGTACTTTTGAAAGTCCATGTATCCCTTTTCTAGGAAAAAAATAATTGCAAAACACCTGTCTGAGTTATTTTTTACCTACATTCTGTTCATTATTTTTCTGTTTAAAAACAATGCAACATCCAATAAAGGACAACTAAATAAACTTATAAATAATAGCTACCTATAAATTAATTTGGAATTATTTGTTTTACAAGGAACTACTAAATATATATATATAGATGGAAAATTTTAAATGTTTCATTAAGGGCTAGCCTTCCAAATATAATTTGGAGTAAATGGTTCACAAGTTTCAGTCATCATTTAATCTTACTGTTATGGGGACCTGAAAACTTGACCATGTGAACATACTTAAAAGAAAAAAAAAAAAAAGCAAAAAACATGTTACCATGTGCTCCTGGTGCATATGTCAGTTCCATGTGATAAGCCAATCATGATATTAAGCCAATAAGCAGGAATATTTTGACAAATTAAATTTGAGAGTTAATTATTCCTCTGTATAGATGAGTCAATGTAGGAACATCTTGGAACTGAACTTGCAGTTTCTCCACTGTACACAAGTCCTTGCCTAAAATACTTTTAAATTGATCTCTTTTGGTTTGCCTAGAGATTGATAAAGATAATGTGTGTCAGTTGGCAAGCAAGGACAATTAGGGCTATAAGATGTCTTATCACAGGCATATCACGACCATCTATATCGTAAAAAGACAACATGTACACGTGCTGTTGTTGTCAGACTTCAAAATGAAGGAACAATTTGCGAGTTCTTACTTGGACAGATTGACAGAAAATGCACTCATAGGAAAGTTTATCTACACAGAAAATATTAATGCCTTTTTATTAGAAAAATTTTCACAGTATTTCAAGAATCATTTGAAAAGAACAGTATTTTTCAACAGTCACAAGTTTTTTGGTCTTATTTATTGACACAAGGAAAAAAGCAAATTTTGAACTTGTCAGGTGTTTGGTTATTAATGGAAAAAATTAGAGATATTTTAAACCTTTTCTCAGGAATGGTGGTGTAACCAAGATTTGTCTGGTGAAAAAAGAGTAAAATTATTCTCAAACACAAGTAAATTGTGAGGGTAAAATGTTGCATAATATTCTAAGTAGCACATTCATCTTACTACTGTGACTGATAGAGTTCCTATCTATTTACATGTTCTCTTCTAATGTATCATAGGGTAGAGAGGATATCAGTAGCATCCACTTTGAGAGCATGCAGAGTAACCTTGCTAGACACTAAACTCAGTCTTAATAAACACTGATTTCTACCCTTGGCTTGACACTGTACGCCTGACATATAGAACTCTCTCTGAAATGAGTGCAACTGCATTGAAAGTTTATACCATGAAAAAGACATTTTCATATAGAAAATGTGAAGTATTTTTTCATTATCATTTGACAGCTGCCTGTCAATAAAACTGTACTTGCTGTATCTTGAGTAGTTTGTGAGTGCATGGATGGGTAGAGCTCCAACTTTCTTCAAAGCTGCTAAATACTTAAAAATTCATTAAATATATATGTGTATATTGCCTTGCTGGGATAATTTTCTCAATGTTCCCTACATTTCCATTGATAGCATAAAAAGTAAACACTTAATTGACAGCTGTTTGGAAAAAAAATAGTTGCATTGCTGAAGGGCTGTAATGTCCTTTTCATACATCCACCCTTTGCCATGGACTTATTACAATATCACAAAAACACACAGAAACCTTTCAATTGTTACCTTGGAATGTAAGCTAGGCAGTACTTATGACACTGTCAGCATTGCAGCCATACCATTCTGTGATGCAGAGCTCAATAAGTCATCATCAAATTGCAACTCACCTTCTGCATCTTCGGGCCTTGTAAGATCAATGACACCAGGACCTAGTTTTCCATCTTCATTGGGTTTCCCTGTTAACTGTGGGCCTAAATTTTCAAACCTTGTTCTTTCCTGGAAAAGAACAGAAGTAGTTTTAATGCTCCATACAGGAAAGTTCCCATTATGTGTCTGTGTATATGTGTATCCACCAATACATGCCTTATTTTTTTTATATGTGAACAAATAATAAATGCATTTAATTAGACTTTTAATTCAGTGGCATATTTTTACAGATTCTGAATGTCTGCATTTGTGAAAATCAGTTTCAAATGTGAAACACATATATAAACTTTGAGATTATTTTGATCTGCACTGCCATAATGCATAAATGATTGTACATGCAAATACAAAACACTTGGCAGCCAACAGTGCTTGTCAATGCTGCTCATTTTGCCTTTCCACTTATTTTCTAACTTAAAATGGAAAAGACAATCAACATTTGGGAGACATGAAAATTCAAAAGTTGAAGGAAGTTTGTATTTAAATGTATTGCTAATCTAATGGAAAATTTTTTCCCCACTATGAGATTCAAGTTTGCATTCATACCTCTGAGAAAATACAAGTCTGAATTTTAGACAACAGGTTTTCAAATAAAAGTATTTCAAAGAAGGAATAACAGATGACAGAACTGATATTATTACTTTGTCTAAGAATTTAAATTGTACCTCAGTAGAAAGGGAACCTAAGGAGATTTAAAAAAAAAAAAGGGGGGAGGGGAGGGGGGGAGGAGGGAAGAATGCATGCTCCTAGAAAAACAGAAAGCTTCTGAGAGCCAGACCTCCATAGGAAATCTGGAACTAGAAAGTGGAAACTGAAAGGTATTTTATATGTTAATCCAGTTCCTGAATCAACTCCTGGACAAGGACATTATAAATGACAATATAATATTGTCTCACAATAGTAGTCTCTGTAGTACTATGTATCAGTAACAAAGCATTCAATGGTTATCATTAATTTAGCATTCTCGTTTGAAGGAACATACATAGCATGTTTTCCCTCTTGCCTTGTTGTTACCTCTTCAGACTAAATTTGGCATTATGTTGTACTTGTGAATGAATGAAACCTTGTTGTTCATTACTATGAAACAATATTAAATGTCATGTCAGCTTGAATTTACAGACATGAAATACCAGCTTTCAGCTCTACGAACAGTTACTCCATGTTATACTTAATGCATTATGCAGAAGTAGAGTGCTGATTGCTGTTCAGTCTATTGTTCAATGACCTAGTTCTGTGCTGTGCATACTAGACATTAGAAGAAAACATTAGGAGTTTGTCTCCTGCATGATAGTTACAAATTTGGAAATATTCTTAAGGAGAAAACAAACTTGATGGCCTTGTCTCCTCACTTGCACCACTTCCAAATACTTTTGCTTTCTAATGTGATTTTGTTTCATTATCTTTCAGTAATAAAACCCCACCAGGCCATCAACTGAAGAATTCTTTTGATTCTTCATTCTTTTGATTCTTTCAACCATAGTTTTTAAAAATTATTTTCTGTTTAATTTACAGAGGAAGACAAGAAAGCACAACCTGACACTAGATTTGCCACAACATGCAGCTGAGGCATTTCAGGGAGTAACTGCATTTCTGAAAGTTCTTCAGAATTTTCCAGTTACTGAACAAAATAACTCTGCATGTTATATTTGGTTAACTTAACTTATTTTCTTCCATAAAATCTGTGGTTGATGAAGGACCTAACATATACAAAGGAACTCATGAGAAAAGAAAGAGTTATGAATGAAATGTGACTGCAGAAAGGCGGTGCAATACTAGAGGTCCAATATTTTACTGAAAGATGTCGGGCAGTGTAACAATACACCTGAATCATCAGGATGAGATCTGCTTTACTGGTACACAAAATGAAAAATAAGTTTATCAAGGATTCTGCATTCCATTGCAGAGGGCTGATTTGCAGTTGAGATAAAACAAAGATCGGTACTAAGAAAACAGCTTTTGGCACTTATATTTTTCTTATATTTGCACTAAAAGCCTTTTCTTAAGAATGGTAATACAGCACCTACAGTATTCTTGAAAGAACAGCCTTCAAGTGTGTTTCAGAAGGAGAAGTATATTTTTGCTATAAAAATCAACAGATCCCTCTACATATCAATATGCACATTTGGAATATCTTTCTAGTCATTCATTCTCTTTGATTTTACCAGAAAATATTCTGTTCAAAAAAAAAGAAAAAAAGAAAGTTTCTGAAAGAATATAAATATTTTGACATGGAAGGAGGAAAGGGAAAATTACATTATAAGGTTCAGGAGCAGTGAAATGAAAGCACTTATACCATAAAAATACCTGCTCTTGTCAAACAAAGGAGATACAGTTATTTCATAAACCCCCTCCTAATTGATAAAAAGCTATAACAAAGCTAGCTCTATGTAAGTATTTTAAATGTCTTTTAAAGTAATTTGCTTGCTTGTTTTTTTACTGAAAGTAATCTTCATAGCGATCATTAACAAAAAATTTCAATATTTGCATTGGGATTAGACAATTTAAGAGAACTGTAAAAACCATAAAAATGTTCCTCAATACTAATAATTTAGTAGATGCCTTTACTGTTCCATGAAATACAACAAATTCCCGTGAAATATATTATTAGAGAGGAAACTTGTCCCACAAGGCTTCAATATATTTTAACGGGATTTATCTTTGCTCCCATTTTGAATTCATCCTAAAGCAAATAGTTATTTGCACTAAAAATCCTTTAAAAGTACACCTTTCTCCTAGTATGAGCAAGGACCGTGATGAGGGTTCTCACATAACAATCCCATATTAACAAAAATTACATTAAAAGTAAATGGTTATACAGAGCTTCACTAACAAATATTTTACCTACACATGCATTATATTTACCCACATGTACATTGAATACACACGTACATTGCTACCCCCCTAACCTACATTAAAGGAGAATTTTGGTGAGTTTGTAATAAAGTGCACCACTATGGAGTGTGCAAGTATTTTGTTTCCTTTGAAAGTGCATTTTTTACTTCTCTTTTGAATTGATTTTTTGTAGTGGCTATGGAGCTTATTCTGTATAGTCTCATTAAGTTTTCCCATTCCAATTTTAGAAAAAAAGGTTTAGGACATGACACTGACAATCCTTTCTCATGACTACATCAACACAGTCAGTTCAAGTTTGCACTAGAAAACTTAGAGCTCTTCCCAGAACAATTCATATCCTTTGTGCTTCTTCATATGCTGGACACACAGTAAAAACAATCACTTCTGTAAAATGAGAAAAAGAGAATAAAGATTCTTCTTAGCAGCCAAATATTAATTTTCCATTCTGTGATAGAATTAGGCACTTATTTATGCGTTGTCAGTCACAAACATGAAGAAAATGTAAAAGTTATTGAAAAAAATTAAAGTCAGCTCAACTGTCTTGCAGGACTGTTGGTTCTCTAAGTGCTTTGAAATTATGATGTATGAGGTAGATGTTGCATATTAAATAAAGATATTTAAATTATAAAGCCCCCGTTAGTGAGAGCTGATGAATGTTAAATGTTATGAGCCACAAGGCTGTGGCATCCATCATATTCACATATTATCACAGTCAGTGATGGAGCAGCCTCAGTGATGACAGATAGACTGCTAGATAGTTATCCCTTATTTCCAGAGTCACCAAGCAAGCTTTTCAACCCCTTTGGCATTATTTTTAGCTTTGCATTAAATTAGCAGCTTTTCTGTCATGTTCTAGCAGAAAGTATCAATTCTTTCTTCACGTGTGGAAGGTAAAAAAATGATTTAGTGAAGTGAAGAGTAAAGGAAAAGGAAGCAGTAGCCTCTACCTCGGAAAAGACTGCAAACTTCAAAATGACTAGAAACAAATATAAAATTGTGATCTAGCGAAAGAACAGCAATGAAAGAGTAAGCACACAATAATGGCTTTTCTCTGCACTTAGATAAAAGCTGAATTTTTGATGTGCACAGTATATTTTCATAAAATTTTATATACTATGTTTTATACACTTATTGGCTATTCCATAATAATGTGTGTGCTAACAGTAAAATTGCTCTTAAATTTATGTGTGTTATTTATACGTTCCCACGTAACAATGCTTTTTGTTGTAAAAAATATTCTGTTTATTAATGTAACTTTACAACCACTGCATCCAAGATCCGTAGTAAATTAATGACATTTTTATTATTTTATAGTGTCATTAAATTTTTACTGATCACTCCATCAAACAGAAGCAATAAAGGCCATAATGCAAACTGGGACACTTAGATTAGGGGAGCAGAAAGGCATTCCATATAGTCTGAAGTAAACGGCTTGCTATAAATGATATTTATACCATCTTTAAGGATGTGAGAATACTTGGACAAGTTTGGCAAAACTGTTTCTGTAGTACCATGGATTGTGTACTTAAATAACAGTTTACTTGCCAGCGAGACAATTTTTTTTCAAACCATATGCGAGAAGATGACTGATTGCATCCATCTCTTGAAAAATAATATATGAAATGTAATAATACACTGGGCACCCCTCCCTTCTGGATTACCAAGACTGATCCGACTATACCCGTGCCTCAAATTATTTCAGCATGCTTGCTTTTTCCACATCTGAAATGTATGCTTAGTCTGAAATGGAAAATGGCACGCACACTGATCCTTGTGTAAAAGATTTAAAATATATATACCTCTTTTTTTGCAAACAAATACTTTTTATTTAAGTAGACGTGTTTGGACAATGATGTAATACCCTTTATTTCAGTAGCCTAGCATGGAAGCAGTTCCTAACATTAATTTAAAGAGTCAGTTTCTAGAAACTGAATTAATATGGGTCATTCACAGAAGCCACAGAGCATATGACTGAAGGGATATTATTTCTTCTGAGGACAGTACTTTAGTTAGAATGACTACAAATAATTATCATACGCTGTCTCCATGTATTTCAATTGAATTATGACATACTAAATGTTCTAGTAGCTTATTTGCTAACTGTGATCTCTTCCCTTCATGTACTATGGACAGTAAACAAAAAGCAAACAACTTGCTATATTTGAAATATAAAAAGGATATTTTCAGTAGAAGATGGAGAAAACTATTCCCAGTTTTACTAAGAAGGAATCACAAAACATGTATAATTTTTTTTCCCCTGGAAAGTCAGGATACAAATATCCCAAGCTTTTCACTTTCTTCTTACTACTTTTTAACAGCTAGGGCTGAAAAGTTAAATTACCCTCCACTTGGAATCTTTTGCAACATCTTGGCACAGCAGGGATAATTACAAATTGACTTTCAGCCTTATCTCTGGATATTTTAGTTATTAAGGGTGGGAAGTTTAAACATTAACCTTATTACAACCATGTCAATCATCCTACTGGTGCGCAGGCATGCAACTGCTGGAATTCTTTGGATGGCAAAGTAGATAAACACAATAGTAGCATTATTGTTACAATTAAAAGCAAGGCCTTTGGTTTTGCAGAACTGTGGTGAACATCCAGAGCTTATTTTCCACATCATAGTAGCGGGAGCTGCTCCAAGAAACTAGAGAAATTAAATTGGCAAAGTAGACAAACTTATTGTAGGAATGCTTATATTTTAAGATATTGCAAGACAGAAAGTGTATCTTCTCTAACCAATTTGCAGGTTGCATAAATTAAAGGTATGCCGAGTTCTATGACGTTGTCACAACCTGATCTGACTTAGGATTTTTCTGTTTAAGTGAAATACCTGAATTCAATGATTTCAAGAACCAAAGAGAGGCAGTCTAGTGAATTTTTACCCCAATATACTGCTCTTTTCAGTTTTAAAAGCTCCCTATATTGTTCATATACTGTTCCAGTACTGTCTTTGTATGCTGAACATACAGCACAGACTAGCATCCTTGCCACAGACTACAGGTTTGTGTTACATTACAGTGCCTCAAAGCAAACAGCTTGCTTGAAAAGATGTGAAGAGAGAGAGGCCACTAAGTCCACTTTTAAATATCTATCATCTATCTTAAACTATAACCAAAAAGTAAGATATTAAAAGCAGATAATGAGGAATTTACACTAAAGTTTCTTTGCCAGACTGGCAAGCCTCAGTTGTCTTCCATGTGTCAATGTGGCTTATGCAAGTCCATTACCAGCAGAAAATACACCAAAGTTGTTCAGTAGTAGAATTTCATACTGTTTGTCACAATATGGTACTTTCCTCTTTTAAGACCTAATTCCTGGAGTCAAAATTGAGACTTTCATTTTCATCAGAATTTAAAGTTTCTAGAAAAAAGTTTGAAACTGGAGTGTTACAGGCAAAAAAATTATCAGATGAATAAATGCAAACCCAAGCAGCCTACTTATAAAAGCTCTCTGTAGTTAATTATTTTAGAAGTCTGATTTTAAGGATCAGGCTTCCTAGAAACTCTGATTAGTCTGAATAGTAGCCATCTTGATCTCTGAACACATATAAGGAAGATTTAGATGAGTTTCCTGATTTCGAGGAGCATTCAGCACATACTAATAAGTTAATAGACTTTAATGCATTGAAACTTGCCTTTAAAAATAAGTGTATGAATTTTAAAATATTTTTTAAAAGAAAAAAAAAAAAACCAAAAAACCATAGCAAAGGTTTCCACCTAAGTAGGATATTATGCCCTCCTACACATGAAATATTGACATACTCATAACTGTTGCCACACTTGCAGGCACTCCTAAGCTTTGGAGCTGCCCTGGTTAGATTACTTTCAACAGGATTACTGCACTTACTGAGCCCCCTTAACCAAATGCTTTATGTCTTTGTTCATATGGTTTTAATATGGTTTTAACCAATTGCAAGGTTATTTATAAGTTTGCAACTCCCCAGTAGTTAGAGTTATGAAGCGTTCAGACTTAAATATATCCAGTTGTGTGGTAACTGAACTACTGCTTTCATGCGGTTTCCAACTTTTTATTCATGCACAAAGGCATGATGCATGGCACTATCTGGGAACCTTCTGATTAACTCTTTGTTTCAGCAGCAAATTCATACAGAAGCCTACAGCAAAATTACACATCAACTAAAAGTCATTGATTTAAAAAATAACTTAAAAACATCACATGAATTACACGTTAAACTGATGAGAAGTCATTAGTCCTTGAAAAGCAAAGGGATAATCAAATAAACTAACAGTTGGTAAATGAAAAGCAAACAAAAGGAGTTACTACTTTACACTGCATAATACAGCTGTAGAATTCACTAGAGGTCAGAAAGAGTCCAAAGCTTCGTTTGTCACTTGTTTTTAAAAGAGTTGGAGAATTTTATGACTGTTAATAACATTTGTAGTAACACATGCTAAGATAATCAAATCTCATGTTCCAGAGTGTAAGCTGTTCAACTGTTGGGGTCAAAGAGAAATTCCCTCATTCTCTCTGCTGCTCCCTTCACTCCTGACCAACAGATGATTAAGTGGGAGCCTTCTAGAAGTTAATTTTCTTTTATTATATCAGGTATTGCTCACTAAATGTAAGGGAGAACTGGTAAACGGTGTAGACCAAGTCTGTTTACCTTGTAATTAGAAAGAATCTGAATGCAATCATTTAAAAAAAACCCCACATTTTCTTTTAACTAAACGTATACATGTGTATTTTTGAGAGACAGATAAAAATAGACTCAAATTACAATCTATATACACTTCTACTAGGAAATAGCAGGACTGGTTTGATTGGTGTTTTTTTCTCTACTGTAAAGTGACTAATTGAAACAATTCAATAGCTACTCCTGGACCTTCAGAATGATCATTCACATTTCTAACACTTGAGTTACAAGAATAAATGGAGAAGGACGTGGCAAAACAAAGGGGCTTTTTTTCCTAGTAGACTAAATACTGTAGAGGAATAATAATACACATTTTGCCATATTTCAGTTAAATTTAGCAGCTTGTTGGACCTTGTCATTTATGGCCTCATTTTCACCAGGTATTTTAAAATGAAGACACTAAAACACCATAAAAATGTACATAAATATTTTTACCAAATTGAGACAGCGCTATGATTCTGTACATATATCTGCATGCTTCCTCTAGGTTTTCTGGTTTTGATTAAATTTCATTAAAAATATTGTCAAGCATTAGAATCAGAGAAGAACTTAGAAGACCAGAGATCTGGTTACTAGCCTCAAAACTGCGAATCTCCTTTTCTCGTAATTATCTAGTAATATATTCCAGGATGAAAACACAACTTTAGCAAGAAGCCACAGCAGTATACCAACCAGCAAAACTATTCTAGGTTCAACACGACAGTTGGTTTGTTTGGTCTTTTTGTTAATAATAATAATAATAAAAAAAAGCTGAAGTCACCAATTTCCGTTTCATTGTGGTGTTCTGCAGACCTCAACAGCACAAAGCAAATTCAGCTGTCCTCCACACAAAGTTAGGAAAAGAGAGATCTTCAAAAAACCCAGAACACACACAGACATACTGGTCAAACATCTTGAGAAGCAACATGATGTTCTTTCATGAACAATGTGGAAATGTAAGCACATGCCTAGAGACACATATATATGTTTGACTTTAAACTTATCAAAGATAGGAGAAATATATTTCATCGTTTCAGCTGTGCCTTATGATAGGCACATGTTAGATTTTGTGACATAATCAAAGAATACTGGAAAAACTGTGATAAAACTGGACTACATTATGCAATAGTCATCAAATAAATGCACTTTTCCTACACTACATGTAGGTAGTAACTATAAGGGTTTAAAAGCAAATAGTTAAAATACTCTATTTGCAACTCTTTCTAAAATTAACTAAAGGGAAAATCTGAATCTGAGTTTTTTGCATTACAATAATCTCTGAATATGAGTAGGGTGATGTATTGCAAGTGTAAATCTTCCAGGGCTTTGGAACTACAGGTACCTAAGCCAGGAACAAGTCAATGGGAGTACTTAGTCCTTTTGTTTATCTCTGAAAGCAATGCACACCTCTAGACATACTGATCCATCCCATTTTCAGGAAGGCATCTGAAGTCGTTTAAATTGGTGATGCAAAAGACACTTGGTCTTAAATGTTCATATCCATATTTAGAATTAGAAATGTAATCAAGGCAGTTAACAAAATCCCACCAAATGCTACTGTTTTCAAGTATATGCCTTACCTTGGTGCTGGGTGTAAATATATAATTGCATACCATGCATATACAGATTAAGTAGGCTTCTTCTGTATTTATCAAGTTGATTTGGGAAATTTTTTTTAATTTTGTGGCATTTTAAGTATGCTTTTTCGAGGTTATACTACGTGATTGCTGCTTATATATTACTCAGGTCTTTTTCTGAAAGAAAAGAAACATATCACTAAAGAATAAGGATGGATGACAACGGAACAATGATAACAACATCATTATGTAGTGTTTTGCCTCTTGTACCACCATCACTGCCATGTTTTTCTCTGATTATTTCAGCCTCGGGAAAGTGTGCTGCTTACTGTTTATGTCAGGAAGGCAAGATTACTGTTTGCATGATTACAATATCAAGTATGATGTACGTAATGTCTGTGATAATATATATGTACCCCTCAACTACCTCCTGTCTTTAATCTTCATTTGGCAGGGAAAAAAAAATCAAAAAACAAAAAACACAAAAACAAAACAAAACCAAAACAGTGAGTTGCAAATTCTTGCAGCCTCGTGTAGACCTTAATCTTGTAAGGCACTGAACACTTTCACTCCAGTCCAACAGAGATGAGTAGCCACTAAACTCCAAGGGAATGCTTATGTGAAGAATGGACCGATGCACTTCACTGAATCAGGGCCAAAGCGTATAGATCTCATATGTTTACACTGCATCTGGCAAAAAAAAAATGAAAAACTTCTTTCTAGGCTGAAAAAGATGCTTTCTCTTTCTAATTGATTACTTCTTTTTTCCTCTGAGACAGGTAGGTTGAAGGCCTTCTGGTATGAAGTATTATTCTTATTTAAAAATAAAACAATAGAAAGCCAAGAACATAGTCCTGTAAAGATTTATGCAAGTGGACTTTGCATTAACAGTGTCCTAGCTGATAGCAATGGAACAACTCCCTATCAGTGGAATCGCTATATTTACTTACATACCTTTCTAATCCAATCAGAACAAAGTTGCCTATAATTTATGTTTTTAAAATTTGTACTCAAAGAAAAATCAGCCCAAAATGGATTTATGAACACTATAAATTCATCAAACCAAACAAAAAAAGCAATTGATAGAGTAGGATAAAGGTTCCATTTGCTACATCTGACATGCAAATGCAGGTAAATACATACTTCCTGGAAACTGAGAGATTTATATCTCTCAGAAGTAACTTCCATGTAGGAAGTATGAATCAAAATAATGCACAGGAGAGAGTACTTTAAGAGGCTAACTGAAGGCTATGTTTTTGGTTTTTTTTCATGCAGAATCTAGGAGTCCTTATACCTGAAACCATCTTAAATGCAAAATGCCTACCTATGGGCTGAAAAAATTATGTGGTTTTACTGCTGCAATATACAAAGAAAAAACTGCTAGTTTTGTATATCTAATACTACTGACAAAAAAAACCATTCTCTAGCTTTAAATGAAAAGTAGACTGATTTTATAAACCTTGTGTTTTGATCATGAAAAGCTTGTTTCAAATTTCCCACATAAGATATCCATTAAGTACTCTTCAGCACAATGCAACAATGACAGTTTAGAAAATGCTTTTATATCTTAACAACCAATCTTGAATGGGAGTTTCAAAAGTAGTGGTTTCACCCACAGAGCATATTAGTCACTTAAGTCCCTTAGTCAGTTATGTCACTTGAGTAAATCCTATTTTTGACCACGTTTTCAGCATAAGCATTGACTGGGTCCTACTACATCTCTCTGCGTTTAAAATTACTTTTTCTCTCTTTTCAACCATGGTCATATTTTCTAGCTATATCTTACAGGAAAGAAAGTAATAATATCCTGGGGAAGCCATTAGATTTTTGGAACTTTTTCCAATTATATATGTAGGCCATTGTAATACATACCACTGTGCATTACTAACACTGAAATTTTGAAAAAGAGGTTGCTAATGATATCTCCAGGCACAGAGAGGGTAAATTAGTATCTTCTGGTCACTCAGAAAGTCAATGATTAAGCTGAGAACTGAACCCAGGACTTCTGAACATTAGGCCAGTCCACTGGCTGTTATGCCACACTGCCTCTGCCGTAAATCTGTTTGATAGATTTTTCAGTCATGGAACATTAAAGGCTCTGCTCTTGTCTAATGAATATGTTTAAAGAAAACAGTACAAACAAAAGCAAATGTAACACTTAGATTATCTGAGACATACTGCTTTGATGTCACACTTGGGTAAAGGATTTCCTACTGGAGACCTATGTACACTTAAACACACTGAAAAATATTTTAGCCAGTACCACTAGCTGGCATGCTAGTATCTATTTATGTCTGAAAAGGGAATATAATCAGTTTAAGTTGGTCGAGTACAGTCTGAGCCAACTTTTATATTATGACCAAAAGCTTGGCAGGGCAGTAGCAGTGGCAAGTAGCAGAAAATTGCTTACAGTGTTATTTGCCAGATTACTTGAATGATCTACATCGAGTTTTCAAGAGTTTGAAGTATTAAAAACTTAAGAATTGGAAAAGCCTTGGACTGTGGATTTTTGTTCCAAGCTGCCACAAGATGCAGAGGAAAGGGCTATGATATAGTATGACTGACTGAAAGAAGCAATTTTTAATACAAACCACCTGAAACATTCAGGAGCAGTTCAGTTTGAACTGTTTAATTTTTTTTTTATTTTAATTGAGGATTTGGAGAGTCAATTGATTTAGATTAAACGCTCAACCTTTCACGTCTATGTGTTTAAGATTCATGTTGACATTGTACTAAATATGACCATACAGTTTGTATGCCAGATAAATTGATCTGACTACAAGCCTCACTCTTTAGTATGATTCTTACTCCAAGATAAATCAATATTTAATATCTCCTGCAACAGCCCTAGTAGATAATTTTAAATCTTTTCTCCATCCCATTAAGTTACCTTTAAAAATTCTTTATACAAGGCTTCACAGATGACTTCTGAAAAACTAGTTTATGAAAAGCAGTCTGAAATTCATTAATTCAGATGGAAAGGGTTTTTTAATCTTGCTGCATTGTGCTGATCTCTAAATCCATCTCTGTTTAGCTAATTCTCCTTCTCAGCTAAAATGAAGGATAAATAAATACCTCCTGTAAATCTATAACACAGGTTTTAAACAAAAAAAAATATATACTTTTACTGCTTGCTATATGGGACAAGATATCTCTAGGGTCTGGACTTCTGCAAAAACAGGCTCACCAAGGCTCTCCCTGACTCTCTGAGAGGACGGGTACTCTGCATCATCAGGTACCAACCTCCACCCAGCTCCAACAACACTGCCACATCAGCTAAGAGAAGCAGTGAAATGCAGCTGTATGTTTGGCTAAGGCATCAGTCACATCCCAGCGTCCATTTTGAACATTAAAATCTACTGTCTGCTTCCTCTCCCCCTCCCCACCCTTCAATCTGGTGGAGCAGTCAAAAAGAGGAAAAATATCTCTTTCTCCTTCCTCAAACCTCTCCTATGGCTAAGGGTCCCAGTGGGACAGGAGTCCTTGATATCAGTAGAATGCAAATGACACGGCTCAGGTTTTCTTCTTCTTAGAGTTTAGAAACAGAAATGTAAGAGGAATTTCAAATTGTTATATATTGTCAGAATTGAAAGGGATGATGTCAAAAGGAAAGAAGGAACTATATACACTAGAGCTATCTGGTAGTATATCCACCATTCAAACTGTAGAACTTTCATATTCCTATCTATGCCCTCCTTACTCTGTGTTACTTTCAAAGTGTAGCTTCATGGATGCCATTCGCAGCAGTGAAGCTCTGTCCCATCTCTAACCCTCCAACCTGCTAGTTCCCAACACAAACAGTACACAAGCCTCCTGATACAGCTATTTATCGGGTCATGCTGAAAACCCAAATGGTGAAATGTTCCAGTTAAAAAGGGAGGAGGAATTTTTTGTTTTCAAAGCCATGTTTGGCCACTTTTACAACAGAGTTACTCAAATAGTTATGCCTTTGAATGGGCAGCGAGCTGCAGCCCAGGATGCTGAGAACCTCTTTGCATTGGAGCATCAGTGTGTGGAACCTAGATAGCTCTTGCCTTACAAATCTATTAAAGACTTTAATCTCAGGAACTATACCTGTTTTGATTTGATTCAAAACACAGCCTAAAAGGATCTGATGATAAATGAGTTCTTTCATCACTAACAAAACAGATGTATTAAAGAAGACAATAATGTAACTGGCTAACTTATAGCACAGTTTTCCGTTTTATCTGTATTCCTTTGTTACCTCCAAGCAATAAATTGTGGATTTTGCTTACCAAAATTGTTCAGTCTTTAGCTTAGTTGTGAACTCAAATCCAAGGCAGATTTAGCAATAAGAATACATTTGTATAGAACATAGCCAGGATACAGCAAAAATATGTGAAGTAATATTAACTTCTCACCATATAACATGTTACTGGGAATTCTGTAAATTGTGTGCTATTCCATTAATTAAGATGCAACACACAACAGCAATATAAGGATGTTGTTTTCATGAGAGACTACAAAAGTCCCAGCAAAAGCACTGTGAGGGCAAACAGCAGGGGAGAGCAGCAGCAGGGAAAAAAGGAAAGGTGACCCGAGCTAACAAATCATTGCAGACACTGAAAGAAAATTTCCCTTCTCTCATGATAAGAGAACAATAGCAACTTCTGCTACCTTAACCATAGTCTGCACCACATTAGGAACATCCTTAATATTGCAAGAGTAGTATCTCAGAACAGTTGAAGTATGAATAAATGAGTCCTGATTCAGAGGCACATCCATCCTTAACATATTAAATGCTGTACATTAGAAGTTAAATGGGGTCAAAACCAGGAAATTGGGTGGGTTTATTCCACTTTTAACTGGATTTTTTATGTTGTCAATACACACATTCCCAGGTAGTTACAGTAACACAGTATGGATGGAGATCAAGGCAAATCAATTGATAAGCCAAGTAGTACGCTTTTTCTCTGTCCCTTTTAGGATAACTCACACATTCCCTACAAATTTCCCATGCTGCAGTTCATTACTTTTGCATATCCACAGTGGTCAGTATATACTGATAAACTACAGATGGCTTTTGCACTGAATGGAATGGAAATCCTCCATAGCAGAATAATGCAGAGGACTGGTAGGTATCCTGGTCTATATATTGTCAGTCTAAAACTGTGATTATTAACTCAGACTGTTCATTGCAAAGAAAGAAAAAAAAATAAACCTACAGTGAAAGAAGGTGGGAGTAAAATTTTGCAGGAAAATGTCTTTCTTGTATTTTCTAAGTTTGGGGGGGTTTTTTTCTGAAAGGAAACAAAGACTTGACATACTTCATCAGTGAGACATTTGTTATGATGTAGTGTGATCTGTACTGTGATACTGAAGAATAAAATCCAAAAGTTAGGCAAAGGTCATGCAGGTAACCCCTTGATAAATGGGAATCCCTTGGGAGAAAGAGTGCAGCCACACAATTTAATATTATTAATGAGTATTCAAAGAGTTTCAGTGGTATCAGGTGAGGAGCAGAATTCTGGCAAGGAGCTGGCAACTGAATATGTTTTGGCAACCTGCTGAACCCTTGACAGACTAAGAAGTTTTAAAGTACATGATGTGTAAGAGACTCACTTTGTGTGCAGTTCTAATGCACATCCTCACAATGATGGCTTCTATTCGTACTGACATTCAAAAAACAGCAGAGTTCTCCTGTGATTTAGAAATGGAAGGGAATAACCATGTATAAAGTAGGATGCAGTAAGCAAGAATGTGTATTTATATAAAAAGATAGTTAATCTGAATGGAAGCCATGTAATGAAATTGTCAGCAGCTGAATTCAACAATGCAAAGAAAATGGCAGTGAGATAAGAATGCATCCACAGCCTGATATCTCAAGAAGCTTTTTGCAAGATAACATTGAAAGCATGCTCCCAGCTACTGATCAGCACAGGTCTGAAATTAAACCACAAGTGTCTACTCCTCTTACTGGCTGTTTAATAAATTGCTTTGGAACAGGTGGAGGTGAAGAGGAGATCTTTCCAAAACCTTGTCTCACTGTTCTCCCTCAGTTAATGAATGTCAGCAAGTGGAAGAGAACAGAAATTTGATATGTTTTTCCAGCCTTTCTTATAGGAGCATTCATAACATGCTAGAGGCCACAGGCATAAAAGTAAAATACTGGGAAATTACTGTTGTCTGTAAATTTCCAGGATGTAAGCTGGGCAATTTCAGCTTGTGGGTTAGGCATACTTTAGGTTTTAAGTAGTGTTATAACAGCTTACTATGGCTTGAACATGATTTTAGTACAAGTAATCTGATGTTGAATATCATTTATTACCCTGTTACACATTTTCAATTGAGATAGACCTGTTTATGGAGTTAGTATTATGTGACAAAAGATGGGCCAGCTATGTGCAGTGAAGAATTTATCGAACGAATATAGACTTTCTTGTATTTTCAAGCTACCCTTGGAGGATCAGAAATTTCTATACATGCAAGAGTACTGTGTTGGTGTTCTAACAATCTAACTTTTGAGTTATGTGTGAACTATACACTTAAACACTCAGTAGTATTCTGGTTGTGATTTATGCTGCAGTTGGTCACCAAAGACAAATTACATTGTTTTCAATGCTTGACTCAATGATAAGTGTTGCAACATTGCCTCAAATTACCTGAAAAAGAGCAACTGGGAATTCTTTCAGCTAAAAGACCTCCCAAGTAGTGGAAAGTCTTTAGTTCTGCCTATCAACTCCTGCATCCATTAGTTTCAACACTACAGAAAAAGTGAGAAACCTGCCCCTGACATATCATTGGTAGGAAAAAGATGGCAGTGGTAAGGCACAGTGCAGCAAGGCCTGCAGGACTCCTAGATTAAATTGCTGCTGAGTTCAAAGAGCTGCTGTAAAGAGCTATAAATAGCATTGACACTGTACCAGAGGCTAGAATAGCTCCCCAATACTGCACTCCTCATTTGGTCAGCATGGGGTTTGAAGTGGGTGCTGCATCAAAGCCTCCATTTTTTATTAACTGGCTGTAAGCAATGTGGGCATAAACAGCAAATATCTAACTGTTCACAAATGTCCATGCTCATATGCAAATACATCCATAGAAATAAAAAACCTTTTGCAAGAATAATTTGTGAAAAGAAAACAAAGGATAGAATGAGCATGGTCAAACTCCATTAATCAGATTTCAAACAAACATTTACAAATATCTTGTTGCATTATTTGTTCAAGTATTTTCATGAGATAAAGGAAGACAATTTTACCTGCTAGAATGCTTATTCTTTTGTTTGAAGTAAAACAGTTAAGCCAGCAGAAAGCAGTGCATAATCAGACAAAGTACTGTATAATTCCACAGACAGTTAAGTAAATAATCTTTAACAACAGGAAGTGTATTTCAATTTATCATACCTATTGATGCAGTCTACTGATACTCTAGTAACAGGAGAGATTTTTGATTTGATAAAGTAATCCAAATTTATCCTTGCTGTACTGAATCCTATTGCACTGGCAATGCATTTGATATTGTGAATTAACGTAGAGAAATACGCAGCTTGGAGATAAACAGCAGTAACTTTTGTGAATATTTCTGCTTGTATCTAAGTGTGAAATAGTATGCAAATGTATTCTGTAGTTCTCAGGACAATTGAAGAAGTGATATGATAGGATTGTGCAGCTGCCAGTCTGAACCACAATTTAAATCAATGAATATATTCCTGTTCTAGCGAATTTATGTTTGAACAATAATTTTCAACCCATCTTTATTGTTTAGTGGAGAACCACAATAAAAAGATGGAATAAATTTCAGAATATATCTGCAAAGTCTCCTGAGTAGTTTGGGAAATCTATTGTACGTAAGATACAATCATTATGCTGTTACAATCATCACAAATACACTATTCTTTATGGCAGAACATCATCCTTTGGGAAAAATTATCCTTGTTGGTTTGAGCAAATTTTTCAACGTTTACCCTTGGGAGTCATTTTAATTTAATTTTGTTCCTTTGGGATTTTCTGTTGCTTCAAGATTTAAGGGAGAAAATCAAAAAAGGGAAAAGCTTTCATCCTTTTCACAGGTGATATCCCATGCAAATGAAAAAACAGTGTAATTGGCTTTTTTTCTTGAGGTGGAAAGGCAATAGAAGAAAAGGGTCAAATCCCCTATTATTACTATTATCATCATCATCCTTATTGATGAAGTCTAAAACATGCAGCTAGGTAACTCCTTCAAGTAGCCCTGACAACAGAAATAGAAAAACATAGTTTTGCTTACCAGCCATACCAACATAGATAGGTAGTGGCAAAAAATCTAGTAGCCAATATTCAAATGTAAAAACTGATATTACCACTAAGAATGTGCTGCTTTCTTTCCTGAATATAGTATTTTACAGTCAAGTGCTCTTTTCATTGAACTATAAGCATAAAAAACTTTAAAACTTCGCATAATATGGGAAGTTTCTTCACTATACAGTATGTACATATGTGCACATACACACCTGCATACATATATGCAGATATTGATATAAATAATAATATTTCATACAGGTTATTTATGTTTAGTTGCATTTTCATTTAATTTCTTACATATATATATAATTATTGAACAGGTCAAACTTTTTTTTAGTGTATGGTATAATAAAGTTTCAATGAATTATACTTCACAAAGACTGTATTTCCTTCACTTAATTAATTGATTTTCATTATTTAATCAATAGATAGATGATTTACATTTTATTTTATTCAGCCTCTATATAATTTGAGGGACAAAGCATTCAAATGCGCATCTAACATACAGGAACAAAAATGCAGAAACTGCCAATTTTATCAAGACAATATTGGAAAGTATGGTAATTGAGCAAAATGCTTAAAAACAAAGGTCTGCACAGTAAATTCTTCCATAGGTTCAAAACTGGATTCATAGTAAGCTGGCACCGAAGCTAACTTATCTGTAAATTTAGATGACCTACATATGCCAGAGATTTTACACTGCTTCTTTTTGTCTTTTCACTGTCAGTTCCACAGTTTCAGTGAACATGTATTTTTAATGTGTAAATTTCAAATACACTATCTGTACGTCTTTCTACGCGTGGCATACAAAGTAAATCTGAAAAAAAAAAGTAGGTATATTGGTAGGCATGAGTATGAATATTTAGGTGTTAAACAGCAGTATTTCAGCAATAGCGTGTGATCAATTAAAGGCTGAATCATATGTTGCATACAGACAGAAACTTAACATTTCATGAGCAGCTTTAATATTTCTATCTTGAGCTTGAGGAACAGACTTGACAAGATTTCATGCCCACAGCTTTCTGCACCTGGTTCCCATTAAAACCTGGCCTGATAATGGAGCTATGTTCTTCTATAGAGGCTAATGTTAGCAAAGGTATTTTCCTCCCATAACTCTTATAACCTGAGTACCAGTGTTACAGCTGTATTTGACCCCTCTGTGCATGTGCAGTTACAACTTCCATCACCTTCCTCACTAACTACAGAACTTCTGTGCTTCTTTAAGTATGGGTACAATTTCTGAGCCTGATTTTATTTTCTGTGATATCTACAGAACCTAGTGATGTAGTACAAGCTTCAAGATTATATTGAAAGTCAGATTATTTTGTTTTCCTTGTTTGTTTATAATGGAAACATTTCTCTAAATTATATGGTGGGAGATCCAGGGATTAATGTCTTCTTTTCCAAGATGCTCTGCTTTGAATTTAATTTCAAATTACATGTTAAAGTTCTAACCGAATAGATTAATTTACTGCAATATTTCTTCATGTCTGAGAGAATATTAAAATCATTCAGCTATTCAAAGATGTATCTAATTTCTGATCAGTCCTCACAATAGAAAGAAAATAAGAAAGAGAAACAAAAAAGACAATGCTCGCTGTGCCCTACTGCTATCCCCTAAACACACTGATCTAGAAAACCGATGCAAACATACATGACAAAGAAATTCAGACAAAAGCAAAAATCAGCAACGTCTTGAACTTGAAAAAACAGCAGGGAATTCCCTTGAGTGATATGTTACCTAGGAAGTCCATTCATAACACACAAGACACCTTACAAAAATGTTGCTTGGAATCATTACTTTTTTCCCCTTCATCCATTCTTATAAACTTATATTGATTTCATGCTTTACCTTATCCTGCCATGCAATTTCAAATATCCAAAGCAACAACATAAATAAACAGTATTGCTCCAGCTACAAAACTAAATGTTTGAAGTCCAGCATGTTTTCCAGTTCTAATAGAAGGGGGCAGTATTACATCAGCTGAAATTCTGAATTGTCCAAATTATCATCAAATGTGCTGGAAAAGGACATAAAACTGCTGAATTTCACTGAAAATAGTCTTATACTGTATATGCAGCCACAAATATGCTTCTCTGCCTTTGGGTAAAATTTTTAGAATTAGTTCAGTGGGACTTAGCTTCCTGCATCACAGATACTTTAGAAAATATTTACTCGAGTCACTATTTTTCATTTAAAATTGTTAAGGAAATATTACAGTTAACATAAAATGAAGGCACCTTTTTCTTTTTTTAATGTATCTAGGATTAGCCCTAGCCTTGCAATTATTGTAGTTTCAAAAAAAATTTAAACCAAAATATTTTCATATATCTTTCTCTTTTTTAATAAAGATTTTTTAGAATAAAATAGTGTTACCCAAATATCCCAAAGAAAATCGTTGCTTACCTATATTACATACAGCCACAAGTAGATTACTAAAGTGGTCAAATTCACAGTAAAATGTGAAAGACATTTCATTTATAATAGTTATGAGAACTGGTGGAATTCATGTTTGAAACTTTTGCCTATTCAGGGGCATTTAACTTAGACAAGTCATGTAGCTGTTATTAAGTGACTTAATGCTACAGAGGTTGTCTCTATGCAATGTGTCCTTCCACGTTTCAGAAACTCCCCAGGGAAAGGTTTGACGACTGAGCAGAATGACGTATTCAGGAAAAACCGTTTCCTAGTTGCAGCATCTCTTTCTGGAAATCATATTCTTCATTAGACAGATGGAATACACTCCCACTGAGTTGAATAAATTGCCTATATTCTTGCAAGAAAGTGAGACCACATTAACAGTTCCTTAAGTAAATGAGTGTCTTTCTATACAGTTCCAGATTTTTTATTACAGAATCTATCCATAAATATATATTTAAACTTAAACTAAAGTATATGTAAATGTAAGCTATATGGGGCAGGACTTTCCTTAAGCTGCAGTGAGACTAGAACTTGGTACATGACTATCAAGATAATACTATTATAGAGGTAATAACTTTGCAAAACTAGTGATTTGCTGTTATTATTGCTATCCAATTGAGAATGCTCATAGGTTCTTTTATATCTCCCAGTAGACCGAAATATACGCCTCAACCTCTTATTTACAAGTTATAAATAGTCTTTGGTAAAAAAATTAAAGTTAAAAAAAAAAATACAAGAAACTTTTCTTAAAAGATAAAAGCAAATGAGACTAGATCAGTCCCTACAAATCAAAACTGCTTGTTCATGAAGATTAGAAAAATCCACAAGGCCCTTATGACCAATTTATTCATGTTCTCAATTTAAGGGTGGTCATGACTACTTTCGGTAAAAGGAGAAAAGAGAATTGAATGCAGGAAAATTATTTTCTTAACTATGCGCTTTTTTTTCCCCCCTAATTGAGTTGAGAAACTATTAATAACATTGATGCTAATAATAAGGTGCTTCTCTTAGTAATTGTCTGGGAAATACCCTGCACTTGCAGAAAAGACAGTGTGACTCTTGGCTCTGCAGACGTTCTTTCTATAATACTAAATATTTGGTTACAAATAAGCTGGAAAAAAACTGTCAGCAATATAATCCAGTACTGCCTGCATTTAGAAAAAGGAAAAACAATAATGGAGTCATTGCAGGCCTATAGTCAGTCAAAAGGAGATTATGTGTGACTGGTAACTTTCCTACAAAGAATTCCTGAAGTGTTTTTATCAGGCAAAGTTTGTACGCATGTGCAGTAGCTTCATATACATGATGAAGCGTAACAGCTCTAGAGGAGTTGTTACACTCTATTGTGTCAATAATCCACATATTTAACAGTCCCTAAATACAGCAGACCATAACACCTCCAAAGGGGTCGTTATGGCTGATCAAGTCAAATCCAAGTGCCTAAATATGGATTTCATCAATAGACTGTAACATCTCCAAGGGTAAATAATATATGTTTTTAAGAATTTACATGTTTTGCATACAAACTGTGGATATTAGGATAAATGAAGTGGATTCAACATGTAAAAGTTTGATTTAGAAATAAGAAAGGAATAAAAGGCTCATTATAAGAGGTGCTAAAGTATTCTAATTCCCAGGAATTAGGCAATGACTCACGTCGTTTATTTTAGGGGTCTAATTCTGCTTTCCTATAGCAAATACACAGTTGCCTGAAAATCTACAAAAGAGTGGTAGTGGCATGTGAACATTAAAATACTGTATGAAATTCTGCTTCCTCTCAGATCTCAATGAATCTGTTTTGTAAGTTAATTGGGAAGTGGAGTATATCCTTGGTTCTAGCATGTACATTTTGATTATTGATTTGGTATATGTTCTATGTTGACTCCATGTATTTTTCTCCAATTAAATGAACATGTTTCTGCCTATATTTCTTTTACAAAGGTCTTCTGAAGTGCTTTTATCAGTGCTTCATGCTTTATGAACAAAAAAGATAGGATTTCTATGCGACCTAATCTAGGTGAACCTGCTTCTGCAGGGGGGTTTGACTAGGTGACCTCTAATTGTCCCTTCCAACTCCTACCATTCTATGATTCTATGATTTTGTCCGTTTAAATATAACGTCAGTTATCTTATAAATTATAAGGGATTTTCAGATTCATTTAAAGCCTTAAATCAAAGCAAATTTTCTAGGCAATCATGCTAGTTCAAAATACCAAAATAAATACAAGTAGCTCTAGCAGTGAAAATTTTGTTTAAGTATTCTTTTTTTATTGAAGGTAAACATAATTGGACTGGGGAAAAAAAATCATATGCTCTAAAGAGAATAATTTTTGTATTATTTTATGTTTGCTTATATCACATGGAAATCAGCTCCGTAGCCTATTTTCTGGATTTTCTTAAATCTCTCTCCCTCCCCACTGCTTCTATTTACTCTGTGAAACCACTGACAGTTACTTTTCTTCCCCTAGCCAGATACTTCTCCCCTTCCTCTTCTTTTCTTCCCCAGCCTACTTCTCCTAGTCAGGCTAACACTTGGCCAGCACCAACACTGAGTAGAACAAGGTAACTCTGCTGCAATGGCTTTTTGCCTTGTGTGCTCTACACTGGTTTTGGTTCAGCTAACTCTAGTATGCATGGTGCTGAGTTTTGAATTTGTTACCAAAACAGTGCTGACAGCACAGGGACATTTTAACTATTGCTGAACGGTGCTTCTACAGCATCAAGGCCTTTTCTGTTTCTTATGCTGACCTGCCAGCAAGTAAGAGTGCACAAGACTTTGGGAGAAGGCCTATCTGAGACAGCTGACCGCCAGCTCACCAAAGGGATGAATCAGCAAAAAAAACAGCTGGAGGAAGAAGGAGCAAGGGCATACACTTGGAGTTTTTGGCATTTGTCTTTCCAAGTAACTGTTGTGCATGCTGAAGCCTGGCTTTCCTGGAAATAGCTAAACATCTGTGTGCCGATGGGAATGATGGAATCTCTTATTTTGCTTTGCTTGTGCACACAGTATTTGCGTTACTTACAAAACTGTCTCCACCCACAAGCTTTCTCACTTTTACCCTTCTGATAATCTTCCCTGTCCCTGGGGAGTGGAGAGAATGAGCAGCTGTGTAGGGCTTACCTGCCTACCCTAACCTAAAACAGTACACAAGCTGAAAAAATTCCATAATTGTAGATGTCCTTAGAAAGGTATAATCTCAAAAGCATAGCCTAACCTCAACGCTTTAGCAAATGACAGAGTTGAACCATGCCAGAGTCCTGCATGTTTTTGTTTTGGTCTTTCTGATGAGTGAGTTTCTGTGAGCACTTTTAAAGCTTTGCAGGAGAATGTTTTGAACAGCAGAATATGAACAGAAGCAATTTTCAATTCTGTGTCTCTAACCAAATACAAAGCTCTGTGAGATTTAAATGACACATTTTCAAAAAGGCCTAAGCCCAGGCTTTGAAGCTATGTACATAATTTTGTAAGCAAAATCATTTGCACAACAAACTATTACCAGCTATCTGAACTTGAAGACCAGTAACTGACCAGAACTCAATAGCTTTTTTTAAACCAGCTGCAGGCAATTAATTTGTCATCTTTTTTCTGGTGCTGGCTTCTAGCTACTCATTTATACAAGTCTAATTACCTGAAGCCAATTTCTGAAAATTTGGTCCTGAAAACATAGGGTCCTGATTCTTCAAAAGAAACCAATCCAAAATTGCAACTATGTTATCAAAGCTTCACTGGGATTATGACAGAAACGATATACAATCTTCTTGGCATACAATTATTTCAAAATTATATTTTTCTAATTGAAGTGATCTATCATTCTCCCCCCACTCCCACTTCATTTTGATCATCCTGCCCATCATTTTTAGAGTAAAAGAAATATATCATAATGTAAAAATTTAAATGCAGAGGGTAAAGGAAGAGAGTGTTCTAGAATTCTGTTTTTGCAAAGGATGCTTCTGGTTTTAATGTATTTTATACTTGCAATAAAATATAAATATATTCCCTTAGTATTCATGACTGATTTAATTCTTTTCTTTAGGACAGTGAGTAGGGATATATCATGATTTTAAATGACTAATTTACATCCCATTCTTTTGTAAACACTGCCTTTTCTTGCATCAACAGAGCAAGGATAATAGACTACTGTACCAAAGGTAAAACAAGAGTACACATCATCATGTTTTTGTTTCTTAATGGTTCACTCTATAGTGCATGATACAATAAATAAACCCAACAGGATTATGTAAGGGCACTGAGAGATTTAACAAGATTTCCTTGCTGCTGTTTTATTTTTAGGTTTTAGAAGTTGCAAGTGAAAAGTCTCCCCCGAAAAGATGGTGTTTGAGAAAGATGTTGTTTGTGCTTTTAAAAGAATTTCATTGACTTGGCTATATTTGCAAGTTTGAAAAAATTTTTTTTGTCCTCTTAATGCCTGGAAGCTGTACATCAATCTGTGTGTTGCTAGTAACCAGCTCAAAAAAGAAATTTCAGATTATTCACTGAAATATTTACTGACTTTGCTTTAAAAGGTGAAAGACAAAATAGAAACTTGTCATACAGAATGCAAGATGTAAACACAGTACTGAAAATTCTCAGGGAGCAGACCTGATAACTAAATGAATGCCATTTTTATACTTATGTTTCAAAGCCAAATTAAATGTTAAGAAATCTTTTCATTATCCTTATAGTGTGTTATGTATTTTTAAATGTCAAGCAAATGAAACTAATAAAATATATTTTAGATAAGCATAATTTTATAAACTCTTAATACTGATCATAGGTGAGACATTTTTATAACTTGGGCTTTAGTTTCCTACCTCTTAGTCAGTGAAGACAAACATTGACTTTACAATTAAGAGCACTGTCTGAACATGGTCTGCTTGATCAGTTCTTAATTTCTATGTTTTTCACCGTATCAGACTGTATTAAATGAGTTTTTTAATGTTGACATTTAAAGAAAACCAGAAATAAATATTTAGCCTCTGAATTTGAATTGTAAAAGTATTGTTAAATCTGGGTGGCAACAGTTTAACAAGTCTTTTTAGCAGACACTGAGACATTCTCTTGTTTCAAGTACTGTAAAGAACCTATTAAAAAAACCCAAAAAACTGTAGATTAAAAGGTATATAACAATCTTTGATGAGTCTGTTTACAGCATTTGTTTGCCTTTCCATGTCTTGCTACAATCCACTTACTCACTGATTATTCCCTTGTGGGTTGAAAAAAGATCATAGCATCATCAAATTCACGTTTTAAGCAATAAATAATATTCTGCTGAGTCTTATACTCAACCTGGACCAAAAAAATATTCTTGTTAGTATTTTGAGTATACTATAACCTTCCCTTCCTCCTCCCCAAGATACAAAGAACCTACCCTCCAATACACTGATAAATTATAGAATTTTCATTAATGAATGATACATATTGAAAGCTACCTGATTTTCCATGTATTTATTTTCTTTAGTAACACTAGTTGCTTTACAGACTAATGAATGTGTCAGTTTTCTTTTTATTCATTACTAAATTGCATGATCACAGAATCACGGAATCTCAAGGTAACTGTTTTTATTTGCCAATGCCATAGTGATTACTGAGATAATTTTTTTCCCTTTCTAGTTAAATGGAGTAAGTATTGTACTATATAACTGATTTTGTGTCAGTGGTGAAAATAACTTGTGTGCTGTATTTTTTGCAGTATAAGACACCTCTAGGGAAGCAGAGAAGCATTCTTCATCAAAAGGGCTCAGCCAATTACCTGTTTCAGCATTCACAGGCTCTGTCATACTCTCAGATACTTGATCTTGGAGCAGATCTTGCAGACCTTGGAAAGGCCACAGAGTAGGCCAACAGAGATACAAAGAATTTTCCAAGAGACTTCCTTGTCCACTGAGCTATCCTTAATATCCTTCAGATATGATCCTATCTTGGTATTTGTACATTTAATGATGACCTCATGTCTAATGCTGATCACATTCTCTAATCACTTTCTCTCATAAACTATTTTACTGTATTTTATTGCAAATCACAGCCAAGATCCAACAAAGAACTCAGATTTCCCATTGAACCTAAGAGTCAAAAGCACTAGTTTGAGCCTAAATACACTGCTGTTTCCGAGTCACAGATTCAAGCACACTCTCAATAGCATTGTAATACTCCACCATACTAGTACATAACTGGCCTTTTGGCCTTTGTGCCACAGTTATCAATCCAATCATTCTCAAAAGCACATCTGAAAATCTTGACCACAAAGAAAGGTAGCTTCTACCACTTCATTTTCCACATTGTTACAGGCGTGCTTACAGCTTAATCATAGGAGTGCACAGGACTGCTCTTTTGAATTCTGTCATGTAAATGCAGAGAAGTTTGTAGTACAGCACTGTGAAGTGACAAGGTGTATTTAGCACAAAATCAGAGATGGCTAAAAGCTCTGAAAGAAATTTTATATAAAAATAAGAAGCCTTTGCCTGAAAAAGAAGAATGAATGACTGTGTGGTAATGGGAGACATTACCTTTTCATTCCTGCAGTTGTTTAGACCCATGTTATTCATGGAGGGCAATTTTCCATCACCACCATGCGGCTGCTGTTGCTGCTGCTGCTCCCTTTGGATCTGCTCTCTCATTTTTCGAGCCTCCTGAATGGCTTTCATTACTGTGTCCTGGTCCCCAAATAGGGCAGGTGAATTAAGACTGGAAAGAATATCTGTAAACAGAGAACACACTTAGGTAATTATCCAAATTAGAATCCAGAGTAAGTACTTGTAGTGTTAGAGCTTTACCCAACTAACATCCTCAAAAGGAGGAGGAGGAGTGGCAATTGTCTGTTTGAAGGTTCAATCAGTCTATAGAAGTGATTGATTAGCTTGTACACTTCTTTTTGCTGTTATAAATGCAGCCACTGAAGTCTTGACACAGCCTGATATTGAGGTGTCTGAGCATATTCATGGACTCAAAGTTCAAAGTTAAGACAACAATATTCTGAAGCTTAACTAGGAAGCCTTTGAAGTATTAATAATAATTAAAATGAACAAAGTAGAGAAAGAAGTCTTGCTTATTTAGCATGAAAGCCTGCATCATTTTTTGGAATTTATTTATCAAGAGAACAAACCATCACTCCACACATTTAACTTTCAAATTCAGAAAGACCATCCACAGTTACTTTTGAGGGTCAGATCTTGTTATCACTTTAACATGAGTTACAAAGTTCCAATTGGTAATGGAAAATGGCTTCATTTCTACCACTCTGGACAAAGTAGAAATTTTTAAACATGTGTTCCTGTGTGACCAAGGTGGACCTCTGATCTCTAGAGGTCCCTTCCAGTTCTTACTATTTTAAGATTCTATGCATGACACTCACAGAAAAGATTCCTGCTGAACCTTTAAATGCATGCTAGAGGTAAGGCTGAATACTTCAGATACAGTTCCTGATATGAGACAGCAATTATTTGTTGACAGGTTGTTTTGTTTTGTTGTGATGAAGCTTTAACTTGGTCCACCTGTTACTGCATGAGAGTTCCTGCATGCGAGTATCCTCTATATCACAAATGGATAAATTTGTAAATATTATGCTAGCTAGGACATTTTCAGCAACCAAAGTTTGAGCATGACTTGTGCATCTGCCTGACAAGAAAACGTCTTTTATATATGCTCTGAATTTGTTAGACATTTATACATAGTCTGCTATGAAGAAAACAAAAGCAACAAAAAACACCAAACAAAAACAAACAGGCTAAGACTTGGAATTCTCCTTCAAAAATAATTTTCATATTCCTTTGACTTCATTGAAGTTCAGCTGAGTAAAAGATAGAAAATTCAACCTTGAACAATTCTGATGTCTTTTAAAATAAAAAAGGGTAAGATTAAGGATTTCTCATGCTTTATCCTGGAAACCAAACACTTGGTTTAATACTGTGGTCTACATAAGAAGAGACGCAAACTGTGACGTTTTGAATGGAATATTTTCTGTCTGAATGATGCACTCTTCCTCAAAATAAAAGTAATACATTACAGTACAATCTTGCTCTTGCTGGGTAAATTTTTCAATGGTCTAAAGTAATTCAGCAACTAAGTTCCATTTCAGAGTCTAAATAAGTTTGGAACCCTACTTGCATGACTTTTATTGAGGCTTAGACTCCCAGTCACCTAAATTGGTCATAAAAATGGAGAAAAAGCTTCTACATTGTCTGCTAATTTTTGACAATGTTTCTCTGGCTTCTTCTACACTTAAGGATTGAGAGGAAAAAACTTTAAGTCTTTCCATGAAAGAATAGTCACACCTTAGGCATACCTTCTGTAGCCATTTCTCTTGGCAATTCAATGGAATTGAACCTTGACACCCGATGGAATGGTCTGTGAATTCAAACTGATGTGCTGCTTTCTAATGTTAGGTAATGCGGTGATAGCTGGAAATAAGTTGACAGGTAGAATGTCTAGCTAGCTGCAGAAAGTAGCTTTCAGAGATTATGATGTTCTCACATGTTTTGGTAATGGAACAAATCATAATTTTTATATAGTTAATGTATGTATTTATCATATCTGTTCATTATTCACAAGTGTTTCTATATATTTTACAAGTACACTTGAGCTACGGATTGTGAATAAGTGGTCTGTGCTAAGTATTAGGCACTGTTAAAATTTACTATTTGAACTTTCAGGCTGATCATTTGATATATTTTGCAGCTCTTGATTCTATTTCTTGACTCATTAAGGTAGTCATACAAAGTTTTCAGATTAATTTTGTTTCATTACTTAATAAGCTTTATTTCTTAATTCAAGAATCTTGAACATAGTTCAACAGTTCCATATTTGCAACATATGAACTAAGAAAAAGTCTTGTCAGATCTGTGAACAAATAATAAAATGAACAAATAATAAAATAAACTGATTGGATTGAAGCCTTCTATCTTTGTTTTTAAAAACATACATTCAGCATATAGTCTTTGTAAAATGAAATTAATACTCAGAATGCAGAGGATTAGATTACTTTTAGAATATCATTCTTGGTAAAACTAATGGTATTTTTTGTGTTAAATAGCTGAAAATCACATTCAGAATTACTTTCTCACTTGGCTTCTGGTTTACTGTAAACCATGGAGAAACTAAATGTTCCATGACTCTGGTTCAACAAACTGCTTCATAATTTGTTTATTTTAAGGTATGTTACACTGTTGCATTGCATGTACATTAATCACAGGAGCCTTTATGTGTGTGTCTAGTCAGGTGCATGGAAAGATACATTTTGTTTGTTTAATCCAGAGGTCAAAGTTGAGGCTGAAGTTGAGATTTCATATGGAAAACTTGACAGTTTTCTCCTTTCCCTAGGACAGATTAGTTACCTAAAGAGGATCCTCTTCCCAGAGATCCACTGAGGGGGCTGGGGATGCCGCTCTTGTTCGTCACTGTCACAGGACTGCTTTTACTAGCTGGGAAGAGGTTCTGTGTTGGAGATGTTGGAGATTTGACAGGTTCAGCTGTTTTGGGTCGGGCTGAAAGATTCAGTGGCTGGGCTGCTTCATCCTACAGGAATGTAATGTAAATAGTTATTAGAAAAAGACAAATGAACACATCATTTTGTGAGCAGCAGTTACTTTACACCTCGAAGACAATACCACTTTCTCTAGCAATAACAACAAAAGAAGCTAATTATCTGCCTCCTTTAAGATTCAACGAAAGGAAACCTCATTAATTTCTCTGTGTTATGCTTCTATTTACATTAACTATGTGGCTGCATCGTTCTTTTTTCCAAATTAAAATTTGAATTAGCTCACATTACAGCTTAATTTCCTAATGTGTTCTCAGAGATCTAAATTAACCTAGGGCATTCACAAAGAATTATTTAAAATTTCCAGAAGCTCAGTAATGCTTTTGTGTTGGTTCTATTTGAAAAGTTTCTGGCACTATAAAAATAAGTTGTGTAGCTTATTTTTAAATGCATTAGAAACTAAGGAATCAGAAGTACTTCTATGAAAGAATCATTTGGAAATCCTGACAGTTCTTTGGCCTGCATGTAATGCTGCTGCTAACTTATACATTCCATGCATCTTATTTTGAGTGCATGTTTTGTTTAGTGAAATAATCTATGCTGTCCCCCCATAATAGAAGACAAGAATTTCACTGAATTAAAATTTCTTGACTTACTATGGTAATGACTGAATACTATATGCATTACAAAACACATTTTATTTTCTATTACTTAATTGTGTATCTTTTACAATACTTTACAATTCACATGTGCCATATATTTCTAACAGATTTATGTAAAATCAACTTTTTTCCATATAAATGCTGTTCTGCATTGTTTGATATTTCTGTAATTATTTCCATATTCTGTAGTTATTTCTGCCAGACTCAACCTTTGGTGTGTCTGTATGTCTCTTTGTGTAAAGACAATATTTTTAAAGGATATGTAAATCTAGTATCAACATTTTTTACACCTTTTGATAATTTTCATACACAGAAATGCTCTCTGACATATATCTTGTTTCAGTGATATAGGAGAACAACTCCATCTAAGAAACACAACTTTTGGAAGGAGACACATTCAAGCAATTAATGTCTTTAATTACGATAGATATTCACAATGTAACTTTCTTCCCATTCTTTGAGCTTATTCCTTTTGCTCAATATGTTAAGCAAGATATAGCATTTGGAATTTTCGAAACAGGGATTTTCTGTAATTAAAGAGCCTGATAAGATAGATCTCTCATTTAAAATATGCCTAAAGCAGAATTATGCTGGATATAAGAGAATATCATAGCTCATATTTTTAAACACTGCACAAAGCTTAGAAATATGGCAGAACACAATAATACATTACATTATCTCTTCTTTCCCATTCTCCTTACTGTCAAGCAGTGATATAGCAAAGTACATCTATTATACACAATGCATTAAACAGGAAAAGGTATCAAACAGGTATTTATAATGCCATCATATCTCAGTTTTAAACTGTTTCCATAAAACTGCATGACATTTTTATTGTTCCTGACCTTGCAGTGTGCACAAATGTCCACACCTGTTCAGAGTCCAAGTGAAAGGAGAAACACAAAAGTGTAAGGGACAGAGTACTTGTGGGTTGTGGCCATGTTTACATGCAAGCTGTTTCCTTGCACAGATACTAAGCTGCATCAATAAACTTCTGTGAGAGTTCAGAGCCCTATTCAGACTATGAAGTTTGCCAAACTAGGTACTGTGAGCATGTACAGATACAAATCCATGCTATCATGTTCAATTTGCAGATAATTTTCTGTCTAGTATTGATATGATTTTGTGAAAAAAATCTGAAACCCGTAAACACTGCCAGATCCTGTTTGTTTGTATTTCATAGACATTCTCATTTCTGCAAGGCATCTGAAAAGCTGGAAAACATTCTGTTACTTTAAAAAACTCTATCATTACTTTATGAAAAATCTGACTCCCGTAAAAGCATTCCATTAATTTTATAAATAATACATGCGGTTTATCTAAAAACTGTTTAAATACAGAGAAAATATAGAGAATTCATTAAGGACTGCATGACCATCAAAACTGTCATGTCTTGAAAACATAACAATGTTCAGACAGCACATAGGTGTTGCTTTTATACTAATCATCTATTGCTTCATTAGCCATTGGCATTTGTCCACATGAAGCACTTGCATTTTACCTCTAATATTTTCAGTGCAATAATTTGCTTAATAAAAAAAACAATATTAAGGTTTCATTTTTATTAACATATATTTCAGTCCATTGAAGTCAAATTATGTAGGGAAACTCCTGAGAATTTGTATGTGGTCAGTTCTGTAATAGGACTCAGCTGGCCACCAAACTGAAATGATATTGGCCTTGGTTCAAGGAGATATGTACTTGAATTTAACCAGGGAAAAATTTACTCATTTTAGTAAAGGTTTGGTTTGGTGTAGATCCATTTGGCTCACTCATGAAATTACTTTGTCACATTAAAGTAGTCAGTAGTATATTCTCAATACCATAAATCTCCGGTGTTAGGTACCACTATACTATGACAACTTTGCTGAAACAGTTGGGCTTTGCTTTTGGTGGCTTCTGTATAGATCATAACAAACTCTATACGTGGTAAATTTCACTGACTTCTCTCAAGCCTGACATTGGATTACAAGAGGTAAAATATTAGACTAATACACATCTAGAGTTAAGTAAAATGAACACTTTGCTAAATAAATGTTAGATCTGGCCATAATGGAACAGTTTTTATTTATTAGTATACTCAGCCTAGCAAAAAAAGTGTCATAGGAATTTATCAGCCCACGTAGAAATATCTACTCACTCACACTTTACCACAATGATTGATGATAATGAAAAAACGAATGATATTTTACTCTCATGTCAAAAAATGAAAAAAAAAAAAAAAAGAAACCCTACCCACCTCAAGTGACTAAAACCTTCCCAGGCTGATTTGAGCCTAGTCACTGTGTGCCTGTAAGGTATCAGCAGCTAGCAAAAAAAAAAAAAAGGGCATTCTCTGTCTCACCATGAAGTCACTATATGCCCTGCTTCAGATCTGTTTTAATAGCTTTGCATTTATAGTGCTATCGTTCAAACTGGTAAAACATCTGAATGTTGGTGATATGTTACAGCTTGAAGTAAATTGTTTCTGAGCATATTTGGTCTTAGGAAGTTCAGAGCAATCAAAGCAAATCACAGCAATAGAATCCAACCAGTTCCACCCAAAGGTACTAGCTGCAGCACAGATTTCAGGGGGTGCACGATGTTCATTTCAAGCTGCTGGCAAATGCCATGTTGTAGCTGCCTGGTTCCAAGCAAGTGAGAATAAGCAGGCACAAGCAGTCAGTGATGGCACAAAATCAACAAGGAGCAGCCCGGTTGTCAGCAGCTGTGTGAAATCAGCAAAAGTCAAATCAATCTGCAGTGACACAATGTTTTCCCCGGAGTCCTGACTTACATCTTATTTTCATGTGTGGCTTTTTCCAAAATTCTAAGTACAGCTAGAGATTTGTAAAATAATTAGATCTACTCTCTCTCACTCCAACTATATAAGCTAGCACCATATTTTAAGATATTCGAAAGTTCAATGTGAAACAATTCATGAAACGGATGCCATTTATTCACATTACCAGATTACAAACTGAAATCTTGAAAATATCACGTTTTACTGATGAATCTGTTGTGCTGGTTGTGGTAGGAACAGGGACGCCTGGTATTTTTGGAAGCAAAAAGTGAATGCTTTCTTTTCCCTTCTCTAGACTGATAATACAGCATTAAAAATGAACATTTTATTTGAATATTTAAGAACTTTCATGTGGCTCAACTTTCAAATGTAAAACATTTATATAGACCATTTACTTGCACTGCCTTTTTCAGACAATGGCTTTTTTTCTTTACTGAAAAATACCTTAACTTGAGTTACCGGGCTGGTCCCTCTCTTCTCATTTTTCATCCCAGTGGGTGAGAGTGTCCCTGTCGTATTTGGTGGCTGTGGAGTAGATGGCATTTTGGCTCCAGGAGAAACTTGCATGCTTGCCAGTTGAGCTGCATACAGTTGCTGGAAGACAAGAAGAGATACAAAATTCCTGCAAAAATCCTAAAAAAAGAACCTGTCAATGTACATGATTTTTATTGCTCTGCTGTTTCTTCTCTTGAAGGAATGATAGATTTTTTTTTCAGCACTTTCTTGTTTGTGGCTTCTCCCTTTTTGCTATGTTCAAAAAGACAAATAAAAAAAAAAAAGACTGAAAAGCTCCCCCAAACCAATATCTTTTATTCTAATTTACTTTTACCTGATTTTTTTTTTTTTTGCATCTTGATAATGGTACCTGTGGTAATAAGCAAAAGATTATATCGTGTTCAAATATGAAGAAAAGGGACAAAACTATAAGGCTTTTTATGAATACAGAGGTATAAACACTTGTTAGAAATTACAATGCTTCAAGTCTTTCTCTTCTTACCCAGCAACTACCCACCAACTCTAGAACCTCTACCGAGGTTCTTTACTACCAAAAGGCCATTCTGCATCTTCTCTAGGCAGCAATGAAAGTTAAAACAGACAAGAGAATATGTCTCCATCTTGGTGTACAGTGATTGTTATCACTTGTTTAAATTCTAATAAGAAATGTAGACCTTTAAAAACTCCTGTAAATAGTGATGACAATACAGAAACACCTTCATGGAACTTTTCAAAAAGTTTAACTGAAACATAAGACTTGTAAATTAAAATTAACTATTCCTATTAAAGTGTTTACTGAATAAAACCAAACAGCTTTAATTTCCTTCCAGTGACCAAATTTAAACCCTCACCTTGAATTAGCATCAGCAATAATTCTTCTACCCTAAACAGGGAAGATCCCAATTCCTTTTCTACACATAAATCTATATAAAATTTGCCTTATTAGTGAGAAAAAAGCCAGGTGGTTTGTATGTAATTTCCAACATTACTATCATTCAGATGGACAAATAAAAAAAAATTACAGTAATCAAAAGCAGACCTTTCAGCACATGTAATTAAATGAAAGCTTAATAAAGAATAATTTGTGAGAGCCAGATGTGCTTATGTCATAATTGTTGCTTTCTTTGGAACAATTTTTCTAATATAACAAGCCTCCACAGAAATGAAAGTTACACAATACTGTAAGCTCAGTGACTCAGTGGCTAGACAAATGCAGGGGGGCAGAGTCAGAACCCTGTGTGACAAACGACAACTCTTGTTTGTTTGGGGTTTTTCACTTTTTGTTTGTTTCCTGCCACCCTTTTTCAAATACCACACAAAATAGGCTACAAAAGAATCATAGAGTAATATTTTGAAATGAATGGTGTTTAAACATTTTGGCTAAGGTACATTTTTTTTCCTGTGCTGGAAAACTAGTAAAACTGAATACAGAAAAAATTCCAGCTTTTGGTGACTCCTGAAGAATGAAAATGAAGCATTGTATACAATAGTGATTGAGTTTTTTTCCCCTAATACTGACATTTAATCACTTTTTGCATATACTTCAGGTAAATCTATGCTTGCATAATAGGATGCTTTGCTTCTATGAGAATAAGAAGCACATTTTGCAAATTCCTATATGTACATACTCAGCTCAGAAATAATCAGGCATTGTACTATGAAAGAGATGATACAATAAACTTAAATACAGTTTAAAGACAAAACCCAAAGATTATAATGGCTTTCTCAGTGTTCTTTACTTCATCTATTAAAATCCTTTTTTTTTTTTTCAAATAAATTAGGAACATATTTAACATCTGTTTCAACTACTTGAGCACCTGACCACCAACATTGGGCATGTATGGCAAAAGAGCTTGTAGTGCAGTTGGCTGTGACAAGTAAAGGTATGTTGATCATCTCTAAAAGCTGCAGTACACAGTGTAGCTGCAGGTACCTCAAGATCAACACAAGAAGACAGATGCATGACTGAGGTAAGAGGAAGGCTCTTGGGTGACCTAGTATCCAAGTCACAGCAGGACTGACAACTGTCCACAGCACCTAAAAAGGTGTCCAGTGACTAGGAAAATGTTTGATTTCAGAAACACAAACATCAAAGCAGAATAAAATTAGAATATACACCCCTTCCCCCACAGTGTGTTGAGGGCTTTATTGACTGTGCTGCAAGTACTGTGAGGAAGAAATATTCTTAAAGGGAGTCAGAAAATAAAGGAGTTTTTGTCATTTGTATATATGTGTGTGTAATTTATCACTGAGTAATTCCAAGGTCATAGTGCTGGCTTTAGCCAGTTATTGTTTAACACCATAAAAGCAAATTTAAAATTAAGTAACATTAATTAGCTTTCTGGCTTGCTTAGACTTTAAAATGAAGCTGTTCCACAAATGAGTGCATATCTTGCGAGGATTTCCACTAGCACTACCAATACTGCCCTGCAAACTGGAAGGTCGTATAACTCCTTTTAAATAGTGGTTTGCATGGGGAGATAGCCACTCTGCAAAAAACATGTGCCCATCATCATTGCAAATACCACTGTTGTGGCTGGAAATGGCAGTTTAGGACCTCACATTGGGATAGCCACATTGTGAAGCTTTTATTTGCAAGATTAAGGGGAAAGAAAAAACCCCAAACTTTTATTCAATGTTGATTGTTAGCTTTTAATGCTCAAAAGCAAAAGTGTCAATGGAATTTTGCAATTGAAATTCTAACCTACCGGCTATCAAGTAGTCACTAAAGAAAAATGGACCTACCTCAAACACATATCTTCTTTTCAATGTATGTCTACCACATAAAGAGAAGAGTCTTTCATAATCCTTATGCCAACCACAGACTCAGAAGGCTCTTGATTACAAATTAGATATTCAAAACCATCAAGTATTCATGATTGTTTTAAGAAGCCTTAAAAATGTTTATCCTGTTTTTGTTTTAAAGGTCCCTAAGTTAGATTCTTACAATCCAGTTTGCAGCATCTAAATATAGTGCTGATTTTGTGTTACTGAGTGCTCCTGCATAGTTAACAATTTTGGAAACCAGGTAACTTAAGGTACATGAGCAAAGATGTAGTTTTACAGTTTTCCAAACTAGGTTTCTTCTAATGTCATGGTCTGTCACTGAAGGGTGGGATTTTGAGATGATACAAGTCTCATTCAAGCCAATGACAATTGAAGCCTCTCATTTAGGCATCTATGAACTTAAAGGCTTACCAAATTAAGCACTTGCTACTGAAACTCTATTTCAGCTGTAATCAATTAAAAATCTGAGGGAAATTTATGAAAGTTGGAGGTCACTGATTCCGAATGATGTTCATCTCCCTAAAATTAAAATTACAGATGAGTGTAAAAGTGCTGTACTCAGCATGCATACAGCACAGCACAGGCATATACTGATTTTTTTACCTGGAAACAGCAGAATTCATACTAAGGCTTTGCTACAGCTTAGAGAAGAATTGAATAAATACCAAAAATAACAATCCAGGGGTAGTGGTGGTGATATTTGCTGCTTCAGAAATTGTCTATGGCATTTGATGAATTATTCCCATTTCACTGTTCTAAAAAGTACCATCCACAGACTAAAATTTTTCAAAAAGTCTATGAACTAATAACAGAGCATCTTAACTGATCTAAATGTTAAACCCTTTCTTAACGCTAAGTTTCAAAATGCCTTTGTGAAACATTTTCAACACACAGAAGGATAACTGCCTTTACTGCCAGTGCTCATTCATGCCTGGCCAGAAGATAAAGGCCTTAGGCTTCCACATCTCTCTTACAGGTCTCAATGGGGTTTTTTTAGAGTTTTTCAACTAGTTTTTCAGACTAGCTTTCAATAACCAAGATTCCATCTTTAGCTTAGGTCTCTTCCCCATATGACTCTTCACTTGCACATAGGCAAGCTCTGGCAGATGAAACTGAGTGCAGCAAATGAGTGCAGAGAAAAGTTTTATATGTATCAAATGTCTCTTTTTTTTTTTTTTTGTATTTTGAGAATCAAATATTGCAGAAACAACACACAGTGAGGAAAACAGAATGGGCCTTAAATCAACACAGCTAAAGAGAGATTTGCACTGACAACAACTTGCCAACTTTGTGACAGGCTCTTTTGCCACCTAACACAGAATTATGAAAATCATAACCTTCTTACCAGTGGCTTGACAATGACAGGTCTCATGGAAAAAGTTTGCTTAGAGAATATATTTCAATAAAGAGAAAGCAATGAACTGCTGCATAGGAAAGAGGCAGTTTCTTCAAATATACAAGCCCAGACAGGAAAAGGAGAGAGGAGTTGTACTTGTATATACAAGAACATAAAGGCAAGGCCTAGACATTTCAACTAACTGCTATGGTGAGGGAGAATTTGGTCTCAGCGGTGGGGATATAATCTGGTTGCCATTCTTTGCAGCAGACTCCTGAAGAAACTATAGAAAAGCCATATGTGAAATACAGAGTGGTTGCAATTGTCAGCGTAGCAGATAAAGTGCAGGTGACTGGTCTAGAACAATAAATTGCAATGTGTATACTTAGAAGATGCCCCAAAAAGACATTCAGTAGAAGGCATCTTGATTCAAGTAGAAGAGATCTGTTCTATTAACATTTATGCTTCTATTTTCTTTTACTAGAAGATCTCTGACCAATATGAAAAGGCATTCTCCTTTTTCTGTTTGTATGTTATTTCTCCAGAGGTGCTAGAACTTAGGAGGTTTTGTCATTTTGGTTTTTTTTCCTCAGAAACAAACACTAAATTTTATGGATCCTGATTAATTCTAAAGTTTTCCGTTACTAAAAATGCAAGTTCTCTGTTATGTCTTCAACAAGTACATTTGCTACAGTAGATGAAACTGAACAATAAAACTACAGAGAATCAAGTGAGAATCTTTATTTGTCAGCATTTGAATTGTGCAAAGCTGAAATATCTTATTTATAGAGATGAAAGTTCAGCTGTTTAGACAATGAGTAATTTTGTTTCTAAAGATGAAAAACTCTAAGGAGTGACTGCAAGTGCTGTTGAAATCCTGCACTACAAGAGGTAATGCAGTTATTTTTTTCATCATATATTTAGTATGTAGCTTTACAAAGCTGCAATGCCAGTATTTTCCGCCTGAGTGTATAACATGCAATAATAATACTTAGAACTGTCTGATCACAAAGGCTTTTTACAAGCTCACCAAAATCAGCAACATCTTTACTATTTCCAGAGCACATTTCCAAAAAGAAGCTCCTCAAACCAAAAATCCCACTGCCAGTGGGACTACTTATTTTTAAATATTGGCATAGAGGTTCTTGAAGTAAGATTGATGTCAAACAGCTTAAAAGAAACAGAGTCTTCGTTTGAAAAAGTTTTCTTCTGTTTGGAGTTTGAATTGATTAGTGATCAAACCTATGTTTTGTGTGTCATAGATCACAGTTAAGGAAATAAAGGTAAAGTTCTGGCCTGAGTTCTGTGTCACTGGTATAGCCTTCAGCAGTTCAGGCAAAGTAGCCTTTACAAAAGGCAGCATATCCTACTCAAAAATTTCACATACATCTTAATGTAAGGGTAAGAATTGCTTCTAAAGTAATATTAATTTTACTTATTCCTTCCTGGTTTTGTATATAACTGTCATTTTCTGTATTGGTGTGTCTTTTGCACCAAATACATTCAGTGGCTGACATTGCAGTTGAGACCTCTCTACAATAGCACCAAGGTAAGAAATCTGTTTATTGGCTTGTGTGTATATATATATATATATATATATTTAAATCACGTGGTTATTTCTCTCTTTGCTTTAAGATTGTTTTTATGCAGATCGCTAGAGAAGTAGGTTAACAGAAAACATCAACCAGAAACACAAGACGGACTAAATAAGTCAGCAGCAGCTTAACCATGTGGCAAACCCAGGGGCAACTCAAAGGCAGCTACTACATGGGGACTCTGCCAAGAAGCCAGAACCCATCACCAGAAAACCATCTTCCACAGTTCAGTATCTGTGTTCTAGCAGGGCTCTCCACAGAAAAGGAAAAGCAGGGGGAGGAGAATGAGAAGAAAAGGTACATATAGAATAGTTAAAGAAAATGTACATACATGTGAAAACAATCCCTATTTGAATTTTAAAATCTAAAACTTGGAAAAATCAAAGCTTTTGCTGATAAAAACAAGATCCCTTCAAATTGATAGCATATTTTATGCTATAAGTGTCCATTTTCTTTTGTTTTACAATATATTTGTGCAGGTTCTACCTGTTTAAACAGTTAATTTTATAAATTTGTTTCGATAAAATTTAGATGTCTCAGTAGGATTTTCTGAATATGTTCTAGGAAATATGTTAACAAATCAAACTAAGGAGGGTTTCATAGATCTGTGAGTGCTGTGGACCAGACCATCCTCTCATTTTTGTGTGTCATCACACAGATAATAGCAGCTTCCTATTAAACAATCAACAACATGAACTAAACACACAGGTTTATGTTAAATGGTTATTCTATGAATACATCTGAAATGACAACTATCAAGTACAACTACACAAAGTTGGAGTAAGAAATAGGGAAAAGCTGTTTAATGTAGAAATATAATCAATAATAAATAACACACTGTAAATACTTCTTTTTCTCTACAGAATCCAAGTGTCATAATATATGTACATGGTTTCTATTTAATAGCGTAATTCCTTCCTTTCTCCTGTTTGTACATGCCTAACCTATCCACGGTGGACATAACATTCTGATTTTAAACACTCATTTATCACACTACTGCAGTCTGCTCATTGTAACAGAGTATGAATAGCCTCTACTTCTTATAATAATGTACCAAATACCTTTGCAAAAAGGCATTAAGGTGTAATAAGAACAGGCAGCTAATGATTTATCATAACTAATGTCATAATAACAGAGTGTTGCAGTGACTATTTAACATACTTGCTGGCTAATGTGCTCTCAGATCTATTAAAGCACAATATGTACCAACTCACTAAATGTATTTGTGAAAATACAAATAAGACATTTTGTAGTCACAGATGGAGTTACAAGCCTTCAGTTTTCCCTATATGTTCAGGTGTGTGCATCTAACGAATATAACAGCTAACAGAATGATGTTATCACTTATTCTCATTCCTTCACTTCAGGGTTTTTTTTAACTATTAACACCAGTAATTTTAGTGTCTATCAGTTGCTATTCTAAATATATTGTCAAGGGAAATTTTTATGTGGCCCTAAATTACACTCAATTCCCATCTCCTTATGAGATACATATGCCAGTCTTGCTTCTCTCTCAAGTTGCAAAGTAACAGATACCTTATTTCACCACTGAGCATCTGCTGATTCAGCTCCTTTTAGTGACCAAGAATTTATTCTACTGGTTCAGAAAAAGAAAAATCACTCTCATTGCTTCTACTGCCCTGCTGCAGATAATGGCTAACTCATACCAAAAATAAAAGAATCTCTACACATTTTAGATATTGCAGCTTGTATTGTTGTAGTATTGCAGAGGCAAGATCCCCTTATGCAAAATAACAGCTTTATTTTGTTAAAAGGGTCTAACTTTAAGTGGACCACGGAATATTTATGGCTCTCAGTAGTCCTTTGAAAGAGTTATCTTATGTTTTTATGCCGATCATGGGTCAGAGGTTCAAATCAGCACTTCTTTCTGTCACTCCTTATATGTTTTACTATAATTTACAGCTCAGCAAGAGGACTCATAAAACAAAAGTGTCTATTTTACTTCGGCAACTAATTCTAGCTAATCAAAGCTTTCCAGCAAAACAACCCAGCATGAAACTCTGCATGGAAAATATGCAGAGAACAAAGCGTTTTGTCAAATAACACATCTCGTGATGTAAACACATATGTCTCTTATAGGAAATTTTATCGCTTCCACATTATCGGCACACAAAAGGAGCATTCTTGTCGCAGACCTGGTGCGACTGTGGAGCCATCGTCATTGGAAACAAGAGCCTGATTAGGTTCCCACACAGATATGAATAGATTTTCTTTTTTTAGTGTAATGCTGCCTTTCTTATTTCTTAAACAGACTAGTAATTGTGGCTGTAAAAACAGTGAATTGTGTTTGGACGACATTTGTTTCTTCATATTTTTTTTAGCTACCCAGTGACACCAATTATCCCATATGGTTGTCCTCTTCTGGAAAGTCTGAGTTAATCCACAGCTGTGAAGATGAAGACGCACCCAGCAGGCTCTAAATCTGGTGGGTCTCTTGTCTGCTAGCAAAGTCCACAGTCTGCTGGACAGATGCTAACAGGATCTGTTAAATAAGTCAGCGACAAAGACCCAGACTTCTGCTGGGGAAAATAATTAGCAAAACCATATCAATTCATCATAGAGTTTCATTTCTTGCCTCATCTTTTGAGAAGCAACTTTTCATTACTTGATAGAGAAGAGTCCCAACAGTGGATATAATAGGTCCACTCAAAATATTAATAGACTAAATTATTGCACTGGTATGTGATCTCAAGAAATGATACATCTTTTTTTTCCATCACTTATTCTTGTGTGCTGTGGTTCCTACACTATTATTTTAAGTGTGGTTTTTATTCATCATTGTACAGGCTTTTATTGGGAGAGCCTGAATATTGTCAGCTGTAAAATATCTATGTAAATTTGTAACAGAACCAGAGGTGAAATTACCATGACTAATTTATCTTTAAATGTTATTAACATTTCTTATTCTTGAATAAAAGCATCACAGATAATACATTCTGACCTTAAGGCTCATGCTTATGTTTGGAGAAAAAAAAAAAACAAACAAAACAAACATGAAAAGTGGAATTAGAAGATACCTGCAGCAAGATCCACATTTAGAGACTTACTTGTTCACCCACTTTTCCCAATCGTTACCTGTTTATCATTATGGCCTGACAGCAAATATGTCCAATCCTAAGGTCTCTCTCAGATACACGTAAATTTGGAGAAACGCTGCAGACCTGAACTATGTGCACCAGAGCAATAAAGAACTAACTTGCCTTCAGGCACATGTGCATTAAGGTGATCTTAAGATCACTCCAGTTTTGATTGCAAACTGTTTTTCTCATTCTTTTGACCTCATCCTGCTTCAGCGTAATGAAGTACAAATGACCATCAAAACAACTCGCTTTGCTTTGCTGCCTAAAATACAGGTAACTTTCATTTAGGTATTGTTCCAGAGATCATCCCACTGGATATCAAATGGCTTTGATCTCATTAAATTATGACAATTAAATATAATCTCTCAGAAATTCTCTGTTCACAAGCTGTGAGCAAAGCCACAAAAGAATGTTTAGAGCTCAAATAAATTATCAATCACTGCAAGTAGTTAAGACAATGTATATAATTTGGCACCTGGCAGTTGCCTCTGTAATACTGTATTTGTTTCCCCTTAGGAAAGAAAGCCATTGTTTTATTAGTTTTACACCACCTTGACACGTTTCCAAGATATAATGTCACTTCATCACTCTGCGAGGCTGCTGGGAATTTTTAATGAGACAGCATCAAAATTGTGAAAGAAAAGTTTATTCTCTGCAAAACAATATTAATTCAAATATGTATCCTAAAATTTTTATACAATTAAAGTACAGACATAGGTATCTTATATCATCATAGAATATACGTAACGTTGGCTCTACTGAAATAAAACTACCCAGCTCACAAGTGTTAGAGTCTGTGGTATTTAAATGCGACTTCCTATTTCTTCCAATGTAAATGAGTCAAAAATCTAACCCTGTAAAGTGTTGATACTGGTTCTATGTCCCTTAGAAAGAAAACTATATTTCTGCCACGTCAGAAAATATCAAATGGCAGGCCAAAAACTGACCAAGGGGAACAGTATAACAGCTATGAAAGAAAAAAAAATAAAACAAAATTGAAAGCTTTCTGTAGCAAATACAAAACTCTTGCTTTCTGAAGAGCAATTCCCTTGTGCAGCCACTGACTGGAGGGAGAGGTAAAAATCCTCACTGACTTGGCAGTTGTGTCTTACCTCATTTCACTCTTCCCCTCCCCGTTTGAAACAGACTGAGTGTTGGTCTGCTGAGAATATAATGCTAAGCCACTTTTCCTGTAGAGTTTTTAAACTGGGCCTCTGAGAAAGTGTTTGATACAATTCAGTGACTGAAGTAATACCTTTGTCCATCTGAGCATTAAATGGCCCATTGAAATACAGCTTAGTTAGAAAGAATTTCAGTAAATGGTGCTTTCTAATTTTTTATTATTATTATTCCTCTCCCAACAGATTATAGCCTGGATCTGAAAATGCAGTTCAATCACTTTTGGTTGCCTCTCAGGTCAGGTCTTTAGCCGGTGTTAATTAAACATAACCCCTCTAGAATACTGGAGGTTAAATGAGAGCAACAAACTGGTCGTCTTCAAAATATTACCTCATGCTCTCCAAAAAGCTGTAGTCTGTTTGGGAGGGCCTTAGTTTAAACTCATTGGTTTTAACAATGAAAAATCATTGGGAGGGAGGGGGCATGCTAAATGCTATTTCGCCTGACAGCTAGTAATCACAAAACATTAAACACCTATTTCCAACCAATATACTATGTCTATTGTGTTTAAATAACACACATCATAAAGGAAAGTGCTGCAGCAGACAATTTAGGCTGTAGCAGCACATACAGCACAATTTTCAACTTGATAAAGTGAAACTATAAGGAATCAATGCATAAGTCAGACAGCTTCCGTACCTAATACTCTTCCCTGCAGCTATCAGAAGTTCACATTTTTGTCTCCATTAGGCATAAACATTAGTATACCTTCAATTTCATGTCTTCAATCACATTTTATTGTCTGTTCCATACAATTTGACCAGCCCATGAAACTGGAAAGTAGTTGAAATTGTCTTTTTTCATCTTAATGATTTTAAATGAGAAAGGGAGGTTTTTCTGTAAGCTAATTGTTTACTGCTTTGTAGAAAGTTTCCTAAAGTATTCATAACAATTTTACCATTAAATTAGTTGAAAGAAAGCTTTTTAATACATGGTAATTAGTCTTGTCTTTCTGAACATGACTTTACTGTAAATACTCCTCCTTGACTATCCTTTGTCCCAAGATTCCTTAGAAGAACGCAACCAAGCGATAATTCAGCATTATTGCTGCTTCAGTGAACTAATCGCTTAAAGAGCAGCAAGGACCCTATGTTCACTGCCACAAGGCTCCTACAGCCTCCTGGCCTAAGGCAGGCTTCCCAGCCCAGCAGCATCCAGATGTCAAGAGGAATATCCAGGTCCTGATGCAGCATGCCGCTCCATTCCAGTATGGCCTAAACATCTGTTTCATCTGCTGGCATACAACCTGCTGAATGCACTGAGACTACTGCACAAAGTAAGGAATTGAACGAAGGTGGGACTGGAATACTGCAGTTGCGTAGATTAGTGTAAATATCACTTAAAAAACTCCAAGCAGACACAAAAAAAAATCATACTAAATACTTGGAACCCCAAAAATTGAGCTCGATCATTTGCTGTCTCAATGGATCTCTCTGGACTAAAAATCTAGATGAATAGCAGAAAGGAGAATGTGATAATTCAAAAACACCAAATCTTTCTCCACAATACATGCTTTGCATTTTTTTTCTCCTAATGAGGAAGAAGCCATAACACCTAAGCTTCTCATCTTACTAATTTTAGTCTTTTTATACGGTGTAAGAAAATGACAAAAGAAGAGAAAATATAGAAGTATGTAACACAAATTGCTGCTCGGGGTTATAACAATTGCTCTTCATACAAAATACTTTAAAATGAAGTGACATTGAAGCATTACTGTTTATAATTTCCTATAAATAGTAACTCAGGAGTTCTGAGTTACAATAAGCATCTTTTGTCTAAATAATAGGAACACGTAAACTTTGACATTGTATCCTGAGGCATTACAAAAAGAGCAAGCATTTTTGTTGATCTAGATTGAGTTCTGAGAAGGAATAAAATAATGCTAACTGTTCTCATCTCTTCTACTTTGTGTATCTATTTTCTTCTATCTTTGCTAGCAAAAATAATGGAATAGTTACAAGCTACTGTGCAAATTCTTGGAGTCATTTATGAAAGCATGATCAAAGCCTGAACTGTGAGTGCATCTTTTTCTCACTGTTTTTTATCAAGAGAAGGACCTAACGAGAGGCAGCTTAACTAAGAGTCTTCCTCTGTAATTGCAGAGCTGGAACACTCTCACAGTGCAACCTCCTGGCTGTCTTTTCTGTGGTCAACCTGGAAATCGGGCTCACCTCTCTGTGCCAGGAACCAACAGCACAGAACTAGGCGGGTCTAAATATTTCTCTGTCACATCTCTGCATGGGATGGGCACATGTACCCAGAAACTAGGAAGCATTCCTCAGATCTTCCATTTAAACACACCCTCCATGAACCTGAACAAGTCACCATTTACTTCATACTGCTCAGGAAAAGGACACACTGTTGCTGCATTACTACAGTGCCTGAACAAGGGTCAGTATTAATAAAATCTGCTATTTTAATAAAATATTAGAAATATCAAGAAAGAACAGAATGCAACAACATGTAAAAACTTCATCAAATGCCTACAGCCATTTTCTCTGCAGTAGAACAGCAGAAATAGTGACAGAATCTTTCTCTTGAGCACAAAGATCTGCAATGTCACACTGCTTTCACAGTAATGACATTACTTTCTGATCACATTTCTGTTATTTAACTTGCACAAAAAAGAACACAATCAACTTTTCTTTGTGATTCAGATTATATGCTGTACTACACAACTTGCGAATTGGCAAAATCTCTCTGCCATAATCTGTTTAAAGCTATCATATATTTAATATAAAAGTAAACAGATAAATACCATGTAAGTCCATTTAAGCCTAATTACCTTTGGTAGAAAGCCAGTCACAGCAAAGGACAAATGCATTTTGCTTGAAATGTAATTTTTAGTTTCCAATGGGTAACATTATTCAACAGAATAACAGAAAAAAGTGAAACGTTGAAGATAAATCTTTATGTGATTTTCATGTTTGCTTCTGTTAGAGTCTGCTTTGGGCATTTTTATAGCATAAATTCTACCTCATCAAAATTGTTGATAGCCCTAAAGTTAACAGAGTAACAAGCTCACCTAGGAAATCAAACAAGAATCACGAAGCATAGCTCCAAAGATACCTGCAAACAAAGGCTCTAGTATTTTAAACTCACTCTCCTGTATCCAAGGAAAGCAAATAAGAATCAGTTATTTAAAATAAAAATATAACCAGATCTATCAGGAAAATACAAAAATATAACCAGATGATTGCATTGGAGCACAGTATTCTCATTCACTTTATGCTATCATAATATTACCTTCTTTGTTGACACTGTAAATCAAATTATTCATAAAAAGAATTGGAAATGTTCTCTGATACTCTTTTAGAAGCTCTTCCAAAAAGAAAGTTTTTATTCCTTACTGCTAATACAAAGTATCTTTAACAATAAATATGAGAGCTCTATATGAAGAGCAGTTAACTCACAAATTTAGACAGTTCCACACACTTTACGTGTAGAAATGTGTTCTGGACTAGAGCTAGTGTAAAAAGAAGCAGCTGCTTAAAAAGAAGCTCTGTGATACAGGAAATACAATTATATGATTGAAAAGCAATTAATTACAGTAAGTTTTCTGAACAGGTAATAGCTATCAAAGCTTATCAAACCTTGCATTTCAGAATTCTATTTTTTTTTTTTATGTTAACACGTAGATGGGCTTTATGAGAGAAGTCAAGAGTTTCATTCAATCTCATGTCAGCAGAATTACAAGCAATTATGAATATCTGGTTGTTCAGCTGTGTGAAATGATTTGGTGAATGAGTTTCCTAGTAAGCACATGTCCATGTCACCGGTACAATCGCCAGTAATGTAGACATTTTTAGTTGAAGGGGCCTAAAAACATAACTATTCTCCTAATGCTACAGGGGATAAAATCAGTTTGGGACAGAAGATGTTTGCACAACTGCTGCTTCTAGTGTAGACCACATAGATTTTTGAACTTGGCAGCAGACTGTAAAACAGAGGCATGGCTAAAAGAAAAAGAATCAGGGCATGAAAAAAATAAATGGCAATAAATTTCTTTTCTAGAAATATTTCTTAAGTTTTGGCATAGGTTGGTGAGTTTAGTCACTGTTTGAACATGCAGATAGAGAAATTGTCCAATATACAAATGATAGTATTTCCCTGTGTAGAACTGTACAGACACAAACAAGAAAATTGAACACTCATCTACCACCGCTAATCATACTGAAAGGTAAAAGCACTACAATTAAATTTGCGTAGGCTCCTGTGACCGAGTAACAAGACAACATCCTGATAATAAACAGGTGTAAGTCAGGAAAAAGGAGGAGTCCCATTTAAACTACCTCTCTCAGTTCCCACATCTGAATCCCCACCTTATGAGAAGATGCTGAGGTAGCTCTACAATAAGAGACGAATTTTTGGATGTGCTGCTTGGGGTTTGAAGCCATAATGTTTTCTTACTCTCTTATAAGAGACAGACCGTTCATGTGGTAGCCTGTAGCCATTCTATTATTTTCACTAGCAAGAATGAACAAAAGACAAGGATATAATAAATATATACTGGCTCTACTGATCAGAAGAAGCTTTATCAGTCAGCTGGGACACATCTGGGAAAAAAGTCACTCGGGTGCATCTCCAGCATCCCATTCAATTAACATACCATTAAAAATGGTTTTTTCCCCGTTCAGCCTGCTGCGTTACCTGATAAGTCAACATATTTTAAATGTATATTTAAATGCAGAAAACAGTGAAATGTTTTCTTTGTGAAACAGAAAACAAGCCCAGCTTACAGTATTTTAAAGCATTAGAAATAATCGTGCTTTACAGGCTGTTTAGCAGATCTCTCACGCTGATCTTTTACTGTATATTTAGAACTTTCATGCACCTTCAAGCAAAATTAAATAATTTCCTTAAAGGAAGTGCACACAAAATTATGCAAAACATATTCAAATAGGCTTATAAAAATTACATCTAAAAAAAATTCACATTAGCACCTCAAAACCAGGTAACTGGGAACTTACTATTACAAATTCATTGTAAGTTGATGTATTTTATACAAGTAAATATGAATTTAGCATAAAATCAACATGCTCTCTGAACTGTAGCAGGTGTGATATTTCAGCATCTGGTCCCCAGTGCTGGGACCAGATTAAAATGGTTACAAGGCCTCCTCTTAGCCCTCCTCCAGGTGTTGAAGACTGCAGCACCAGAGATGGCCCATTCTGAATGAATTACTGTGGGTAGTTCATGGTTTACCTAATAAAGCTGTAGACTAGTGGATCCTAGTGACTTGATATCTTTTTTAGAGTGTAGGACAACACGTTGGTCCTTGAAAGGACTTTACCTCTTTCATTTCTCATTCCACTTCCAAAAATATCAGTAGACATGACAACACACTCTCACTATTTCTGCACCTACTACTTCATTTGTAATTCAGGCACTACCAGGAAATGTGCCCTCTATTGTGTTTACTTCACTAGAATTTGTGAATAATTCCTTGAAGTCTTGAATAATCCCTTAATACTGACATTTAAGCATGATGTGGTTTTCTTCCTCTATCCCTTCTCCCCCCAGTCTCTTTTTTTCCAGGACTGATATGCAAGCCTTCTGTTGTGCCCCACAGCCATATGCAGCCTTCATGCTGTCTTAGGAACAGACAGATGATTCCAATACTTTCTGTGATTTAGGACACTTTTCTACTTTCTCAATCATATGGATTCTAAAAACATCACAGACCAAATACACACACATCTTTGAAAAGCAGGGTGTTGGAGGCAATACCATTCATATTTCAACATCTAAAAAGACTCTTTTCAGTGATAGCAATGCCTACACATTGATTTGATGAGTTCTATCTCATCTTCTATGAATTTCCCTTCTTTCTGAATTGAGTCAGTGAGAGGGAATACTTTCTTATTATCAAAGACCCCTCAAAATAAGGCAGGTGATTATATCTTTCTAGTTGACACATTTTTAAGAGAATTCTTCTGCTTCCCTTGAGCATGAGTGCCTGTGTGTGTGTGTAAGTCTACACCTAGAAGCTCTCATCTAAACATTCTTATTCTTAGAACTTCTACTTCTGATGAAAGGTGGGTTATTGAGTTTTCTTTTTCTGTAGCAATTAGGAAAGAATATTGATATAGAAGTGTACTATTTTCCTTTGTCTGTAGATCTGACTTAGTCATTTTTTAATTTAATCTGATTGCTGCTAAGTTCCTAAACATTCAAATACGTTAACACCTTCACAGGAAAAAAAAATGCTTTGTGTTTGTAATTTGTAGCCAAATTAAGCAGCTTGCTCTATGGTTATCAGAAATATAATAAAATTCCAGAAACTTATTCACTTGCAGCTAATTCCTGTAAGGCATATACCATATGCATTTCTAGAAAGCTTGAATGAATTCAAATTGCCAGCTCAGAGTATGCCTCACAGTCAGTCTATTCCCCAAAGAGATGCCACATTTTTAAAAGAGCTTTAAAAAAATTGTTCATCTCCTGACAGCACTCTGTAGTACTGGTGCCTCTGGTGCTCTGTCAGTAAATGCAACAGTAACTTATTTGCTTCTTACTGGCTTCTGAGTGAATACATACTCCAGAGAGGGAACTTTGCAAAGCACAATTATTTTAAAATAGAGCCTGGGCTTTCAGTGAGGTGCAGCCAGTGGTGAAGGCAGGGAGAACGTTGTGTTGATGCTGGGGGCGCTCAGCCTCCTCCAGTCACTTGGGTTCAAGTTTCTCTCTTGATACAGAATGAAGAGACACAAAAACCCTCCTGCAATCCAGGCTGTAAGCGTGACATCCTTTTAAACACAACGAGTTTCATAGTAAGTGAGCTTGTGTCCATGTCATTTATTATCTTAAGGGTAAATTCCCTCTGGAACAGAGCACATTGGCCTGGAAGGCTGCTGTCTACTTGGTAAGATCCAAAGGTGCAAAAGATAAGAATCATGCCAGGAGTCTGATCCATAGCAGCCAGATTGAAAAGTCTTCCCTCTTGGAAGATACGAGCAGGAGCAGCACAGGAGCACTGCCCAAGGCAAAAGAAGAACTGGTCAACTAAAGCGCTCGGAAACAGGGAGCTATGCCAGAATGGGTGACAGTCCAGTGACTAGGGTCCTTCCTGCAACAGGTGGAAACACAAGCCCGGGACTGGACTTAGGCTTGCCACATCCAAGAAAAGTACTAGAACTTTTACCAACTATAGAAACAATCTCCTTCTCAAACGTACCTACAATTTTTTTATTAAATAATGTGACACTGTTCCATCAAGCAAGAATGAAAGTAACAAATATGTGTTGTCTAAAGTAGTCTCTGGAGACGTGGGGCATTAAATGGGTGAGAAAAGGGGCTTGTAGCTGCAATCCTGCTATACCAGGATGATTGTTCTAGCTAATGCTATTATCTGTCTGTTTCTCTGTCCATTTTTACTAACTTCAAGAGAATACAGACATTCCCTCTCATTTTGACCAAAGATGCCATTACTAGGGGAGCTAGGAAAATTTTCCCGACAAATTTCATTAGCATTGATATTTTACTGCAAAATGTCTCAATTTTGATGGTCTGTCTTTTCCTGCTGAAAATCACTTTGCCAGATAATTCAGGGATGAAGGAGTAGGAGAAGATGAAGTATTAAGAAATTCTGCAAAGAAAGGAGGTCATATGGTAAAATACTGTCTCAATGACATCATTTTCATTGATACTACCACTGATATAATTCAACTTGATAACACAGATATTATATACAGAGACATAAACATTCAAGTGGGGAAAGGCACAAGTATAACTATTTCATTGATTTTAATTAAATTTTCCTCAATATCGCAAGGTTGGCATATTTTTAATTTTATTTTTATTAAAGGGCTTGCTTGGTCTTTCAGAGCTCTAATAAAATCTTCCAACCTCTTTCCTTCCTCTGCCACAACCTAAATTTCTACATAAGGACCAAAATATTTAACTTAGTACTTCCACATACTGAAATTTGCACACACTATTCCCTTAATTTAGGTCACTATTCACTGTATCATAATAAGGAATATTCTGTTAAAATATGCCCACCTAGAGCTCAATAGTCTTTGAATGCTAGATAAAATCATTCTATAAGGCTAATGAAGACAGAAACTCTGCCTGTAACAATATTAAGTTTGTTTTCTCTAGTGATTCAAAGAAGTGAGCAATCTGTCAGTAATACATTGAGGGAAATTACTTGTCTTGTAGGAATTCCTGCTGACAGTCAGTCACTCACAGTGCTGACCCAAACATCTACCCGCTGACAAACAAATTACAGTGTCTAACTTCGAAAAGGTAACTAGCTGCTTTTAATTTGCATTGGTCTCATCAAATCTCTTTCACATTTTCCCAATCCCCATTTTTCATTGTGTTAAAGAATATTTTTTTTAAATAAAAAGGAAAACCCCACAGTTTTTGCATCTGAAAAAATTATTGCATCCGAGAGTGTTATGTCAGATAAAACTGTTAAACTGTGTCTAACCAACATTAAGACTGGCAGCCCTGCCAGTGACTGACTGGGTGAGTGAACACATTACTGAGACAGCATTGTAGAAATTAATTTTCTTCAATAAAGTGTTTTTTAAGGCTCATATATTTCACAATCTAAACATATGTCACTGTTTCATAAACAAAATAAATGGATTAAAATAATACATTACCGATATGCTGACACATGGAGATATTTTAATTAGAAATACTTAAGCTGCGTGATATTTAACTGCTATATTTGTTGAAGAGGAGCATGCATCATTTAATAAGACATAAGGCAGGTACATCACTTTGCATGATGTGGTACCAGAGTGAGACCAAATCACCTCCAGTGTGAGCTATCACTATCAGATCACGTTAGCCCCACAAAAAATTGCTTTAAGGTTACAACATACAGAGAAAACTCCATAACAGTAGCAGTCCACTAAAACAACTTTTTCATTGAAATAATAAGTCACCAAGATTCTAGTTCCTGAGAATAATATTTCTTCATAAAAGGCCACATTTAACATCTTAGCTATTTAAAGGCCATATTTACATGACTGTCACATTACATTGGCCTCCTTCCTGAACATTCTTCCTGACTTACTTTAAGGACCAGCACTAAAATAGCTGAGGAAAGCAAATGTCAACTATGTCCTGAAATTTATATGTGTGAGAGAATTGGAATAAGTAGAAATGTAATATATTGTTTACTGTACCAAGTGCCCTCTGTTCTCTAAAGGTCAAAAGCATTGTAACCTTAGAGTTACAGTTTCTGATTATTCCCAGAGTTAAATACATTATCAAAATTAATGGTTCAAACCCCTCAACCTTCAGATATATGAGTATTCATGCCTCCATCTGCTGAACTGTTCAACTAAAAATAGCATTCTTTGGCCTTCCCTCAACTAATATTGTGCCCGTGAGGCAGGCTGTGCAATGCTTCAGCAGCGCACTGGATTCACACCCAGTAGTACAAAAAAAAGGTCATTTACTTTTTCTGCAATTAGAAGAGAGTATGAAGGAGTAGCATGAGATGGAAAGGGGAAAAGGAAATAGAAAAATATATGTTTAGTTAAAATTTACCTTTTTTAATGGATTATAGAAACTTCAGGCTTCAAAAACACAGCTGCAACTATAGTTAAGACCTGCCAAGGTTCATTAGTATTATAAGTGATAAATTTAGAAGGACAAATTACACAAATAGTTTGGGGAAAGAGTCATGGACGAAAGGTTTTTGTTTTGCTTTTTTTTCCTAGAGCTCACTTTGTTTAGGAATAACTCTAGTTAGCGTCATTGTAGTGCCTCCATTTCTATCAACAGTTTATCAGTCCTGGTTGAGAGAGATGCAACATTTCCTTATTTACTGCATAGACTACTTTGTAGACATAGCTAAGAATGAAGGCAGGTTTTTTTAAACACTAAAGAACATATAGTAACATTCCTTGTTTGAAAAGACATATAGGTGCAATTTCTGTTATTACTGGGACTTCCCAGTAACTAGATTACTTCTACCAGCATGAGAGCTGGGAAAACCCACTACATGAGCAAGTTCACTCATTTAGCAAGATTACCAGGCTAACATATTCAGAAGCACGTCATTTCACTACAATCATTTGACAATTAGGGAAAAAAAAAAAAACAGGAAATAGGAAAGGAGACAAATTCCAGAGAAGGTGGATATAAAAATGAAGGGTAAAGGGAAAACTATGGGCAGGTTTTACTGCTCACACTGGTTATTTAAAACAACATGTTTTTGTTACACACACGCATCAGAACTGGTTCAAACACAACTATTCATACCTGCTACAGGTGTTTTTTGTGACATATCTGTAAACTATCTAGCAAAAGTTTCAATTGACGGGATTCACTCAAAGTTGCTTGAAGGTGGAATAGTGAACAGATGCATGGTCCTTCTTAGATCATACCTAGAGAACTGTTCCCTCATCAGCAAGACCTTCCCTCATACCAAGAGTTCTAACAAGACTTGGTCCTATCACATATATTATTTAAATTTTGGTCAAGTTGCTTAGAAAACTGCTGAGATGCAGATATCTATCAATGGGAAGTGTGGAACACAGAGTTTTAAGTCTTTTTGTCAACAATATCATCAATGCCACCCTCATGAGACCAGCATACCAATAAAAACAGCCTATCTGATGTCAACACAAAACAGAATAATCCATCACTTTGGGAACATGGACTGGCGTTACTACTTTCAGGATACTCAAAGCTACAAGATCACATTAATGGTATTTTATGACTAGTTGATCACTGTGATGTAAAAATCTTTAGAGTAGATGAGTCAAACAGGTTTGATGCTGAAGGGGAACTTTTTTTTTTTTTTTTTTATGCAAGGACCATGAGAGTGAAGCTTGTTACTTGATAAATCCCTAGATATTATTTCGGTAAAGTTTTTTAGCTCACAGAGGTATATAATACACTGGTGGACACAAACATATAAATCAGTGAAAATAAATTTTGATATTTTTGTGTTAAATAGTTGAATAAGATGAGTGAATCACAAATTGCCCACTGGAGAAACATCCTCTGTGGAATAATTGCTATCATTATATGATATACTGGTGAGTATATTGTGTTCTGTGCTATTAGATTCAGAGCTTCCATAAAAGTTGTCCTAACACATCAAAAGATGAGAACACAAAATTGCTGCTAGTTCCTACCTGATCATCCTGAAAAAATATAAGTGAAAAGGAGAGACTTTAAACTGAAATAGACAGAAATTCCACTCCAGTTGGATATGGATTCTGGAATATAATTTTGGAACTAATAATAAAGCCTTGGTAAAGTTGAAATGTTAGAACTACTGCAAAGCTTTTTAATTGAAATAGCCTTCATTCTCCAAGTTCCCCAAACATAGACATCACACACACACTCACATGTAGAAACAAAACCAAACCTGCAAATGAATTAGCTATTTATCCCACTGGCTGAAAGGAACAGAGATTAGTTTTGTGATCAGTATTTTTAAGCACTTGGGAAATACTTAGATGCCATGGACACAGCAGTCATGTAAATAAATAAGTGGGTGGGGTGCATGGAAGAAAGGAAGCAAAACAGAGAAAGAGGTAAGGGAAGCAAAGATGGGTAAAATAAGCTGAAATGCTACACCCCTAACAGTCTTTGTGAGGTATCAGGTATAACAACAAATTCCCCCAACAAACACACCTAAATAAGTGTTCATTTATGGAACATCTAGTGAATTTACACAAATATAATATTAATAATAGGATTACGTAAAATTCAGTTAGGCCAATTTGACAATTACATGAGCAGGTATCAACTGAAGGCTAAGTACTCTAGTACTTAAGCTCTTATGACCATGAAACTGAAATCCTAAAAAGGTGAAATTCAAACAAAGTAGAAACAAAAAAAAAATCTCTCTTACAACAAATATATCAGAAGGGCAATTCTTGTCCCTCTAGCATTCAAATATTTCTGAATCTATTAGCACCAGTTTCTTTACTGGTTATTGTCTTTTTTGCTCATTGCATTTAACAGCTCAGTCCATTATTTCTGCAAATAAATAAAATTGCACCACGTTGCAGGTTCTGATCATAGATGATGTGCAAATAGATCTGTGAGTCAACCTACAAAAGGATCTTTGAAAAGAAAAGAATCAGTAAGGTCTGTGGTTTAGATTCCATTCTGTTGCAGTTGAACAGTTTTCATATTTTCCTGCCTTAGTCCTGAATAAGGGGTTTTTTTTATTGGATTTTAAAGGTAGCAAAAATAGTCTCTCTGTTTACAAAGTTAACTTCTGAATTTTTTTCTCAGCTAACGCTAATGAACCTTTTGTATTTAAATACAGCTTTTCAAAGGATATCTGCTATTTTTCCTCTTGAAAAACTCCTCTTTGCTTTGAAGCCTGTCCAATGTACAGCATTAAAATAATACTATCATGACCCAAAAGAATTTTTGGGAGATCCCTCCCTGCAGTATCAAGTTATTCTGTTTTCAAGTTTTGATTGTGTATTATGTCACACATAAGCTCAAGGAATCTTTTCCACCAGTTCTGGATCATCAGTGAATAGCAAGTTCTGGTCCCACTTTATCGTAAGTTAACTTGGCAAGAAGAATATCAGCACTGGGTAAACATGAGAGGGTTTTTAATTTGCTTTGGTCCCTCTGGAAAATGAAATAATTGCAGAAGGGTAAGCAAAGTAGATATTTGGATATTAACGTGGTGGTACTCTGCTACTCTAGGCACAATTTATTCCTTCCATCACATCTGAACCCAGCTCTATTCTAGCTCAAACAGGGGTTTCAAAGGTTTGCTTGCAAATAGTTACATGCATCTTTAATGGCCCTTCCTCTCATGTTCACTGTCACTTCCTTTCCACACACTTTAACTCTGAAAGCTTTTGACTGTTTCTTCATTATTTATGATATTGTTGTGTCTTTTCTTGTGAAATTAAAAACTTCTTGCCACAAAAAGCTGGCTAATAATATGGTACATAAATCTTTCTTTCACAGCATTTCATTCTATATATGGCAAAAATAAATAAATGACCAAACCAAGGCTTCTGGCCTGCTTGGCATCTGACCAGCTTAATGCACAGAAAGGTTGAGATTACCTAAATACAGAATCTGAAAGAGTTTGCAATTTATTGTATTATCAGCACCACACTGTCTGGAAAAAAAAAAAGATAAAAAAACTCAATAACACATTTTTTTCTGATACACTCATTGCTCCAATTAAAGGTAGTGCACTGCAGCTACAGGGGAAAGACTAAATGAAAGTAAAGTACAAAAAGATCTTTGAACATATCTCCCATCAACTGGTCATATAATTAAAAAAATACCATTAACTCTGCCAATGTAAAACACACAGAATATCTTTCATTCACACAGTATCAAGGTTGGCTGCATGTTGCTGTATTTGCAGTACTGTAAGTACATAAGGTGTTAATCCTCCTGGGCTGTGCTCAAAAATTATTTAACATTCAGACTATTATTTAGCATACAGCTGGTTAGCAGTTTTCCCCTAAAATGTTGGCTTCGATCCCACATTTTTTTGTTCTGGCACATACCTGGAGCTGTAAAGGGCTGAGTCCAGAAGCAGCAGCAGCTGCCATTGTTGATGGAATGAACTGCACAGGGTAGTTATCACCTGTCGGGAGAACAATGCGTGCAGGTTCAGACAATGAGCAGAGAATAGCAGCAGACAAGTGCAAACATGGACCTAGGATTGCCTGTGCTCCACAGCACTCCTCTAAGCCTAAACATCTGCAAAAACAAAAGGCTTTGCTGGGCAAGGACATGCCATACTCTCTTGGAACTTTCATGTTAGCAGATAGCTGGTAGGCAAACTGGCAAAAGATAAACGCGATACTGGTGATTTTCCTTTTCAAAAACAAATGTTCAAACCAAGTCTATAAGCTTGGGCACAACATCGGCCACAGACACATAGACAAGATATCTCAGGAAACCCCAGTGATTCCCAGAGGAAAAAAAAATTTCACCACATCTTTCTTAAAAGAGTAGAAATTTGTCATAACTCAAGGGAAAAAAAAAAAAAGATTGTAAGTTTGAGTTCGGGTTTTTGGGTTTGTTTTGCTTTGAGGTTGTCTGTCTTGGTAAGGTATCCATAGAGAAAAACAAAATTAAGTCCTTTTTAAAAATAACTTGAAATTTGATTTTAACTTTCTCTTAGATCTGAAACCCCACTGAAGTTGTAGACTGGGTAGTTGTTCAGTTACATGAAGATTCAAGCACTAAAAGTAGTGTTTGCTACTTAGTAATACTTTCAGTGGAAACTGAAAATGTGTTCCCTTCACATTGAGGGGACCAAAAAAATACTCGAGAAAACAAGAGACAATATTGATCCAAAATGAGCTTTGTATCATTATATTTTACAGCATCTATGGGTGTTCCACTGCTGCAACTACGTATCACACAGTGCCATTGAGACTCTTAGTCAATGTAGAGAATGAAGGAAGGTTGTAATAATATAGCAGTGTAATCTGTAACATAAAAATTAATACACTGATGGATAAATGATGCAGTAGCTATTATTTAATGGAATATCACTTTGGCTCAAGCTACTTATTTAAAGTCAATGTTATGTGCTATCTGTAGGCTACATATTAACAGGCTGCTTCCTCTGTACATTTTTGAGATTTGCTGTGATCAGTTTGTTTTACATGAACTTGTTCACATTGAAAGCAGAATGTGGCAATGAGTGAAAACACAGAAATCCAAAATAATATAATCAGGACATTCCAGGAGTTAGGATTTTTTTCAATCAGCCCCCTCAAATAAATAACGATAAGTGAAGTCTTTGCAGCATTCCTCAGAACTCTCCCTTTTTACCACCTGGAGTGCCATTGTATTCAGCTCAGTTTAAATGTTCAGTTGTTTCACTTTTTTTTAATAAATTGTACATGTCTAATCCACAAGGTCTCTTTGCAGCATATCCATAATACCTCATCAGACCATTGAGCACAGTATGCGCTTGTACACAGTCCAGTAACAATTGGATTCTGATTGCATATGGAGCTCTGCTACAATGCAATTTATAACACTATATTGTACTGGTGTCCTATAGAGTAATGTTCAAAACATCTCCTCTTATTTTTCCCCTTCCATGAGGCTGATTTTAGCTTGCAATGATGTCGAGCTCAAGAAAAATACCGTAGGTCCTCTTCTTAATGTACTAAAGCTGTCTTTTTATGGTTAAATAATTCTATTCATCTCTTTGATATTTATAAGAAATTATCTGAATAAATAAGATCTTAATCTAAGTTAAATAACATTTCTTTCAAAAATATCTTACCAGGTTTTTTAAAAAAATCACAAAGATGTTGAATTAATGATGCTTTAAATGGGGGGGAAATAAGCATCTGAGTTATCAGCATGGACTGCCTTGCAGAAAATTTCAGAGGCATTCTTTCTTTAAATATCATGAATTATTCATTCCTGTTCCACGTAGTAATCTCTTCTTTCTCCTTCCCCCTCCACATACAGTTTTTAAGTTCAATACCAGTTGCTTTATTTGTACTAAAACATTTTCCATGTCAAACATATTTTTAAAAAAATCAAACTCTAAAAGAATTCCCTGCGGCACTCCTTTTTCACAGCTGTCATGCTCCTCTGGTTTGAAATAGCCAGATATTTTATACACACACACACACACGCATCCACATACATACACAGAGTTTTTAGTTTCACAGTTAATTTACTAGTATCTCTACCACACCCTGTAGTGTTCTCTTGCTCACCTGCTGGCTAATGTTTTCTTCTTTATTTACAGGAAAAATATTTTTTCAGTTATACCATTTTTTTGTTGAACATAATACTGTCCCTTTCCCTCTCATTTTGACAGGTTAAGTTATGGCTAAGTCTTGGTATGTTAGCAGTATCGTTGTGCTGAGAACAAAAAATGGTATTCATTCAGCTTTGGAGCACTTTACTGACACCAAATAGTAAAAGCAGAGGAAAGCTATTTTTTTCTCCATTGACAAAATTGAGCATGCAGGGAATGGACTGTTTTTAATTTTTAATTACAGAAGGTACATATTTCCCTCTCTCATCTTCTCAGTAAAAGAATGGATCAAGAAGCTTCTCTGTAGCTGTCTTGGCAAGAAATCAGTCAATGTATTGTAGCAATTTTTTTCAAATTTGTTTCTTGATTCGGAATGCTTGCGTGAGGAACCATTCTTTTAAATTTGTACAAAAGGCAACAGAACATGTTCAAACAGGTCTGCTTGAGGCCTTTGATAACCAGGAGTGAGAAGAATGCCGGAAGAAGAAAATCTGTCATGTTTTGCAAACTGATCTCTTCAATCTCCTTGCTGTGCTGATTGTCTATTTACATTTGGCTGCTGTTGTTTATATATAAATTGGTGTTTACAAGTCATGGAAAAGTATGCCAGACTTCTGTTTCATTTGTCAGGTTGAGCAACATTTCCAAATGAATAAAAACAGCGAGCAATTGCACCGTACTATTCTACATAGAAATAATGTAAATGTTTCTTTTTATCTTGGATGAAGTCATGAAGCTTAGTGGACTTTATTTATGGTATTTAGGGACATTCCAGATCAAGGCTTTGTGAGCTGTAAGGCCAGAAGGATGTCTATCTCTTGTGAGACTCCAGGTAGAGGGAAGGTATTGCTTCCCTAAAGGTGTTACTCTTTCCTAAAACACAATTGTAAGACACAGGCTGACTCTCCTTATCTGACTATAAAAGCTTTTGGTTTGATGGTGGTTTCTCCATTTTGGGATTGTATCTTAAAATCTGTCTCTTCACACATGGAGAGAGGCAAGAGATGACAAATCCCTGGGCTCTACTTTCAGGCAAAATGAAAGGAAAGAATATCTCTCCTCAGAGTGTGGTCAGGACACAGCATGAATACAGCTGCTCACTTCAGCAATATTCCCACACAGAGCATGCGTTTTGTTTGTGCTGAGGTATCAGGATTGAGGAAGATGTTAATAGATGTAACCAGCTATGGCAAATCTATGGAGCATCTCTCTGTCCAAGGACACTACCTCAGTTCTGTCTTTGTTCTGAGCAGGGTTTGCCACAACACTGCCTGATTGCCATCCTCATGTCACAGCAAAACCAGTTGCCTCAACGATTATCTGTCTGTGGGTAAAGAACTTCAGCATAAAATCCCAGTTGAAAATACTCAGCTGCCTACTACCATTTCCAGCTCTTACCCCAATATTCAGGAGTGAGGCACACATGGATTGCTACAACAAATCCTGAGGTTATGAATTCCCTGTTCCAACCAGTAAAACCCAACAGGGAACACATGACCGACTTTAACTCAGTCTCGGGGAATTTCCATTAGAAACAAGACTCATGCAGCACCTCTGCCATTCAAAAGCACACAGCCAACTCAGTACACAGTTGATTTGATGTATGCTTTCTGTTCTCACGTGCCAAAGGGAATAGCAGCCTACTGAAAATAGAGCACTGTAAGACTTAGACCACCTTATAGTTTTAGGAAAATCTTCTGAAAGGCTTGTTCCAAATGGAAATTGCAATGACAGACATCAGTGAAATCCAGCAGATCTAAGATGATATTAATTATGTGGATTAGCTACTATAATCAAGGAGTTTAATTAATTTGATGAAAAATATCTCACAGTACTGTGAGATACTCTAAGGACTAGCTGGATGACTTAAGTCTGACAAGTTTTTTTGTCATGTTTTACCTAAGTCTACTTTCATTGATTTCAAAGAAGTTACTGTTGATTTGCTCCAATCAATCAATCTGTAGGAACAGAAACAGGCCAAAATGTTGATTCCAGTTCTCATTATTTTTGCCACCAGTGTAGGAAAATAGTCTTCATTTTTCACATTTCATTGTATTGTCAGAATAGCAAAATCTCTTTTAAATTATTTTTGTGTATAAACAGAATGACATAGGTAGGCAGGCAGAGTTCTTTCTTAGCCATTCTAGTCATGGTCTTTATACAACATATGTATGAAATGTGAAGAAATGCTTTGAAAATACATTACAGTGCATCACTCCACAAATCTCCATATCTCAATGTCTCTATTTTGAATAATCTTTTTCAGAGATACTTTCCACATCTGGTGAAGAACTGATATAATACAACATATTTGCAGAGGACTATCAAGCAAAAGTGATCATTCATTTCCAAGTCATGTGGGTTGCCATTAGTCAGCCAGCATGGAGAGCAGGCCTCCCACTCTCTGCTCAGAGCAAAACATATCTCTATTTGAGGTCTGCTCAACGTACAGTCTGGCTTCTGCCCAGCACCACTTTATATCTTTATTTTGTTGTCATTCTACTTCCTATTCTCTCTTATTCACAAAATTGGAAGGAAGTAATAGTTCCTTCACTGAAAGATGGAGGAAGGTATTATCTTCCTCTTTATCCTACATCCTGTCTTGACCCAGGGTACTAATGGGGACATACTAATGACATTCAAGGATACTCCAGCCCACTAACTTTTCCTGGATGTATGTGGTTGGTTAAATGAAAGGAAATTCGCACTGAGAGAGGAGGTATAATGGTACTTATGTTACCCACCAGTTCCAAGTAAGTATAGTGGTCACAGTCAGAAAGCCAGGGCAGTTGCTTTTCTATACTTGGAATGAAAAATAATTACATTAACTGTGTAGCATCTCTGTGCAAGTATTAGCTTCCTAACAGCTGCTACACTCAGCTTCCCACTGGAATAAATGGCAACCCCCACAACCAGGTACTCTACAAGGCTCGTCAAGCGCCTGCAGGTCAATAGTCACAACAGTCATTTGAGATGCACAGCGCCCTAAAGTTTTAATTAATCCAGCATACAGTATAAATACTGAAATATGTATAAAAAATTAATTAGGTGGTCTATGCAGCTCTGATTTCTCAATTAGTACTTACCATGCCGGAAAATTATATTACATGACTTTGAGATACATAAGGAAGCATGGGACTTTGAGGATTCTTTTTTTTAATGTAATTATTACTTGTCATCAGCACTTGCTAACTTTGGCCCATTTCAACTTCTAGAGCTCCAAAATATGGGGGAAAGGACTCAAGCCACCTCATGTAATAGATCCTGCCAGGCAGTAGGAAACTGTGTCCCATCAGGCTTTAATACAAATTACAGCTGTATATCAGCAATTCCTCAAGTTTTCTATTCATAATTACTTTCTCAGCTCAGCAGTTCAGAAGAAATTAAGAAACGTACTGGAAGGGCCTCAAAACCTAACAAATTCTCCTCTCTTCTGTAGATCCTTCCATGGAGGGCATGACTTAGTGTAGTTTGCTATAGGAATACCATTTTCTTACTTCAAGGCACAGAGCTTTATGTGCAGACTTGCAACAGTGTTTGGTAACCGTTGCCATTGAACTAAACAGCTATGAATCTGTTTCCCACTTAGCCCAGGAAGATATATCTGCATGGACACATGCACATAATCATACTCTGCTTGTACACCAAGGCAAAACTTCTCATCTTGACTGCACTGTAATACTAACACTGAAACCCCACTTCCAAGTCAAAACCAGTTTATATCTAGTCCATTTGGTGGGCAAAGCAAATTAAGTTGCCCTGCACATGATATTTGACATTCCCTAAATGACACAGACAGTTTCAAAATGACTCAGTTCCCAGTGCTCCTGTTATTGAAATCTATCTCACTGTATTTTCTGAATGTCAAGGAAAACTGGCAATGTCAAAACTCAGCCTCACCAATATTGAACTGAAGTAAAATGAAATAGAAACTAAACAGGCAACCAGAAAGAAAATGGTAAGTGTCTGAAGGATTAATTCACCTCATACCTTTCTTCAGAAGTAAGAGCAAGTCTAAACTGACAGTTCTAGAGGTGAAAGTTTCATTTCTCACAAAAGTAAAATAGTACAGGTAGTAACAGTGAAGTTCATAAATATTCCTCAGAAATGACTTTGAAGAACCCTCTCTATGAAAAAGAGTAGCTTAATCTCAAGTTTCATTAATTCCTTAACTACTGTGCCGAGAGTGCCAAAAATAGGAATTAATCAATACCAAGTGTAGTTACAGTGGGTTTTTTTATCATGATGTCTCTCCAACAGGATCTACTAACCTGCCCAGCTACTTTTGCCACACATGCTGTAGAATTTAATAAATATATTAAAAAATAAATATTCTCATTTCTTGCAAGTCCTTGAATATAATCATATCATTGTGACTTCTGATCTTTACTAGCATCAGCTGGATATAAACCACTAACATAATTGCAAACAGTTTAGTTGTGCTCTGAGATAATTAGGCCTTGACTTCTGCCTTCACTTAATTCTTAGACTTGTTATGGATCTCTTTTTTTGCATTTCAGGAAGCAAAATAAATGCCCCAAAACTGTATCACCTTCTATTATGAGGTCAATAGGATCACAGGTAAAGCAGCATAAACTTGATAAAGTGTTTGGGTAGGTTCTATAAGGAATACTTTTGAATAAGATCAGAAATCTGTTCTTGTGCATGAAATCATGCTGGTACTCTTCTTCCTGAGTTGTTATTGTACCAAGTAGCCTACAGAGCCAAAAATCAACATGATGTGATTTGACATAGCACCTTTCAGCAGGAAGCACAACTACAGCTTAATCATTAATAGTCACTATTCAGAAAGCACCTCAGATTAAAATGGGAAAATCAAGGGAACTAAAGCACATGTTTCCTGAAGAAATATGTTTCCTGTGAGAAGAAAGGTATTAGCCAGGGTGTCGTAGACAATTTCCATAATTGACAACTCTTATGTCTTTGGAGACAAAATATTCTTCACTTTGGTCTCCAACTGTTGTGTGGTGGTGATGTGTGTGAATAGCCATCATCCTATGCTGTCTAGAGCCAGCTGCTATTCAGAGCTTCATCACTGGTTCCTTCATACAGTGCACCAGTTTGTCAAATTGGAAAAAAACTTGAAGATTTCTAAACCTGGAAATAACTGAACAAAGATTCTGTGCTTAAAACAGAATGTCTCTAGATTAGATAGAAAAGAGTGAGACAAACGGAAATACTTGCTGAAAACCTGCTTGGCCTCACTTGATCTAATATTAAGTAAACTTGCTAGAAAAGAATTTAGGTTCAACCTGGCTTTTAATTAGTATGCTGTTTACATCATCTGTTATGAGACTTTACTTTGGATTTGAATCTGTTCCTGCTGCAGTCAATGGCAAAAACACTACTAACGTCAGTGGAAACAGGATAAATGCCTTACTTTGTACATTTTACATTTAATGTAAAAAAAAAACCAAATTGGTATTTATGTTTTGTAGTTATTAGTTATCAGGTTAATATGCTAAAGGCACCTTGACAGAGAATACTATTAATGAGTAAAATAAGGTTGCAGCTTCTGGACTGAGGTCACTTACAAAGAATGTACAAATGAAAATAAGGTTGACTTTTATTTACTTAACTATCTTCCTACATTGAATTCCTTTGGCAATGTGTCTTTAAACATTTAAAGCCATGTTTACAAGGAGGCTCTGAAAGTAGCTTCAAACCATTATATCCCTAATTGAATTCCCCAGGAGTCTTGTAAACTTGGAGGAAAAAAGAAAGAAATCATAACATTTGCTAAATCATCTTAAAACATATTTCACTGCAAGGTTGTGTGACCTGTTACAAGTCTGAATGATGACTGGGATTAAACTACTGAAATCTTTCATTATTCAGATCAAAATCAAACAAAAAGTTGCCCATTTGAAGCCTGTTAATTAAATTATACTTCCCCTGACTTTTAGCACTAATTAAGAGTAAAAATTTTTGCTCAAAAGACAAGTATAGTGAAGATAACAGAATTAATTAAAGATATGTAGCTTTTGTATAATAACAAAGGGCAGACAAGATGCAAATTATGAGGCAAGTGGGCCAATATATTTAGAGTAAAATATTTTAGGGGGAAAAAAAGGTAAAAACCAATATTCCATCCTTCAATCAGAAATTAGATTTTTTTTCAAGAAGAATTGCGAAATTTCACATTATTTCTAACCAGCTAGAGCTGTTGTGTAACATCATCTACGTGAGATAGATCACACAAGAAGCTACAGTTAATATCTTATCATGTTAAATAGCTTTGCATCCCTGTCAGCTTACCTGGCTTGTAAGTTATTCCTGGGGGGAAGAGGAATCCCTGCTGGGCTGCAGCAGCCGCTGCCAGCGTCCGCTGGTCGTGTGGAAAAATTGGGATCATGAGCGGAGGCATGTGACCCTGAACCTGCTAAACAGAAGAGAGCCTCTGATCAGAAATAGCACAAATTTGTCTTGACAGGTATTTCTCCAGTACTGATAGTGTTCTTGTGTTCACAGAGTCCCACAGAACCTTCGCCTTAATGTAATCCCTGCCAATTTCACATTATCACATCAAAGCCCTCACTAACATTGTTTTCCCTTAGTGTCAAAGGTGTAACAGTTTCAGTGAACTGCACGTTTTCCTACATCTTCCTGGTTCTCTATTTTTTTTTTATAATTAATATTCTCTGTCCCAGCACAAGGTAAAAATATATAAAACCTTTCAAACATACCATAGGCTCTTTAAAAAGAAGAATGATACATATTTGAATTAATTTTTCACAAGTTTTCTCATCTTTAGTCACACAAAGTAGTGTGACAAGCATTTTAGAAGTAACCTAAGACTGCAGTAGCTACTTTGATGTTCAAATTTTAGTATCCTTAGGGTAATTTTAATTTTGAGATCTTACAACATTGTATTGTTTGTATATATACCAACAACTCTGGTATGTTATTTCAGAACCTCACCACAGTATGAAAAAGTCTTCCAGTCAACACCCCAGCTCTTAAGATTTAAGGCCCCAACATCTTGGCTCCCAATTAAAGTAAAATCCTTTGCCACAGACACCTCACTATAACATACAAATTGCTTGTCTATCTAAGCAGTTTTATAGCGTTACGCACTATCATGTAGCATGGTAATTATGGAGCTGTATTCAGAGACCATTTCAGAATAAAACCTACTATATCAAATTTAATTTGACCTTAAAAAATATGTTAAAAAGCTCAAATATGCAAAAGTAAAAAATCCTTCACCTTATACGAGCATTTGTATTGAACATATAGAAAACAGGAGATATAATAGAATCATGTCTGTTATATCCACACATTAGTTTCCTAGTTCTTTAATTTATGTTACGTGTGTTTTGGAAACAGTGGTTAGGATCACAAAGAGCTTTTATCCATCATTCTCTAACCTCAGAAGTACCCAATGGTTTGCCTATGATTTTTCTGATTGGTAGTTAAGTAAACATATAACGGTTATATATCAAAACTAGTAAATGTAGGAAGAAAATGGGGTTTTAGGCAGAAAAAAAAAAAATGGCCTCATCCTACGATAAATTTATGGCATTAAATACTATTAAAAAGTTAAAGTACACTTCAAGTAGGTTTTTTTTCATTTAATTCCTAAAAAACCTTTTTTGGTCAAATCCCATATGTTGACCTATGACACTGTTTAAATAGTGTCAGATTTTCTTGTCATATCTCCATTACTTTCACAACCATTGATGCAGTGCAGAAATGCTTCTGTATGTGTCTATGAGGGTTAATTTACCAACAACTTTTCTCTTGGGAAAGCCTAAGATGTAGGTTAATAAAGGTCAAGCAAAAAATAAACACTTTACAGATTTTTTTTTTAAATCCATTTCTCGGGAAAATCAACTTATAATAAAAAGGTCTTTGTGCAATTACTTCTATGGCACTGGGGCGTGAAAAAAAACTAGCTTTGAGCAGCTATTTCTCTTATTTTAGCTGAGGTAAGCCTGGCTGTGCGTTTTAGGATGTGAGTTGAATTTGGTTAGATTCAAGTTGAACCCCATAAGTCCAGAACAGGCATTTGCCTCTGACAAAATGGTGGTAGTTTTTCTGCATGGTGTTCCTTTACAATGGCTCTATGGGATAACAGCAAATTAAAACTACAGGTATTATATGATAGAAACTACTGTAGGATATACCGGAAAGAATTCAACACAATATAACTTACAATCATTGTTGGTAGTTTCTAACTACAATCTAATGAAATGAACCCCAGGCTTAAGAAACCTTTCAACCACTGCACACAGAAAGTATTCCTGTGGAGTAGCAAAGGTACAGGACACCCACACAATCTCACAAGACACAGAAGAAATTAAAATGAATGAAAATTATCTGAAATGTATTATAACCAAATGCTACAATGGTTATTTTGAAATTCGGTCCTGTAGAGGTGGACACACTCCATCATATCCTAAAAGACAAATTTTTTAACACTCTCAAATAAAAGCTGTTCTGTAAGTGTGGTAAATTACCATGATATGCTCTTGCTATCTTCTACTCTCCCTTGAAATACTACTTCAAATATCGGATCAGGTCCTCAGCCTACATAAAACAAGGTAACTTTGGCTAACATTTAGAGCCTAAGTTTGATTTTACACTTACAGTCAGTTACACCATTCCCTTCCATAGGTCTTCCCTCTGACACATATTAAATACTATTTTTAGGTAAATGTTGGTTTCACCCAGAATTATTACGTATGTGGGTGTCAATTTTTCAGCACAACGCAACAGAAAAGCACAAATAAGCATTAAAAAGGAGAGAATGTACAAGTTTCACTGAACATTAAATTATTAAAGATGTAAACTGAATGCCAAAAAAACTGTAGACACCTTAATTTTTGACAATTTTTTCCTGAGTGTGTTGGTGGTATTATTATTATTAGTTTATTGGCAGAGGGGGAAAATTAGGAGGAGAGGCTGGTTGGTTTACTTCATAAAAACAGCTAAATGCCCAGAAATTTTAACTGCTGAGATATTACTCAGGTCTTTCTGAAAACCAAGACTATAGCAGATGCCAGAGAAACGCTCTGACTCTGTCTCTTACCATTCGTAAAAATAGCGTATTGTTGGATCGGCACTTTCCCCTTTTGTCTCCTCTGTGCTAAGTTGTTGATGATGCCATTTTTTGCCATCTGCCCCAGAGCTTCATTAAAGATACATGAATGGACTAACTGGGCTGCTATCTTGTGAGGAACAGGTGCTATTGTTTGTCCCTGAAGACTTGCACTAAAGATCTCACTCAGAATACTTGAGAAAGAGCATCTGCAGCAGTCAGTCAGAGAGTAACTTGGCAGAGCCCGGACTATGGGCTAATATGCAAACAGTGACACTCAAGGGGACTCATTTTCTCTTTCATGAAGGTTTTTTTGTTGTTTTTGTGACAGTTAGTAAATGTTTAGTTCTGAACAGTTCTGCCAGTCTATCTCTTTAAATGAACTATAAAACCTTAGAGGAAACCTGGGTAAATTCTTTATAATTTTCAGTTCTGCAACCTCGAGTAAAATCATTTTATATAAAGCTACCTCATAAAACTAATCTTTATTTTTATACAATACATAGCTCAGGTTTGACTGTGTTAAACATGAAAAGCCATCATGAATAAGGAACTCTTAAAAGGTAGTGTAACATTCCTTTAATATCCCATCACAACTCAGACAGCCCTTGGGAACTGATTACAGCACTTCCTTACCTGAGATCTAAGTCAGGAAGCAACTTTAGAGCAAATCAGCCCTGATTAGTTCAAGAAGCAACTTCCAATTTGATTCTCCCTGAAATAATAAAAGCTGGTGGCCCGTTTGATAAGCTGGGGAAATCTGCAGCACTTTGTCCCACAGTCACGTGAATGCTAATCTCAGAAGTTGGCTGGACAATCCTCCTTGTTAAAAAGTCATTGATGGTTAGTGTTATGCATTGAAAATGGAAGACAAAGCAATAAGTCATACGAAAAAAAAAATGCCTTGAATGAAAGTGATCTGCCTCTTTTGGATAAAGGACACAGCATGTAGTGAGACTAAGGAAGAGGAAGGGCTCTGTTGAAAAACCAAAGCTGCCTCTACCACAACTAACATTGCAGCTAGAGAAGTAAAGGTATTCAGAGAAAAGGAAGGCAGCAGGGCGAAAGGGCAGCTCATACATTTCTGCTTAGCTGTGAGGAGTACAGGTTTCAGGAGCAGAAGTAAATCCCACCCTGTAATGACACTGAATTCCTTGAAAATTTTTCAAGATCTAACTTGACAAGTTGCTTTTCTGTTGCACAGTTTACTTTGGTAAAGGGGAGAATGAACTGCCATCTTTTTGAAAGATAGTGATCACAATCTTTCTAATATTTTATTCCTTAAAGCTTTCTCTATCATTATTATTACAACCAGCACTAACTAGTATAAAACAGTGTGATAGGCTAGATATCCCATAATTGCCTAGACAACTCCAATATTACAATTTAAAATAATTGCCCCCAAGTTCTGCCACCAATAAAATCTCTGGATCCTGTTCTCAACTTACAGAAATCTTGAGGTTTCTATTGAATCTAATAGGCTATTCCAATGCATATTAGCTGAGAAATCAATCTTTGCATTTACTGAATTGACATTCGTCCTTGTGATGTTTCAGCCTCTGTGAGAATCCAATTCGTTCGTAGGTAAGTTTAAAATTTTCATAGTTTAAACTTGAATTTCTACCTAATTTTTTAAAAAAATTCTTAAATAATTGGTATAGCCAGACTACAACTTTAACCTGTCCGAGCAGTCATTAAGTTTTTTATTTCCATAGTAAAAATGGGTTTGAAATTCTGTACTCTCTCATTGAAAACTATAGTCTCAATGAGAAAAAAAAAAAAAAAAGAGTTTCCCGGGTAATGGCGGTGTCTCAAATAAGAATGTGTATTTGTATGTATGTGTATGATAGAAGAAAATAACTATATCTGATAGCTCAACAGTTTAGGTTTTAGGTCGATTCATTTTCAAAATCTTAATGGCCCCAGAAGCATCGTTTGTGCCCCAGATACTACTAGTGTAAGTTTTTAGATACTCTGTATATTACATATCTCATCTGCATTTTCAAGTCTGCATACAATGCATTGCATTATTATTTTCGTACAACCATTGGACTCTTTTTTTTTTTTTAATTTCAATACTAGCTTTGGGATTTGTTCTTTGTAAGGACAGAAATATAAGAAGTTCTGTTAATTCAGATTTTATTTTTATGAGGTCATTTTGGTGATTCTGCTAGAAAGCAAACACCATTTTGCATAAAGAAATAGGGATGTCTACGAATACAACCAGTGGCACTGGTTGCTTAATTGTCACTCAATTGCTTAAAAGCAGCCATGTACTAAGATTTTCTGCAGGTTTTGGGCTCAAATCTCCTCCTCAACTCTGTCAATGTTGTAATGAACTCATGCCATGACTGAGCCCTTTTCTGATCCCAAAAATTATCTATTTAGAAAAACTGCAGAGGACTTGTTCTGAAAAAAAAAAAAAAAAAAAAAAATTAAAAGGTCTCTTTGGTTATAAATGAATTGCCTGGCTGTTTTATTTGTGCTGTTCTGATGAAGTAAAGTGACCGTAAAGCTGGGTTAACTGACCAGTTCAGTTATAAAAGATCTAGCTACTTTGTGTGCAAGGGGTGGCTAGGCCTTTTGTTCTGAGCTCAGAAATGTAACAAATGAACTCTCAAAGCTTAGAATTAATGTGCCATCAATGCCTAACATTCTCTAATGCAAACATAACACATGAGAGTGGACCCAAACACTCAAGTGAGAAATCCCCTCTAGCATAAATAATCACGGGTAAGCAACTGTGACTCTGTGTGAGAAGGAATGGCAATTGAAGGAAGGTGGGCTCCAATAACCCAAAGTGATCACACAGGCACTGCATTGTAGCTAAGACACTGAAAACATGTTGACCTAGCTCTCACATTGGAAATGATTCAGACTACATTCTGCTCCTCTTAGCTATATAGAATCACTGGAGCTATATCCAGATAGGGAGGTATATTATGTTCTAATTTATCTGCCATCTAATTATCTACAGTCTAATTGAAAAATATTTCCTCTTAGTGAAAGTACATGAGCCACAAAGAAAATGTCTGCCAATGAGATCCCAGGGGAAGTGTTGGCAAATAAGTATATAAAAGACACCATAGACTTGCAAAGGGAGAACATTTCAATGGGAAACACTAAGAAAAATACGTAGCCCACTACTGAACTTGCAAATGAATTGTAACTGCTATTTTCTTTCTTTTCCCCTATCATTTTTTCCATTTGCCCAATGTTTCAGCATGATTTGGAGATTGAAGTCTACTGCAGTGGCCACACATTAATATGAAAACTGCAGCCATAATAACAGAGCAAAACAGAGGATCCTGATTTTTTATTATTTCTCCCTCACCACTTTGAAACATTAAATTAACTAAATTTAAATTCCATCTACTTGGGAAACAGAAAAATACTGCAAACCAAACCAAAACAAATTGTTTCAAACACTAGCAGCCATTTAATTTCTATTAGCTTCTCATCATATTGCTCTGTTTTAGTCTAGCTTCTTCACTACCTGGAAATACAGAATTCAACTACAGATGATCTCAGAAAGTTAAGAATATGATAAATGGTAATTAAATCTATTTAAATTGTCTGTATTTTAAGAAACTCTCACTAGGAGGGATGGAGAACATCTCTGCTATAGAGAAATAAATAAAACATGTTATGCAAAAGTGAATTTATACTTCATTTGGAATTAGAGATCCACCACCTTTTCAATCCATACAAATGCATAATCTTGTCAATTAAATATTATTGTTAAGGTCTAGTAGTATGTTAAAATCACTTTAAAGTGCAACTAAGGAAAATTCATGTGTGTTTATTACTCCTTAAGGGTCTATTAGTGGGTATTTTATTCAGATTTGTGTTGTAAAATCTGCATAAACTCAGCATATTGTTATCCCCATGTGTGCATTTGTTTGGTTAAAGCATAACAGCAAATCTCTATTTCTGCAACTTCTGGAAAAGTCAAGAGAACTAAAACAGTCCAGATTTTAATCAGATACAAACAGTTATCTCTACAGAAGTGAAGAGTTGACTATTATGCAAATTGTCACAGATAGTGGTCACCAAGCCATCACAGAAGACTGAGCAAGTCAATTATTTCAGATATTTCCAAAGACTAGTGAAGATATATGTTTCTCATTTGCACCTTGTCTTATTCATGACAAACTAAGAAAAATATTGCAGCCTAATGATACTTGTTGATATTTTATATGTGGAAGCTCCATTACTTCTGTTCAAATCTAAATATAAATAATGTCAGAAATTCCTTATTAGCTTATGGTTTTATGGTGATATCAAAATGTTCAAAATTTTTGGAGGACACTGAAATTTTCTGTTGATGGAAAAATTTAGAGCCAGAGATGCTTTAAAATTTCATTTTATTTGGTGTTTTCAAGCAGAGTTTCCCCCTCACATCTTTTCAAGACAGTTCTTTTTCTGAACAGTAGCCATCACTAATATGAAACTAATTCCCTCACTAGAAAGGCTTGCAATGTACAGTATGAAAAAAATATCTAAGACCAGAATATCAATGATTGCTAAATGAAGGATTGTCTTTCACTTTAAAGAATAGCTCCATCAGAAGTGGGAATGAAAACAGAAACATCTTGCAATGCCTTTGATAACAACTTCTTTTACCTATAGTGATAAAAAAAAAGGTACAACCAGAAGAGCAGGTTGGGGTTTTTCTATCCTATTAAGCAAATATAGAATATAACTGAAATCCAGGTGGTCAGTGATGCTAACAGGAGTTATGGTATTCATTTCACTACCAGAAGAATTTCTTCCCAATCAGCACGCTATTTCTTAAAGCTTTGTGTATTTTCACTGATATTCCAAGATTTTTAACTATAATGTATTGTAACTGTACAAGCACTTAGAGCTTTTGAACACTTCACAATTATTAATTCACTCAGGCTCAAAGACCCATTCAGAGGACAGTAGTGCATCTACAGTTTACACAGGAGGATGCTCAAAGAGGCACTGCTTTCTTTTTCAGTCATAGAAGAAACAATGCATAGTGGGCAGAAATCAATTCTACCGTAATCTGCTGCTTGTAACCCTTATAGCTTGCTGCACACTTGCATAAAGAGCTACCCAAAATGCAGATTTATGGCTAACAGAGGACACGCTGTGTAGAAATGAGGTAGCTTTTAAACCAGTACATATCAGCAACACACAGTTTAGTCCTTGACTTGAATACTGGCAGAGTACTGTACAGAGTACAGAGGTGAGTCACAGATGTGAAAAGGAGATACCTTTCCCAACCTACCCAGTCCTATGGCTGATTTGTTCACATATTTACCCCTCTGTGAATTTACTCTTCTTTATTAGAAAGACAAATATTGATTTTTTTTTTTTCCTCAAGCCTAAATGGACAATATTCAAGAGACTAGGTCAAAGGAGACATTCACATCATTGAGAATATTCTTGATTATCTGCATTTTTTTGAAAGAGATTTAATGCAGAATAGTAACCTAGATAATTTCCAGAAATGGCATGATGTTTATGGAGCATCTAGATCGAACCACAAAGGGTTATCAAAGCCAATTATGTGGAGAACTAGTTTAATGCAGAAAACTCCTGTGTCTAGAGATCAAAGTAAAATCAGAATACTGATTGAATGCAAAAATTAATTTGTTCCATCTCTTCCCAGGATTCCTCGGATTTTGACATGATCTGACCATCTTTACTCAGAAAAGGCTCCAAGACACTGGTGTGTTTGCACAGTATGACTGAGGTGATTGCCACTGCTAGGTATACAGTAATTATTGCAGATTTGAGAGTAAGCAACAGAGTTTCTAAACTTTCAGTGACATACACACAGCCTGCTTCCTTCCTATGCCAACTGTGTCTGGCTCAAATCAGTGACACTGGCTTCTCAACTCTCTACAGCATTTATGATTCATCTAGAAAAACATTCTAAAAGAACAAAATTGCTAGAAAGGTAAAATGAAGCAGAAAACCAGGAAACTCATATTTTAAATGAACATTAGGTGTTTCCTATTCAACTTTGAGTGTTGAAATTCCAGCAACGGCCATACTTCAGACATAAATCCATCTACACTGCTGTACTGCCTTTCTTCGGAGCATCCTGATACTCAAGAAGGAATGTCAGTCTTCCCATTTTCTTTCTTTCCCTAATTTGTCAGAACTCCAGTGATATTTAAAATGTGCTTTTGGCTTGCAATTAGAACTTTGCCATGAATCCTATGATCACACTCATATTAGGGTGATGCTACTTTCAAAGTTGGGATATTTTTTTTCAGTTGCTTATGACAAATTGGTGAGAGTCAACAACACAAAGCTGTGCTGCAATTCCCTTTCTGCTCAGTGAAAGGCCAGCTTCTCTGCAACCATAACAGTGCTGGAGTTGGTGATGAAACGTACAGTCAAATCTACATAGAATTTAGGGCCATAACAATGGCCCTTTGTCCAGCTGTGGTTACCCCCCCTCTGCAGCCAGGCCTTATCTGCTCAGGAAATGCCTGCTTTAACTGACAGGTAGGAGATTAAATCTACAGCTGCCGAAACACAATCTCCACTCTGTTAGATAGGCTTTCATTGAAAAGCACTACAAACACATAATTTGTTTATGTTGTACCAGCAATCTTTGACAAAGCAGACTGTCTAGCTGAGACAAATGTGGTTAAACCTATTTATTGTATTATTTCTGCTACACAGAACAAGCTCTTAAAATGTAGAAACTAGACAAGGCACAAAGCTCTAGCTGTCTAAAGAAATCAAGAATAGATGACTTCTTGTTACACTAGCTCCCTTTACACAGTATAACATGTTCTCTCCTGGAAAACATCCACTGTGATTTCTTTCTTTTTTTTTCCTCCCCCCACTATGCTTTTTTTCTTTTTCTTTTTTTTTTTTTTTTCAGTGGTTCAATGATGTTTATGTTTCCAGGTTTTAAAGTTTCTTTTGTTTTCTCTAGCATCAATAGATATAAAATAACTAAGTCAGTCAAAAGATACCTTCAGATTTAAGAAACAAGGGAATGTTTTTCAGAGACTACTTCTCAAAGAAAGAATAATTTTCCAGACAGACTGTCTGGTCTTCCTGTCTTAATGCATGCTCAAATAGAAGTTTTGCTTGACTAATGAATGCTGGACTGACACCCCCCCAACCCTTCTCTCTCTGTTTTTTAATCATCAATCACATATTTCTCAAAACATTACTTCATTTTTGTTACACCTTCTGCTTTATTTTAAAATAATATTTCTGCCTGTTTATTTCAAATGAAAGGCATAGGGAACTGATGAATTAAGTGTTTATAAATCTGAGTTTTCAGATTGAAAACAACTTTTCATAATGCAAAGGCTTTATAAGAAAAACCTGTCTTTTAGCTCTAGTTTCTCCTGGCCATATATTACTCCTAGTAAACTCTCCTAACAAAAATGAAATGGGTACTATACACAGAATATGAGAAGGGCAATGTTCGTCTCAGGAGGAGAGCCTCAGAAACTCCACTTACTTCAGTGGAGCAGGACACACTCCTGAGAACAGAGCGTGGCCCATACCAATCTCTGCTTTCTATATTTATGACTATTCTATGGCTGATCTGCATTTGCAACTCCAGTTAATGTTACTAGGAGCTGTGTGCACACGCAGATTTGTTTAGTGACTGGCATATTAAAACAGGCCCTCAAATATGATGAAATTTAATAAATTAGTTTTTCCAGTGTTATTACTATGGATGCTCAATAAGGAAGATCTTGTAAATCACAGAATTGTTGCACTAACGGTTAACCATAATTAAAAGGAAAAGAAATACTAGTCAACATCTTAATGTTTTATCATTTGCATTACTTCTATAACCCCCTTGCCTCCCATGAGGCATCCTCTTACACACCCTTTTGCAGCACGTTGGTTTCCATATTACTTTATTTAACCTTAATCAGTATTCATCTCTGGATTTGAGAGGAAGCAGTATGGAGCTACCATACAAGCTGCCACTCAGAACAGTCAGTTTGGCATAAAATTAAAAAAGTATGCAATAAACTGACTGAATCCATAGGGAATTCCTCAAACAGCATGGATAATGAAGGGAATCCATAACAGACATAAACAAACCCAGAAAGATGTCTGGGGCCAACATCATTATGTAAGATATATGCCCAAGATGTATGGGCATACGTTTGAATGTTCAACTTCAAACTCAGTCTGTATTAGATTGATTGAATCTCAGCATGGGGTTCAGTTAATAAACAAACCTTGCCTTTGGAAAATATTTGGGGCTGAAATCATGTATTGTAACCAAGCATCTACTACATGTGGCATTAAGATGCCCCCCTACCTTAAAGCTTTGTTAAAACAAAGCTTTTCTCTGGTACAGAAAATTAGAAACCCATGCCATCAGAGGAACAGATACCATTTTCAGGTGAAGTGGCACCGCTTTAAAGACAGATGTTATCCACAGACTGTATTTCAGTCTGTGCATCAGGGGCATATGAACAGAATTCACATTAAAAATTAGAGACCAGTTTGAATCCTTGGGCTTTGATTCACACTTCCCATGTTTTTTAAACACGTTACCCATATTCTCATAAAGGATACAACAATAATGCTAGCAAATCTTTTTGGTAATTATTAATTTCACTGTAGAATAGCTTTTTTGCTATGCTTGGCTTGTTAAAAAAATGCATTTTGCTCACCTCAGGGTACACCATTAGCCTGCATATTTGCTCTTTTCCTTTTTTTCCAGGTTTTGTTTAAAAATTCTTCTTAAACCTGTATATTAATCACTGCTCAGAGGGTGAAAGAATTTGCAGGAGCAGCTGAAGTGTTGCTTTTTTTTCCAAAGCAGAAACTACTTAGTGCTGAGACTTTTACATACATTGGAATAGGACTGAAAGAACATAGAGAAAGGGATAAAAAAAACCCAGCTAAGAGTATGGATGAATGCTGACTTGCTACAATCATAGTTCAACATATTCATCTAACATCATAACATCTTGCAAAACTGTGAGCTGCAATAGCATGCCCTTGTGACAGTGAAATCCAAAAAGTAAGCTACTCATCATGCTTTTGGTCATTTGGTCAGGTAGCAAGAAAACACAAGAAAGAACTCTGCAAAAATGCCTGTGCAAACAGACTACCAAAATCAGAGAAGACAAAAAGCTTCTTCTGATAGCTTTGTTCAGTCTTACATCTACAGTTTACCTCTAAGACACTCTGAAGCTCTGCTTTAGGGTTCAACTATACTGGAAACAACCTCACAATGTGTCAATATATATATTTGTAACACCTTAGTTCTTCTGCATGATGTCTCCATGTGGATAATGTTTAAGTATGATGAAGATACCTTTGTGGAAATTTGTTTACTGCTAGGACATGATTCTTAAAAAGGATGCACTTTGGAAGTCAGTGTGTAGGATATGCCATTATAAAGTCACACATCTTAACAAGCAGAGACTTTCATATTAGACATTTTCTTAAGGTGAAAGTGAATGTCTTGTTCTCTCTATATAAATACATAAGTATAGAGATATGCTTCTGTATTTTACATTACAAAGAGAAAAGCATATTCTACATATATGCATAGGCACATAGATAATATATAGATCTGCGTAGATATATACTTAGAATAAACATATATACACATATTTTGTATAAATATTTTTAAATATACATAGATAAATAGATAAATTCTATATACATTCTACATATGTGTGTAGAATTCACTTCCTAAATCTCTCGCTTGGGATTTCAATGTTCTTAGACCCATCTAACTATACAACTTGCTTTCTGCACTCCAGAATCATTGCCATTTCAACTGCTTTCTTGGACACACAAAACCTGTGTTCCTTAAATGCTTACTCTGGGAAGGCCACCTCTATCTCTGTAAAAGATAGACTTTGAGCATGATACATTTAACAGGTTCACTGCTGAGTGAAGAAGTCACCAAGCCATCTGGGCTAATTATAGACAACTTGAGTAACAAAAAAAAAATTGTTTCAAAATCACTCCATCACTCACATCTATTATTGCTGGATTTCTTTCTGTCTCTTCTATTTTTTTTTTTTTCTCATTCACTTAATCTTTTCACTTCAGCTTCCTCGCAAAACTCCTAGCACTCACTTCATCTCTTTTGGAGAGTATTTGTGTGTGTACAAGGTAGCTATTTGAAGGTAGATTTGCCTTTCCAGGCCACTGACAGCAAGAAATTAATGCCAAAAAGCTGTCAATACACTTCCATCCTAAGGAAAGAGAACATAGTGAAGCACATTTGTCTTACTTGGCTTTAGGAAGGTCATTGTCACAAACACAATAAAATCTTGAACACAAAAGTAACATCATATCAAGCAAATGAGGACATCAACAAATATCTATTTCTTGTTAAGATAGACACATGCAGCTGAAACAAATTAAAAACATGCTTTGCTAAAGCCCTTTTAGTGTACTCAATGGTCTTTAGAGTAAACAATACTCTTCCCCACTGCTCTTCTCCTCTAGCATATACTTGTCTCCACTGTCTTTTCAGGTAAATAAAGAGTTTTCCAGATGTAATTTTCCATTTCAGTTTAGATGTACTTCTCAATCTTTTTCTGGTTGTCTTGTTGGGATTTTTTTGTCTAATTCCAATATTGCAACAAAAGAAAATACCAGAAAATAAGACAGCAGTATAAGGTTCCTGAGATGTGAGGGCAAAAGGGTGGAAAAGGATTAATGTGAGATGTACAGATCAACTTATCTGTACATTTCTTTTGCACCACATTGGTACTGTATTTTTAAGGGAAATGGAGGGCAGAGGTGTAGTATTTTATTTTAAGGAAGAAATTTTGCTTACTCTTAAGGCAACTGAAATGATTTAATGCTTCAACCCTGAAGTCCACATCTCTGCTTTTAAAATTGATTGGATGTATATGTGATATTATTACCATCTATTTGCTTTATTTTGTGGCTGAATAGAGTAATACCCACTGCATTTTCAACAGTGCACACATCCTCCTTACCACTGCCCCAGAGGTGAATGGTGCATGTAGTACTGCACTATTTGCAGCTCTGTTACAAACCACAGTGTATATCGAAGCCATCTCAGCATTCATTTTGTATTTTTTCAGTATAAATCAACCTGATTTTGATTCTCTCTCCTGGAAATCTGGACCACGTGCAAATTACTCATTTGTTTTCCATACTCACTGTCTGACTGGCCTTTGCTGTTACCATTTGCTGCTATAACCTCTGTGCTATGCATAATAAAAATTTTTCTCATTTGAGTTGTCTGCTATGGTTACTGGAAATCTGCTGTATGTAGCATTCCCAGGAGCAGGAATGGAAGGTACTTTTACTGCAATTGGATAAGTATTGCCTTTTCTTTAAAAGGACCATCTACTCTCATCGAAATCACGTCTAATGGTGACTGCTGAGCTACACCCCCCTTCCAATTGAATTGATGTTAATTTTACTGTTTCTTGTTTTGACATAATAACTGAAGGATATGTTCCTCTTCACTTTTTATCTCTTATGAAAAAAAAAAAACAAACCAAACCAAACTCAGCTTCCTAATATTTCACAAAACTTCACCAGCAAATATAGCCAGGGTAAAAACTATCTGATCACTGCTTACTTATGATGCTTCTTAACTGAGTTAGTATGTTAATTTATTGCATGCTTTGTTTGTAAATGTGCTTCTGAAATTAATGTAGCATTTACAAATATGATTAATCGACAGAATCAGAAGCATGCAATAAAGAAACATTACTGAGTGCCCTTGTCCTTTTTCACAGAAGTTAAAATACAACTTTCAAACATCTAAGGGTGCCTAGCTTTATTTTTTTCCTTGACTAATGTTGTTTCAAATGGAAGTTTTCAGCTATCACGTTTTCTCTAAGTTCCTGATTCAAGTTTCATTTATACTAGTAGTGTAACTCAGAAGCAACTGCAACATATGTTGTAAACCAACACCAGTATAAACACTGCATAGATGAAGTCAAAATAAGGTTATTATTGTATGATTTTTAAAGTGCGTGCGTAGATTAATATTCTCACTCTTTAACAGATTGAAGCACATCAACATGAATACAGAAATGCAACAAGTTGAAAATTTGAAGTACATTTACTAGTGTATTTTATGCCACTCACATTTTCAGCCAGACCACCCAGAGCAAAGAAAAGAAAAAGGCACAACAAAAAAGCCCTCTGCATTGTTTGCAATAATATGGAAGGAAATTGAGTGTATATTCTCTTCTTCCTGTATTTTCCAGCTAGATTAAGCTGTTGTCTTCACAATTGCCTCCCAGCTGCTGTGACTTGTGAAAACAACAGACCCTGCTCTGTTGTCTGCAAAAAGCCTGGATTGTTATGAGTAACTTTATTGCAGGCACATGAGTGTGTTAAGACTTTAAAACACGCTCAAATGTCATGTGCACACCCAGTGACGGGCAAGAATAATTATGAAAAAACAAGAATTCTATGTCTACGAAACAGTGTCAGACAAAATGGGCCATTCATTGTGTTCCTTTGGGAATGCTTGGACTCTCCAGCCAGAAAACAAAAAAGGCACTTTTTTCCTGCCGTAGGCTGAATACTTAGCTTTGCCATCTGAGCCCTAAGAAAACATGGGCCCCCTTCTCTAACTACTGGCTGGCCCGCACACAGTAAAAAGTATTAATGCCCCCCTTTTTTCCAGCAGTTCCCTCTGTGTAGGCTGCGGCCAATGTAAAGTCAATGCAAAGACAAAACAGTTTGCCTAACATTAGTAAAAAAAACATAATTCTTGTGCAGTCTGAAAATCCCTCTGACATACAGAGATTTTATTCTAAGATATATCCACTGTATCTTTTGGTAAGTTACCGTAGCTACTGTTAATGCTTTTAGCAGGTAACAACCACTGCCTGCTGCTCGACTTTCTCAGAGTCTATAGATAAGCCTGATTGTGTACAATTTTTAAAAAACAGTATAGAATCATATAATGGTAGGGGTTGGAAGGGACCTTTTGAAATCGTCTAGTCCAATCCCCCTGCAGAAACAGGTTCACCTAGATCAGGTCGCATAGGAACATGTCCAAGCGGGTCTTGAAGACCTCCAAGGAAGGAGACTCCACAACCCCTCTGGGCAGCCTGTGCCAGGGCTCTCTCACCTCATAGCGAAATAGATTTTTCTTGTATTTAAGTGGAACGTTTTGTGTTCCGGCTTCATCCCATTGCCCCTTGTCCTGTTGCTAGCTACTATAGAAAAAAGGGATGCCCCAGTCTCCTGACACCCACCATTTAGATATTTGCAAATATTAACAAGGTGTCCCCTCAGTGTCCTCTTCTCTAGTATTACCTGTCTAATTTACTACTGTCCCTTCTACCAATTGGTCTTCCTAATCAGAATCCATCTGGCCCTGAAGGGATTAATATCAATGAAAACATAACATGGCTTAGTTCAACATTGGGTCATTTTGATACCAGTTTTTTTCCTCACAGGTTTACTAACTCCAGTCCCATCTGAACAATGCTAAACTACAGGCAAATAAAAATATTTCTGTTTTATTTTTAATCATAATTTCTATGTCAGAGACCATTTGACTAACATATCTTTTTAAGGAATTATATTTTTCTGTACTTTCTTTTGACCTAGCATCTATTCAGGCTCTACAGCTAAGTGTCTATACATCTTTAAATGAAGTGACTATATCAATTGACCATTAAATATGAGTGCTGTCTTACACTATGACTTGAAAAAATCCCTGTATGCTACTCATAAGAAGCTGATAATTGTTTTTATTAATTTGACTCAATGACTGAATATGGATTTCCAGGTTCTTATTTAAGACACCTAGCACAAATTTTCCCTTGCTGTGCTCAAAGCAACTAGGAAACATGAAAACAATGAAATCATAATTCTTGAAGGGCTCTGGTGTATCTGTATGTTGATACGGTGCAACAGAAGGAAAAATTAAGGATGAACTGTACCTTCAACAATTTTATGTTTCGCTATTTTCTCCATTAAGTCTTCTTGCTCTGCTTAGATGACATAAGCAGATTATATCTACAGCATTAAATGGCTTTTGAGAGGACATGGTGCTTTAACATTAGCTTCAACCCTTCTTCAGGGAAGAAACTGTCCTTTCTTATTTGTACAGTATATGAACAGCACCTAGCATAACAAGACTCTGATCCTGACTGGGGTCTCAACAAACTGTGCAAATATTAGTACTTGTAATGTTATAATAAGAGGTCATTATGGTTAATACTGGGTCATCCCAAGATATCCCAGGGGGTTACATCAAAATGAATGTGCACAGGTAAATTATCTGTCCTTCTCTAGTGTTTAAAGGAGACAGGTTTCAGACTATTTCTTGTCATTCCTCCTAATATTAAAGTACAGGATTACCCTCAAACACGTATTTAAATCAGAAACATATCGCACTATAAAATGAACCATCAGGCCATCCATGAATTTGTTTTAACAATCCAATAACATCACCATTTCTCATTCATCCACTTAGCTTAATTTTCCTACCATCACTTTCATTGCTGAGGTTGTCTCTATTAAGCCATTTTTTGTGCATCATTAACTTTTAACCAGGCATCGATAGCTTTATTGTTTAAATTGCATATGACTTTATTTAACGTCAGCATTTCTTCGGGCTCCTGACATGAAGTCACATTTTATAACTAATTAAATTGATCCCTGGGTAGCAAAAGCCACTAAACGGAATTATTCGTACCCAAGTGTCAATATATTAAATCAAAGGGCTAATGAGTTGGGTCACTGATTCTTTTATCTGAAAGCTACTGCAGAATAGAATTCATAGCAACCTCTACTTTCTGCTTTAACAATCAATTTTATTTAAACCAAAGGTAACTAATTAATACATTTTGATAGAGCTGTAAATAATGCATTTAAGTCAGATTTTGCCACTTGCACAGGTTTTCCACTTTTTTGGGTGGAAAAAATTTCTTTGTTGATACAAGTTTTCTAAAAATGTATTTTTTTAATTCCCATATGTAAAGAACATTACTACTAGGTCATAGGAAGTTTCCAAAATGACCAAAAAGGTGTTTTGTAAGTAAACAGTTCTCAAAACTTTTCAGTTTTCAGCTATTTCTATTATAGGCGTAAATCAAGATGAAAATTTCCCTCTTTGAACTGACAATACCGCCTAACGAAAGTGATTAAGAAATGACTAAATTTGTCATGTCAGCTTTTCCTATAGCTTTTGCAGCTGCTGAGTAATATTTTGGATGCTTTCATTATTTACATCTGGACACTACTTTTAAAATTCATCACCTAATAATTCATACCACTCACAGAATTAGTCATAGTTCAGCTTTCTTTGACAAAATGCGTGTAGATGGTTCAAGAAAGTGATCTTTGCTGAAGTTGCCTTCAACTAATCTGTTTACATTCATATTGTTTAAAAATATATTCTGCAAATTTCTCTGATGTCTCAAAACCACATTTTACCACTGAGTTGTTTCACTTGAGATCCAATCAATTTCTACTATTTTACAGCTTTTGGAGATTTACATACAGGCCAGAGTACTTCAACATTTACCAATATTTATAAGCTATGCTTGAAGTCAAAGAGTATTAAAAAGAAAGAAAGAAAAAAAACCCACACCAAATAGGGGATGAGTGCCATCACCTTGCTTTACTTGAGTGGGGAAACAAGGATGGATGGAAACACACCTTCTTGTTGTAGCACATCCAATTCATGGCCTTTTGACAACTCTTGCAAGCATGCAAGAAGGCAGAGGAGAGAATGGAGTTGTGGCTGACTTGAATAACTAATTTTTTCAAGCACCTTGCCATACACATAAAAAGAAGGTGAAATAACACTTTCTCTCATACATTCATCCTCTTCCTGACAGCAAATAGAAGAAGGAAAGGAATGTGACTGAGTCACCACCATCTCCCTAATCTACATCTAGGGCTGCAATCCCTTAAGCAAAACAAACTGTAAAATTATAAACTGGTTTAAAAGAAATACCTAAGTGACCACTGAAAGCAAGTCTGTGATTGTTCATTTTCAGCTAATAGTTATTTTAACACATAATGGTGAAGTAAAAATAGGATGGCAGCAATGTCCCTCTAAAACTCGGTTTTGTTGTTTTACCACTAAGATCAAATGCAACACAAGGAACACCACAGACGTTTTTTAAAAATGCATGTTCTTGTACCCACACATCATTTGCTTTTTCAAACAGTAAATTAAGGGGTTTCATTCGGTACAGTGGTTCCCTTATAAAACAACTTTAAATAGTCACTTTTATCCATTTATAAATGGATATGCATTGGAGGGTCAAGTATGTGCTGGTGTTTCACACCACAAATGTTTTCTTTCGTTTCCAATGGTTAAATGTCATGAGAGCACTTGACCTCACTACAGAACATCATTCAGTATCTGGGGGAAACCACAAATACGACTGTACCTGTGGTTGGCATGAGATCATTTAAAAATAAGAGACCATTTCAAAAGTGGGTTTTGTAATAGTGAGACATTTGCACCTACAAATGTTGATTAAATATGGACTGTCTTAATATATATTCTGTAGTCTTTATTTTTCTCTAATGTATTATTCTTTTATTTTCAAATACATATCATATTTGTAGCTATAGAAACACTGTCTTGTAGTTGGATACCATGACTGATCATTGAACACATGCAGATTTTTTTTCTCCCATTTAGACTCCTCAGGAAAAAAAAAACCCAAACCAAAACATTTTTATACAAGTGGGGAAGTTCTACACAAATATTCATGTCTTTGAGATAAAGAAAGAGTAATGCCTCTAAAGAAAGACTTAAAACAGCAGTGCTACAACTCTGTCAGCCACAGTTTCCTTGCAAAGCACAGAGGGGGTTCTGTGTAAAGAATGTTTAAGAACCATTTTATAGAAATCTGTTAATGTCCAAATTCACTGCAAACAAATTTCAGACATGATGTTGGAGGTGCACTAGAAATAAACACTTTAAGATTGACAGTTGCAACAAAATCTGCCCATACTAGTCCAAAAATTACACTTTAACTGCTAGCACCAGCCGTATTTAAAAATGGGTGAAGGCAGTGGAAACAAAAAAGAAGTTTGATTTAGAAAAGGGTCACATTCTCATTGATTGCAGTGGTAACAATGGGGCAAAGCATGTGAGTACCTGAGGGGAGAAGGAAGAGAGAGCACTGTTTTCCCAAAGCAATATGGTTCACTGCACGTTACCCAGCTAAAGTCGTTCAATCGGTATTACAGTTAAATCATGGAGAAATCTGGTTTTTAAACTAAGCTACCTAGCAAAGATCCTGATGATATATTTGAGGTTTAATACTCCCCATGAGAAAAAAAAAACATGGGAATAATGTAAAATCTACCACTAAATATTTAGTACTGGCCAAATAAAATTGTTGGGAAACATATCTGTCATCACATTCAAAAATTGGTTTAGCTTATGTGTTTGGAGAGTTCTGCAAAAATAGAAAAGAATGGCCCCCACCAGTGATAATTCCAAATTCTTTTATATGCTGTCTTTCACCAGTGATTGCAAAATGATCTAGTTAATGTATTGAAACTCTGAACATTTTTTTTATTAGAAATTAACAATGTGGAACATGTGATAAAGAAATTTAATTTCTAATTATTTAAAAATGAAATCACTCTATTTTTATCTGATATCTTAAATTTGAGGTGAAAAAAGGTATAAATACTAATGCCAGGTAACAAGTCCATAAGGCAATCAGATATAGACACATAAAATCCAGTTACCACATCACCAGTTGTTTTTTGGGGAGAAAAGTTGGAAGGAAGGATTTGCAGATGTTAAATGCAAGCACGCACATTAATAACCATTAAAATGGAAAAAGACTTGCTCACCAACATCTCAATGCCAATACTTAAAAAAAATTTTCCCCTAGTTTTTGCCAGTGATTTCACTGTTATACCATCGCTGTTACTATACTCCAGTGGAAAGTGATTTGTTGATATCCCCTTAGGTCATTTCAAGACGTATGGAGCCTACGGCAATTAGCTGCTCATGTTTCTGTCAGTTTTCTGGTGCTAGACCTTCCCTTTCATGAGATTCTTTTTCCCCTCTTCATTTATACTAGATACTTGCAATCCTCTTGCTCTGAGCTATGCAGATTACAATTAAGCTCAAATGCTTGAGACCAATACAATGTTCTTTGTACTCTACAGATAGTACAAGATTTTCTGAAGGCATCTAATATTCTGCAGACAGACAGAGAAAATGTAGTAAGATAAATAAACTATTTATGCAAATTTTTATTATTTACCTTAGTAATTTTTTTTTTGCATATGATTTTCTCTAAATATGAGCTATTAGTTGCCTACATATACAGACACAATTAGGCTACATGTCAATGTCCAAATTGTTAAGAGTCAAATTGCTGATGTGAAAAGCAAAAGGACAGATTCCTTTGGAATCTGTATTTTAAATTCTACATGTTTATACATTTGTGTCTATCCATTACCTTTTCTCAACAAATTTAACAAAATAGTATTTTATTATAAATACTTCAAATTGAAAACACTTTTGGGATCCACAAGCTTTAGGTATAATAAAATGGAGGTGCAAATTTTTCGGCCTAAAGAATTTGGTACTTGATTTGCAGGTGTACTTTGAGATCAAATGCCTAAATTATTTCAACTTCACCCAAAAAAGAAGTGGTTGGAGTAAATTGCACCTGCCATAAGTTGTGCCCTGAAAGTTGGTGGAGTAAAACCAGGGCCATCTGAGAATTATTAGAACCTTAAAATATGTCAGTAAGATGCTAAAGATATATTAATAATATTTAGAAAGCAATAATCACATTGAATTTCTGTGGCATGTTGAACATATATCTTTCTGAAATATACATAATAGTTATCTTACATGAAATTTATTTTCAACCATTCCATGAGCAGAAAGAAGGGTAATTAAAAGGTAGAGTTCTAGGAAACTTGGCGATTTCATTTTTCAAAGATTTGTACAACCAGTTCTTTATTTTTGTGTTGAATTAGACTGTGTTTGGATCAGTTAGCTGATCCAAAGTCAAAAAGCCTTCCAGTCTCACATGAAAATCAGTTTGTGGACATTTAGATACATCCTAGTTAACTCTGAAGCATGTAGATTAATCTTACTAAGAATGAAATGAAAAGAATCTTAGCAACAGATCAGTATTACTGGTTGAAAGACTAGTAGCAAGAAAGTATTTCTGAAGTACTACAGGAAATACAGAAAAGAACTGAAGGCTTAGAGACACACACTAACAGATACAATTTGGGAATTTGCTAGTGCAAACAGGCATGCAAACAATTTTTCCAGGTCACTTTCCAAAAGCCTTAGAGAATACAGTCTTAAGTGAGTATGGTTTTTCATGAAGAATACTTCACTGACAGCCAAAGAGCTGGAAAATTTAAAGGCAGGTACACAGTAAAAATATTCTCGCCATTGAAAAAAATACATAAATGAGCCAGTGATACTAAAAAATAAATGAACTGGTAATATTTTATATTTACATTTACCTGGCTCTGTAGCATATAGCTTTTGTACTTTGCGAGAATCACAATGAAGTATCAAATCCAAAAGTCAAGAAGCAAGTTCACTGTATACTTAAAAAGAATTCACAAAAATGACTGTTTCTGTCAACTGCTCCCATTCAAAGGTCTGAATGAGCAGGCTTTATAAATACGGGGTACTCATGGAAGCCTGCACAACCAAGTATGCCTGCAACCAGATATTTCCTATGTGAATAACTAGACAGGGAATTTTCAAAGGCTTGTAGTAAGCAGTTTCAGCAGCAAATTCTCTCAACGCTTAGTCACATGTTCCTTAAAAGGAAATCATTAGCAATCTAAAAACTCCATTTCTTTAGTGTTTTCCAATGTATGCTCAGTGTACTGAGACACTCTGTAAGTGACATTAACTTACAACTGAAACAGCAACCAAGTTTATACCTCCTATAAAATACCATACATATACACTGAAGATATATTATGTACCTAACATGTCTCCCAGCCTGTATCTTCCATACCATTTTGACTCTACTCAATAGATGAATAAAGTCACATTGTAAACCATATTAAAGTGGTCTTCTGAGTCAAGCACTTGGACTCAGGTTATCTCTGCTCAATTCCCAGCTCCAAACAGGCTTCCTGTGGGACACTGAGCAAGTCACTTAGGTGTCTGAATTTCTTGCTTGTAAAATAGGATAAATAAAACTTTCTTTCTATAACCCTTCTTTTGAATCTTATCTAGCAACATTTTTTTTATTATTATTCTTTAGGGTGACAGACATCTCTTCCTTCTCAGAAGTAATCATGACTACGTCCAAGGTCGTTCATACCATGACAAAACCTCCAACATATTGAATGAGATTGCCTCTATTCCAATATTATTCCAATAGCCTCAGTTAACTCTATCAATGCTTTGCAATTTAATTGTGATCAATATCTGAGATTTCAAGGCGTAAAAGATGCAGGAAAGCATGGATGGCTTTTTGCTAAGTCTTTAAACAAAAGGTTATTTTTAAAGGAATTAAATTGATAATTTTAGCAGTGAATTGAACTCTGTCTCCCATGTTTGCCATCCAATTGCTCAGATTTTTAAGTATATTGAACAAAAATCTCAAACCTTTGGTTTTTTGTCTATGCCTTCTCACTTGCTACAAATGACCATCAACACTAGAACTAGAAACACTATTAAACTATATTTTTAATCTTGTTTTTTTTGGTGACATGTAGAAACCATATAAATCTTTCTCATGGTTTACATTGTCACCAGTTATCACTGATGAAAAAAGCTGGGCAGAGTTTACAGTGTGCTTATACCAAAAGCAGTAAGAATGTGCCTAGTTGTGCAGTTACACCACCCTGGATCCCCAGGCATCTGATAGGACTAAATTGTTGGAATTTTGGGGTGATTGTATAAATCAAATGTAGCTTTTTAAAATTATTATTCAATAAATGAATTATGTAATAAAACTTTTAAAAATGAAAAAACATTAACAGTAGGTCTTTTCAGAACATCTTCAATATAATACTTAGAACTTTGATTATATTTTTGATTTTCAAAATTATTTTAAACTACTAATGAATTAAATAACTGTGCAATAACCATTGCTATCAATATTAACTTGATATTACTGCATGTGCAGAAGTGGACTTCCTCAATAGCAAGTAAGACATGAGAGTAAAGAAAAGAAGAAAACAAAGGAAAAAGGGAAGAGCTAACTGAGGAAAGATTTCTCAAAAACATCCAGTGTAGACAAAGTTTTCTGATGAATATGCATTTCTCATTTTTTCACTATACCTATGTATCACATAAATGTCTTACACTATTTTGCCCAAAATTTGCCATTAATTATACAATTAGTCAGATGATACTCATGATCTTTTAACTATGCAAGGCTAGAACTATTCCCCTGTAAAAATTTGTCAGCATAAAGAATTGACCTATATAAATACTGTATTTTTTATTATTCAGATCTTTTTTCATTTTTGCAGTTTTTCCTACCACTCTACTTAATATTTCTGCATGGTTTTTGGGGAAAAAAAAAAACAAAACCAAACCAGTATCTTTGATGGTATGATGTGTGTATAATTCACTTGGGATTTTTTATTTAAAGAAGCTATCCCAAACTCAAGGGTGTTAAAACTTCTTTCTAGTGCTACTCCATATTTTCACTTATACCCCTGTGCATTCACATATGCATTTTAAATATTTCTCTAAAACACCAATAATCTCTCTTTGAAGTACTGAATGGAAACCAAAAGATCAGACATTTTCAGTTCATGACTTTTCTCTCCATACAGGAAGCACTCTGAGATCATAACTTGATATGTTTCCATTGTCTCCAGTCTTGAATTGTTTTTCTCAGCAAAATATATTCCCAGTAGGGAGATTTCTTTTGGAGCTGATATCAGGTCACAGTTTATAGAGTTTATAGATGAGATAGTTATAGATGACAGTGAATATCTACTCTCAGGTTGCTTCTGGAACACAAACTGCTAAAATAATGAGTATCATTCTATGATTCTATGACACAAGAACAGAAGCTTTTCCTGGGGTTGAGTTATATAAAAGGACTTTTCCCATTTTGGATGCCCTCATTCAGCAACAGTCAGTCACACAGAACTTTTTATGTAATGGGAGAGGTAAGAAACCCAACCTGTCTGAAGAAGCCTGAAAATAATCTTTCACCTCAGTCTAGCTGTTTGCTTTTATAAAGACTGTGGAAACTTAGTTTTCTTCTGAATACCTATTTTTCTATCAAATTCATTTGAAATCAACTAACAGACTGTAACGTCAGCAGTATATGTGCCTTAACACACACAACAGATTTACATAAAACTCATTTCCAGAGGCAATCAGGCTAACAATGTAAATCTGATATCTTCTTTTTCTACTCAAATCCCAAAACTGACAGCTCTAGCTCTAGCTTTTTTGCTGTTGTTGCTGTGTACTAAAATGTGATCTCTTCACAGTACTGACAATAATGCCACAGATTACATTTGAAAATACAAATTTCACAAGGAAAAATATTAGAGTTCCCACAATCTTAAACTCTACTTCATATTGCAACTTGCACAATGCAATACCTCACTCCTCCAGTGGAAGATCCTGCCCCAGTGCTTCCTCTTGAGTCCCTCTCCTTTCTCCTCCCAGACATTCTCTTCTATCCTTGCTCTCTTGCCAGCTCTGGTGCCCTCTTTTCTGTTAATCTATTTTACTCACTAAACAGAGTGAATCGAAGCATATGCCTACTGATCAGTTTCTGCTGAGGTCAACAGAGATTTTAGGAACCATAGAGCTTCCCATTATACTGAAAGTCGGTTCTGATCTATGAAGTATCAGTCCAGAAGCCACAGAAAACGTAAGACATGACAAATGAGTGAGTGCTGGTTAAAATCAGCAACATACTATTTAAAGTCAGGCCTTTAAATACACAGTTTAAATACACAGGTTAAAATGTGCTCCTGTGCCTCCCTAAGTGTGAGCCTATGCTCACATGTTTCTTAACACAGCCCTGGATTCAGAGTGCATTAAAACTAAGTCTGGATCTCATGTCCTCTCATATGTATGCATTCCATGCAAGACAATCCCGAGGGTGCTAAGCAGGATGGAGGCTGTGGTGCACACTATGGCTGGAGGGGACACTTGAAAATTAGGCATATAGCTGGAATATAAATCCTGAAACAGGTTAGGAAACATACAAACATACCCAATAAGAGAGTCTAGAATGGCCCAAGAGAAGCAGCAAATGAATGGTTTTCTCTGAGGGTTACAACATAGTTTCTAAGATCATGTAATGATACTGCGTCCTTTTAAGCATCATAAAAAAATAAAACAGATAGATCCCCAAGTCATTCCTCAAATACACCATACTTCTCTAACACTTCTGTCTAGGAAGTTTGCTTAGCTTCCCTAGTAGCTAGATCACTGAACACAGGTGAGTCGTTACAAGGAACTGAACTGATGTGGTTATACAACTAGGGAGCCTTTGACATTAGAAACAGGATTGATCATAAGCCTATCAATGAACACACAGGGAGGAAAAAAACGTGCAAACTGTCAGGAGAAAACTATGGTCCAGAGATATAAATTAACTGAAGTGCATTAGAATGCATCAGTCTTTGTCCAGACACAGATTATAGCTCCTTCCTAAGATACACAAAAATAGCTCAGTATATTTTAATTATTTCTAGCTGTGAATTGTTGAAAAATAATTTAAAATTTATGAATTAATTGTGGAGGCTACTGATCTCTGTCAAACACTCTTGCATTAGTGACATCCTACTGATATAAAACCACTTTTATTGCTGGTATGCTGGTTAGAACACTTGATCCCAGAGTACCAAGCAGTATGAAAAGGAATGAGGTGAAACTTATTTTCAAAAATTAGAATTTAAGTCCCCAATGCATCTAAACCTTAATTATTTCAATAGGTTTCATAAATTTAATTTAGATAGGACTATTACCAACAAATTGATAGTATTGCCAGCTGAAGTTATGAAAGTATTAGTTTCACAAAACTTCCTGTGTATAAAACAGAAAATGTTTTAACTAGGCCTCAACAGTGCAAACATAATGAAGTGAAGAACCTGGGTGATAAATTTAAAGTCTCCCAGTAAGATCTTCCTTCATTCAAAGAGAATTATTGAAAGTTCAGACAAAATTCTAACTGGTGAATTTTCAGAAAATATATAGGTAAGATGAAATATATCACCAGAATATATCCTTCTCTGCAGGAAGGAGAGGAGACAGTATTTTGGTCAGTATTCAAGAGGCTGTTTCCATGGGAAGCATGTGCCTATCCAGAACAAGTAGTTTGTCATTTATGAATGCTTGTTTCCCATGGTTTTGCGTGAGATATAAACTCAAGAGTTTACTTTACTGCTGTCTACTAAAGTATAAGCTTAGATCACTTTTTTTCCTGAAGTTAGGGAATTTTACTATCTCTTTCCCAAGTACATTTTTCAGGTTCTGGGAGAGCTTAGACTAAAGCCTTTATTTCTGGGCCAACCTAAAAAGGTTTATCAGGGCTACTAACTTTCATAAGCCTTACACTAATGCAATATCTTTTAGGCTTCTTCCTTTATCTTGAATGTAGATACTTAATCATCTAATCTGTCCAAAAACTATTTAGATGGAACTCTGGTAGACAGACTGGCAGCACAGTTATTTGAAAGTCTTTTCCTTAGCAAATCAAGGTAAAAGATGTTTTGAGTTTGGAGGCTGTGGAGTTTTTTCTTAAACCTAAATGATATGACAAACATGGGAAACAAACAGGCTGACTCTGAACTTTGTATTCATTACTATTATTTTATGAAAGCAAATAGCAAAAGAATAGTAAATCTCCCACAAGAAAAAGGTGACTGTTTGTAATCATAGAAGAAGAACGTAAGAGAGGAGCGTTGATTTTTCCTTCTTTCTTCAGTAGGCGGATACGCTACTTTTACATGATTAACTTTTCATTCTGGTAACCAGACAACAATGAAGCAAAGGAATAAAAGTTCATTCTTAGCTGGAATCAGAGAGTATGAGTCTATCTTCCTTTTTCTATTGTATGAAAAGATACGTACTGTGGAGTCATATCTTTAATACTCTCCATAGCTCTTCACAAAAACATCAGTGAAACCTGCATGCTCTCATAGCATGACAACAAAGATAATCAGTGTGGGACCTTCCTTTCTGATTAGGACATGTTTTCTCTCACATGTAAAGAAAGTCTCTCAGCAAGAAACCCCTCCTCCTTCAGAAAACAGAAACAAATCTTTAGAGAAAGGCTCAGTCAGAGTCTGCATGGAATCCAGGTTAAAACATTTTCCCTATGCCTTATAACACGTCCAAATTTCCCTGCATAAATGTAGTTCCTTAACTTCATCCAGCACAGATTTTTAATCCAGGCAAGATTTCAACCTGCAATATAGGCTTTTGTAGCATTAACATGTGAATGTTCTTGGAAGCTGCAGTTCATCAAGTGTTATACAGTTTGTCATCTCTGAGGAGAAAGGAAATAAATGGGTGACTCTAAGCCTTGACCACTGTAAATCTATTACCAGGTTGGAGGCAGATGTACTCTCTATTCTGTGGAGTTATTCCTGATTTTTACAAAGGTAAGTAGGATCTGGGTCAAGTTTATGACTATTAACCAATTAGAATTCTTTTACTTAGTGAAAATAAACATAATTTTATTTATTAATAATGACTTTTAAAAAAAAAATCCTCCTAACATATCCTATTGGAGCTTTGCACTCTTTCCTATTACCGCTATTCCCTTCTCGAGCATGAAAGACTAAAGCCTTGAAAAGAAAGTTGAAAGAGCGGGTAAGCCAAATACACTACATCCCATTCCACCAATCCATCCTCTATTCCATTCTTCTCAGAAAGAAATAATATCTTTTTCAAATTTAAAATAGTACATATAAGCACCTTTAATTTCTCATACTACTAGAGCACTGTCTACTCAGAGATTATTTAAAGTATTTTAAAGTTTACAACTAGTTTCATTCTTAGCATTCTGCAACCTGTAGTTTGTACATTCATAATCTTCCTACATGTACGGTGAAAGTTTAAAGAATAAAATCTGATTGCTGGTTACTTCCATGAGGATATCTATTTATTTTTCCTAGATTACGTAATGGGTAAAAAATAATGGAATTAGAAAAAAAAAATTCTCTAATATTCAAATGCCATAACTTCAAGAATATTATAATTTTTCATTATTTATTTAATTTAGATATATTTTAATTTATTTCATAAATAATTTATAAATATAAAGTATATTTACTTATAAATATATTTATATTCATATCTATTTATATAACTAGATTGTGACTATTTGTTAATTTATTTATATTATATTATTTATTTAATAATTTTAATTTAGATACTATAAACTTCACCTGAAATTTCCAAAACCATTCTTATAATTACAAGAATTATATCAGAAATCTAATGGTAATAATATATAGGTTCTGAAAATGGACACATGAATTAAAAAATTAAGTATAAAATTACGCTACAAAGTTACATGACAAAGAAACCATGTGAGGATAGACAAAATATTCCTTAGTTTACCAACCTAGCCTTGGAAAAATTAAGTCTTCCAAAGCTAAGTGTATAGCTTTTGATACGAAACTGCCTAAATATCAACCACCAACACCATTCTAGAAAAAAGCAAAACAAAAAAAACCCCTCAAGATCCAAACCAAACAAAAAAAAAAATATTAAAAAAACCACAAAACAATACAAACCATAAAATGTAACATAATCCAACACTAAAAAAAAATGCCAACATAAAACATGTATGAAGGGTCAAATTATAAAAAGACATATCTATAACATTAGATAGTAAGTAATCTCACAAAGATTTCGTAGGACCTATGCCAAAGAGGTAATGTCTAATAATACCTGTACAAACTATATAACGTTGGAAGCAACATTCTATTAGATGCATCAGTTTCAATTTTTCTAAATTTTAACCCTTTCACCTTCAAAAGCTAATGTCAATCATAAAAAAAAAAAAAAAAAGCAAGCTGCTTCTACTGTGATCACTCTATGATTGCTACTGTTGTCCCAGTTTTCTTAAATGTACGTGCTTTGTGACCTGGGCTGCAAACTTTGATGCCACACATACAAAAGCCTTCTCCTATGCCATGTTGAAGCCTGTTCAGCCCACAATCCCAAAGAGCAATGGGAGAGCGCTGTTTTCCACCTATTTGGATTCTGACTGTAAGAGGATTGGCATGCTTTGAATGAGAAGAACCAAATGGGCTGTCTGTTTCACAAGAACTTTCTTGTTTGTTTCAGAATTGGAAGTAAGTCTGAAACTATGTGTTTTTTCTTGAATAAGTGGTTTGCTAATGGTAACAACATTTTCAAACCTGTTCACAGAATCACAGAATCTTAAGAGCTGGAAGGGACCTTGAAACATACCATCTAGTCCAACTCCCCTGCCAGAGCAGGACCACCCAGAGCAGGTCGCACAGGAACTTGTCCAAGTGAGTTTTGAAAGTCTCCAGAGGAGACTCTACAATCCATCTGTGCAGCCCATTCCACTGCCCTGTCACCTTCACAGTAAAGAAGATTTTCCTTATGATTCTTTGAAACTTCTTATGTTCCAGCTTGTACCCATTGCCTCTTACCCTCTCATTTGACATCACTGAGAACAGCCTGGCTCCATCCTCCTGACACTTGTCCATTACATATTTGTAAACATTAATGAAGTCACCTCAGTCTCCTCCAAACTAAAGAGCCCCAGCTCCCTCAGCCTTTCATCATAAGGGAGATGCTTCACTCCATCACCTTTGCAGCCCTGCACTCAACTCTCTCCAGTAGCTCCTTGTCCTTCTTGAACTAAGGGGCCCAGAACTGATCATTAAAGTGGCTCATCTTTCTCTGAAGGTAACAGAGTTTTGTCAACACTGTCCAAAGAAAATAACTGTTTTCCACACTTAAAAAAAAAAAAATATTACATCACTCATCACTCTGTCAAATGACTGGCCTGTTCTCCACAGAGAGTGCCAACTGCCAATAAGACAGGAGTGACCCAAGCCCAACATTTGAAAACAGGGAGGAAAATCCTACTTCTTGCATGGAACAGTGTCATTACTTGAAAGGCACCATAAAGGTCTGCTGGGTCTAAACACGTATTTAAATATATAGTGAGAGGCTTATAAAAAGCAAACCACGCTAGACATGTAATTAAGTTAATATTAATGTGCTTTACATATACTGAACTATTTATCTGGACAATATTAATTACCATATTTACATGAATTAAGTAAGCACCGAGGACACCTGCTGCTACTATCTGTATGTGAGACAAGGAAAAACTAAGAAAGATGAACACATAGAAGCAACATCTCCGCATCTTTTGGAAAAAAATCTTTCCATGACTTTAAGAAATGCTGATATTCAATACAGGCTCAAAATAAAATGAACATACCTCTTAGGTTTTGGTGAGCAGGACCTTTAAAATGGCTATTTCGCAAAGAGAACCAACATCTTTCTCATTTTAATGTATGTTTATGTAAAATAAAAGTGGCAGTGCTGTGTTAATAAACCTTGCTTAGGAAAAAAAAAAAAAACCAACACACACAGTTGCTGAACTATGGTAAGTAATTAGCCCCTTAACATCCCCTTTCTCCAGCAATGCTTCCTCCTGAGCTGGCTCTTTTAAAGAGCTCCAGTCCTGGCTGCCTTTGTTGAGCTTGGAAATTGTGCACATATGAGAGAAATTAAGCCCTCATTTAACAGGGACACATGCCTGTCAAGTCCAGAGGAACAAAGGCTGGTCCCTGGGGGCTACTCAGCTCCCTGAGGCTGCCACTCATTCTGTTAGCAATGCTTACCCTTTACAGATTGTGTATAAAACCCAATAAATCATTTCATCTGCTCTGGTTAATATACACATGAGGCTGGGACTTTCTTCAAAGCATTTTTTTCTTTTCCTTGCCACACCATTCATTTATTAAGAGGTGACCTATGTTTGCTAGAGTGTAGTCAGGTTCTTATCTTTATGTAATACCATTAATGTCTGAGAAGTAAACCTGAAACATGTACTGTCATAAATAAAGATATTTGATACTACATCTATTTCACACAGGAAATGTTTTATTATTCTTTAATGGTCAATAATCATCAGTATCTATTGTATCAGTATCTAATGTATAAATTAATAGTATATTCTATTCCTCCTAAATTTACATCTGAAATATATACATATTTCAACTGATAGTAAAACAACTGGGTAAAGAAAATGACAGATGTGTAGCCTCACCTAGGTAAAGAGTCTTTACACAATTAAAACAAACCAAATAGGAAAGTAATATAATGAAGAAGTTATTTTAGCTTTTTTCTTTACAACAAAGATACATCTATAGTACCCTGGATGAAACAAAAGAAAAAGGACCATGATAAAACAAACAAGTCAATTGCAGAAAGTGGTAACTGAAGTAATCATATGCAAGACAAAAATACTCATCCACAATATAGCAGCTACCTCCAAGCTTTATATGGTGGATGGGCACAATTATCCCCAAATATAAATGTACACACAGAGCAGAGGTATATCTTACAAAAAAAGCTAAATTAAGCTCTTTCATTTCCAAATGAGCTTTTTGTATTTCTAAAAAGGCCTAGTTCTGTACTTCTAGTATTAGACTGACATGAGTGGAGAGAACATGAACAGCATCTGAGGAAATTACACCCTGCACTGCATTCAATGAAGCAAAACTCTCACTAAGTTGAGCTTGAGTTTTTCCTTATGCTTGAGAGTAGGATTAAGGCAATGAAGACAAGTTAGTGGCGTAGAATAAAAACAAATTAAAGAGCAGAATTGTATCTTGTTTCCCTAAAACAGTGGAAGCAATATTTCAATGCCTGCTATTAACAGAGTACTTTGTTTTGTCCATTCTGCCATTTTTAGCTAACACATTAAAAGCATGCCATTTCCCAAGCAGCAACTTTATGCTTTGTATTGAAAATCACAAAATAAAGAGGACTGACTTTTCTGACAGCTTTAATCCTTATGATACTGGGAGCCCAAGTAAAAAGAAACTGGAATAGCATGGCGTTTTCCCTGCTCAGCAGGCAGAAAAAAAGCAGTTCTGGATTTGATAAGTAAAACCAGATATAGTCGATGGTTACATGCTAAAGCCTTGCAATTAATGGGAAACATCAACAGTTCAACGAACTCGCATATCAGTGGGGTCTTTAAGAAGACTTTTCCTCCATCTTGTTAAAAACTCATCTGCTGTACAACAGTCATGACTTTTTTTTGTGTAAAGAATTATGTGTGCTGCACTATCATCAGAGGAGAAACGAGATGTGACATGAAGACTCCATGTCCTATTTATATATTTTTTAAAACTCTTTGTGTTGTTATTATTGATATTTTTCACTGCAGTTTTGTGTCCACATAGCAACAAAAATGCCTGACAGGATCATGATCTCAATATGAGATGCTTTACAAATATGAAGATGTGACTCCTTGTCCTGAAAGAACTGCCAGTCAAAAGAAACTATTGCAATAGTAATATTCATCCTAGTTAAAAACAGCAACCACAGTTAAAAAAATGTCCAAACTTAGACTACTGTCAAAGGCTGCAATTCAGTGTATATTAAAACCAAGATATTAACAAATAATTACAAAAATGCATAAGTACAGAAAATGCATTTCTGAATAAGTGAGCAGAAATATAAATGGTAAGGAGACTGGATGTGCTATGCAGTTGTAAGAGTCAGGGATGATTTTGTAAGTATAAGTAAGCCCTTAGCAGTTCAAATGAGTTTGTCATAAAAGTAGTTGTCATTCTGGAAAGAGGCTGATTAAATCTAATTTGTGTAAGGATTGTAGCTAAAATCAAATCCCTCGTCCAAGAATCAGAAAATAAACTTTCATTTCAGCAGAATTTCTTTACTTCCTCAATACCTGGTTAATAGAAGTTCTATTTCTAGAGTAGTAGGCATTACCCAGGCTGTTTTTTCCTCTTGAGCAAAAATCATCAGAAAATCTGAGACACTTTATCCACCTACGCTTTACAGATCAAAATGCACAAGGTTGCCGTGAAAGCAAGGGAGAATATGCAAAGGTGTTATACACTATGTATGCCACTGACATAATACTTTAATAGGATATGCTGTAATTTCCTGCAATTAATATCTTAGTAGAGCTATAAAGGCCTTTTTTCCAAAATTATAACATTGCGTTTACTACACTGAAATTAATGTTGTGTCAACCTTTCCATTATAAGCCCCTTTTTTTTTTGCAGTTTTATAACTTGTCTGTAAAAATATGCTCTGGCCTAAAATGTGGCGTGCAAGTTGTCCATTTAGAAGCAGACATTTTGCTTAAATAAGAAACGTTATTTAATGGTTGTTTCAAGCAAGTCTTTCGAAAGCCCTACAAAATGTGTGAGGGACTGCCAAGTAATCTAGGCATTCTTCAAACCAACAGTTTTCTGTCCACAATAATACACAGTTCAAAGAATACTTCGTAGCCATGGAAGTTGCCCCCCATCTGGAAGGAAAATGCATGGATTTATGAAACCACAAATTTCTCCAATTGAGGGTAGTCTCTCCACTTGCCTCTTTCTGTATGACAATGGCTATACTTCTGGTCAGCGGCTTGACCACATGGGAGACTCAAACTAGCTGAAATGGTTTTCATTTGAGGAAGGGGAGTGGGTGAACAAATATTTCAGTCTGTCTGAAGTGGATCCACTCTGGCTAAAAGCTCTGAGTAAATTAAGGCAAATGATAAGCTGACAGAAAGTCTAGATAGAAAAGATGATCAAGATGTTAGAGAACCATCTTATGAATCCTGAAACCACAGATTTCAGGTCTGTCAAATTTCATATAAGAACTAGATCGATTCACTTAGGAAATTTAACTTAGGTGCTTAAATTAGGAACCTCGTTGTCTAATCAACAGAAGGTAATTCACAGCACCTGGACTGCTTTATATATGGAGCCGAAAGTCCTAATTCAGTCATCCAAATTAGATCTAAAATTAGATGCTCCCAAATATCTATATGGTGGGTTTTTTCTGCCTCAAAAGAGTGTTGTGAGGATAATACACTTCAGCTTATGAGACACTCAGATATGCAGTTACAGAGGAGATGAGTATCCTGAAAATATATAATCAATAAAATTCAATGACACGGAAAAGGCAAAGCTAGAAATGTGACAGTAGAGTTCATATAGATCACTCTTTGACAGAGCAACAAACAAGTTCCATACCTTCTATTCTGAGAAAAGTTTGTTTCTATATTTATACTGTATAAATTGCTTTGTCAAATAAGGAATTTCAGTCTGTGCTTAGGCCATTAGGTATATATTGCACTATCGGCTTTATTTTGTTACCTGTAGCAAGTACCTACACTACTCATTTATCTATCTTTTCTGTATTTTAAACTAACTGTATGTTCCTCTAACTGATTAATCTCTCAATTACAGAATAAAAATTACTAATAAGTTACTTTAAAACAAAGTTCCCTAATTCAGAAGGGTGCTTCTATGCTGTGGGGTGTGATGTGTCACAAGATGGATTTCACACTTCACCATCAACTGTGAATTTCTTTGCTTTTATTATTTGGTGTTACAACTTTAATGTTTTTTTAACATACTGTCATTTTGGACAAGTAAGCAAGATTAATTCAGCATTTCATAATTCACCATTGTATAGCATTTACATCATTTATTTTCTTTTTTTTTGAATGATTACAAACTTCAATTTAAAATTAATAACATTTTGTGGGAGTTACTGCATGTGAATTAAGTGTGGTGATGTCAACACATCCCTCTGGAATTTAAAAGATATTTCACTGTGTTATATCATGTGCCGCACAGTATATCAATTTTTATTTCCCATCCCTCAAGTATGGAATGCACACTGTGTAACTTCTTAGATTCTCAATATAGACATAATTTACCCAAGCTGTGCAAATACCCAACTAGTTGAAGATGATATATACAAGATTTATATAAAAGACTAGTTCTTTCAAACAAGCAGAAGTCTTGCATACAATATAAGCCACTATATCGTCTAATTATTGGGTAAGAGAGGGTTCTAATGTAGCAGACAAAAGGAAAGAGGCTGCAAATAGAAACCAACTTTTCCTTACTTTAACTATAACTTTTAAATTAGGCAGCTGAATTCCATGAAAGGCCATTCACCTTTCCTTAAAAGCTCTGCTTTGACTTTTTTGCAAGTGTCTGGATTATCTGGTTGCTAAGAAGCAACAGAGAATATTAGAAATATTCATTCGCTTTCCGGTTACATATGCCATCAAATGTACACCAAATGTTAAACAGCCTCTGGTTTGCTCATTTATAGGTTTACGCATTAATACTACTTTCTTTATGAGAATTGATACTTTTTTTAATGTATTCAGAGGAGCAGGAGGAACTGGAGATGTGGGTGCAGATGCAGGGCTGCGACCACAATGCATGTCACAGAGACGTGGTGGGACAGCTGCCATGACTGGAGCACAGCCATGGAGGGTTATGTATTGTTCAGGAAAGACAGACTGACAAGGCGTGGAGGTGGAGTTGCTCTCTATGTGAGGGAGCAATTAATGTGTTCTGAACTGTGCCTGGGTGGGGATGAGGAGTGGGTAGCGTGCTTCTGGGTAAAAATTAATGGCCAGGGCAAGGCAGGTGATATTGTTGTAGGAGTCCGCTACAGGCCACCTGATCAGGAGGAGGATGTGGATGAGGCCTTCTACGAACAGCTGAGAGTTGCCTCACAATCACAGTCCCTGGTCCTCGTGGGGGACTTCAACTACCCTGATATTTGCTGGGACAGCCACACAGCCAAGCACACACAGTCCAGGAGGTTCCTACAGATTGTTGACGACAACTTCCTGTCGCAGATGATCGAGGAACCAACAAGGAGGGGTGTGCTGCTGGACCTGGTAGTGACAAATAAAGAGGGCCTGGTTGGGGATGTGAAGGTTGGAGGCAACCTCAGCTGCAGTGACCATGAGATGGTAGAGTTCAAGATCTTGTGTGGAAGAGGCAGAACACAAAACAGGACAGTGACCCTGGATTTCAGGCGAGCCAACTTTGGCCTCTTCAAAGATCTACTTGGACAGATCTCATGGGATATTATTCTAGATGGTAGAAGTGCCAATAAGAGGTGGTCAGTCTTCAAGCAGCACTTCCTCCAAGCCCAGGATCAGTGTGTCCCAATGTGCAAGAAAGGAGGAAAAGGAGGTAGGAGGCCTCTATGGATGAGCAAGGATCTGCTGGGACAACTCAGGCAGAAAGCAGCCATCTATGAGAGGTGGAAAAAAGGGGCTGCCTTCTTGGAAAGAGTATAGGAACATTGCCAGGGCATGCAGGGCTGCAACTAGGAAGGCTAGAGCCCTTCTAGAATTAAATTTAGCCAGGGATGTTAAGGACAGGAATAAGGCATTTTTCAAGTACATCAGCAGCAGAAGGATGGCAAGGGGGAATGTGGGCCCGCTGCTGAACACTGAGGGTGTCCTGGTGTCTGAGGATGCACAGAAGGCCAAAGTACTGAATGCCTTCTTTGCTTCAGTCTTTATGGCCAAGGCTGACCCTTGGGAAGCCCAGTCCGGCAAGGATAACAGGATGGCCAGGACAGCAGAGGACTTGCCCTGGGTGGAAGAGGAAGAGGTTAAAGACTTGTTGGCCAAGCTTAATGCTCATAAGTCAATGGGTCCTGATGGGATGCATCCTAGAGTGCTGAAGGAGATGGCTGATATGATTGCTAAGCCTCTCTCCATCATTTTTGAACAATCATGGGGGAAAGGTGAGGTGCCTGAGGACTGGAGAAAGCCCAATGTCACGCCAGTCTTCAAAAAGGGCAAGAAGGACCATCCAGGAAACTACAGGCTAGTCAGCCTCACCTCCATCCCTGCAAAGGTGATAGAACAACTCATTCTGAATGTTATCACTGAATATTTGAAGGATAACATGGTTATCAAGGGGAGTCAACATGGCTTCACCAAGGGAAAATCCTGTTTGACCAACCTCATATCCTTCTATGAGTGCATAATCAGCTGGCTAGATGAGGGGAGAGCAGCAGATGTCATCTACCTTGACTTCAGCAAGGTTTTTGACACTATCTCCCATAACATCCTCATCAGAAAGCTCAAGCAGTGTGGCTTGGATGAGTGGACAGTGAGGTGGATCGAGAGCTGGCTGAATGACAGAGCCCAGAGGCTGATGATCAATGGCACAGAGTCGAGTTGGAGGCCTGTGGCCAGTGGAGTTCCACAGGGATCGATTCTGGGGCCAGTCTTGTTCAGCATCTTCATCAACAACCTGGATGAGGGGACAGAGTGTACCCTCAGCAAGTTCCCTGATGACACCAAACTGGGAGGACTGGCTGATTCCCCAGAAGGCTGTGCTGCCATTCAGCGGGATCTCGACCAGCTTGAGAATTGGGCAGAGAGGGACCTCATGAGGTTCAACAAGGACAAATGCAGAGTCCTGCATCTGGGAAGGAACAACCCCCTGCATCAGTACAGGCTGGAGGTCGAACTGCTGAAGAGCAGCTCTGCAGAGAGAGACCTGCGAGTCTTGATTGATAATAAGCTAAATATGAGCCAGCAATGTGCCCTCGTGGCCAAGAAGGCCAATGGCATCCTGGGATGCATCAAGAAGAGTGTGGCCAGCAGGTCGAGGGAGGTTCTTCTCCCTCTCTACTCTGCCCTGGTGAGGCCTCATATGGAGTCCTGTGTCCAGTTCTGGGCTCCTCAGCTCAAGAGGGACAGGGAAGTGCTGGAGAGACTCCAGCGCAGGGCCACCAAGATGATCAGGGGAATGGAACATCTTTCATATGAGGAAAGGCTGTGGGAACTGGGGCTGTTTAGTCTGGAGAAGAGGAGATTGAGGGGAGATCTCATTAATATTTACAAATATCTAAATGGTGGGTGTCAGGAGGTTGGGACATCCCTTTTTTCTATAGTAGCTAGCACCAGGACAAGGGGTAATGGGATGAAGCTGGAACAGAAAAAGTTCCACTTAAATATAAGAAAAAACTATTTCATTGTTCAGGTGAGGGAGCCCTGGCACAGGCTGCCCAGAGGAGTTGTGGAGTCTCCTTCCCTGGAGGTCTTCAAGACCCGCCTGGACATGTTCCTATGTGATCTGATCTAGGTGACCCTGCTTCTGAAGACGGTTGGACTAGATGATCTCTAAAGGCCCCTTCCAACCCCTACCATTCTATGATTCTATGAATGCACTTCTTTCTTGCTGTTGTGATATTAAATAAAGTTTTTATGCTCAAATTGATTCAGTAATACATTTGAATTCTGAAGCATTCTCCCAATTAAAACTAAAAATCATGTTGATTCTTCAGGTCACTTGATAAATTTAAGATTTTAGTGTGAGCTTTAAAAAAACCCACTTTATAATTTAGCCTGTTTATGTGGGGTTGTACTTCACCATCCTCCGAATACCTGCTTCTGCAGGAAGAAATTTTTACTTCTGATATCATCACATTCCAGTCTTGCCTGTCTATCTGAATATCTCTATAAATCAAATCCTTTCAATACTAACATTTATTTACTATTTCCGTTATTCATTATCTCCCAATGAGTGTGTGACTGTGAGCTGGTTTGTTTTTTGGGGTTTTTTTAAAATAAACAATGCAAATCCTCATTGTTTTTCCTCTTAGCCATCACATGGTTGTCAATCACAAAAATCATCACTGAAAAAGTAACTAATTAGAAATGAAAGGCCGATCTCTTAGGCAGTTTCTATCAGTCCTGAGATATGTTTTAATGTAACACTGAAAGAGAGCCTCTTTTTAACAACTACATCTATTTGTCTAATAATGTGAATTACATTCCCTAAAATCCCTGCCTCATTTTTATCTTAGATATTTCAGCACAATACTAATAGTCTTAACTGTTTCCTCATATGAGGTACTCAGTTCTCAAAGCCTACTTATGTGACACTTAGGTATGCAAGTCATCAAATATTGGCTAGTGTTATTCAAGCACGTAAGACTTCACAGGAGCAGCCCTGTTGGTAGACTGCCTGTTGGCTCAATTTCTGTTCCCAGTTATCCATGTTAGTTTGTGTACATGCCACATAGAAAAGAAACTAGTTTTCTGTGCTGGGACAAATAGTGCATTATTCTTGCTTTATTGTAAATACTGCAATATTGCAAAGATTACATTATGCAGATTGATAGAGGAGGTGATGCAGACCTGTACTACCACAGGAACAGGACTAGAGAAGTTCAAAGGGCCATAATCTCTGCTAAGCTCTCTGCGTTTAGAGTGATCCCTTGGCAGTGGTACAGGTGGATAGAAAATATTTGCTTGATCATCTGCTGTTATTCAAGAGCTGGTTATATTCTGCACCTAAATTAACAGAGCTCAAATCTGAGTGCCTTCTGTAAGCAAATACAGCAGGAGGAGTGTTTGGGCTCAATAGAATCAATGAGATTTTAGCCCCTGGCTTTGACAGAAGCATGGGTAGGAACAAGTCCTTAAGCCACTGGCAAGATTGCAACACAGCATGCTCAGAGGGAATGAAGCAGCAGTACTTGAACTGGGGACTATGGATGACTGTGCCTTCGTTTCCAATTTTAAAACACATGTGGCAAAGGAAAAGCGAGAGGGCAGCTACTACCATGTTCTGCACCAACGTGAGCCTGAGAAACAATGACATTTACTTTGGTTTAACTAATTTCCACACATCAGATCATGTTCAACACCCATGTGCCAAAGTCCTATTCTTCAAGTCTGTTGAAATACCACTTTCCGAAACATGTGTGCTAACATTTGGCCAACACTACCACAAGATCATTTTATTAACTTGTAGCTCATTTCATAGACTGCTGCTCATGTTGCTAACATATGCTCTTCTACCATTTACTGCTCTATAATTAGAGAAGTCATATGAAAGAGATACACAAGGCTTAATTTTTGCATTAAATACAATTTGTTTAGACTCGGGTAGGCGAAATAAAGCTATTTAAAAGAAAAACATATAGTGAATGAGAAAACTGCAAGAGAGCTAATTTAACTCTTGAAGGCCACAGTAAAAATTTCTAAAAATCCAACTGCCCACCTCAAGACTATATACAGATTTAAGGATTAAGTCAAATGTCAAATGCAGATTGCTTTCTGCTTTATCAGGATAAACCTTGTTTACAGGGGCTGAGAGCCTCAGAAGCAGAGCAGAAAATAGGTGATCAAGGTGCAAGACCAGACACTTAAGAGTATCACAGGAGGAGTGAATCTTTAGCAGAGCATGTCTTTTTTTGTTAGGTGACCACCATGCTGTCATGACAAAGCATGTTTAGTATGAAAGAGGCTGAAAAAAGAATAGGGAGTATCACTGGCCTATTTTTTAAAGTGTGGGCTCCTCAGAGAAGGTAAGGATCCCACTTCTCTTTCCACACAGCTGACAGAGAAAAACCCAACAGTCAGACACAAAGATGGCTTTTATTGGAAAAACTGGCCTGTAATAGACCTTTTGCTTGAGTAATTATCAATTAAGGGCTTCAGAAGTCACTAACAAGCCACTATGTAATAATAAATAAAATACAAAATATTTGACTTAGATATTTAATGTATTTGTCTTTCCTCCATTAGATCGGTTTCCGCTTTCCCTAAGCAAGTTAGGAACTGGACAGAAGCTGTGATGCTGTGCCTGCAGCAGAACTCTGTGAATCTGAATAAATGGTTTAGTAGCCAGCTACAAGCTAAAGGCACATAACAGCATTTCTCTCTTCCATGTGCACACAACTGCATTACAAAAGGGAATTAAACTTTGATTATTTTAAGACTATTAAAAAAAGAAAAAAGAAAAAAGATACCAATGACACCTGGGAACCAATTCATAAGCTATCTGGAATGTAAGGGAAATGTATCCTTTCTACTGTAAATTAATAAAGTGTAGCTATAGTTTATTAAGCCATCATAATAATTTACATTTTCTACTGCCAGAATCTTGTCTGCTTATAAATTACAGTAGTTATACCTATTCTATAATCCAGAAACATCATTATTAAAATGTTTGATGCAGGCTATAGTGCATCTATCATTACTTGTAAAAGTTAATTAGATTAGATAAAAGAAATAATTAGATTTGCATTTTTATCCTGGTTTTAAACTTCCAAAGAAGATCACAACAGTGTGCCCATGGGCAATTAAAAACAGCATACAGCAGTGAAATATAAAGGCAAAAAAAGGTCTGTTTTTCCTGGTTAATTCATGATTGAAGATACAATTACAAAATATTTTAAGGGTTTGCTGAAGCTGGGGGCTATTCCTAGACTTCTAAGCTTTGTTTGTAACTCTCTCTGTTTCAAGGGAGTATCTGATCTGCGCACCCTGCCAATAGAAGTATCAAATTGCTTTCAATGGCTTTATTTGGTTCTGTTCAGAGCTTGCTGGAAGGGGATCTGTTTCATAATCAATAGCAACAGAAAAAAAAAAACAAAAACAAAAAAAAGGAAAGAAAAAAAAAGGTGAGGGAGAATATTCCCTAGTGCCAGAACAGTAGCATTGCAATTGCCTTTTGCTTGTCAATGTTAAATAGAATTTACAAAGAGAGACAACCTCAGAGAGTGCAACTGAACTGACAATAACTAGATTTCAGCTTGTGCATTTTCAGCAAGCTTTCTGAAAGCAGCTTTAACCTGTCTCCAAAAGGTAATAAATGAAAGGTTTGGCTCTTAAAATTGGAGGTCAGTTACATACTTAATGATGAAGCATATCTTTAAATCTATTTCTACTATTATTATTCTAGCAAAAAATTAATTAACCAGGTCAGGGAGGCTATGAAGGCTAATGTGGAATGTAATTATTTCTGATCTTTAGACATGTACTTCACATAAAGAGATAGTCCTTATTCAGCTCACCAGGTACCTGAATTGTCAGTAGTTAATCATGGATAAGAAGAAGGACTCATTGGTTCAGCCTCTTAAGTTTTAAGTATGATTCAAATTATTCCTATTCAAGGACAGTTTAAATAGTTGTAATTTTTATGTTACTATTCTTTTGCTTGTTTACTATCACACTAATCATGTTCACTCTTTTTGACTGAAACAGAAAATGCATGAACATTAATATGATACTACAACATGAATGAATAGATTAAAACTAGGAAAAAATCTATCAGGAATAATTTCCATTGGCTGAATTAAAACAGAATACTTATGAGAGCAGAGGAAGTAATGGAAATCTTACTGAATCAGACAGAAAACAAAATGCTCTGCAGTGGCATTGAGCCCAGTATAGAGGAAGAACGTGAAGACAATGGACAAAAAGCAGTTTGAATTAGTTGTTGATGTAATACACATTGCCAAGTTTTCACAGAAAACTGAAGCTTTCAGCCACAATTTAGGACTCACTCTAATGAAACCTGCTCACCAGAGGAGGGAAGACCTCAAACTTTCATCTGCCAGAGGGAAATCATGGACCAACATCCTCCAAGCTTCACTGGGAACCAGCCCCCTTCTTCAGCTGGATATGATGGGACTAGAAGCAGTCCCCAAGCCTCATTCTAAAAAGGACTCAGTTCTCACAATGTGGCACAAAATTCACAGGGATTTCAGGGCCTCAAGCAGTTTTCAAGGTTGGAACTTCTCTAGAGATGCAGTCCTTCTCATAGTTCAATATACTCTTACCTTCATGATGTACCACCAAATGCATCTTTTAAACAGCTTTTTCCCCTATCCCCAGATGTTTTTGCTTTTGCAGCATATGCTAAGAGAAGTCCTTGAAATAGTCAACCTGGGGACTGATCTCTGAGCTCTTACTTTCCCTACTGTGTTTTCCCAGCTTTACTTCCACTAAAAACAATGATTTCTCTGCACAGCTTTGCAGCACAAAGAACTTAACTAAGCACCCTAGATTTCCTCCCATTGCTACAGACTCCTCTGTAGAAGAGTGTTTATGAACATTGTGAATATATGAGCTGAAAAGTAATAATATACTTTATTTATTTGAAATTTTTCATTTAATATTTGCAAAACATTTCCTTTGACTTGAGGAATAGGAAATAGTTTGTCAAATTTCAGATAAACAGAGACAGAAGTGAGAAATCTCCAGATTCCCACTCCCTTTAGCCAACAGACAAAACTGCTTTCCCTAACATGTACACTCTGAAAGTAGCATTAGCTTCACTCAAAAAATATGAGATGATTATGCAGAACATTTAATGATCTCAGTACTTTTGAAATACCTATGTTGTTTTCACGTGGTCGACCTAGATAATGTCCTACTTGCTCATAGATTGTTGACAAAGTTTTGGATGTATAACAAGCCTGGAGTAAGGTGCTCCAGCAAATGGTCTTGAACACAAAACAAAGCCAACCAAGGGAAATAAGATGTTAAAATGATTGAATAAACAAATAACATACAAGACAATGTAAATAATAGATACTAAATAAAGAAAATTCTCAGGAAATCAACCTAGTAGATGGTCCAGGAAAACATGTGTTTAATATGGATTCTTTCCACTTTTATATGAGGTTGACAGAAACCTTGCAAGCCCCACCTAAAGTAATTTCTGATTGTTTAAACGATTAAATAAACTGGATTCACTTATTCACGGAAATTATTGTTTAACAATTAACACTGTACATCAGAAGATGAGTGGAACACTGTGTCTCATGACGGAATATTGCATCAGCAATGCCCTACTCCTGCATCCTAGAGAACGTACTGTACTTATTTCAAGTAGCTGTGCCATGAATAAGCCTGTGCCCAGATGGAACTGGCACCTGTGCTACTTATATTTTGTAATCTCTTCTCAGGGGGAGGGTCAGGGAAGAGTACTATTGTTTTTTCCAGGCACACAAAGTATAGATAAGAATCCACACCACTTTATGTAAATAATTGCTATTTCCTGAAAAAGGTTGCTTGTGAGTATCTTTAAATAAATGCATCTTCTGAATAAAATCAAGTTATTTGGGACACAGTTCCAAATCCTACCAAGCCCAAAAACTAAACTGAGAATGGAAACGTTTATTAGAAGATAATTTTTTTTCCCCTCAATCCATAGAGAACGTGATTCACTTCATCTCACTTCAGGTCTCTACATGGTAGGCATCTGCATACACATCCTTTATAGAGAGAAAAAGCCATTTTAGAGGACAATTCTGCTACATTTTAAATGACTAGTTTAGGACAAGATGAATTGCATTCTAAAACTATTCACTTTGCTTTTTTCTGTTCACTCTAAAAACAATCTGGATAATTAACTGAGACGGAGTTACTCAGTACACTGCAGTTACTTTTGATATGATGAATTCCACCTAGTCACGAGCGTGACTTCAACATCAGTATTGAGGTTTCCTAGGAAGATGTTGGGAGACCTGGGAGAACCAGCACAGCACTATACCTCTCACCTGCATCCTGGTTTACTTCCATCCAACCTATAGTCCCTTACAGAGTTACAAATCTCCATGAACTGCAACAGTCATAATCAATTCAATAGTAACAAACCCATTACAAATTGCAGAGGCAACTTAGCAATTAACTTCTCTCCCAAGTAACTCCTGTCTAGCAAATCTCATCATGAAATTAAGAAAGAATAAGCAAAGAACCATTATTTGGGTCACAAGCATTTGGACCATGTTTACCATAAGAAAAAAATCTTCTAAGAAACTTTTTTTTAGTAATCTCTTGCTAAGATCAATGTCTCTTTGAGATGGCATCTGTCCAACGTGCTTAGTGTTTCACACTGGAGTATATAATGTTCTTTCATCAATGAGATGCCCAACACACTACCAATCTGGCCAACAAGCTGAGAGAGGAAACAGTTCTCACTGCCTCAAATACACTGATTAGATACATGTAAATATAAAAATAAATAAAGAGATCAAAATACCAAGGAATTAAAGAATAACAGTAGCTTATACTGGCAAGAATTTTGAAACAAATATAGAGAAGGATCACCAAGTAATAACTTATCTCACAAAAGCAGAACAATCGTTAAAACGCTTTTGTCTAGAAAAGGATGGGAAAGAAAACTTGTGGAGAGTTCATCACTCCTTAAGAAAAAAATTAAGAGTGAAAAAGAAAACGACCCTGCAACCTATTCTAAAGTGAACCTGGAAGCTATTCTAAGATCACATTATGCCAGAGTCAGTGAAAGGGTAAGCTACTGGAAAGTATTGAGCAAACTGAAACACGAAGTACCTTTAAACTTTTTATTACAGATGGGGATACTTCTGAGTAAAACATATCCATATTCTCCAAATAGGAACAAAAAATACTTGTTCATGATTCCTCTTTCTAGGTCCTATTTTGTAAATGAATTTTTTAAATTAGAAATTTCTCAAGTGAATAACTCTTCTATTAAGCGGACTCAGTTATATTTCCTTCTCAGCTTTTATAACAAGTAAAGATTTTTCTGAAGACAGATTTGACTCTTAGAGAAAATGGTATATATTTTTCCCTTCACTATTCTTACGTTTCTTCCATTCTTTATGTACACGTAATATGAAGATGTAGATTTCCAACAGGCAACGACAATAATGGCACCTTAAAATTCAATTGTCTCTCTCATCTCAGGTATCAACACATTTATACATGTTAATTAAACTCCTTAAAGTGTAGCTGAAACCACACTACTATATTTTCAAAAGCATTTGCAAGTATTTCTTTGCGATGAGAAAAGGAACAACTTCAGTTTTAGTGTCTAATAACATGGCAATCAGATGATTAAGGAAAAACTTGGTAGTTCAATCTTATAAGAAATGATTAGCAGCACAATCATCTGTCAGATCAAACTGAAATATTTAAATTAAAGAACAGGTTTTCAAACCAAGTGGTAGTCAGAGAAGGTAATAGTCACATGTCAACAATATCTTTACCTACATGTCACTCCCTACCCACATACATTCACATAAAATTAAACCAGGTTCTGAGTAAAATTACAGATAATTGAATACCCCCAGAATGCTCCCAGACACACAAAAGTACAGTGACTCCAAAGGTGCATGGGACACATACATGTGGGTCTTTGTACATGAGCAGACTGGTCTCAGGGACTTAGTACTGTCTCAACGTCTATTATCGTATTCTATAGCTGTTTGGTTTAGTTAAGGAAAGAGAAAACATTTTTCTAACCTTGTAAAGCCAGTTTTGCCTTTGTAGAATAAGGAATTCTATTAACAATGATTGAGACTCTGGTTTTACTTCAAACAATAGAAGTCAAACTGATAGCAGATTTCAGAATTAAAGTACAAGATTTAAGAAATAATACATAACTTTCTGAAGAAAACTCTGCTTCTCAAAGAAAAACTCTTTCCATCAAAAAGATGTTTGATAATAATTTTCTAAGACACAAACTTTCTCCCTAAAAAGCATTTTTACTGACGCTTGTTAGTAAAGCAAGTGGCTGTTTTATTTTAGATCCTTCACTCTCCATAAATGGAATTTAAGTATAATCCAAAGAGAGCAATAAAACACACTGACCTGAATTTGCTGCTGCAGTAGATTGATTTTGTGCTGCTGTTGCAGAAGTTGCTGCTGTTGTCTTGCAATCTATTAGAAATAAAATTTCCATTAAATTAAAACATTAATATTGAAGTTTCAATATTATTGAGTGAAAAATATCTTATTAGTTATTCTTTACTGTATTTTTATTAAGCATCATTTACTTTTTAAGAAATGGACATCTCAGAGGTATCTGTAACAAACATTTTAAATTTAAATGCAGCATAAATTCTAGTTAGTCTGTAAGAAATCTGTATTTCAAGCACTTAGGCCTCAACTCTGTAAAGCACAGAAACATGGGTTTAGCTTTGTGCATGTGAATAATCTCATCACTATTCAACAAAGCATTTAAGCCTGTGGTGATCTTTGACTATGATGCATTACTGTTAACTACAATGGGAATGAAACACATGCTTAAAATTAAGTGCTTTGCTGAATGGGGATGGGATTACTTAGGTGCTTAAGGTTAAACACACATTTTCCTGCTTTGCTGAACTGGAGCCTTAGCTAGTATTTATAGATGTTTCACTATTCAGCACAAGCTCCTAGGGCAAGCTTCTCTAACTTCATTCACAATCAGCAGCATATTACTTCTCTTCTAAATCTTGAAGTCGTCCTTGGAACTACTCAAGGAAGTAGGGTTTCATTCTGAGTAAAAGCAGTACCTTGTTGCTCAGTAACTCATCCTCAACACAACCCTGTGAAATATGTACATATTATTACCCTCATTTGGTAGATTCAGTAAGGGATCTGAGGGTAAAGGTTCATTCTATCCCTATAGAGAGAATTAAATGTTGAAGGCAGGGAAAACTAAGAGACTAACAGGAGAGAATCTGAGACAAACATCCTACCCATCCGCTCCCGCTTCCCACAAACCATCCAAAATAAGCATGGAAGAGAAGAAGGGAAATAGGACTCTGTCCTCAGACTGCAAGGTTGCTCCCTGCAATGGGTAACATGGATTGCCACTATCGGGGGTCAATAGGAGGGGAGCTGGGGGAACAGCTGGAGATCCACTTTAGAAGGGTCACTGTGCAGCAGACTGAAACAAAGACAAGGCTTGAGCTTCCTGAAAACCTCAGCACTTCTGCTACCTTCATTTATAAAGTATGATTTTTTCTCCTGTAAATACTTATTTAGATCAGGGGAACCAGACAATACAGCAAGAAGTCTTGCATAGGGTGTCAGAGACAAATTGAGATTTACGTGATTCTGGTCTGGATCAAGACAAAGCGCCACACAGAAAGGGAATCAAGTAATTGTCACAGCTCCCTACACTGATGCTTGTAAGAAGGTTCAGACTCCTTTTTATGTGCCTGGTGTTCAGACATTTCTGGAAAATTCTCCCAGTAAAGTCAATAAAAATATGGTGAATGAAGACTGAAGAAGCAGGCCCCAGTCTGCTAGGGAAAAACATAGTTCAAACAGAGCTAGCAGTCTGCGTGCCCAGGGAACATAGAGGTGCTTCCTAGGACCTCAAGCTATCTTGTATCAGATGAGTGGTCAGCAGTAGTATCCACGCTTGGAAAAGTAACCCTAATAGTATAGAGAACTCCATGCTACAGAGAATATTTAAAACCTTTATGAGTGCTTGAGTTATTAGTTTTTATAAGAAACACACCAATTGGGCTATTCTGTGTTAAAAGTATGGTGCTTGTCACTAATGATAAGCTCTGTCAGGTTTTTGTGCACATTGTTCCTGCTGCTAAAAATCTCAGTGACAGTAATATAAATATTATCACGATACTCAGCCTCAGAAATTAATTATTTGTAATTTCACATTGAAATCAGATGCCACATGGAGATGCATCATGGGTCATTCTTTTTGAGTGCTGTGTCTTTTTTCACAGATGCACAATATCCTATGTCCAGAATTGTTTGGAGCTGCTGGTGACCTGGCTGCTACTTAACATGGTAAGCTATACCCAAGACAGGGATGTTTACATGTGCAAAGGCACTGATCAGTCAGAGTTCAGACTGTTTGTGAGAAGCTTTTTTGTACCTGTATGCACAATATAGTAGCATTTGAATTGGGATTTCCAAATGAAAACCAGAAATATACCATGCAGCATCTATAGTATATGGAAGCATGTCAGTGGTTCCTCTTAGATGATAGAATATGTGTCCAAGGCCCCACAATGCAATTATCTTAGCATACTCTTGATGTATAGGCTTGACACAGTAAAGTAGGGTACACAAGCACCATGTGGCTCAAATTCTGAATTTTATTTGCCTATCGGTTGAGCTACATGCTCGCTTCATTGAGCATGACAACCTAGTTTTAAGTGTCATTTAATTTTCATTTTGAAATATAATTACAAAGTGTTCACTGTAAGATATCACTCGTCTGCAAATGTGTCAAGATTAATTTGTGCTAGCTTATTCACAAGTGTCAATAGTTAATTACTGTGTCATCTCTGGATGGCTAAATGACATTCTAACTTCTGATTTTTTACAGTGTTCCTTTATGTTATTTTCCATTAGGGGATGAGTCCATATTCCTACATGTGGGCAAATACTCAAGCACATAAAATACCAGACATCACAACTCATTAAAATCAACAGAGCATATATTGCTGTATATATCCTATAAAATAGGTTTAACTGAAAAGATAATTCTAGTAATAATGTCAGATTCCTAAAAACCACACATTAATTTGGATCTGTCTGATCTAATGCCTAGGGGACTACTGTGCGGGATCGCTGTTCTTACACTTTGGTACAATGAGAAAAGGATAGCTCTTTGGACAACTACATCTTAAAACAAACAAACAAAACCAAAAAAAGCCCTGAAACACAAACAACAACAACAAAAAAATCTGATTATTAAAGTTTTGAGGATTCTTAAGGGTTTTTGCTCAATTATTTTCTTGTCAAAAGGAGAAAGAGTTACAGTGGTTATAGTCTGGCTTATTTGTAACTCCCAAAATTGCATATCAGTGCAAGAAAGAACTGTGAAATCTTATCAAATGCCATTTATTCTAGGAAATACATTATTTGAATGTCCACATCCACTTTTTTTCTCAGGGTCCTATAATATTTCCTGTTTCTAGTAAAAGATGTAAATCCTCAAGATATTTATTTCTTTTAACAATAAAAAATATGAAACAAAATACTAAGCAGAGAGGTGTTTATGATAAGAATTCTGCATGAAACATTTTCACAGGTTTCTCTCTTGGAACCTCACCTGTTCTTGCTGTTGGCGGGCAAGGTCCATTTGTTGCCGTTGTTTTTCAATTTGTGAAGCTGCCAGCTTTTTCTGTTCATCATGGGCAGCCAGGAGCTGCTCCCGTAAGCTGATCAGCTGGGTGATCATAGTAGAGAGCTGTCGCTCTTTTTCTGCCAGGCTTTCTGGTGTACCTAAATATGCAGGAAAGATGTACTGTAAATACGAGATAGACAATAGTTACCAAGCAATATTCACATAACAAATTGCTGAATCACCAATATGCTTGTTTCAAGTGGCAGCTTGAATATCTATTTTAATAAGAAATCTCAAAAGAATCTAGCACATAGCTTGACTGTGCTCCAAGCAGTGGAGGATATTACAAGAATTGCAGAAAAGATATAGAGTATTCCTTTTTTTTTCCTGACGTATGTAATTAACGATGTACTGTGTGCAAATCCCTATATCTTTTCCATCTAAATCTGTCCAGTGTGAAAATACGCTCACAGTTTATTAGACATAATTTTCATTCCCTTTATATATTTTGTTGTTTTTTCCCCCAAGTATATAAAAATGCTAAAAAACAAAAAATGCATTTCAGTTGAAGAAGTGGTTTAACAGTTTATAGATCATTTCTATAAAATACCAATATGTCTGGTATGTCATTTGGGTAACTGTAAGCTTTGGTTATGGAATGCATACTAAAAGTGAGCTCTACTTGTCCCTAAGAGAAATTACTAACCTGAGAAAATGCCTTAAAATTTCCATTTAACTTTCAAAGTTTTCTCTACAGAGAGCACTTAATTAATATGAAACTACGGTACATTTATTCTTTGCACTAATGATGCTTAATGGCCTGTGTATGGGTAAATTACATGGGCCTCCTAAGTAGAAAGTACAGAGTCCTTTTGCAAATCTAACCAAAAATATCCCATCCTACATATGAACATATCACTGTCACAAAGAGCAATGTCAGCTCCTATACTTGAGCCACACACTGCACTTCCTTGTGTGAGCAGCTCAGACTCACAACTCTATCAGATTAATGTAATTACAGTAAGGTAGCAGTTCAGGAATATTGGAAGAGCATCTGAAAGAGGTTTACAGTTGGAAGTGGGATAAATGAAGCAATTCTATGTTGTACAGGAGAACTGAGAGTTAGAGAATAAGTGAGCCAAATCAAGAACAAGTCAGATCTGTAATCTAACACAATGATATGAGCAGTGGCACAAAAGAGAGGGTATTTGTATACTTCCTCTCCTCCATTCACAATAGAGGACTGTGATAAAGAAGTCACAGGACTTTTGAAGAGGAAGAAAATATGTGAAGAACAGGACCTGGGAGATAATGGAGAAACTGTCATCAAAATTATGTCTCCACCTTCTTCCCAGGAGTAAGATGAATATCTTCTAGGGAAGAGAAGAAAGAGGTTGACAGATTTCATAAGGAGAGGGAAGACAAAACAGACTCCTGCCAGGCAGGTGACAAACCCAAGATGTTCTACTACTTATATGGTGTTATGATGGGACCAATATTATTCTTAAATAGAATTTCATTTGCAAAGGCAGCATACAAGAAAATCTCTGTCTATAATGGATTTCTATGGAAAAAGAAACTACATGACTTAAGTAATTGATTCTAAACAAAACAAACTCCCAGAAATAAAGGACACTTATTTTTCTGTACATTTCTTAATTACATCTAACAACATAAAGCACTGAAAATACTCAATTTCTTAGCCACTATTAACTATGATAATTTTAAAAGAGTCTGCAACAAACTGAAGTTTCACTACCCTGCAGTGTCAAATCTCAATGCAGTGTATGTGTGACACAGGCCTCTGGAAAAGGAAAAGGTAAGCAACTTCTGTTGTAGTAGAAGTTTTAGAAACAACAATTTTCATAGTCCCAAACAGTATGATGGATGCATGAAGTTACAGCTGAAGGGCACTACTATTCAGACCAACTCGTTACAAAACATTAGTGTGATATGTGTAACTGAATCCATGAAAGAGTTCTGAGCAAAGAGGTGTTTCAAAATAGCAATAACAAAACAAAATTTTGAAAGCTAAGTTAGCCACGTGGCTAGGAAAATGTCTGCACTTGAAGCTACTACTTTGCCAGGATCCATTACCTTGTTCTGAGCGCCACGCTGTTGATATCAGTTCAATCATCTGCAACTTCAGTATACAGTTACCCTAACCCTCTTAAACTGTATTATTCAGTCTTGAAGAACTTGCACCATAAATCAAAGGTTCTTTAGGTGATTTGAATATGTTATTGTATACTGAAAATCATTTTCAAGGATGAAAGATTCCTCTGCCAAGAAAAAAATCTCTCTTACCCATCATGACTAGAAGAGATCAACCACTCCACCTCTTTCAGAAAGCCAATGGAAACCAACTTGCTGCCCCAAATGATACTTATTGTTATCCACTGTCACCTGGGAAACTGGCTTGAGACTTTCACATCTGACAAGCAGCTTTGGTATAGTAACCCAGGACCCTAATGTTACAGTCATAAAACACTTTATACATCCAAAGTAGATATTCATCATCTGCTCCATTTCCATATTATTCTGTATACTAAGTACTTGCTTCATAATAGGAATAGAAAGCTACCATCGCCTGCTAAGGCTACAGAATTTGATTGTTTTGTTAGGATTACTTAGAATCCTTTGATATAGCTGCATTAAATTTATAAGATTTTTTTTTTTTCTGAATTGTACACAAGAGCAGGCAGAAGTTAACTATACTTATTCGGGAACTCACAGTAACCGTTTTCCACTCAAAGAAACACATCTGAAGTGAATGACCCCATTTAAAGTACTCTACTCTTTAATTTGTACAGCACTATGTAATCCAACGACAGAATAGAACTGATGACCACAAAATGTACACTGTGCTCCTGGAAAATAGCTAGACCTCCATGAAGCTGCAAGACACCTAACTGAACGCTGCTCAAGACAAGAAAAAGTGTAAGATGCAGAATGTTGTTGTATGAACAGTGTCAGGGGAGGTATAATTTAATTTCAGAGTGGAAAATCTGAGCCATTATTTTACAGTTTAAATACCAATAAAAAACAACTTGCTCAGAATGCAGACCAGATTGAGCTGATCTGGCTGGGCCAAAAGAGGTCATCAGTAGCTGTGTGCCATCATCATCTGTTTTGCATCCACTTACTGCAGCAAGCAATGAGATTCCTAAACTCATTACCGGTAAATAAACTTCTGCTGCTGAATAAAAAGATCTATAAATAAAATAAAAAATATAGCTATCTGTAAAATGTATTTGCCATAAAAACAGATAAAACAAAAAGCTTAGTGAAAAATATACAGTAAATATGCCAGCTTCCATAAAATATTATATAGTGCAGCTCTCTCTCTTCTAATCCTATTCTCTTACTCCGAAGACAGCAGTGCATTTTTTTTCCATGGGGTCTTCCTTATCCCCAAAACACATCTGTCTTGAGTTTGTCTCAGATTTGTCAGGTGGATCAGTGCTCCCTAGGGCCTGCTCCATCTGAAGTATTTTAATTTGACTAAACACCTGATTTATTTTATCTCTCCGATGAGAAAGGCAGTTTGTCTTAATAGAGCCTGTCAGCCTACAGTCCCATTCACAGCAATTTACAGGCAGCCAGGGATGCTGGAAAAGAAGAGTGCTGTGATTCTGTATTTTATCCTCCTCCAGAAAGCACCTAAAAGCAGCTATTCACTGCTACTGCATGTGGCATTTTAGAACTGAATTAGCTTTTTATTCAAGTAACTACACTTGTTGTGAATAGCTTATCTGTAAAATTGCTACATTCACTACTGATTTTATTAACCTTTGGCTCTATCACAAAATGGTCTTCAGTTAGGAAAGATCTTTAAAATTGACACATTTTTCTTAGGGGCCTTTATTTCAGTGACTTCAGATACATTGAATTTGATCCATTGACTCCCTTTACCAGCAGTATTTAAAATTTTGAGTGTTAGTGGAAAGTCGATAGTGTTTAAGGACCTTTTAAAATGAAAATATAACAATCTCATCAAAATTTCAGAAAAAATAGTTATTATTTTCAATAGTCCTTAGATTATATATTCTTGCCATTGTGATTACATTCATAAGCTGAAAAATCATTTCGGTTTTGCAATGTTTTAATTTTTCTTCATGTGCCTATTGTTTTACTCCTTATTTTTGTATGGACTTGAGCACAAATTGAGCTGACTGAACAGAACTAAGGCATCAAAGAGAACTTATGAGAAATTCTGGTCATAGGTCAATCTAACCAGGAGTGAGAAAACAAAAAGTAGCTATAAATCTGCTGAAAAAGAGAGAGGAGTTCAACTTGTGGTATAAAATTACATTTAGAAAGAATTCTGCTGTGGTAAAAACCTAACTTTTAAAACCAATCACAATACTACACAAAGTGATAGAAAAATCATTGTATATCTTGTGATCCACTTAATAAAAACCATAAACATCATCTTGAACTTTATCTACCTAGGTTTCTTTAAGCATTGCTAAAAAATATTCAAAATGTAGCATTCTTTAAGTATGGGAATATTATGTACCTGTATCAATCTCTAGTTTACCACCTTAAAACACTTCTATTACCTCTATTACATATTCAGTCTATATGCAGATGTAGCTGCATGTCAAGACACACAGGAGGCTTTTCAGTGCTCAATCTGGTACTGTCCTCATGGCAAGTTGACATGAGATAGATGCAGAATAATATCTGCTAGTGAGGGAAAAAATAGGAATAAAAAAAAAATAGATTTCTGGACTTAGATAATATCATTTAAACCAATATCTTTAACACTCAGCAAAGGAAAACAAGATAAAACCACACACTCTATCAAGTGAATAAGAGACAAAATACTGGGAGTCATAAATAAGCCAAAAATTTAGAGGCATGATCCAAAGCTTGCCAAAGTAGGATTCTTAGCTGTGATACAAAATTACTGTGGGTTCTTGAATGTGCTTGCCTTAGTTTCCCAACATGTACACAAAGTAAAACACTACCAATCAGAGGCTTTTATGCCTGGTTAGTTAATGCTTCTGAAGTGCTTTGAGATCTTTGCATGGAATCTCTACACAGCTGCAAAGTATTATTGGTTCTCTTGAATTCTGTGATTAGTGTAAGGCATGACGAATATCATCCTTGTTTATGCACTGCATCTAAACTAACTTTTGCCCCATATACTTACAGGAAATACAAATTAATAAATCACAAATTATTACTCCTGTTATGTTTTTAGAATAAACACATAGTGTCACTTTTATGAAACCAAGAGACTGTAATGCAAGAAAGAAGTGTGGCCTTTGCCAGAAACTACGAAGGACTTTAAATCACATAACTGCAATTCCAAAGTATCATCAACCAAAGTAATTCGACCAAAAATCAAAAGTGATTTTGAATCAAGTTAAGCAATTTCAGCTTTTTTTTTCCTCTTTTGTTTTTTAAGCGCCTTTATGAATCAATTCCTCTGGGAGCTGGGTTTTTTTTTTTTTCCTTTTAATAGACATTGTTTGAAAAGAAAGCAAAAACACAATGCTAGACATAAAAGAAAGTGTATTTGATCTTAGCTGCCCAGAGATAACCTGGTTAAACCATTCTGTCTAACACGGCGGTCTGCAGCACACATCAGATAGGCTGTGATGTCTCTACTTCACAGGCTCTGTCCAGCATTTAGCATTTACCCTTTTTTGATTGGGTCACCTTTTAAATGCCACAAAATAGGGCAGCAAAAGTCAACAAAAATAAACAGGAAAAACAGAAGAAAGTAACAATCTAATGGAAGGGCTTTGGAGATGATAAAAGTCACTTTGTGAGGGCTGCCTGACTAAGGAGCCCCCTTCCACTGCAATAGCATCTAATTTGAGTTCTAACTCCAACAACAGTTTAAAAAGCTTTCCACTCTAAAGGGCCCCAAGTGCATCATAAAGATAAAGCATTTCAGTAGAAAACCGCCACAAAGACCTCTATTATCTTATCAGTCTTTGGTTACAACAGCTGAACCAATATGACTAAGTTCTGAATGGCTTTTTTTCTCTTTCTTTTTATAACACTAGAGTACTGGAATTTCTTTATTTCATGATCAGTTAGCAATTGTTGGTGTTCCCATATGCTACTGTCCAGTTTTTAGTCAATAAAAAGTTTCATAAATGCTTCCATTGTGTTTCATAGCATCCCAGTGCAGAAGGCAGTACAGCAAACATGTCCAGCATGCAAACCACACTTGATAGCTTCCTTTGTGAAGGTATGAGATTCTCCCCTTCTTTTATGTCTCAAAAATACACTGTGTTTCAGACTTTGAGCAAGGGAAAAATAATACCCTGTGCCCTTAAACACCAACAGGAATTAACATTAGGAACTAATGAAAACACTCTGCAGAGCAAAATATGCTAGATTTAGAAAAACAAAACAATGTCTAAAGTTAGCTACACATCCGAGAAAGATAAAAATGCCTTACTGACAACCTGCAAGAGTTATCCTAGTTTCACATATACTAAACCTCAGATGCATTAGTAATTTCTTAAGTGGGAGCAATTTGACACTAGTATGATTTGCAGAACAGGAGTTTTAATACAGCATACAGGCCAGTGGGGTCATGATGACCCTTCATTTTCCTATATTAGCATGCCCAGAGACAAGTGAGGGAGAGGGCAAGGCCTCACAACTGCAGGGCTAGATGCACCTCCATCACCACAGCTGCCTGTTGCTCTGAGCAAACTGAGCTGCGGGCATGTCTCAGCAAACATCAAAGTGTTGCAACCACCACTATTTAGTCTGCATGATACTGATACTTTCATCCAGTCCACACAATGCATCTTGCCTAACGAGGGCCAAAAGCAATGCACATCCAGATCTATTCCTGACATTGAGCTGTGACAGACGCAGAAGGCCCAGGGGCTACATGCCCTCATAGTCCTCACTTTATCATTGCACCTCTGAAAGTTCAAGTTCAACTGTACTCTAACTCAATCATTTAAAGTAGTATTCAAAGTGTTGCACTCAGGGTTTTTTTTCCCCTTTTCTCAAACGTATTTGAAGGATTTATCCCTTCTTCTGACTTCACAAATCACAAAAGTTTATTATGCCTTAAGAACATATAAATCACAAGAATACATAGTAATCTAGATTAACGTTTCCCCTGAAGATTTGCCATCACCAGATGGCAACTGAGGCAGGCTCACCTGCCTTAGCTCATCCTTAGCTTTGCTCCTGCAAGTAAGTACCTCTTCTGAGACAATGTTTCTTTCATGGCCCTTAAACAGGTTTTTTGATATCACATGTTTGATGGACATTTTGTTCTTGTTTTTTTCCAGACATTCTCAAGTTAACATATTATGAGAGGTCTCCTTCTTTGGCTGTTTGTTTCAACAGTTCTAATGAAAGTAAACCAATACATTCAAAAGAAAAATACTGCAGTGGTCACTAAGCAAAGGATTGGATTGAGAAGTGCCTGAGCAGCTCATGGAGTAGCACAGTGATACATTGCCCCATTTTCAGGGAGGTGGTGAATCCACAGTGGAGTCCTAAAATGTAATTCACGTCAGGAATGTAGGAAAGAATGTGATGTTAGCCAGAGCTTCAGCCTCCCCCTCCTCCAAACTGGCGCCCAGCAAAAAGCAGAATTCCAACAAATCTCTTGGACTCCTTATGTTCACACACATGAAAAGAAGAATTTGATCTGACATAAACCTTGGAGGACTTTAACTATGCTTAGAGATTTTGTTACTATCTCATACATGCAATTCTACTTCAGCATTGTTTGCTATTTAAAAAACACCCCAAACTTACTCAGTTTCTTAGAATTACTCTTGAATTTCAGAAGAACCTGTCACGTTACATCCTAAATTATACTAGAAGTACACATTAAGTGACAATTCAAGTACATATTAAGTGTTAATTCATGCATGTGCATGTGGAAGAAAGAAGACAACATTTTTTTTTAAGAAATTATTCGTAGGGTTTTTCAGTAGCTAGTAAAGATTTGCTTATGAATGCTTTAGTGCATTCAGTGGATTTAGAACTGCTTCATATATACTCAATATGAGCTGCTCAGACTCTGCATGGAAAAAAAGGTGATAATATTGGATATAAACAGAGAAATATGCACTATATAGCACAGCTAAAAATTCACAGCCAACCTGTTCTTGCTGAATTAGAATATAACGATATAGCTGAGGACACAGACCATGAGTAATCTGTACAGTGATACAAACACTACAATATGATGTAAAGAAAAAATGAGCAGTTTCATTTTGATCATTGAGAAGACTGTAGCCCAGGACATAGATCAACAAAATAAAATTAACATGGTGGTGTTATATAGAGAGCAAAATAATGTTATTATTGACTTTAATTCTTAATTCAAATGTTTTTTATTTAAGAAATATTTACAAACGAGAGGAGGAAAAATGGTCCATCTATTAAGGTACTCATTCAGGACTTGAAAGAGCTGAAAAAAATATCCTGACCTTCTATTTGTTTTTCCCACTTAAATACAGATGACAGTAGAAGTACTGTCAGAAGTACTGCACCTGGATCAGGGATGGAGAAGGGGAAGAGGGTGTTATTCTCAGGATAGGAACAGTAAAGATTCCAAACTGCATTTATTGGCCACATAACAGAAGAAAATAGTGCATTTAGAATAAAACCAAAAATCCAAAGGATAAATGAAGTGATAAAACGTAAAAAAAAGAAATTAAAAATCTAGCCATCAGTATAATGACGACAATTACACTTCTGTAGAAAAACCACACAGAGATGTCAGAAACTGTGTTAATAAGGATAGCAGAAATACTTAAATATCATGATAGGAATAAATTTTCAGGACTGGAAACTTCTCTGGGCAAACATCCCACACAGATCACGTTTACCAAGGGTTTTTGTGGAAGGTAGTATCTTAAGTTAAAACAGCACAAGATGGGCTTCACCTTTCCTAATGGAGAACACATCAAGCACAATAAACAATAGCAGGACAAAAACATGTCTTTCTCAAGGAGATGAGAAAGTCATAAAAAGCGTTTGAAAGTTAAACCCTGTGGCTTTTTTCATTTGCAAGGGCTGTACAATTAATCTCAATCCTATAAAGCTTTAAGTTCACACACAGCAAAGCAGGGTAAGTCTCATGGGGAAATGGAGATATCCAAAGTTTTTCCTTCTGAAGATGGGGCATAACCACTAAACATCAGAAAAATCAAGTCACTCATAACAATGATGTTCATAGTATTTGTATCTCCTTCATTACACTGGAATTAATGGCAGGTATAGATCTCTCATCGCATTATTTACACAAACAGGTAGAATTAGAAACTTCAGTGGAAATACCCTGTATTTACAAGGGCATGAGAACTGATCTCGATATTGATGTAAATACAAAGGGAAGCCAGTTATTCACCTTCCTTATCATTTTATATCTGAACCTGACTCAAAACACATGGATTCCTTCATCAGCTTTGTCTGGACTTTATAATTGTCAGAGTAGCAAAAGCAGACACATGAAACAGAAGTCAAAAAACCTCACCACTGACCATTATGGAATGACATTGTTTATAATGATGGTCTATCTCTCAGTTTCTACAAAACTCACTATATTAGATATGTGAAAATGTCAGTAAAGAAGCTTATACATATATATATTCTATATCAACATCTCAGTTTAGGTCTGAGGCTGCTATATCCCGACAGCATCTTCTGATATACAAAACTGTATATCATTTTAGATGCATCTTCCTATTAAATTCATAACTCCATGAACAGCCTATAGCTTAATGTAAAACTATAGCTGTGAAACTAAGAATGAGGTGCTTCGAGAAATACTGCCCTATCTTTCACACCAGCTTCAGAGAGATGCTAACACAATGGCATCTTGTCCGAAGCAATATCTTACTTTCTGAATAATTCTTTCTTTTTTTTTTCCTCTTCAAACTCATAAAATTTACTGAATGGAGTTCTGTTACACTTTTAGTGTCATTGTGTCTTCATTTGGTTAAGTAATGTTTAAATGTTTGAAATCATTGGAAAATTCCTACCCTTCAACTCCAGAGAAGAAGAAAAATATTTTAGTTCTAGATTAATATTTGCACCTATGCCTTGCTACAGGGGAACAGAGAGGAACACGTGACTGCTAAGCCATCTCTAATATTCATATAAAACATTACAGTAAAAGGTGTAAGCAAGATTCTTTTTTGTAACTTCCTCTTTTAGATGTGGAACAATGGGTTTTTTTTGCTTATATACAATCATAGGTAGTGTACTCTTTGGAATGATAACGTTGAGAGTCATAGCTGATGACAGTCTGGAATAAGTAGGATCTTATCAACCAACCTGAAAAGATTAGGAGTCTGCTGAAGAAAAAAAAATGTAAATAGAGAATCCAGGACTGATTTTCAAATTGCTCTATTTCATTGATTGTTCTTTCATACCAGCGTACCTTTGTTTCCATATTCAATTTTAACTTTAACAAGCGATTTATGGGTACTATGATACTCTTCAAAATGAATCTTATTTTTTATTATGTAAACATGATACAGTTTCAAGTGATCTATACAATTTTTCATTATTTTTAAATTAGTATTTCTTCCAGTTATGGTGCAAGTGCAAAAAAGCACTTGTTTGGAAGGAATAGCTCTCCAATTAAAATGTGTATCTTCAATCACGGGAATGAACTGAATATCTGCTTTATCTAATCTTATGCTGGAAAAAGAACTGCATATGCAAATGCATAAAAATGACTAGAAGGAAGCTGAGTTTAGAAGAAGTTAGTTTAACATCTCATTTGATGAGTATAGCTCATATGAATTAGATGACATTAACTTCCCTGTATAACAGGACTCATAGTTACTTGTGATATCTTTAGCTGGCATTTGTCTTTCATAAAAAAAATTCATGGTGCAAAACAAGATTTTGCTTGTTTGCCCACTCTTCTCACATTGTCTAAACTATGGATTAATAATGAAAGATGAAAAAGAATCATATGTTTTAATTAAGATTTCTACTTTAAACAGCAAGGTACAGAAACAGGGGTTTTAAAATATTATAGTTTTCTGCTTTTTGTCACAGTATCTACAGCAATAACATAAGTCTTCTCCTTAAATACTGAGGAATACTTCACACTGTGACAACTATAAATGGTGATAGTGAGAAAAAGCGATAGCTGAAGTCTGTACAGCTTTTCTGTGTACTCCTGCAGCTGGACATGTGCAAATGAGACAAAAAAATGTATCTTAACAGTATCTTCCTGTGAGGCTAATCTGTTTTTAAGGAGGACGATGTGGTGACTTCTATTGAACCTGAGCATCTATAAGGTCAATGAGAATAAGGACAGGAATGAACACTTTTCGCTATGAGTACAAGAAGGAAAGAGATCCTTTCCATAGGTGTCACAACACATATTTTATAAAAAAGCTAATCGATTTACATATTAGGATTCAATTACTTGAGTTCATTTGCCTTAAAGCTAACACTGAGAATCCCACTCCAAAACACTCTGGAAATCTTGCCTCGATTTCTATACTCAAAACCGTAACCCAAATGTGTTTCTTCTACTGCATCCAGAGCACACAATATACACAGGAGAGAAGACATGCCCCTTTGAAATGTACTCTGACTTATGATGTCTTGCAGTTACTTTTTATATCTTGTTAAATAAGTTACTTCCATGAGTTTTTTGTTAGTAGTTATTAGCTGCACCACTCAGAAATGTCTAAATATAAATATGAAGAGTATTAGTACTGCAAGATTTATATACTTTAAATATAAATTTTAATTTTTATCTTAATTACATGCTCATCTTTCATGTCTTACAAATACAAACAAGTATATCAATGAAAAACTTATATTTGCCTCTGAAGATTTTTATTGCCTCTGGTGATAAGTAATGAAGAAGCAAAGTTTATTGCAAAACAAGGACATTAGCATAGCCTGTCTATCATGGAAGCTGTAAAGAAGAAACTTCCTACTTCATCTGAGAAGAGACAATTTAGTCAAAAGCCTTTGATATTTATGGAAAAGCAACAGCATTTTATACATTTAGAATGCACCCACAGAAGTCAGCTGAACAATTTAAACTTATTTCGGTGGGCTTTGAAATAAGTCCATTGATATGTTCATTAATAATGGCATTAGGTGGTCAAAACTGGCAGCTTCAAGTATGTAAATCTGAGCATTATTTTTAATTTCTTCCATAATCAAGCAGTTAAAAATTTAAAGTGATACTTTTCTGCTTACCCAGCCTAGCAATCTGTAAAAACAGTTCAGCAGAGCATATTAAATGTACAAATATGAATTATCTTCTTTCGAAATAACCACAACCTCAATGCATATGTATGAGAAACAAAACCCAAACAAGGATTTTCTTCTCATGCTCATACAAAATATGCAAAAAAATTATCAGTCAAGTTTTATAACTGCAGAAAACTCTCCTCAAACACATTAACCAGAGCACAAAGGAGGTGGCCTACATTTGCAGACTAAGAGTGTTCTGGTATAATTATACTCTAACCACAAGCATGAGTATGTTTAGCCAGATGTTTCTTAGAAGTGACTAAAAACACAGTTGAAAATTTTCTTAACTCAATTTATTTGTATACCTAGTTGATCACAAACCAAAACATTTAACACAGCCCTTCGCTATAGAATCTCTAATAATGAAATTCTCCACAGTTCCAAACCAGAGAGTGGTATCATGTTCTTTAGTTGCGCTTACATAGATAATCTACGACTCAAAAAAGATCACTCAGAATGAAAACATAGACACTGTCTACACAAAAGACTTAACATAATTTATTAGTCAAAGGTCTGAACTTAGGCACAACTTTAAGCCCAGTCCAAAGATCATTTAGAATAAATCTTGAAGCATTGGGAGCATGTGGAGGAAAAGTGCCAAGAGGTATTGAATTCTGTTACAGTAGCATTTTAATTCAATGTATTATAAATATACTTCCCTATACCCTAGTTGTTCCTCTCTGCTTAAGACAATAAAATATTGTTCAAGTCACATTTTTATTAACATATTTCTACAGCAACCACAATTCCATCATTATTTTTCCTTCACAACAAGGTACTAAAATCAAAAACACAAATGAAGAAAAAGCAGTAGCAGAGAAAACAGATTTTACTAAGACTTCTCTCGATTAGTTTTGAAAGTTAATCATCTTCCTTTTAAGTGTCCTATTAGAAAAATGAGCTATGTCTGGAATAACATTCCTACTGCAACTCAATGCAATGATTCTAACGTGTTTCTCAGAAGTAATATCAGCGTAACTGTGATGCTGAGATACTGCAAACTAAGATGAAGGCTAATTGTGACTGGAAAATAATTTCGCACTTAGCCAATGTATTTTATGGTTATTTCCTCTCCATGAATTGTAAACATACTTCAAAATTTCAGTATGTCTACATCTGGAAAGATCTCAGGTATTTTTTCCAAGAGGTGTCTTAGATTAGGTGACACTGGGCCAGGTTTTTTAAAGGGTTTTAGGACTCACTACTGCAGCTAGATCTATGACCATATTTTTAAAGATACGTTAAGCATCTAACACTCATTGACTCAGATAACATCTTACACTGTTTTAAAAATGAGATAGATGTGTCTGAATCACATAACATCAGATTAAAATTCTTCATTAATTTTTCATCTGAGGTTACTCTTGGCACAGGTGACATTAGAGGAATACCTTCCTAAAAGATGCCATGAGCTTAAAGTTTTATATGGGCTCAAAGGGAGACTGGACAAGTCTTTGGAAGGGGGAAGAGATATCTAGTTGACTGATACAAAATAAGCAAACCATATCAAGGTCAAGAAATCCCTAGAAATGAAAATAGTCAAAGGATGGGATAATGTTATCATGGAAGCATATGCTTTCCCTTTTCTTCTTTGTTCCTATGTGTTCATTTATTATTACTGCTGGAGTCACATGGATGTTTGGCTGTTTTTTCCTCTTTATATTGAAGATTTCCATTCTATTTTTCCTCTGAGTTCCTATGTAGCAACTTTAGCCCTTCAGATATAGTATTTGAAGATTTTTTTATCAAGATTTGGTTTCCCTGTATGGGAATTCATACCTATTGGTCAACCAGCTGTCTTTCCTTAATGTAAAAGTAGTTTGCTTTACTTTTCTGGACGTGCAACATGACCAAGTGAGCACGAGAACCTGGACCTTTGTGAAGATGTATATACACAGGCTTAGGGCTGACATTCAAGTTGTTCACTTGAAGTTTCACATAGATATACTCTTAGCACAAAAAAAAGCTTTCAACTACACCCCTACCACTAGTTTCTAACATACAATCACCAATAAATTACGTTGTCATCATAATTTCAGTGTATCAAAATAACCACAGTCATAAATGAAAATATTGTTGAAGAACAACTGAAAGACAAAATATACATATATCACTTCCTAGAACTCAGTAGCACTTTGATATCTTCACAGTAGCAATTCACTTATATATTTTCAAATTCCTCCTTGGAGCTCTTCCGTTATTGGCTTGGTATGTAACGGCAAAGAGATTTTTCTGCTCTTGTGTCCCTTAAACATTTTGCATTTAGGGGCCTTCAGCAGCTTGCAGTTAAGCTAAATTTGCAGTAAGTTTTCTGTTCTATAGTGGACTCAACATATACTGAAAAAAGTCTATGTAAGATGATCAGCTTACATAAGAGGATAAACAAATACTAATCTGATACATAAAGACAACACAGCAAATGGATTTATAAGGCAACGTTCACACACATTCATATTTATTTGTCTATGTGAAAAATTAAGATTTTTACCAACTCAAGTACTCAGCATGGCTTTAGGTATTAATTCACTCTATATCATTGAAGAGAAATTATTTTATTGGTTGCTTAACCAGTTGCAGAACTTTACGCCTGCTATATGACATAGCTAACACGGACAAAAAAGAGCACTACTGTAAAAGCCTGAACAGATATGCATGGCAAAAGCATAACCTAATTTACCAAATAACCTTCTAATTCTCATAGTATCATTTAACTATTTTTAGCTATCAGTCAAGAATATTAAACAAATACCATACATTTTGAGCTCATCCACAGACGGGACTCAGTGAAAAATGGCATATTAGTTTTGGTTTTAAAGAAAGATACACACCTCTCAGAGGTTGTTAAGGACTGTCACTCATTATTTGCTTCTCATCACCAAGAATCTTTCCAGTAGTTACAACTATAGTTCAGAACAGTGTTTTTATCAGTGTTTGTTAGCATAATACACAGGGAAGAGGCAAAGTGAGAGGAGAGACTTACCTATCTATGAAGTTAACTAAATTTCAGCTACATGTGGAGACTGACTATAGTTCTTGCAGGTCAGTAGAGGAGTAATTCTCTCTATGGCTCACTCACAGGCAGTTATTAGCACCAAGCATTCATATTTGTTTGATGATGGGATATATTATTTGACAGTATGCAGAGAGACTCAAAGTGCCTTTGCCAATCTCTGTTATCTTGAAAAGAGGCAGATGTTAACCTGACAGGCTAAAGTATTTATTGAAAAATCCTTACATTTTAGAAGAAGTGGAGAACCTCTTTCTTGCTGAAGTCTGAGACACCTAAAATTACACTAGAGAACCCTTGAAAGGTGAGGAAAACAACAACAAAATAGAGAAGAGGAATAACTGATTTATTAATACATGCTGATGTAGGGAACCTTCTATTCATTACAGCCCCTAAAAGAAAATCCAGAGTTATCCCGTGACTGTTGCAGAGCTGGTCTCTGACACTTAACAATATGTAGGCAAAATGGATCCTGGCACCAGAGTAAAGTAGCAAAGGTAAGAAGAATTTCTTTCTATTACCAGTTAAAAGAAACTCTAGGATTCTTAATGAGTGTGAAAAAAAAAACTCCACAGAACAGTTATGCCCATTTTATTTTCTTTATTTTCTGCCTTAGTGTCTATTCCTTTGATCTTACCAAGTCTCTGTAAGCTTTCCCACAGAAAAACTCAAGTTGTACAAATCTACATAAAGAGTCTGTATACACTATGCTGACTTTTGAAATCCTGTAACATAAGCACACCACCTGCATTTTACTAGTAAAATGTCTGTAAATAATTTTCTCATCTTAGGGGTTAGAACTGTGATCTTATTGCAACTGAACACATAAGGGGCATTTGTCAATCTCTAGTATTTCCAAGTTAAAACAAATGTAAAAAATGTATCTTCACATATAGTAGTATGTTTTAAAATGTCGGAAATGTCAACCACTTACATACTTTCATATTATCTCTAATTAATACAAATTGCATTTAATTTCACATTTAGTAAAACACATTGCTGCCCAAAATAAGGACTATAATTTTTATCAGCAATTATTATTACTGCTGTATCAACACAATTATTTAAATTCAATGTATATAGAGACAGAATCCATGCAAGCATTCACAGTTTTTGTGCCCTGTGTGCTGCTTCCTTAATTTTTGTGGCTTGGAGCTCCTCCAGATGCTGTCTCTGACTCTGTGGTTTTGTACTTGAGATCCCATCTCTTGATTCAGAGCACTCCTTGATTGACAGATTCAGATACAAAACCAAACAGTTACCTGTATATAATCTGCATCTGACAGCTGCATTGCAAAGTTTTCCATTTGTGGTGAACCTACTGCTTTAGATTTCACCCATTTCTTGCGTCTCCGAGTCACTGCGTTTACTGAGCTATTCAATAACTGGTGACATATGTGATCACCACACTGCAAGCTGCACTTCAGATTCAGAGTATTTTCTTTTTTCCCTCCTCCTTCATAAACTAAATTATTTAAAAAACAACACAGGGTTTTGTATTTCTAAACTGATGTGCCCCCTAATTGAATGCAGAACATTTTCAAACTATTTTCCATTAGAGGTCCAATTTTTTTCTAGTTTTAATGTGCAGTATAATACCTTCATGGGTAGATTAAAATTGTTTGACTAGAAGTAAAACCTATTATTATATGCTTTTTTAGCGGTTTTGTCTTGTAAAATGTATGATGAATTATGTAAAACCCACTGAAAAGGATACTCTACAAGCTGCTACTTGCATACTGCAAACAATCACTGTTTCACTGATAGACTGGGACTTAGCATCTTAAAATTCCTGTGGAAATCAAGTGCATTTTAAGTATTGGGTTTGATTATTTAATCAGACAACTTGCATTTTGCCCTGGCTAATTTGGAAGGCTGATAATATTTTACTCATAAAATAATTGTGCACCTGTTGTGATGGAAACCTATTCAAACAAATCTTAATAGACATGAGGATTCATTCCCAACATGAGTGTGTTAGCCTCTCATTACTGCTATCTACAGCACAACAAATTTTAAACAACTATTGAGCAGATCTCTGCTTAGTCTTGTATAACTCTTAAGGAACGTTTATGACAACATGACTAACATTAAAGTTCGTAAGGTGCTATGAATACAGACCAAGGTAAATATTAGGCTATGAAGAAAGAAGAGTTATATAATAATAGGATTTCAGTGTGAGAGCTAATGACAAACATTTCTGATCAAGCTGCCTGGGTAAATATCTACTGATTTTCTTAAAACTGAAGGTAATACCTACTATGAACTCATGGCATCAGAGCAGGCTATTACCCTAATACATTTTTGTTTCTTCTGTTAAGACAAATTTCCTATGGAAATTGTTTCAACAGAGCTCTCTTGATTTTCTTTACAATTCATATATTCATATTAATAGATGAATCTTCATATTTTTAGTGTTTTTGAAAATTTTCCTCATTGGAAAATCATGCCAGAGCAAATAAATAAATAAATAAATAAATAAATAAATAAAGAGGGGATGGAAAAGAGAAAAATTATATGCTTTAATCCAAAATAAATGTTTGGTAGAGAAACAGAAGACACTGAATTGAGACCAATTCACACTTCAAGTAAGGAGGCACCAGCATGAATGACCTGATTGGAGCAACGGGATCCTGATTAGCCTGAAATCATTTTCATGTTGGCAGGGGAGGTGAAAACAAGGAAAATGAGCCTAGTTTGGCTAGATCTACCCTTTGGCAGAAAACTGTCAGGTGTCATTGGTCAGATCTGAAGTGAGGTGACACAGTTTGACAAATCAGGAACTCTTGAAAAAAAATACTGATACTTAACCTCATCAAAGGGTCAACTTGTTTAGAGAGGAAAAAGGCTGGACCTCCTTCTGATTTTTTTCTTCTGATCCTCATTGATCTTAGGTATTTGAGGCAGTGGCTGTGTCAGGTTGCACATTATGTTCTTGCTATTGCATGTGTGTTTCCCAAAAGTGCTCATACTTTTTCTTTCTGATTACTAATACTATGTCACTTAAGTTTTACTGATGACACTTCTGAGTCACCTCTGGGTCCACAGTTTGTAAAGTTCCCAGTAAGGTATTTTTACATAGCTCTTAAGAAAAGGATCTCATGTCTTTGATATCATCTGGGTGCTCTCATCATCACACAATATCCACACATCAAGGCCCCACTTCAAGACAGACTCCTTATTCAGAAAGTGAATTTAGAACCAACTGAGGTGAAAAGGATTGTCACAAAGGTGTCAGATTTTGACATTACTCAGAATAGGGATATTTTGTGCAGAAGATTTCTTTTCAGCTAACTGCAGAGAAGGACAATAAGAGTGACAAAAGTGCAGAACGGATTTCATATAAGGAAAAAATAAAAGTATTTTTAGTTTTGAATCTGGAAGGGAGACAACTACACATACAGTAACAGAGAACAAACATTCTCTGTCTATTATAATACAAGATCTAGGGGACACTTACAAGACAGTACATTGAAATATACAGCATATTGTTAACGGCTGACCTTATCCCCATAGACTTACCAGCTCTCTATTAAAGGGTTCAGAAATGATTGGACATGTTCATAGATGATCGTTCTATCAAGGACCATTAAACCTAAATGTATCACCTCTGAATCAAGAAGCCCATTAATTACATTTCATGGGAAAGGAGAAGAGTATATTGAGGAAATATTATGGTATGTTCGCCCTTGCCTTGCACCCTTTCCCAGGTTGCTCAATATCTATAGAGATAAAACACTACAGGATAGTATGTTTCTTATATCTGATACTTAACGCAAAGGTTTCCTTAATATGAAACTCCTATATCAAATGACTGATGAAGTACATCTACAGGTTTCCATAGAATTCAAATCAATCAGAAAATTTCGGTACTGTGTCTATTTGCATCTTTCTAGATAAATGCTCACATTCATTAATTTATAAGAATTTGACTTTATAAGCACTGAAGCACGGTGAAACACAAGAAATAGACCTTCGACACTTGTTTTAGCAGTGCAAACTCCTACATTTGCATTTGTTTTTTCATATTAAGTTCTATATCTGTCTTCAAATTTTTATTTTACTTTGATTACTTTTATTTTGATAAAAGTAAGTAATTTCATTGTAAACTAAGATGGGACTTAAGTCCAAAGGAAAACTACCACAGACATTCAGCGTCAGAAGGCCTGAAGTTTCAAGTAGTGATAAGCTTCTTCAAAAGAGAAGCCATTCAACTACAGTTGAATACTCTGTACTTGTCAAAGAAAACACGTACCAATATAATGAAAATTTTAAAAATATACATATAATACCAAAACAACTTAAAAACAGGGAAAAAGAAAATGTTTTCTAAGAAAAAGTGAATAAAACCTGTTTGTCATTTTTACTTTATATTCAACACTTTTTCTGCTAAAAAATTAAATGGCATTTGAAAATAAACACATTTTAATACCATACATTTTCTTGTCACTATTTGTATATATGAAGATAAAATTCTAGAAGGCAGTCTTTTCTTACATGCCTGATAAATGTTTTGCTGTTTCAAGTTCCTTATTGGAATCATAGAATGGCTTGAGTTAGAAGGGAAACTGAAGACCATCTAGTCCAACTTCCCTACCATGGGCAGAGACAACTTCAACTAGAGCAGGTTGCTCTGAGCCTCATCCAACTTCGACTTGAACATGTCCAGGGAAGGGGCATCTACACAACCTCTCTAGGCAACCTGTTCCAGTGCCTCATTACCCTTATCATTAACATCATTATCCTCCTTATTCCTTTTTCTCATGAACAGAGTTCACATATTTAGCCCTCAATTCTTAAACTTAGAAACATGCTGGTAAGGTGAAAAAATATACAGATATATGTGATTGCATTAAGAAACAAATTCATTGTGTGCCTGGAAACAGACCACATGCATCCTGGTTGACATTATTTATAAAATGTATTCAACAATGTGGTGAACTTGATTTATGTGAAAGGTTGATTAGAATGTAATTTATTGTTGTGGAGTTTTAAGAACTAGAAATGCTAACAGTCATTAAGTTTTAACACTAGAAGCAGGCATGGTTGTGATAGGTGCCACTGAAATATGGCCCTCTGACCAAAAGACCAGAGCAACAAAAAATGTTTCTTTTTTCTTTTTTTGCACTAAGTAAAGCTTGAATCCTGACAGGACTTGCATGTAAATATTTTAAATAATAGCACTATGTACAATGAGCAGTCTCATTCACTTCCACAGAACTATCCTCTGTCTGTACAGTTTGGGGTACATCTATTTAAATATAGATTCTGGAGAAAAGTATTTCATATCACAGAGTCAAGAGGATGCAAGACCATACAGTTTAATGTAGTTCACACTAGTGTTTAGTTTAAAATAATCATATAAATATCTTAATCATAAGAAATAGATACAATGGGGCATATTAAATTTAGCCCAAATATTTTTTTTTTATTTTGGAATCCATTACTTTCTTCAAGCAAATCAGACTAAAGGGTGTGCAAACATTAATTGCTAAAAGTGGTTATGAAATATTTAGTCATTCAAAAAGGTACCATTTAATTTAGAAGTTAAGGACAGACCTGGAAAAGTAACTTTGTAACACATTACACAAAATGCTAAAGGCTTGAAATAAAAACCAAAAATATCTCTCGATTTGCAGAGCTACAACATAAAGCTAAAAATATCACTTCATTGGATCATGGTAATAAATACATTACAAGAAATCTTTATAGCCTGTGGTATATTTCTAATCAGGACCATTTTTTTCAGGATTTGGGTGTAGGGGTTCTGGGTTGCATTGTTTTGTTATGTTTTGTTGGATGCTTTCATTGGTTTCACTAATTGGAACCAGTTGATCCTTTTTCCTGTGTATTGATTTTTTAAATCCTAGCAGTTAACAATGATTCTAATGTATCATAACACTTTAGACCTTAATCATATAGTGGGGCTTTTGCTTGTAGCTTTTGTTTGAGTTTTAATTAAGAAGACCTTGTGTCTCAAAGCCTGAGCTGGGTTTTTAATTGCTAGTATGTATATCACACAGACTTCAAAAGAAATAAAATATGTTTATAACAGAGAGCACAAAGGAGAGCTTTGAAATGTCTATAGCCATACAAAGTGACATAATTAAAAACCTCTGAGTGGCTCTGTGATATAAGACTTATATATATTTATTTATACATATTTATAAGGCAGTCTGTTATATACTCTTAGAATTCATGAGAAAGAAATTTCAGCAATTATACTGAGAAATAATTACTGCAAATCCAGACTACAGTGTTGGTCAGAGCTACAGGAAAACATCGGATTTATTTTCTTAAAAATGGTCTTCACATTTGATATAGTGCACCCAGAAATACTGAAAGCTTATCTGTGAAGACAAATTTTATAAAATGGAAGCAAAATTAGCATTTTAAAATGCTTTGTAAATTGTGCATATTTTAAGAAAAAATTTAATTCACTGTAAAGATACATATACCAGAACTTTCTCAGGGATTCATTCATGCACAACTCTCTCCAAGACTATTCCAGAAATGCATACTGTTAAATTATTAGACTCAACCAATTCTGCCTTAGTGTTCTCTCCCAGTCATTAATACACACATCGAAAAAAGCTCCTAGAAAACATCTCTTTCCACCTCTCTTATGTTCTAATACCAGGGACAAAGATCGTTTTTAATATTGTTTGTAGTGTAATCTACAAGGAGACTACCAAACAGGTGAATTGGATTCATTTTACTAAATTCATTTTCTAGGAAACCGGAATGCAGTCTCCCACCTATCCAAACATTTTGAGACGATTACATGTGTACGTGTCACATGAAATATCAGATTTAAGCTCTTTTTAATAAAGTAGCAAATATAAAAGGTAAAGGAATAAACATTGGAAACAATGCAAACATAATGCAATTCTTGCATATGGACATCAATCCCTATCCTTTCCAAAACAGAGTATACTGTACAAAGACAGCATGTGACATTCATGTCACAATGCCTATAAATATAGATTATTCCAGTTGTAAACACAATCAATGGAAGGCAGAGAACTAACCTACAACACAGTAGCTAGTGACCCGGGAGTCACTCTTCTCTGACTGCTAGACCAGTTCTGACCCTATCACGATAACACCATTGCTTAAGTTACTTAAAGACTGACCTTTCTTATTTGATCTTCAAAGACCCTGCACGCTGAGAAAGACCATTGCAAGCTATTTCAGTAGGACAACTGCCTGATGCATGCAAGACCATGCTATTCCAGAGATTTATATTTGGAACAGAAACAGAAAACTTAAAACAGACTCTGTATAGTGATAAACGATGCTACTCTGCCTAGCTGTGGCTGCTGAAGAAAAACATGCAGCAAGGGAGGATGAGGATGGAACTCCATGCACCCAAATATCTGAAATTTTAGAGAAGAGAGTCCTGCATCACTTTGTTTATTCAAACACACAATAACAAAAAATAGAATGAAAAGTATTTCCTGAATCTATTTTTTATACTATAAAGAACACTGCAAAAGCCATACATAAACCTAACAAATTTCTTGTATACCTTAAATGTATTTGCACGCACACACTGGCAAATAGCACACAGACAAATGATTTGCATAGGCAGCTGTGAGGTTTTTTCCAGGTGAGCAAGTCATTTAACTTAGCTCAACTGCTTCATAGACCTTTGAAAATTTGACCTATGTGTTTCGTTTATAAACATATCAAATGAACAAGCAGACTTATTTAACCACTGGAATTTGGCTACAAAGCATTCTGCCAAATGTTCCTCTAAGTTTCATGCAACCTCCCTGAAGTCAATGGCTTGTTTGGCTGGAATTCAAGGAAGAATCTGGACCATTATCAATAACTGAAATCCTAATAAAGAAGCCCAGAAAAAGCAGTTTTACAAATGAAGCACACCATGCAAGGGTAATTGTGAACAGGAATAATCTCTCTTAGAGAAAAAATAAATTATTCCCTGTTTGTTACTTTTGTATTGGCTTCTATTGTTTGAATTAATAGATATAGTTTATAATTATATCTTGATTAACACTATTGTGTTCTAAATATAGAAGGTAAAGCAAGAAAATACAATTTTTTATTTGTTTCTCTCAGCTAATTATCTTTTCTTCTTGTCTGTGTGCTTCCCAAACATGAATAGAAACAGTTCGTGTCAGTGGTGCATCTTTTTTTCTGCTTCCATCCTTTTTTCTGGCACTGATTCTTAGTGAACTGCCTTCCCACAACCACAATGCTGAAGGGGGCGGGGGGAGGGGGGGGGCTGTAGTTGGGCAGACACAGAGGAAAATTACGTTCTCAGGTTATCCTTTGCAAGAACAACACCTTCTCTCTAAAATAAACAATGCCCAGTAACAGTCAGTGCAAAGAGCAGTTCCTTGCAGAACCACACCTCACTTTCTTATAACCAAGACTTTTTTTCCCCTAATGACCTCATGTATTTATTTTTACTGCATCACTTCATGTCTTTAAGTTAGGCTCTCAGTAATACGGAACAAAAAGTCTGCACAAAAGCAAAAAATATCAGCCAGTTCAATAAATTGATTTAGAATAGAATGGAAATTAAAGAAAAAGATATTTGACCTCCCAAAGATGATACATTTTCAAAAGTAGTTCTTTCAGATCTCACCATGTCCTCCCAGTTACACTAACTGGAAATTAATTCAGAACCATCAAAGTGAGCTTCATGATTTGGAAATCCACCACCTTGAACACCGAAGAGATTATTTTTAAAGTATGCTTCTTTGGCAGATTAAAAATTCTCTCTGCTTCCCGTACTTTGCTTTATTTCATTCTTGTTATCTGCTTTTCATGCCGACGTAGGCTAGATTGTTGGACTGGGTTTTTTTCTTTCTGAGATTATTTAAGGCATATAAATGCTAATATGAGTTAATACCAGGCTATTACGTTGATGGTAATTTTATCAGCTAACCAGTCTGGAGACAGTGGCTAGGCCACTCGCTTGGGGGTCCAAGGAAAAGGAGTCCTACTTAAGACTTGCCACTGCTCCTGCTATGTAACTCTGCACCTTGTTTTCTTCCCCTATAAAATGACACTAATGCCTTTGTCAAGAGGTTTGAGTTCTTTAAGTGTAAAGCACAATATAACAGTACTCATCATTTATCTTTGATGTTTGTGTATGTTTTTTTGTATTTTTGCCTGTTTATAAAAAAATGTTAAATTCAGTGGCAGCAGCAATGTTGTGTCTTGCTGGAGAACAGCTAGTAGCAGAGAAAAACACTGGAGACATTAAGACCACTTAAAGACAGGTTTCTAGAGAGGAGACATTGGAAGGAAGTTGTGTAAACTAGCTGAATGATTGTGAACGTGTAAATCTGATGAAGCTAATCTGGTGATCCTTTTTATGGAGCTAATAAGCAATACCTCTCATAAAGGAAGTTGAATGAGTTAAAATTCTTCCAAATCTCAGTGAGAATGCTTTGTAGGTAGATAAGAAAATGGTTTGAAACAAGAACTCTAGCCACTCACTCTGCAGTGAATATACATACAAAGAAAATGAGGAATAATATAAATCTAGATTTTTTTTAAAGAAATGATAGCTCATAAAAAAACTTTATAAGAGAATAAAAACCACCATTATTCTGCATTGTTAGAGATCCCACCTCTTTCAATTTTGATTCACTAATAGCATTCATGTAGTCTCTACTTAAATACTAAGTAGCTATATTGTACAATTAATGAACAAACTTGCATTCAATGTTTTCCACACTATTAAGAGACAATACGGCTACAAATAGAATGTGATTTCAAGATGAAATTTTGTTAGATTTTATTACAGTCATTTTAATATGCATCTTTAAAATTACCTACTGTGTTTCTGCCACTGATGTTGCTATAGGATTTCTTACTTGTCTAATATATACACATTATCATAATTCTACCAGAAAAAAACTAACATTTTTTGCCTTAAATCTTGAACTTACTTATTCAAAAGGACTAATCTTTCATCTGTTTGCATAGTAAACAAATTGAACTATCTTAAGTTTCCCTAGTTGAAATGTGAAAATCCCAAACATCTGTTTTCATCAATACTATTCTAACAGTATTCTTGTCTAATATATACACATTATCATAATTCTACCAGAAAAAAACTGACATATTTTTGCCTTAAATCTTGAACTTACTTACATTTTATATTGTAGAATGGTAGGGGTTGGAAGAGATCTTTAGAGATCAGCTAGTCCAATCCCCTTGCCAAAGCAGGTCCACCCAGATCAAGTCTCACAGGAACTTGTCCAGGAGAGTCTTGAAGATCTCCAGAGAACGAGACTCCACGGCATCCCTGGGCAGCCTGTGCCAGGGCTCCCTCACCCTCATAATAAAATAGCTTTTTCTTACATTCAATGGAACCTTTATGTTCCAGCTCCATCCCATTATCCCTTGTCCTGTCACTTAGGTGCAACAGAAAAAAGGGATGCCCCAACCTCCTGACATCCACTATTTAGATATTTGAAAATATTAATGAGATCTCTCCTCAGTCTCCTCTTCTCTAGACTAAATAGCTCCAGTTCCTGCAGCCTTTCCTCATAAGGAAGATAAATATATATATATTAGTACATATATTATATATATATCTAATCTATATCCATATCTAACAATCTAATAATATCTAATCTATCTATATCCAATATATATATATTAGGTATCCACAGAACTGATGGGTAGGGATGAAAAGTTTTCTACACTGTACTGAATTGTCAAGAGAATTCCATTTTTACCAGATTGGTGTTCAAGAAATATTGGAAATATTTGAAAGTACTGGACATATACACAAGAAAATTTACACTGATTTCAGTAGGTCTGAATTTCACCCAGGATGAAATTCATAGGATGACTATACCATTCTGTGATTCTGTAAATATCTGCAAATATTCTCTTTTTTCCCCAATTTTTAATCAAAGATTTAGAAGAGTAATCACACAATTACTCCCTTTTATAATCTGAAAGAATTTTCTACATACAGTTTATGTACCTGGGAAGAAACAGTATAAGTACTAGTAACTCCATATTTTCAAGATGTTTTGTTTTCTTCCTCTGGTCACAGAGATAAATAGCTACTGTCAATGAACTAATTAATGGACCTCATGTTTGTGATAACATCCTTGATACTCCCTATAACTGATTGTGACATACTCTGTTTATTTGGCAGACACATCTATCACCTCCAAGATAAACAATATAAAAACCAGGGTGAGTTGACTGAAAGAGGAAAGTATACTCTAGTTATGATTGATATTTCTGTTACTTTTTTTTTAATTTAAAATCCTCAATCCTCTTTTTTAAAATATATGCAAACATTTAAAATTTGATCTAGTGAGATACCTTTAATTTCTCCAAGGAGATCACTTGTGTTTAATTTTTCCATCTTCTCCTTCCAGTCTTTAGAAAGTAGCTTTTCCATGCAGGATGAATCTATTTTTTTTAAGAGGGGGAAAAAGAAGAAAAAAAAAAAAAAAGAATTATCAAATATATTCTCACACTGCGGGAAAACAGGGGCCACCTTCATTTTAAAACTTTCTCCCTGTTCTAGTTAGACCATAGTTTCAAAGAGAAATGAACTTGTAGCCAAATAGAGTTTTCATCTAACTGCATTTTAAATCCAAAGTAATTCTGCCGAGGTTAATGGAGTTACCATGGATTTAACAAGGGTCTAATTGAAAGAAAAACTTTGTTCAGGATTTATGCATGCTAACTGCCAATTTACATGCATAGATTGCCAATGTATATACAAATTCTGTCTTTTTCACTTGAGAATGATTGTTCATTTGGAATTATACAAGAAGATTTAGGAGCTTTTTCTGGAAATTTGGCACACAGTGACATTTGAAACCCATTTTTATACCCATGTCAATGCAAAAGTTATTCATAAAATGCCTCCATGGAATTCATAAAAGCATTCTACATATTGGATGTTCACAGTATCAGAAATTTTCTCAGTATATTATAAACAACATGCAATGATTAGAAGACAGGCTTGTCTAATTTTCAGTTCAGAGTACATTTCAAGTCTTTGCCTGAATCTGAGAGGCCTTCTCTAGGCAAAAAAGTGACTGAAGTCATTACACTTAGGAGAAGTAGATTTGCCTTATTAAGTTTCCTATGATCAGGTCCTGATTCCATAATAAAATTTGATATTGAGCATAACAGACTTCAATAAAATCTAAAGTTTTCTGCAGTTCCTAAATTAAACTAATTAGCTCTGAATTCTAAATTAGATATAACCTTCCTCATAACTTAAAAAAGGTAATTTTTAAGATGGAAATTCTTATGGTCGATGTTATGTCCAGAGTTTTGTGACTTTAATAATCACAATCCAAATTTATAAACGGTTATCATGAAACTTCACAGATGACTGAATACTTATTTTCCCTTCTCGCTAAGTAATAATAGAACCTCCATTAACCATTGTGCATTTATTTTAATTTATAGACAGACTCGTCAACAATGTCTATGTTAAACTCCTCGGATACCTCTAGGCCCAGTTTAGCAAGATAACAAAGACATTATTTAAAATGCATCTCTATTCCTAAAATGAATCTTTACAAAGTCTTCATTCGCATATCACTCTGGGGGGTGCTAAGCACATTGTTTCTTATACCATGGGAATAACCATACACCTCAGCTTGTTAGAAATCCTCATAGCAAGCTGCTGTTTGCATTAGGAGGAGATCAATTTACACAATGCTTTCTAAGTAGCTAATAATGTTCCAAATTCTGACAACATTTGCACTGATCCCAATCCAATCACTTATGAATTAGCACTGGAGTGTACAAGAAGGCAGAATTCAGCCTAACATATCTTCTGCTAAATTATTGGCAGATTAAAGCTCAAATTCTCATGTCAGCAGTCCCATCAGAAGAGCTCACACAAGTGAAAACAAAAGCAAAAAGCCCAGATTACAAACCGCAAGACAGACTGTATCAATGCAATGGGTAACAGTTTGTTCTACAAATACTCAGAGAGAGAAGAAGCATTCAAAGAGGTCATGAAAGGAGAAGTTAAAGAATTAGGGAAAAGTTTAAAGAAGAAAAGGTCCCATGGTCAATTGTATTTTTGGGTGCAAGCAGTTTCAGCCTCAAAATTCACATTGTCATCACTTATTTGAAACAATCAAAGACACAAACAAACAAAAAGCAGCTGAAAGCAAACCAAACTCTAACTATCAAAAGATCAAAGATCAGGTTTTAATTGCAACACATTTTCACCGTGCAAGCCTCCACGGAAAGACAACACAGCTTGTAAATGTTTTTGAAGTAATATTTCAGTAGAAAAGCTAATTTATTTACTAATTATATCTTTCTATGAAAGAGACAAAATTAAGGAGCCGTAAGTTGCAATAGACAGTGTTAAAATACTTGTTATATAATAACAATTTACTTTTAACAATACCAGGCACTTATTACTTTTATGAGTTCTGGCCTGATAATAGAAGAATCAAGAAATAACCATCAATTACCAATGGAACATTATAATTTGTCCTTTTTTGTGATATCATCATTAGTTTAAAAAGATGTTTCTTTCTCCCAGCCAAAATTTCAGACCCCTGAACCCTGAAAAAAAAAAACTTGAGCTATATTTTTATGTTTGCTTTAAGTGTTCAACTGTTTTTTAACTATTTCCCTAAATGCACGCAAAGAAGGGGAAAAAAAATAAGAAAAGAAACAATTCATGTATCACAGGAGTTGATAAAACATTTTCCTCAAAATCACTTGCTTTAATTCTTCTCTCATGGTTCAAGAGAATATCGACGCTTACCAGTAGCATTCTTATATAAAGACAAAACCCCATATTTCTAAGGACAGACCAGAAGAGAACTAGAATGGAAAACAGGTCTAAATGTGCCTTCTTTTCTATGTAAAAACATTGTTAATTACAACTCTTATATCTACAAATTACTGGAAAAGTCCTTAAGAAACATCTCTTTAAACTATGTCTCATTCAAACTCTATGATATGAATTGGACCAATTTATAGCTATTGTATCTTGTTATTGGGAAGATTACAAAAACATATCATGAGCCTTTCAGTAAACTTCTTTTACATCATTGTAGAAATAGCTCTTTTGAAATTCCTGTAAATTTTCAATTAAGAGGATTAATCTGCATAATTTTTAGAATTTAAAATAATGATATGTGTTAAAGCTCTCTGGAGGTCTTCCACATTAGACACTAAACTAAATATGAAGGCTTATACTTGAAAGGCACGTCTCCCTTCAAGTTCTGTGTTCACAAACACACATTTTGAAAAGGTTTGTGAACCAGAAAGGGATTTCTTTTCCTCTTTCTGTACTGAAAATTATTTTTTACATACATATAAAATCTACAAAGATTTTTCTGACATCAGTAAAATGTCTTCATCCATATTGATTCATTTTTTTATTTGATTCATTATAGAAACAAAACATTGACTCAGAATCCAGCACCGAGCACTGAAGTAGCCTGAATTCACATCTGCACTGCATCACTCTCCCTGCACTGAGACTCTGCTTCAGCACCATTCCAAAACCCTGTGGATCTCAACATTTTCAAAATTCAGGGATGTTATTGCTAAAGACAATTATAAAAGAAGCAAAGGAAGAAATTAGCATTTATACACTTTTAGCTCTTCTCACTGACTTTATAAACTGCAGTTGGGCTTATGCCGCAAAGGAGCATATTTTGTACTAACTCATGTAAGATCAAACTTGGGAAGTTGCAATGGAGCAATTTATTATCTTAACAACACACAGCTTCTCATCCTTTATATTCTTCTCATGTGAATTAAGAAAAACGTTCTTTCAAGGACAGCAAACAGGTTAAGTATAATTAGACTGAGGTGACTAAATGAAATCATTGACTATTATTTAATATCATGGTTTATTACATACTTTGTTAGCAATTTTAATTGCAGACTAAAGGAGTTTAAAGTACTGTAAGAATCTTGTTAGAAATTAGAGCTTTGCAAAGGTGAATGAGAAGAGGATGTTACAAGAAAAATAAGTTGGGGGGGGGGGAAGCAGAGGAAAAAAAAAAAGCCTAGGTGTTAGATGAAAAGGGTCTCTCCACAATGACAAAGCATCGATGAAAAGAATTAACATTTGTCCATTGGGTAATCAATCAGTCATGGAATGGATGGAATCCAGCTCTTTGTTGCAGGACTGGTGATGAAGAACGAGTGTGTTAGCTATCATAGCTCTCAAGTTCTTCAAACTGAATGAAAGTCATCTTGTTCCTATCAAGGATAGCTTTTGCCTTTTGTCTCTTCATTATTCTCCCCTTTTTTTCTTTTTTTTTTTAATTTCAATTTTACAGTCTTCAACAAGTTACTAACCCCAGCTACGGCTTACATGAATACTGCATGACCTTACAGTGGCCTGCACCTATCCCTCATCGATTTTGGGGGTTGTTACTTTCTTTTTTCCCTTTTAATTCATTGAAGTAGCCTCTTATTACTTTCTTTGAAATACAGATACGAGGGGGAAAAAAAAAAGCATTCATGCCGTGTGTGTGTGTTTTTGTTTTTTATGGTAAAGTCATACATAAAAGAAAGCCTAAATGTGAGAGTGCAGCAGCAAAACTTCAAAGCACTGACTGTCAGACATTATTATTTCAAATCATCTTTGACTTTTTGAGACTTAATAAAACACTATAGTGCAGACTGGCATATTTATAACACCTATACCAGTGATCAACAGAACTGTCTTATTCTTGCTACCATTCAGCGCCTCGTTATTTCTTTTATAATAAGCTTCCCTCAAAACACGTTGTAACAATACTGAAAACTGATAATTATTCATGATGAGTTCTAAAACATGACTTGTTTTGCATACAATTCTTTTTGAATACATACATTACTTTGTGACAGAAGACAAAAGCACATTGATTTATTAATAATGATTGCAAATGCATGGCAAGTTTAGAAACAATACAGAAATATAATTCAATCAAAGGTATAGGTGACATATTTCTACACACAGCTGAACCGTTACATCTCAAGGAAAGAAGTACTGGGAAAGACATTGTAGAGGGATTAGAAAAGAACTCAGGAATACTACAAGAGAAACTGCTGTAAAACAAGACCAAATCCTTAGAGGAGAAGGATAAACTTATTTCCTACATTTTAGAAGAACAACACAATGGAATCTGTGTCCTCTTTGTTTCTATTTCAGAAGTATCATTTTGTAGTTACATCCCATTAAAATTTAGTATATATTTCTAAACATAAAAAGATCCTATTTTTGCAATCTTTGGGGCTACATAACAATATGCAAGTTCCTCTATCTCTAATACTCTATATTTTCTCTTATTCTCATTACATTCATTTGCCTTCCACTCCACAGAAGAAAAGCTGCTGTTTGGATCAGTCTTATCAAATGAGTTCAAATGTCTCATTCAAGAAATGGGAAAAATAGCACAAGTAGAATTATCCTGTCAACATCTATGAAATATTTGTTAGAAAAAAAGTGTTGTGTGAGGTTTTCTTCTTTGACAGAAAGTTAAATGAGACCATGAACTCCTTAGGAGAGACATTTGTGTGCTTACAAAGCCTATCACACTGGAATCTTACTACAGGAAAAAGAGGTTCATTTTTCTCCCCCCCCAAAATTGAACAGGCTGCAAATAAACATTACAGTGGCTTCCATTGGGTTATTCTGCTCCCTATCGTACCTTTGTGTATCTCACCTCATGCCTCAAGTGCAAACATGCTTTTTTCAAGTAGGTGAAGCTAAGGACCTGACATCTCAAATTAATAACAACGCAACCTGTCATGCCTCGGAAAGAGGAAACTTTGTTTCATTATTCCCCATAGAATGCTAAATCCTGTTGAGAGTAAAAAAAGTCTAAATAAGATCAATACTTTAGAAATATTTCTGAATAAAAATCAAGCATAATTTAGAAGTACCCTAGACAGTGTTTGTTACAATTAAACTAGAAAATCAGGTCCATTGCTTCTGTTATTAGACTTATTCATAAAAAATGTGAATTGTTCAGAAAATTAAATATTCTTTTAAATCAGTGATGATTTTTACTATATCTGTGTTAGGGCTTTGGATTAAATGATCTACCTCTGCGTGCATGACAACAGCTTGTTTACATGTCTGTTGAGTTCACTGTCCATTAGTTTTCCTTGATACAAAAAACTACATAGCACAGATCTACATCAGAAAAATATTTCCTAATTTTCATGCTTTATATGATGTATTTTAAAACTATATACAAACTCTAACATTTCCGTATCAAAAGGAAAGACAGAAGGTTAATTTAGTTCAGACTGAAAGAAAATGGTTTTAGAATCTCTTAATAATTAAAAATTCAGTTAAAGACTTTACATTTCCATTCATGATTTGAGAAATAAAATTATAATTTCACCATGACTATCATAATCTTAACTGCTGGATGATACTACCTATTCTTTTTTAATCCAAGGATGTAAAGTTTGTGTCATGTCACTAAAATAGATTCTTTGTTGCCATAGTTACTTTTTTTTTTCCTTACAAACACAAATTATCCTATTCTGTTCCAATAAAATTTAAATAAAAGGATACAGCAACAATGTAAAACTAATCAAAAATCAGCCTGAAGGCTTAAAAACCATAGTTGCAATGTACTGTCACTGTCTTGTTCATAAGTAGCTTGGCTTAAATCTTGCTGTCAATAGAGAGGCAAGTCAGGGGAACCTCTTATCCTTTTCAATTTCCATACTGTTCTCATGCAATAATTAAGTGTTGAGATCTAACAGAAAATTAAAATATAAGGCATTTCAGACATGTTGTTAGCCAGTGAACTGATTTCTTTGGCGAACTTTTCAAGATTTACTTGATTTAATACATTTTCAAAAGCAAAGTTCTTGGAAAACAAAATAATAAGCACAACACAAAAACATACATCAGGAAAATTAGAACTGGAAAACCTGCTAATTCTGTTTGTTATATTTACTGCAAATTACCAAAAAAAAAAACAACCCAAATCTCACCCAAAAAAACCAACACCTAAGTTCTATATTTTTATCTGGCCATTAAGTAGTCCAGGGATTGTGGGCAGTTGTTTACTCCCCGCTCTCATATTGACTCCTTTCTATCCACCTCTTCATCTGTCTTGGCTGTGACGTTTCTGGCACAGACTGAGAATCTCACAAGGGTTTTGTTGAACATCTAGCACATATCTGATCATGAATTAGAACTTGGTTCTGATTCTTGGTGCAACCTTTAGGCAGTACTGTAAAACCAAAAAAGAAAAAAAAAAAAAACCAAAAAAAGGTGCAAAGAAGCCTTCCTAAAAACAATTAAAGCAAAAGGCAGTCAACTCACAGGAGATATTTTCTTGCAAGAGTAATAATGGAAACGGGACTGGGGTCTGACTACCTAACATTACAGTTTCATTTAGGACAGGGAATCAAGCAAATCTGCAAACTGTACATTTTTTCACAGTGACAAGATTTCCACAATACGATAAAATTAGAAGTGTAAGAGCTTGGAGAGCTCTCTTAACTTTTAATTAAAACTCTCCAAGCTCACTAAAAATAATTAGGCATTAAAATGTTCTGGTTTGCCTCTGAATTCATTTACAGTACTTGAATGGTCTAGGTCTTGCACAAAACAACAGACATTCTAAACTGAAACACCAGAATTTAACTGGAGGTGATTTCCAGACCTCCTTTCTATGATATGGCCAGTGGGAAAAACTGTAGAGAGTCTGAAGCTTGTACCAATTCTGCCTAAAATGGCTTGTTCCGAACAGGAATTCTCTAGTGCAAAGAACATTTGCACTAAGCGGAATGCATTCTTCTAAGTGCAAAACTCTAGATAAGGAATTTGAGTTGCATGGAAAGAATAACCCAAGATACAGTACTGACCTTTATTTTTATTTATTTATTAAAAGCAGAACCTTTAACTTTGCAAATGTTTTTGTTCTCTTAAAATAACTCATACAATGCTATATGCCATACTATTTTTAGAAAAGCAACAAGAGAAAGCATGCTTTTCCCATACAGCAGGGCACTGATATAAACATCAACACAGATGCTCTGTGAGAGCGAGCTGGACTTCTCAAGCACTTGATCATTAAGGAATGCACCAACTGTTTTAGATAATCTCATGCCAGCTCCAATTCTGCTCTACATTCCCCTTTGGGAGTGGCAAATCTTGTCCTGCTCCTAATTTTTCATTTTACTCACTCCTCCATTCTTCTTTTTTTTTTTCCCAGAACAGAGGGAAAAAGGCATTATGTGCCAAGCAATGCAAGACTAGAATCACTTCCCCAAACAGAGCAAAACTTTCAGACAATTAACCCTCCCCTCTTCTTTCAGATAAATTACTAAGTATAAAATGCAATCTGTTTCCTTTGTTTACTCAATATGAACAATTTGTAAATGACTCAAGGATAAAATTCAGAAAACGTTGTGCTAAATTAGAACCATTATAAACATGCTAATGACTGCTCAACTAAAACATGCAGGATCAGTGTGAAGAAATATATTTAGTTCCTGTGAAATACAGTTGTATTGCCTCAGAACTATTTGGTCACTTAATTGTATATGATTACTTCAGGAAAATGTTAATTTCATGAACACTGTGCTGGAAGATACACTTATGTATGTCAAACAGAGCTTTCCCAAATGTCAGTGTAATCGCTTGGATGCAATGTTTTGGTGTGTCAGTAGAAGAGAAATATCTTTCCAGTCTGTCAAAATTGCATGTACATTTCATTTCTCCACTTAAAATTTTCCTTCATTATAAGCTATACTTTACTGTTAGACTGGCTGACTTCAATGAGGTATACACATCACTGCCTTTTTTGCATTACAATGATAGTATACTGTGTATTATACGTAATCACCTATACCCTAAGTATGTGCACTTCTATGTTGTTTGTAAATTAAAATATAATGTTGGCAAGAGACAGTCTCAGGCTTTACACAATAGCAATTAGAGATAGTCAGGAAAAGGGGAGCACAATTTGATTGCAATTCTGGCCAAAAAAATTACATAAACTGATATAATAAAGGAGAATGATACACTTACTTTCCTGACCCTATGTATTAGCAAAGTAACATAATCAACAGGATTTGCAATATTTGTTATTTTGCAAAAGAATAGTTATGGTAACAGACAGAGATCTCAAAATCTTCTTTATTTTTCTTTGCTTCCGCTTCTTCATATCTTGCTGTATTGAACAGTTGTAGATAATTTTTTTCACCTCCTCAAATTGGAAAAAACCAGTCTGAGACAATATCTTAGCTAGAACTCATCAGCAAAGCTCCATCAAAGTCTACTTAGTCTTAAATAGATTCTAAATTTATCCCAATATTTGGCCTAATTATTCTCTTAGTCTCATACCTTCTTTCCTTGTTATAATCCTTTTATACCTCTAAACAATTCCCTTTCATCTTTGGTAACCACTCTTTTCAAACACTTGTGAGTTGAAGTGACATTCTTCTCATTATTGCTTGAACAAACTATTGAGAATTTAATCTTGAAATCTTCCTTTGTTAAACTGCTCTGGAACAAAACATGTATCATATGGTCTCTGGATATGCAGCATGTTTCTTTTACTGATAATTTTTCCTAGTAGCTCAAGAAGTCGCAAATTGTGTGTCAGTGTTCAGCTACGTACTAAACCCACCCACTGGACTCAAGTTGCTAAAGACATGGGGGCACATTTTATTTTGCCCTAATATTACACAGCTCTCCCAGATTCTCACACCAAGCTGGAGGCAAGCAGAAGATGCCATCTCAACTGAGGAAGTTATTCGGTAGAACAAATAGACATTTATGTCATTACATCTTCTATCAAGTGCAACACCAGGTAAGTACTATACCATTTAACAAGGCAGAAATTCCATAAAACTACTATGAAAATATTAGCAAAAGTTTTGGAGAGAAAGCATCTTGAACAATATATTGGGTAATACAAAACTACAAGTACATGCAACCTCTTCCATACCAGCTTAGTTTGCAGGGCAGTGGTGGGTGAGAGGACTTCCTGAAGAGCAAGAAAAATCCATTTCTGCTAAACTCATTAATGTTTCTCAGAAAATTTGTGACACCACATGATTGATAAACAAAGCATGAAATGATTCAAAAGACCTCTATTTTATTCCCCCAGATCATGTTCTACTCATTATCCTAATAATGCAGTAATAAACATCTGGTTAATGATTTGAAGGCTTCTTAATATTGTGTATAAAAATCTTATGCTCAGCTCTTACGTAAAACAATTCTGAAATTAAAAACAACTGTATAACAAAAATATTTTTAAAAAAAAAATCTGAAGCAGTTTTGTATGTAAAAGTATAATACAAAGAAAGCAAAATACTATGCTCTTGATTTGAAATTACTTCAAACAAGGATGTAAAGGAATGAAAACAATAGCTAGAATCTCCTCTCTGTTTACCATTTCTGAAGGTCTCTATGGTACATGATGTAGTTTTTTCCAGGACACTAAAATACACTGACAAAATCAGTTCTATAGTCTCCTTTATACTAATGAAATTTTGACTTAAGTAAACTATCATATAAATATAGAACAAGCAAGAATTTCCTGAACTAATTCCAGCAAACAGCGATTGAAAAGGTTTGCAAATCTCACGAGCACCAGTCTGGTTGCCTTGGATATTTATTTCAAGACTAATAGTTTGTTACAAATCTGTGAAAAGATTTAAGAATCTTCAGGAATAATATCTTTAAAATTTAATTTACCTATATACCTAGAGTTGAAAATTACCTATCTTTTCTTTTTTTCTTGTAAAACAATGTTATTGATTTTGTAAAGTCAAGTGCTGGAAAGATACAGAAATGCTAGAATTAAAGTTGTCAAGGAAATCCTAATTCAGCCTCTGTGTGAATAAACATTATGATACATTCTTTAAATACAAATCCTCATGCAATTGAAAAAAAAAACAAAACAAAATAGCAGTTTTGTTAGGGTTTTTTTAACAGGATTTTTGCTACATTCAGCACATGTGACAACCTCAGACATAAGCATAAACTGCAATGCAGAACAAATGAGGCTGTAGCCTATATGATCGTTGACCACATTTCATTGCAAAGAAATTAGATGAATGAGGAATGGAACTGCAAAAGGAGAAATGATAGGTCGCAGTTTCATTTTCTGGGAGCTCAGTTTAAAAAACTTGGGGTTGTATTTGAGGAATTGCTGAACATTCACAGCTGCAGCTGCGTCAGTGTAAAGCCAATGTAAAAATTGAGGCTATAATATATAGAGCTATATATAAACTGCTGTGCAAAGTTAGGTCCTCTGGAAAAGAATGAGGACCAAATCACCTCAAGATGAACAATCAATAAATCAATGATGTTTTTAAAGCCACACTCTCAGTCCCACACCTGTGAAGTTGGTATACCAACTACTCTTTTTGGTTCTCTAGAAAGACTTTGAGAAGATAATTTTTTGCTAGCACATTTACAGAATACATTGGAAAACCCCAGGCAATTGTATAATATCCATGTCTTTAGAGCACAACATAAATAACAAGTAATTAATAGACTCAAAGCCTTCAGATTCACCAGTAAGGATATAATAAGCTACTGGATAGTTTCATGTTGATGGATGACCACCCTGTTAGTGAACTGGATAAATGAAAATTCTTTTTAAGGAAAAACATCATTTAATCATGTAAGAAGAATTAAACTTATCTACATAAAAAGAAAAAAAATTGTTTTCATTTTAAAACATTTGAAGTTTTCCTAGGTAACTGAAGAAAGCCTTCACCAGTTGTGCAGACATTATGAAAATTAAAACAGTTTTAAACCTGTGTTAATATACAGCTTGGACTTTTAGATTTAGTAAAGAAGATTTGGAAAGAATTGCAATATGAAGGGTACTGATCATGATGAATTAAAGACTGTGAATAGGAAATGGACTTTGGTTTTCCTGCACTGAACTTCACCAATTAAAAGTAGTAACAGTTATAAAAAAGTGCGTATTGCATTCTGTCCTAGAGCAACAAAACAGACACAGCTCTCTTTTGCATTCCTGACAAAATCTTGACATCCCTCACGTAAAAGCTGACAGACCTGTATAGGTTTCCTGTCTGCTTAGAGCAAGTGATGTCAGTGTGATGTGCTACCTAACCCATGAACTCATCATGTGTTTCTCAGTAGAGAATAAGTTTTGACCCCAAAGCTGGTGCACAAATTCATCACCATATACATCTTCCTCAAATACGTAAAACAACACATTACAGAGCCAAGAAAACGGGGGTCATTTGGAAACATCTGAGATGAAATTTAACAATAATTGGGGAGTTCTCATTTCCAAACTTCCTACCCAAAGAAGTAAATACATACTCAGTATAATTAAATCTTCATAGCTGCTGAGAAGGGAAACCATAGTAAGCTCATGCTACCTGTTTTGAGTTATTTCCTATTCTGCTACAATGAAGAAATTGGCAATGGGCCTCTAGAGATTTATGCCACAACCTTCAGTAGAAGTTGTGTTGCAGGTAACAAAGATCATTTACATTATTTCTGTCTTAAACATTTAGTCCTATTGCTTTTGTTGGTTTAATTGAGATATAAAAGTTTCAATTAATGAGTAGAATTTTATCTGTGTAACTCCCGAGAAAATTAAAGCATGAAAAAATTCTACACAGCTACTTTGAAATTATAGATAAATGCTGGCTTATGGTTGAATTTTTATACAAATGCAAAATAATTTAACAAAGACTCAACTGTTTAGAAGGGTTTCTCTCATGTTTAGGGCCAATAGAAAAGTTCACGTTACCAGAACAACCCCTACACAAAACATTGCTCAATTATAAGTTCTGACTTCTCATTTTAGAAGTACTCATTCCAGAAAACATCAGAGGTAGAAAATATATTTGTTTGAATGCTAAATGGCATAGTATATTGGAAAATTATGATACTGTCTTACTCATTTAAATATATTCTCAAACTCAATGCATGAATAACAGGTGAAGATTTGATTCCTATTGCATTCAATAGATCACAGTCTAATGCATTTCATGCACTTGTACTGTAGGAGTAACAAACTTTAGAGAAGGATCTATATCTTTCTTAACTGTAAGCTATACTTCCTCTCTAATAGAGTGTCTTTAGCAAGGCTACTACATGATTTCTAAGGCTAGTTCCTTTACATACAAAGTTGTATGCACAGACTTCATGTAGAAAGAGTAGTGTCACCACAATGGTTTAAGCTTGCAATGCCAAGGCTTGTTACTATCAAGCCAAAGGCAGAAGTTTGGGATGCTGCCAAGTTCTCCATGTGCTCATGGTTTGGCCCATCTAATTTGTGTTCACACACACTACAGTTGAGATTAATCTCTTATCCTTTGGTTGCATTTTCATTGTCCTTACTTCAGCTGAGAATAATCTTACTGGAGCTTTTATCTTGACATTACCCACAAAATTCATTGTACATAGACAACCATACAATCTTTTTCATAAGCTAATCACTAATCCCTGAGCTGCAAACCTGCCTAAACCCTACTCCCACATTTTCACCCACACTATTAATATAATCATGAGCGCTAGGAAGGCAGAATCTCTAGCATCACACGTAACATGGCTCTGGTTCCTTAAGCTTTTTTTAAACACTTATTTATGGGCAAGGTATAATTTACACTACCTTATGTATGGCTGGGCAGGCACTGTGACTGCCTCTCCTTATATGAAATACGCTAACATCATTGTCAGTGGTGCCCACTTTTCCCCACCAATCAAATTTTCACCTGTTCTCACTCATCATGAGATTTGACTGACATTTCTCTGGGACAAGGACTGTTGTTTGGTTTTGCTACTGCTATATGTACAGCATCTAATGTACTTCCTGACAGAGATCCCTGGAAAAAATTATAAGGAATCACCTTAATTACTTCTAGTGAAACATAGAGACCCTTTAAAATTCAGGGGCCTAAGCCCCGTGAAATAAATTAATTTTTTTGTTCCTTCTTCATTTCAAAATTTTAAATGACATATAACTTACTATCTTGGCTGCAACAACTGCTATTGCTAAACCTAAGCCAGTGATCAACAAACACTGTACCTTTGCCTGCGCAAACGGAGGAAGGCAGTGTGGACAGGCACAGCTTTTCCCAAGGCAAACCAGCCAACTCATGTCCCCAAAGCTGCTGGTATACTCCACAAACATTGAAGTCACATGAGCTTTTTGTAATTCTACAATGTCATCACTTGAGTTGCTCAAATTCAGAGTTTCCCCTTTTAGGCAAGTAAGAATTATAACAAGATCTTGCATTTAGGAACAACAATTCTTTTCAGTAAACTACCCAACATCCAGATATTTTCAGAAACTGTCCAAAAGCTTTTTAGCTGCTTTCTTTCTTCAGCAAAATGTAACTCCCTAATGAGTTTCCCATCTTATAAACAATGGTGAAAATGTGAACATTGATAAAAAGTATCTTTTTTCTGAAAACTATTAAGTGGACCTACTCAGCACCTATGACTATAGGAATTGGTCTGAGAACATAGGTTAAAGAATTTCAATCACTACTACAGTCCATTACTTCTTGCAGCTATTTACAAAATAAGTATAAAATTTGCATGTTCATTTTGATTGCATATTTTCTCTCTTTTTGCAATAGTGAAATAATTTCAAAAGATGGATAATGACAGAAATCTAGGCCTTAAAGGGGAACCTTACACTGCATTAAATAGTTGATCAGAGAATAAGAACAAATATTGCCAACAAATTTATAGAAAAACCATTATAATGGTTTACTGCAAAGTCATGTCAGAATCACCACATTGGATCAGATGGCCTAACAAATTCCTCTCTAACAATAGTAACTTCTGCAAAGATGAAAAGTTTGAATACCATGATCATGTTCCACCTATACTCGAGTATACTCAAGTACTACACTTTTAAGCAAAAATATCTTTTAAGAAGCTTCTGTCCCTTTATACCAGAGACAGCAAGAACCAAGTGGCCCACAGAAAGTGTCATCAGAGTTTTGCCAAAGAAAATATCACACAAAAGCCACTTGTAAACCACTAATTTTGCATCCAAAAAGGCATGTTATCAATGTGGTCAGATACACATATTCTTACCTTTCCTCAAATCAAAGAAGAGCTAGGGTCTTTGTAAACAGTACTTTTACCACCTCCTCTTCCTTGCTTAGATGGCACATCCTAATCTTTAAGACAAATTTCTCATTTTATGTGTTTTCTGGTTCCAATTCACAATATCACAGTTCTAATGTGCAAAGTTATCTATAAAAATTCCTCAAATTATAACTTAGTTCATATCAGCTACTAGGTGCAGTCCCTATGCCGGAAAACAATTCAGAGTTATCCAGCATGACTCATATCCTGTAACAACTTGCCAGGATCAGAGTGTTGGGTGCTCTCCTATACTTGACCTTCTCTATGCCATGTTTCTTGGAGGCTGTAACTCCAACAGTAACATACTGTAAAAATCTGGATTAAATCTAGCAAAGAAAGAGATTGTTTAGTCATCTGTGGGTACATTCTATCTTTAGTGTGTGGCTGAAACTCCCATTAACACTAACACGAGCTACACAGGCCTGCTGATGGGTGAATTATACCCCTGACAGAAAAGTGGTTTTGTGCTTGATGGATTTCGTTTGATGAACTTGCTGGCTACTGAATAGTCATATGTGTATATTTAAGTTTTTCTCTGTGTGTATGTATTTGTATATCTTTACAGTGATGATGTCAGTTTGACTAAAAATGCAGATAAAGCATTTCTTAAGCCAAAATGGGCCAAAGCTAATTTTCCTCATATAAACTTTGGTTTGGCTCTTGTTTATTGAAACCTTAAAAAGTTTGACAGAACAGAGGATCCAAATCAGTTATCCCAACAAAAAATAAAAGTTAGGGCCGTTCTTAAGACCTACTTTATAGGAACCGTATGCACAACTTTCACTTTCTAGAAAGTGGTTTTCTCTTGAACACACATCAGAACCATTCATCATCATATAATTGCAAGTTGTCAGTCAGAGCCGCACCCTTCATGCAGTGGCAGGCCGCCAGCACATCTGTCAGAAGCACTCACAAGCTTCCGTGTATTATTGTAATCCCCTACAAAAGGAACAAGCCCATTCATCCAATCCACATTTTCCAAATCAAATGATGACTGCAAACTCTGAGCCTGGAAAAATAATAGCACCTACCCTAAAAACGTCACACTTTTCTGGTGACCACAAGCTAAATGCCAGAGAGTAAATATGAAATAATTCTCATCCCCACATGTTGCAACTAGGTTTTAGGGAACTGGGTTCTTTGTGTATGAAAGAAGAAATCTGGGTTCTATACATACAACAAAGTTGAAATAACAATGGTGAAACAGGCTGCAGGGATAAATCACTGTACCCTTCCTGCAAATACTCCTTTCTTGCACTCTAGGCTCAAGCAGGAAAAAAATTGTCCATCTTCCTGAACAATTCTATCCTCTTTTTTAGCTTCTTCTGTTTCCTTTTTCCTTTACCTAGAATCATTTAGTCTTCAGGTTAACACATACTCTTTTCTCTTTTTCATCTTTTCTCCTGTACCTCTTGAAAGATGCATTCTGCTTAGACAGGCTCCACAGGTAGGACCTCCACACTAGCCTGGATTTAGTGAACTTAAGGGCTTGGGTCAAGATATTCAAAGCAGTCAAGATTCTCTTCTCAAAAATGATGTCAAGGACCTTCATGGAGAACGAAACAGTTTTCAAGGAATTACATAGTTCTACACAAGCTCATATGCAGAGTGTATGCACACAAGAGTCACAAGTACTTTAGAGAATGAAGAAGAGTAATTAGCTTTACCTCTCTGCTTCCACTAACACTTTTGCATTCTCTCTCTGAACAGGTATGACAGTTCAATGTCCAGAAACACCTAGTGAAACACATGTCATTTTACTTCAAGGCAGCAATGCAGCCACATGAACCCAGCAAGACCTTTAGAGCAGCTTTTCTTCAGCAGACAAGGATATAATGGAACCTTTCCCTCTAACCAGCCAGATCTTTACACATTGTGTAAAGAGGTGAAGCGCTGACTCTTCTGTGAACACCCTTCTAAAAATTTGCCCTCAGGAACTTTAAAGGAACAGGAGCAGGCAGCTAGCATGCATGTCCAACTGCAATCATTGGGCTGGTAAAGGCTATGTGTACTCCACACCACTATTGGGCATTTTTATCAGACTTTGATAAAGGCAGAATGCATATTACATACACAGACACACTCAGGCATACATTTCTGAAACAATTTGAAAGATATACGATGGCTGATCTGCTACAAAATTTCTTTCCAAGAACAGAGAAAGCATTATTTCTGAGTGATACTGCCAGGAGTAAATACCATCTCACTGCACAAAGGAAGAAAACCATCATAACAAACCAACTCTCAGCTGTGCTGCACACCTATATTCATACAGAGTTACTGTTCAAACTAGTGTTAAGGAATATCTAACAATTCTCAGACTGAAAAAAACCAGTCTGTTAGTATTGCAAAACAGTACAGCCTGAAGAAGCTGCAGAAATATCTCTACTGACTCCCAAATGGACACACAGACTAGCCTAGCTGGTCTACCTCTTTAGAATAAAGCTGGAATATAGGAATATCAGAGTTTATCGTCCCACATCTGCAAAACATACTAGTTTTCAACACACCAGTGGGCGGGAAAAAATCAATCCCTCAATCATGCCGCAACTCAGTTTCTTAAATAAAAAGGCAATCTTTTTATCTCTTACAACTGCTGGAGAAATTAATTATCTTGCAAAATGGTAATACAAACAGTTTTAAGCAAAATCGTATGTTTTTTTTCAATTATACTATCTTAATTTTTACATATTTTCAAAGTATTTTTTACAATGTTAATTTTTTTCAGAACTATGCTATACTCAGTAACTCTTACTTTTTCTCTTGAATGAAGACTATATTTCACTAAATCAGATTGAAACCAATGTTGGGCTTGAGACATCATGAGGTAATAGTATTTGATGTAAACTGGGTAAATCAAGATAAATGAATGCTTTCTTTTCATATATATATGATACTAAATGCACACAAATATCAGTATAGCATATGGTCAACAAGAAATAAATAAAACTGAAAACACTTTACAACTGCATGGCAAGTATCCAAACTAAATTTCAGGTAGCAGATGGCATGAATAGGATACATGTGAGAAACAGGCAATTTCAATTATCTCTGAATAGTTCATAAAAAGGAAAATTTGGCAAACGACGGTGTTTTAAAATAGACTTGAAAAATAACATCATGTAATAGAGATAACGGAATTGAAAACACAACAATGCAAAGTTATTAAGCTTATCTTACTATAATTTCATAATGAGTATTAAATGATTACATGTAACAGAAAATAGCTGCCCCAAATACTCATGCCTGGAAAATGTAATTAATAATTCCAAGTAGGGTTCAGAATTTCAGTTTAGTTATTATCGTTACCCAAAAGTAGCCAAGAGATCTTGCCTATCAAGTCTCTCCTTAGCTTTTGTGCAATTTATAGATTAACACAAGAACCTAGCAGAATCTGGGTGTTTTTTCTTGAAACAGTTATTCAAACAAACTTCAATGCAGTTTACTCAGGTCCAGTTTGCCCATAGATGTCATGCAAAAACCATATTGTTTTGAGCCATACAGTAGAATAAGGTGCAAAACAAAACTATGTTTAAACAGTTTTCTGAGTCACACCAAATAAGAACCTGGCATTCAATAAAGACTTTTCTCTCCTTTTAACTTATCTTTTAGAAAAAGCAAATGTCAAGTGGATCAGTGAAATTTCAAAATTTGCTAAGTGGGACAGAGGCTAATTTTCTAACTATTTCATTGAGAGTTGTAAAAATGCTCTGTAGAGTCAGACAGGCAAATCATCTAGGAATCAATTCATCAGACATTGTACTACTGCTTTCATACTCTCCTTCCTAATTCTCCTTTCAGCATAAGAAATGTGTCAGACAAAGATCTATTAGCTCAAATCCCTGAAGTTATTTGGATATCTTAATATGATTTAAGTGACTAATTGTCATTTGTGTAATTGGGAGTTACATAGCTAAACAATAGTTTGGGTGTCTGTATTCTGCTGAAATTTAAGCTTTTCTGTTAATGAAACTCTCAGCATTGTCTCTATAAAAAAATGGTAAAAGAGCTCTCAACTCTTCCATTCTTGAACTTGATTAATGACAAAACCAAATCAAAGGGAAAAAAAAATCCTGCCTGCATGAATATAGTTAGAATAAAGTGTATTTTTCACAGAAATTCATATAGATTTTTATTTGAATTGCTATTAGCAGACAAGATACTACCTCCAAGTATCAGGAAAAAACTCAGAGTTTATTGACCACTGTGATTTCAGAAACATTTAGTAAGAATTGGAGAAGCTTTTATCCAGTTCAAATGATAAGCATTTCTCCTTTTACGTGGTAATAAAGAGAATCTGATCCCTGTTAAAACGGAAGGTTGCTCAGAAGGCTTTATCAACAGCACCTTCAGCCTGGCATAATAGAGGCACAGCAAAATCAACAGATGCTTCTGAGCATCTCAATAACTGAGGTTTGGGTCTTTGTAAGAATGACTAGTCTGCCATTTCATAACTGTCAATTTAAAAAAAAAATAGTGGTGTCTAATGACAGCTGGGTTTTACGGTCCAGACAAATTGAAATAATACATCGAACCCAGGTATTTTATGTACATTGAGTGCTTATAAAACTTATTTATACATCTGTGAGCTTATAGCTAGATACAGATAAATCACCATTTTTTAAATAGTTAGAAGTTTTAGGTACAGTGGTTGAATGGAATTACATCTCATTTTCAAAGCTGATGGGCCCAACAGTTTTGAAGTTGAAGTTGTAAGTGCTGAATGCATCTCAAAAATCCATCCCAGTAGGTTTCAAGTTAAGCATCCAAGTCAGTAACCACAACTGATTCGTTCAGGTCCCTGGAAAGTACGCTCACAGTATACACAGAGTTAAGATACAAAGAGTTAAATATCATTTCTAATAAAAAAAAAAAAAAGAAAGAAAAAAGCTGTTATATAATACCTTTCAGACAAAGAAATACAGGAGTCACCAGCTGCAAATATCTTTTTTACAATTCAGAGCCTCTCAGGGCAAGGGTATTCAGCTACTTCTTTTGAGGCCCTTAACCCTTTCTCATCATACCTCAGACAACCCCTTTGCAGGTCGTTCTACCACAACTCACAAAGCCTGTGGTGTACCTCCTATCTTGGAAGTCTGCAACAGACCAAAATCTACTAAGGAGCTGTCAGAAATGTCAGTAGCCACCCCATACATTAAAAGCCTCAGTCAAGCAGAGATCTCTTGATCTCATGAGTCCTGTCCTCAGTAAGTATAGGCAACCATATAATAATCAGTAGCAAACTCTGCAAAGTTCACCAAGTTCCATGTGTCTACTCAGTTCAAAATGAATACATTTCTGATTTCAGAGTGGTTGTAAGAGCAGAGGCTCAGTAGACTTGGGTTTAACATCATTTTTCTTTCCCTACTTTCCCAGTGACTGACAGTCCTGTAAAAAAACATCCAACTACTTTTCAAAAGAAACAAAAAACTTTCTAAAATTTAAAAGTGCAGCATCAAACTCCATTCTTTTATCAAATTAAATGAATCCTACTGGCCCAACTACCAGTTTCAAGACAGTAAATCAGTATGCTTAATGTCAGCAGCCAATAAAGCAGAAACATATGTTCTGCTTCACTAATGCATGAAGAACATTCTCTGATTGTCTTTTGGTTGAAGCCAAATGTTTGTTGGTTAAAACAGATTTATTTCAGAAACATTAATTTTCAATAGCATGCAAACTGATTTATTTTCTACTAAAATCTATGAGATTACTTTTAGTTTAAAAAGACTTCCATAATGGCTTCTGCACAAGACCTATCAAGTGATATTTCGTGGCCCATAACAGTCATCTATCCATTCTCCTAGCTAGGAAACCTTCCCACAGTATATTACAGTACAATATGTGAGCTACTGTGTTTGAAGTTACAGATTCTTTTTTTTACCAAGCCATAGCTGCTCTCTACAGCTAGTAATTGGTATACTCCCTTGGATCAAATAGATCAGTATTTTCTTTGTTTGAAAAGAATACTAGATGCTAAGACAAGAAAATATGAAATTTTCAATATATAACTTGAAAAATACTCATATATACCATTTATCACAGCAAACGTGATACTAGATTAATACTATGTGATAGTTGCTGAGCATTCAATTTTCTCATGCATTTACATGAAGAATCAAATAGTTACATTTTCCAGAAAGTTCAACTCTAAAGCACTCAAAAGATGCAAACTATTTCAATGAAATATTTCTGCTATTTTGAGTACCGAGACTTTTAATAAATGAAATAATTTTAATGGGACTAAATAAGAGATGTTTAATACTAGGGTTATTTGAAAATCTGGTTCAGTGAGGGTATACCAGAATGACAGGAAGTCCAACTAGCATCTTTAACATAACAATTTGTTACATTAGGGTCATAATAGCTTATTATCTCCGCAACAACTGTAAAGTTGGTCCCATACATTGTAAATTTTACTTCTTCAAATTGTGACCAATGTAATTTTAATAAATCAGATAATTTCAATGTCTTAGAGATCAAAGTAAATAAAGGGTTTCATGAAAGGGTCAGCTGAGAGTTTATGCTATACAACGGCTGACAAAAGATTAAAATGCAATAGCATGTGAAAAAGCCACAACTTGAAAGAAATCACGCATTCTTGAAAAGATACTTAATACTAATAGATGGCATACTTTTAACTTGAGTTTGGATCATCTATCCTTATGACTCATTATGTATTTGAGTACATTATTTATATCATAAATAATTTATATCATTACAATGTTCTGTGGTTTATTTCATTTAAAAAGGTTTCAGACAGATAAGGGTCTTACATATCTTAAACACCACGACAGACCAGGACAGTAAGAGTGAAACAAACCCTTCCTACTAATAAGTTCTAATACTTTTTCATATAAATAAATTAATCCAAAAGATATCAAAGCATAGTGCAAAATCAGTAAGTGTTGGGGTCCCCATTTTTCAGATAAGGTATCTGAAGCAGAAAGGTTAACATCTTTGCCCAAACTCAAAGCAAACCACTGCAATCATTGTGCTTCTCTCCAGATTCTGAGACAACTGCTGGAACAGAATAGAAAAATCTAACAAAAAACAGAGCTTGTAGGAAACATTCTCTTAACATACAGCATGATCACAAACACTGAAAGGCTGGTTGACATTTTCAAAGCTGCAAAGGGAATTTGGATGCCGCCAATTCTCATTAACTTTAATGGGAACTGGGCATCCAAATCTCTTAGGCAGTTTTGTAAATCCCACCACAAATGACCATTTAGGTGGTAAGCATTAAATGGTACTGCCTGCCAGACACCTTTATCTTAGAGTACTACATAAAATGAAGCTGCATTGTTTTCTTCCTTGTAGAATAGTATGTGAGCTAAATGAAGTTTCTCACTTACATAGAAGCAATTTTTCCTGATGCTTACAAGGTGCAATTCAACTGGTTGCTTTAGATTATCACCAGGAAAGACAGGACAAAGAAAACACAGAGGAAAACAATCATTGCTGAGACATAAAAAAGTAAATTCACTGTAAGTTAGTGAGCATTTCTGAACAGACACTTCTGAAACACACAGGCTTTTATCTGACTTTTAACAGAAATATTTGGCATTATTAGAGTGCTATATGTCTCACCTATTCATCTTTTACTTTCTATACTCCCATCTTTCTGACTAACACCTTGGCGTTCAAACAAGTACTATGCTCAAAAATGAAAAAAAAATAAAATAAAACCTGTATAAATGACAGAGTGTTCAACCATGAACACATTGTCTTTTATGAATATTATAATCACAGAATCAATAAGCCTACAAAGAAAAAACAGGACACAAAACGTGTTTTGTCATTTCTGACGAAGTTATAAAAACAACAGACATTCAATATGCCAAGTGTTCTTCAATCCTTCATAATCATAGCCTTATTGAAGTGAGGACAAAAAGGGTCTAATTGCATAGGAGCAATCTCAATGTAATAGGTTATACACCCAGGCACTGCTGCACAATACAACAAAAACAACGTTCCCTGTGTATAGCAGAATGTCATCTCTCATTTTCAGGCAATTACCTTCTTTCTTGTCAACAGTTTTAATAACCTCCATCATCTCTAAAAGACTTTTGCTTCAGTTAAATAATTTTCAGCTTTTTAATATGCAAATGTGCTTGTTCATATGCATGGGTGAAGTGGCGCTGCTACTTGAAATGTGTCAGTACATTGTGGAGCACCTGCACCTCGGGGAAGCTTGATTTAATTGACACCTAATACTATTCATTATTCCACTTAGTGAGCAACTCCTATTAGTCACCTGTAGGTTTTCCTATAAGCAGTGCTTTGGCCACCAATGAAAATATGAATATTTCTATAAATAGAATGGCCATATTTAGTAAAGGGGGTTCACTACTGATGAGCTTGGAACATCATCTCATCAAGAATATTTCTTAGGATTTCCCCCCCAAATCTCATTCCTCCCCAAAACTTTTCGTGACTGTGACAAAAGTCAAGAGTAACTACTACTTAAAAATATTTCATCTGTGTTAAGCACAGATACCTTAATTCTGTAACTATTAAATGAACACTGTGTGAAGTACGCAAAACAGAACAGGGAGCAAGGTGGGTGGTTTTTATTAATGTGGCTACTGTTTCCTTAAAGTGTGACCTGAGCTGGATGAGTCCAGTGGCTGCTTTACACAATCTGAATGTAATCACTAGCTGTGCAAAGAAATGCAGAATATGTGTTATTAATTGAATATTCCTGTAATAAATATTTACCATTATAGTTTAGTTTAACCTTATCCAGCTAATAGCCAATTTTGCTCAATTGTGAAGGATGTACAACAAAGATCTTTAAATTGCCACATGAAATAATTACATTGAACATGGGATTCTCTGTCTTTACTGATATGAATGTGATAAATACATGCTCTAAATGGATGCAGTTTAAGACTGTCATTGTTCTTTTATTGCTGTATTGCAACTCAGGCACAGTGCACCGTATGTGCTGAGTTGATGATATCGAGGTTGTTTCTTTACCACATGGTCTGTAACCTTATTGTTCAGGCCACATTTCTTTCCAGCATTAATGCATTTGTTAGTCCCAGAAGGCTTAAACTACAGATGTTTAACATCCTGCTTATGGACAGATCATCTGGAATATGAACTGAGAAATCTATACGACTTATTAGTATACGTTACGAGTGTAACAGAGATTTAATAGTCTGTTCAAACTAGATTAGTGAAACAGTTTCTTACAAAAATGCAACTTCTTAAAATAGACACATGTAAAAATGAAAAATTAAGACATTCTTTTGAATAAATATGATTTTTATCAGAAGAATTTGTCACTAATTAATGCTGTTTACATAATAGTGCATGTAACATTAATTACAGCTTTCAGAATGTTAACTGCAAACCTTTTTTTTTTTTCCTGCAAGCACATATTTACCAGTATGGTGGAAATCAGAGCTCTTCTGAGGGTTTTTCTGCAGTGTATTCAAAGTGATAATAAATCAAGCCCAGAATTCAAAGACAGTTAAGGACATAGGCAGTAAAAAAGACTGAGTAATGCTAACCCAGAACTCCAATCATTTTTAAAGTAAGTGGGGAGAACACTGGTCAACCAGACGATTGTTGGTATCCCCCAAAATGTAATCTCCAAGCTGAAGAATGGCAGCTGGCAGAACAGCTGGTGAATAGGATTAATGTCAGAAGAAAGAAATAAAACTCAACATATGTCCAAGCCTGCGGTGCTGGGACTGAGCATGATTGTACCCCGACGGATACCATGTGTACAGCTGGAAAGTGCCACTGTGCCATGCTTCTCTACCCCACAAGGTCATTTCTAAGAAGTATAGCTAATATCTGAACTGAACTTTTCCTTGAGAAATTTGACTGATTAAGAAATGAACAAACAAGCCTCAGAGAGTAAATATTTTGAACCACTTTAACCCATTCTGAGTGTTTTTTTTATAATACAATCTCAACTAAAAAAGAAGATTAGTATTAAAATGGACAGATTGCACTGATGTAAATATAATTTTAAAGCTATTTAAACCTTTTAATCTCATCTCATTCAGATTTCCACATTCAAGGTTCAAATAGCACCAAAACCACAAGCTTGTTAATTTCATTTCATAGTACTTAAGTATTTTGCTGAAAATAAATTTTAATAAACACCATGCATAGATAGAATATGCCTAAGAAATTCAGAAAATGGTAAAAGAATTGACATTAGCATTAATTCATATTTATATTTTGAAATGTTAGCTAATATTCCAGCTCATGTTTTAGCATGCTTTTATTTTTTTTACTGTAACAGGGCTGTCATTGGAATTGGTTATAGTGAAGAACAGTAAACATATAAAAATTCTTAACTCATGAGAAAAGCCCAAGTATTTTTAGAAGTTTGAAAAGAAAAAATTCTGTTCTGTCTCTATTTTTCTACTAGTAGCTAGAAATAGACCCTATCAGCTAGATAGCAAAGTTCATACACAATCAGATTCTGCAGCATAAATATGTGCAGTGAGAAATCACACAAAGGGTTAACAGAACCAGTTTTGCTTTGCATCTAGTGTAATTTTAAAATATAGCAATTTTGTGTGTCTTTTATTTTGAATAGGACATATTTATAAAAAAAACAAACCACATCTTCCAGTCCAAAATCCAGGATGTTTTTTAAAATACTGTCTTCAACTATGTATCTTCAACTTAGAAACAATTATCTGATGAAAATGCAAAAAAAATAATGAGGCAACAAATCACAGCTCAAACCAGACTCCTCTCTCTTAACCCCCATCCCCTTTTTTCTTTCTGTTGTCTTTTGTTGTTCTTTTCCTTTCTGTCATCGCATCAGGACACATGCAGTGGAATAATATCCTACACACTCTTACCAGAGGAAAAGATACCTGCATCTCAAAGGATGCAAGAGCACACAGTGCTACCTTGGTACCTTAAAATGGAATATCCAACTGGTGCTCCATCTGTCAGCTGTAAGACAGCAACAAGTAACCAGAGGTAATATTTTGTAACTCCTACTAAGTTGACTTCAATAAAGAGGGTAACTGTACTGCTTTTCACTTAAAGAAAATAAGCAAGAAGTGGAGGGTAACCCTTGCAACCTGTTCATCTTAGAAATATGTTTTTCTGACTCGCAGAAAGATCCTAGTTGATATTTTAATAATGGAAATACTTCAGTGTAAGTGACGTAGAAAAGGTACAAAAAGCAGTATAGATGAGAAACTTGAACTTATTACTTACTTAAAATGTCACTGTAGTCTATTTTTCACATTTATTTGGAAATATCTACCCATTTTCCATTTATGTGGAAATACTTATACATTTTAGCCATGTTCTCCTACCCATTTTTTAACAACAAAGTCAATAAGGAATGTGCAACAATAATTTTATATAATGCTAGTAAAAGTAAAATACTTGTTATATTTTCATGCCCTGGTGACTGACTCTTTCAGTGGGAAAAATGCTGAAAAGTTTTAATTTCTCAGCACATACATATCTATATTTCTAACAAAGCTAAAACTTCTAGAGAATGATTTTGAGCTTTCCTTGAAGGTCTCAAATGTTAAGGTCTAAATGTCTAATCAAGATAGCAAATTTTAGCTATGTTTCATCACATAAAATTATTCCATTCTATTTTAAGAAAGTCTTGATTCTAAGTAAGAATTCTCCAGCAGCACTCATCTAATATCATTATGTACTAGCAAAAATGTTTTTGTTTGCAATCTCATAAAAGGGAAAGAAAAGTACATTGCTTATTAATATCTACTGAATTGTTTAAGAGGATTTTTAAGATACAAGTTAAAAGAATTTTATAATTTCAATTTCTCCTTTTCATTTAATAGTAGACATTCATTAGGACCCACACACTGTAATAAATTATAATAATTTCAAACAAGAATCAAATTACTAGGTACCTAGTGAAAGAGCCATTTTTTCTTAGGTACCCTGTAATCTAACTGTCAGATTTAAAATCTATTCCCAATCAACTCTTCACAACATTCACATTTATTCATCTATGCTAAATTAATAAAAGGTGTGAATAATACTGACAAAATTGATCATTATTGTTCATGTAGATTTAGAAAATTATAAGGTAATCTAAAATATAAAAGTAATTGAGGGAAACTATTATGGTTCTTATAAATAAATTCATCCTTTGGTATATTTTTTTAAATAAAGAAAAATCTTCAACAAGAATTTATTTAGATTGACTAGCAAAGTTATTAAATAAATTGCATATTTCAGAATTGAATGACTTTTCTGCTTTAAAACTATTAAAAGTTTATGATTACTGTAATGCAACATGAGAGTTCATCCAAAATCTTTAAAAGTAATGATGAAATATCAAAAATTCTACTCAATGTCAAAACGAATACATTTTTTTTTGTAGGCTGAGCCTAGCATATGCTACACATCTTCCATGAAGTTCTGAGTAAGCTCAGGTAATTTGGAAAGAAATGGAAATTGAGGTCACTCAGAATGTCTTGGAATCTACGTCTGACTAAGTATGGTAACTCTGAAAAACAAGGCAAGCATCCCTCCCCTTTATCTGTGTAAACAGATATAAAAGGCAACAGTATTCTCCAAGGAATTAAAGATATTACACAATCATCTTTCCTTATATACAGACTTATCAGCAACCAGAAGTAACCATTGGATATTACATCTCTACATAAAGCCAAAGACAATGTCTATATTAGACTATCCTGTCCTTTGCACATTTGCAGTAATTCCTACTATCTAACCTCACTGACCCTCTCCCCCTTAATGGGGATCCCTGCAGATAAAGTAAAGCATGTCAACATCTGTTCCCATTCACACCGATTTTAATTTACAAAAAGAGCTTTGCTATTTTCAGAACAGGCTCCAGAGCACAATGACAGATTTAAGGCCTTTAATGGGGTTGCATTTTGAGTGTGTCAGCGTTTCATACTCACCAGGACTTGATTCTAAGGGGCTGCACCAAAGGAAGCTGCGGGGTCTTATGGAGCCATAGCAAGGGTGTTCTCCTCACTACTGCACTATTTACTGATACACCAGCTGACAAAGTTTACATGTCCTTAACATACCTCTGCATTTGCTGCTTTCACCAGAAATCAGAGATCCAGAGCACTGGTGGTAGAATTCCTTCTCTTGATATTTTCATTTTGTGCATTCCTTCTACCACTATACACCTTTATGAAACTCTGCACTTGTTCTTATTGGCCTTCCAAACCACTGATTTTTGTGAAAGCAAATCTAGGCCAAAGCTCTATGTGGATTTTTTAGTTTTATGTTTTGGGGTTGTTTAAAAAAAAAACAAACACAACCTTTGGCCTCTCCTGCTCTGCCATATTACAAATTTCACAATAACTAACCATCATTTTTCTAAAGTTCTTTTACTGGAATTTATTTCTAGATTATCCTTATAAATCTATGGAACTTGCTCATCCTACTAGAAAGTTGCAGAGCACGCAGACTGAGAACACCACAGTTCCACAAAAACAATTCACAGAGTTTCAACGAATTCATATTGACTCAAAATAAATTTTTCCATCTTCTCAAGAGGGTTTAGTCGGTTTTTTGAAAGATATACAATATGAAGAGCAACTTGGAAAAACAATGCACAAGTTGTGTTGTAATTGTATAACAGCTAAGACGTGAGCAGCTGAGCAGAAGGAAGATGGGCAGTGGAATGCCATACAGTAATCAGCACTGTTGACTAATCAGAATTTGAGACACTAGAAGGTAATAAGGGTATTATAAAGAATGGCTTATTGAAGGAGCAGCTGTTTATATGTAGCTCACTGTTTAAATGAGTTCCACTAGATTGCCATGGTATGTTTTGGCAAAAAAGTTTTATTAAAGAAAAAATGTATTCTTTCAGGAAGAGTAAGCACGAGGGAGCAGATATCTGGGTAGCATGACCACAAGTACATTAATAGAAGCAGTTATATAGGTACTGGGAATCTCTCAAAAATGACATAAATTCAGTAGCCCTGGAAGTTACAAAAGAATATTCATTACTTAGGGAAAGCTTAAATGTCATCTTTGTTAGCCTCCACCACTGAGTGTTGTTGCCATGGGCACAAGAGCTGAGGTGGTTATGAAGGGTAATAGACAAAGAGGAAAAAACCAAGGGAAAGTATAACTAAAAACAAGTACAGAGCCATTTTAAGACATCTATAATTGCAGCGGCAGCCAATAAACACAAGAAATGAATTTGATCTAATTTACAAAACAAGTCAATTTTAATATCCCTCAACACAGACATAATAATAAACTAGTGCTATGATCTCAACTAGGAAAATCTAATTACATACTGTAAAAAGACCAAAAACAGAAACAATATTAAAACTGAACCATTGAAAGCGACAACTATCATGGTGTTCAAATCCATGTGCTATAGGATTGTTCAATGGGTTTTTGTTTGTTTGTTTTCAGAAACCAACTTACAGTTTTGTAGTTAAAAATATCTTTGAACTGTTGGGAGTAGGAAGGAGATTGCCTAATAGTAGGGGGAATTTATCATAGTCCATTATTTAAAATATTCTACTTTGGACAGCAAGGGCTTGGTAATATTTAAAAGCAGTCAGCTAGCAGTGGAAACTCTGGTATCTTTTGTAACAGTTCACATGTCAAACTGGCAAAGTGCCCACAGTGTACGGCAGAAAAATCTATTTAATGTCTGCCCCACAAGGCGACATGAGGTTTGATTGGCAGAAAGCAGAGAGTGGCTTTTGATCATGTGTCCTAACAAGCAGTTCCAGCTCCTGTCTCTTCGGCTGAACGGCTCCACATTACCTATTCAAACAGAAGTGACAGGCCACTGCACTACTCTTTGGCTCTAGTCTCACGCAGTGGGAGCTATGCTGGAGACAGAGTCACTGATTAAATATATCACTTTTTCAAGACAAGCAGGTTGTCTGAATCAAAGTTGGACAGAATAGACTCAACATTATTAAAAGAGGATATAAAACTGGAGTTGAGTGATGTTAGGCCAGTTCGTACAGCCTCAGGGATTCACAGACTGACAAGGGGAATAAGGAACAGCAGAACTCATAAAGCAGGGTCAGAAATTAGCTGTGACACCTTGGCCATTTTCCCATCACTTCAGGGCCACTGTGTTTCAAATCCTGTAGTCTCTTTTTGGCCTTTTTTTAATGATTTTGTGTGCATGGAAGGGGAGGGGTGACAAAAAATGTTAATTACCAAAAGTTGCAAATTGCAGTTTTACAATAAGACGTAAAATATTAGCCACATTTATCCACCTAATATACAGTGGTTTGTAATTAGATTGGTGCTTTTTCCTTGTATTCTCATCAGCCAAATTATTGTCATCAAATAATTTGTTGATACAGCACTAGCTACTCTTGCTCTAAGGAATAACTGAAAGCTGGGGAAAATGGCTGAATAGAGATACTTATTACATTGCCTTGTTCATGAAGAAATTTGTTTGATTTTTCAGGTTATATTTCTGGTCACTGACTGTGATGTTATCTGATACACAAACACAGAAAGGCAACAAACATGATAAGACGTATAGTCATTATATCACAGAAACAAGAGATATACTGAAATTCAGAGGAAAAAAATGCCCCAACCACATTTTTAATTACAAGTAGATGTGCAGATGTAACAAAACCTATTAATAAAGCTGCAACATGAAGCTTATTTTCCTTGATAATGCATGTGTACGCCAGATCTATAAAATTCTTTCTGGACTATACAAAGTTCTGTAAATGTTAAAATTATGATACAAAATCTAGACAGTCTTTTCTCCAGAACTATTTCTGCAATAATTCCACTGAAATGAATAGAGTCACCTCAAGAATAAACTGGGTTCAATATTTATTTTTCACTACAGCAAGTTCTTCTGACATTTTAACAAACCCCTGCTCTATGTGTTGGTTTTTGTTTCACTGTAAATATTTAAAAATAATCTGCTTGTTACATATTTCAGATAAGATAAGGAATGCTAAGACCTACACTGAGAACCAGAGCTGTTTTAAATACTGAAAATGCAGGTAAATTTGAAGATAGGGTAGAAAGAGCCTAACCCCATCCTCATGCACATCCCTTAACGCATGCAAGGTAGCTATAAATGCAAAGAGAATTCTCTCTTAAGGTGTTGTGTTAAACTAACAATAAATTCAGTACAGAGCTCTCAATGCTTTTGGTGCCATTGCAGGCTCTCAAGACTGTAGTGTTCAGAGTTCCTCCAGATGGGTGAAAGCCTGCTTGCCTCAACATTTTCAAACAAATAAAAGATAGAAGAGTATTCGAGATGGGTTTTTTTAGGTTCAGTGAAGATCATGATTCACCATAGAAGGTGATGTCACATCAAGTTCTTTAAGAAATGTGGGCAGGCAGCAGTGCATTATAGCTTCATGTTGAAATATTGAAATGGTTATGTAAAGCAATAAGTAAAATAATTAACACAAAAAGGAAGATGAAAATAAACATGCATTTATACATAGGGCACTGTGCCCAGGAACTCTGGGCACCTATGTAAGTAAAACTAAAAATATATTATGATTAATAAAAGAAAACAGCTATTAGATACATTCCAAGATGCTAGGCCACAGAACAAAACATTTTGGCACAGCTTTACTGATTGGCAGCCCGTGTTCAAGATGGACTCAAGACTGCAGCAGAATAGGTGCTGCTAGCCAGGCCACAGCAATGCTAAGAGGAGCTATTTGCAGATGTTTACACAGTACTTGCCGTCACACTGTATTTAACAAGAGCTATTGCACTCTTTTTTTCATGAATATCACAATCTGAACTCTGCAGAAACACCACCACTTCTTTATGTTATTAAAATAATACAGAAGAGGGAGGATTCTGACACATTAACAACTACTAACTGTTGTTTAGTTTTGGAGATCAGCATGCCAATGAATAAATAAGGAAGAAGCTTGTCTACAAGTGGGAATCAGAAGGATTCATTACAATCCAAAATACACTTACGAAGCACAGAAATATGTAGTTCAGAACACTGAATTACATTTTGTTCCTGGTTTACACTTTGTGCTCAGCAGCTACACCCTGGGAAGTGAGAGCGTACACACAGGGCTAAAACTCAGATTACACAGATGAATAGGACTCAGACAGTACTTGTGTGTACTACCATTTGAGTTTGTGGTAAAACCCTTCTCATCTTTAAAGGTACCAGGTTAGTCCTACAGTGCAGAATTAGAGGCCTTAAAACAAACCAGATTTAAGACCACACCTGGAGTGCTGTGTCTGATTCTGGCCTTCCCAGCACAAGACAGACATGGGTATACTGGAGAGACTTCAGCAATGACCACCAACTCATTGGAGCATCTCTCATATGAAGAGGGGCTAAGAGAGGTGTGAGTGTTTAGCCTGGAAAAGACCATGACATATAACTATTTTATGGGCACGAGTAAAGACAGACCCACATTTTTGTCATTGCTGTCCAGTGACAGGTACCAGAGGCAAAGGACACAAATGGAAATACAAGAAATTCCCTTGAAATAGAAGAAAAGCCTTTCTTATGGTAAGGATGATCAAGCTCTTAACAGGTAGTGAAACTTGTTCCATCCTTAGAGATAACCAAAAACTGACAGGACAGAGTCCTGAGAAACCTCTTCTAGTTATCCTGCTCTGAGCAGGGAGGTCAGAGCAGACAAATGCAAGTGGGGCCTTCATCTCAGCCACTGATTTTCCAGCTCTATGAAAGTGACAGCAAACTGCAGGAGAACGTGGATAAATTGTCACTGAAATAAACACAGTAAGGTGTTTTCACATATTGGTTGATATACTTGAAAGAAAGCTGCTTTTAATGATGACATCCTAAATTTTATGATACTGAACTGAGCAGTTCTTTGTAAAAAGGACAAGTTCAAAACTCAAATTCCTCCCTCACATTATAAAACACTCTAGAAAATTTCCAGATTTTTTAAGCTCCAAGGAAAATAAAAATACCTAAAAATATCTATAAGTAGTATTTTAAATGTTGTTCCTAAATGTTGCTCCTAAATGTTCCTAATTCTTACTTTTATTTGATAATACACAAAAGTGACACTAACATTAAATAGACTTAGTCTCCTTAACATAATATTTGTTTGGAGTTAATCAGCACGGCTGAAGACTAATCTTAATAATTGTTTGTTGTTTCCACTGGAGGCAGATTTCCCTCACAAAAGAAGTGGCATCTTGGAGTTTCAGATTAAAACACAGAGGGGTAAGAGTAGCTGCTCTCTCCATTAGAGGAGCAAGACAGCCTGAGCACGTAGCTGCCTCGTGCAGCCAGGCAGTGAATGTCTCTGTCTCTCTTGTGGCAACCAAATAAAGTTGTCAAAATTATTTTTAAGTAATGATAAGGTATCTAAACCAAATACTGTATAGAAAAATAAAGAATATATCAGCATTTAAAATGTATATGCTGCTGAGCATTTTTACTGTCATTTCTTTAAGAAAACCAGATCTAATTAGCTATATCTCTAAAGTGCGTACCTAGCATTTTTATTATGTATTATAACATTTTGCTTAGAGTTGACATTTTTATTCTGACAAGCACTGTCTGGAGAGCTCTCAATAAATAATACATTTACAATTTTCAGTAAATAAGCACTGGACACAAATCGTTATCCTTACTTATAGCTGCCCCTCTCTAATAGTGCTTTTACAAGTAAGGTGACTATTCAGTCTAATGCAATACTCTCAGTGCTGGAAAGATATTTTCATTCATTACCCCAGTCACAAGCACTTAAAGCACTTTTAGGCCCTGTTGCAAAACAGCAGGAATGGCAAAGCAAATAAGACTAACTAAAACTAAAGTTCATCAACAAGGAAATCTGAGGTCAGTCACTCTACAGAACCTGGAAAACACAATGGCATACTAGATTAGTCACATTCAAGCTCTATCTTTGCCTCACATTTTTATATTTGCATTAGCAACTTTAGGAAGAAAAGAACTGCAGTCTAGTCCTTACTATTAATCTGATGAGTACAAAAATGTGTTTCAGTCCCCATTTTGAAGGATGATCTGATCATAACAGTGTTTGTATCACAATATCAGAAGCCAATGAAGTCTGAATTTATTTTTCTGCTGCCAAGATCATATAATTGAAGCAACTCTTCACATTTTTACAGTTACTTAGTCACATTCTTTTCCACAGAGCCCAATGTCAGTTGTACTCATTCATACTAAAGTTGCCTTTCTTACTGCCCTTAGGAAAAAGCTGACTTTTTAAAAGTACTGTTTAAATGATTTCATAATACTAGTAACATACAAATAATGAAAATATAGCAGATCTTATTTCTAAAAATAATACTAAATTGTTGAGGAACATAACACAGAAAACTATATAAATGTGGAAGCATGGAGACAGTTTATCACACAATAAAAATTAAATTAAATTGTATCCAGGAGTGGACAATATCAGAATTGAGAGATATCATGGGATTAAAGAAATATCTCCTGAAGGTAACAGTGGTAAGGAGGCATGGGTTGGAATGGTCAGTAGATGCTGGCATTTAGAAGATTTTAGCCTTTTTTAGTTTAACCTGTCCCCGTCTACAGCTCAAGTTCAGAGACAGTGAGGAAAGGCTGACAGTTTGTTCTAATTAAAAGGATTCTTGTTGGTAATCCTGAATTAGAGCTAAGAACTGAAGGGACACAAAAATCTTTTATGAAAAAGATGGTTTCTGTAATCTATTGACTTAACATAGAATTTATTTGTCATGATACTTGTGTAAAAGCCTGTCCTGTTCCTCATTTCTGTACCATGAACAAATTTCAGAACCAAGAAAACTGAAGAGAAACTTTCAAATGTTTCAAGATACATGCTGAACAATGCTGAACAATTACTATTCTACAATCCACACAGAACATGTGAGCAATGTCTAGATGCTCAAATGCTACAGCTCTGGGCAAGATTTAGTATAGACAGAGGATAAATGCAAAGATTAGGTGGAAAAATGACAACATATTCCAGTATTTTAAAAAAAAATTTAGAGGTGAGATAGCATTTAATCAAAAAACAGGAGTTTGAAAGGCTTAAACGATATAAGATAGGAAATAGTTAAAAATGCATAAATTCTCATATACCTAGGAGTATAAATAAAAATATTAGACAAAATAATAATGACTAGATACAGCATGGTTATATAGGCTCATTTGGCCTTTGCAAAAAATAAAATTTAAAAAAATTACCTAAACATGTCACATTCTAAATGTCATTATTGGAAATTTTATGATCTACAAAACTTGTCTAAATAGAACACTATATTTTTCTAAAACAGCAACACAAATTGCAAGAAAAAGGAGAGACCAATGTGATCTTACCAAGACTATTGGATGGACAAAAAAAAAAAAACCAACAAGGAGTGAATTGCATTAAATTCCATGGTAAAGAGGCAAGTAATTCAAGATTATACAGCTTCTAACAAAAAGAAAATTAAAGATACAGATATAATTAACTACATACATAACCAATTCTGAATTTGCTTACCAAAAATTATTTCTTTTCCATTGAAGTCAATAGGAAATATGTATATATTTGTGTGCATAACACTTGAGGATACTGTCCTTCTTGGCATGATAGAAAATTTTATAGGGGAAGTGCTAACATATTTTAATATAAAAGAAAGACTTCAATTATTAACAACTAATGAAGCTGGAGAAAACAAAAAGCCAAAAAACCCTCACAACACAATCAGAAAAACCACCACTATTGAGCAGTGTAGTAAGATTTTTTCCTGTTGGATATAAAATGAATAATACATGCGAATCCTTAATTTTTAATTTAGATAGCTTCAGACATATTATCTATCACTATGAGTTACATATATACATACACACATACAGAGTACAAACAGGTGCACATGACAGAGAATAGATGGAAATTTATGAACATACTACTCCTTATATAGATGTTCATTATTCCAACATGCAAAAAAATCTTTGATCTCTGAATGCTCAGCTATGGTCTTCAAGGGAGAAACAAGAATGGGAAGCAGTTTATAAAAAGCTTGTGCTAAAATTGTGAACTAAGCTTGGTTGAAAAATGATACCGTACACATTGCTCAGAATCAAGGTCAAAAGTGAATTAGGAATCCAGGCCCTGAGTAATGAGGGCTTAGCACTTAGCAGAAATGACATGCCCAGTTTCCAGCTCAGAAGTGCCAGCTGACCTGCCAACCTAGCATTCCAGATCTGAAGTGGGGAAATCTGCTTTCCTAGTTACAGACAAGATGTGTACTACTAATTCTTGCTCACAGAGGCTTATGATGAAGTACAATGGATAGTTGTGTGGAAGCCAATTCTCAATCTAGAATTCAGGCAGCCCAGGTAATGTAAATCTGTCTCATAGAAATAATATAAGCAATATTTTGAGCAAAAAGTCTGTTACTGAGAGGGGATAGAAAGACAAAGAAGCAGTCTGACCATACGATCTAACATAATGTCTTCATTGGACTTTTAAAGAGATTTCATACTTGATAGTACTACTGGACACTTCCAAAGAAAAAAAATGACATAAAACAATACTTCTAATCTCAGAAAAACTATGAGGATGAATATACTGAAGTGATCCAAGAGGCCCTAGAGCATAGTGTTGTTGATTTAATTAGACACCTGTTCATTTCTGACCTCTTCTGTCTTGTGAGAACACATGTCAGCAAAGTCTTTACATACTCAAATTAACTCTAAATATTTGTAGTGTTCTTTTTTTATTTTTCCCCACTTACAAGTTTCTCATCAATTTTCTCATGTCCAAATCATTACAAATTAAGACAAAGGAGTGTCTTAGTATACAAAGTATGCAAATACTGGACCATGAAGTCAAAAAGTGGCATTTATTGTGTGATGTTTGTCATATTTCTCCAAACTACAAAAAATGCTAAAAACATACCTGAAGTATATTCAGCCCTGTATGAGGTGCTCATGCTCCCAGTATTATACACAAGACATGACATTGGCTGAAGCACTATTATTAAAGAGAGATTAAAACAGCTGTACATTATGCTGAAGCACTCAGTCTTTCCTTTACAAACAGACGGTCCTGGATTACAAGTAGCACTTGACCATTTAAATCACTACAACAACCAGATTTAACCAGCTGGGCCATATTCTCTTAGGCAATGCCTGTTGACCTCCTCAGTCACATCTGCTTAGATGAAATTCTCATTAGACAACTTATTTTCAGAAGCCAAAGGACTCTGTTCAAATATATCTATTCAGACATGATAAAATCTTTCAGTATATATTTCTTTTCCAGTACTATAAGGTACAACAGAGAGCACAAGTAGTATACACAAGCATAAGACAGGTAATATCTAAAGGTATACTACAAAATATTTAAGTAATTGACACTAGCAACTGATGTTACTCAAATTCAGATCCTACAGATGAACCAGAAAGTTAGTATATAACAACATTAGAAGACACTTGTTGCTCTCCTCCCATGAGGGTTAGAACAGATAACTGAAATTCTGGAATTCTTTATTCCACTTCTACTAATTTAACATATGACCATATGTTAGCCCAATTCCCACAGCTACATTGATAGCCATGAGGTTATTCCCTAGAAAAGATGCTAACGTACTATTATTTTTTTCCAAAGGAATGATCCAAGACTTCAAGCCTCACAGATTCTAAAGTGGTATACAGTAGAAATACTTGTCCTTCTCCTGTCACATTCATTAAAGCAATTATGCTATTTGCTAAAAAAAATTTTAAAAAAATAAAAAAAAATCAGCAAGTGTTTTTTCAATTTGTCACAAGAAATTTTGTGACAAATCAGGACTTATTACAGAAAGGGCTCCTCAATACCATTGGCTGCATGCCATTTTAAGAAAAGAATTACACAGAAACCTGTTTTAAAGGACAGCTATTAAAGAACATCATGTATGGCACATGTGTGATTAGGCTATTAAGTTGTTTAAAAGAGACAGCATAACATTTTCATAATCTCAAGACCAAAGTTCTCCAACAGACTTTCTACTGAAACAGTTGTGGCACTTAGTCACACCAAAGATTAGTCTTCAAATAGTAATTAGATTTGTAAATGCTATTTTATTCCAGATAAATATGGAGAGTTTACCTCTTTTTTAATTTGGAGAAACCCGAATACTGAAACAGGCATTCAAACCTGCCATAAAAAAATTGATACTCCTAGTCTACTCAGAAGCTGGAACTTGAGCTTCCTAAATGTAGCATCCTGAAGAATTTCCAGTCTTTGTATGAATGATTATTCCACGTTAGTTATAGGGTATCAATCAGATGTTCATTAATTATTTTCTATGAAATGTAAGAGACCTTTTTTCCTACAGAAAAAGCTGGCTGAATTGGAAAGAACTTAACATGCAGATACAGTCAATTATCTTTGAATTTACAGGCAGACTTTAGAATAGTTTGAGTATAATGTGGTCTATAAAAGGCAAGATTATTTTATATATCAGAAATGACCTTTATTTCACAGCTGGTGAAATACACCATGCAAGACTGAGACTCAGTGAGGGATTTCTCTGCTGTGCACACATCTCTCTTAAATCATCTAGTGTACACTAATACAGAGGAAGTGCAAAAAATTCTTAAGAATTCATACAAAAATAAGCTATGAAATACTTGAATCATTAGAGTAAGATACTATGTTTAAACTTTTTGATGCATGTTTTTATTAGTACACCATTCAGTGTACTCCTGGGAAAGTCTTAGCTATGGTGTCACTATAATCAACAGCAACTTGTATGCTCATGCAGCAAATTGTGAGCCAAGACCTTTGATTAGCATGGAGTGTCGAACGACTGTTACTGACTGTAAAAACAACTTTGCCAAAGTAACATTTAAAATAGTTTTCCTAGTCTAACCACAAAATCTAAGAAAGCAATTTTTAAAAGAGTGATCTTTACAGCTCAAAACAGACAGATGGTAGTAAAGAATCTGGGACATTCTCTCTTTAGAGATGTTTCACCAGCTTCAGAAAGGACACCTATAGAACACATTTATCTATGTGCTGGCATTTAACAATTATGCCAAGAAATCTGAAAGCCTGCTTCCATCCCTACATGATTTTATCCCATCTTTAAAGGTATTATTGTGTCAGTATCTATTTTAGTTGAAATCTACAGTGCTACATGGAGCCAATGGATCCTAAAGTGCACTGTTTGAAGTGCACTGTGATCATACCATGAAATTCAGGAGGTAAAATCATTTCAAACTGATTTATATTTTGAAGAAAAAAAATAGGACCACAAAGTTCTACTGCCTTGTGGCTCTACTACATTAAAAATAATCTTCCTGAATTATTTGTAATGCCCTAAAACAACACTGGTAAAATAACTAACAGAATTCACACAGATGCTTACACACCTGTTTATCTCAGAGCCTGACCTTTCTCAGCAGAAGGAACTGAGACTTCATTCTGTTTGACATGAGGAGAGGTTTTCATAGAGGACTCTGACTGTGTGCACACATATATTGATAAACTCATTCTCCAATTTTGTTTAGTTCTTATCAAAGCCAAACTCTTACCAAAGTCAATGCAAATATCTGAATAAGGATTGAATACATAAACTGCCTTAGAGCTCAAAGTTTTGTCCTCATATTTCTCTCCCTCCTTTAACACTTGCAATGATATCTGAAAAGACTGTAAAAATAAAATTGATTTCTTCAGCTGCAGTTCTAGATATATAGGTACTCTTTATACTTAAAAATTGTTTCCCATTCTCTTAGTCACAGATGCTGGGTCACTGTGATGAAAGATGAGAATTTCTGAAGCAAACCAAACCAGCTCGTGATTTATTCATTCCTATTTTTTAATTTTAAACATTTATCTTTTAAAAGAAAAAGAACAAATACCACTGAAGAATATCCCTCACAACTCTACAACAATTAAGAATTCATGATAACCTTTCAAGGAAGAGTTTTCATGTAATCCAACATTCTTGCTTTGACTCGCAGATAACCAACACAATTTAGAAAGGTTTTTTAAAATGGCATATTTATCTAAAATCCCTAATGGATCTCAAACTACCATTGCCACAGTAACCTGTGAATAACTTTATCCTAGCCTTTACCAATTATGCAATTTTCTGGCTCTTAATAACGAACCCATGCTTTATGTCATTTCAAATTGTGGGGTTTGGGGGCGGGGAAACTGTCTTATCCAGTACATACCCTCTTGCTCAGTCCTGGTCATTTCTTCTAGTTTCTTTTGCTTCAGTGTATCCACCACATCTGCAAGGCTTCCTTTGCGGCGTTCTGGCGTTCCAAAATTAACACTAGTCATTAGCTCACTGCGGTCACGACCTCCTTCGTCGGGCTTGCTTGGTGAGGTAGAGGTATTTCGGAAGGAATATAGGGAACATAACTTATTACTCTCTGACTCCTGCAAAAGAAACAATACAATGTTAAATCATAGGCTAGTCTCTTACATCAGAAGGATCTCAAACAGGTAAAAGTTTAAAGCATTACTTATTCGTCTGTAATGCTAATAGCCTACATGTATCCTCCAGTTTCTAAAACAAGCATTATGATTTGAAACTCCCAGTTTCTACGCTTGATAGGGGCTGTTCTTTCCTTAAGGCCACTCCTCTCCATGCTTCTAACAATTGTACCTCATGCCTCAGACACTTCCTATCAAGGATTTCCCTTGTCAAAAAAAGTACTACTTCAACAATTTTTTCAGTGAATGTGTTAAGCTTTTCTAGTTTTCTTCAGTTCCCCAAGTAAGGACAATACTTGTAGCTCTACTTGTTGCACAAAGAGAGATCATTCAGACAAGGACAAATTATTCTTGGATAGATTCTCAGCTACTGGAAAACAACTTTGAAAGTATAAAAATTTAGGCCAATAATGACTGAAGAGCAAGGAATCCACTTCACAGTTAAAGAAAGACATGTTCATTCACGGCTGTTTAAATTTAAATTTTTTCTTTAAGAATAAAAGTTATAATGTTTCTAATATACAAAGGAAGAGGTTACTTTCCAGGCTAATATAGACAAAAATAAGAGCAGTAATGAGTTTATGGTAGAACAAGTCATGTATGCTATTACGTAGGTATTGAGACTACATGTATCAGAGAAGGTGCTACACGTTCAAAAGTATAGAGAAATAAAAAGAGTTAATCTGCCTTGTCAATATGAGCATAATATTTAAGCAAATAGCTGAAAAAAAATCATCAAAAAGCAAAAAGTAATGTCAATTCTCCTCAGCTTTGTAATATTACTCAACAGTTCAGCTTTTTGTGAACTTCTGTCTCAGACTTCTCATTCTCCCAAAAGTATATGCAGTATTTGCACTTTCAGCTAAAAAGAGCAGAAATTCTTCAATTTGCCCTCAAAATCTCAACCATGGGAATTTTTCACACCCCTTTTCAAAAATATTACTCTAATTTTCAATAATACTAGTCTAGGAGCACTAAAAATTGGGGATTAAAGAAATGGATTTTTTTGTTTGTTTATGGTATGCCTAGAAGTGTTAGTACATATATTCAATGCCATAAAACAGATTTTCTTTACAATTAAAGAGTAATCATAATAGTGGCAATATATTTAAGAATTAGAAGATTAATTAATAGTTCATCAAAATTTATTCTGCCAATGCATAACATTCCCCACAGATTATAATATTCCTACTACTAAGAGCTTAAAGTACTTATCTACAGAGTACTGAAGCAACTTGTGTTGGGAAATGTCCCAGGTGAAACAAAGTCTGAAGAAAGACGGAATAGAAAATGTTAATCATTGGCAACAACATCAGACATAAATCTTTGCTTCAGGCTTGAATGGATTAAGAAGTAGCTGTGCAATGTGACAGAAGGAGCAACACTAACAATGAGCAAGTGTGGTAACTAAGAGCTGTGGACTGCATAGAAGGTGGTGCTGACAACTCGTCATCAAGCACAGCAGTATGTTATCAGCACAACACTATTATTGCCATTGGAGAAGGAAGCAGAAGTTGTCAGTGATGTTGAAAATGTTTTTATTCACTAAAACAAGAAACTAGAAAATACTATTGTCGCCCGGCAGTAGCAGTACAGGCAGAAAGAGAGGTAATGTGGAACAAAACCTTCATTTTTTCATCTATCAAACATTAAAGACTTTTTCCTTCCATTCATTTATGCTCATTAAAGAATCAACCACTACAAAGGACAACTGTACCTCACACAGGCCAGATACACGGTTGAATTTATTTAGTTGCCTTCAGAAAAGGATGGCTTTCGTATCTTCAGTTGTTTCTCAAAACTACTTATTTATCTTAAAACTCGCTCTAAGTTACAGGGGAAATGAAAAAAAAGCATCTTCTAATATTTTTCAAATTTAAAACCTGCATTTCTATAACATATTTTCTCAATGAAGAATTAATACTGTATAACATGACATTTTCACCTTTGAAGACTACAGTGTAAAAACAACTTAGCAATTTTAAGGGAGTTTGTCCTCAAGAAAGCAACATCCTCCTGCAGTACATGAAGCATATCCATCAGGCTCAATGCAAGGTTTTTGGTGCTTTTATCAAGGATGCTAGAGCTATTGTCTAGGCCAGAAACAAGAAGATAGGGCTAATCTGTGCTGCAAGTAGAACAACTGAATATTGGTCCTCCTGATAACCTATTCTCTCCCTCATCTGGATGCATACATGGTCCAGCACAACATTCCTTTGCTACTGATAAAGACTTCTGCTAGGAAGCACATCCACGCTTCTTTTTCTTGTTCAAAAGACCAAATTGGTCATAACAAAGATGAGACAAGTTTAAACTACATGCAAATTGTGAACATTTATGGAATAGAGTCAGAACAACAGCCTTTACAAGAATGAGGATCTGTACAACTAATGAGGTTTGCAGATAAAAGGCCAGCTTTACAGATAATTGCAATGTAGAACAAAAATAAAAGAATAAAAGATATCCCTAATATTTTTTGCTTCTCTTTTACCCAACCACCACAGTTTTCAGGTCACTAAAGGACTAATACATTTCAGTGCGTTATCTGAATTGGAAGTCTAAACTCCCAGCAAGGATGAGCCCCATCTTTTTCTGAAATCATAAATGGTTAAAAAGTGTGGCTGAAGATCCAGGAGGAGAATTGCACAAATTGAAAGGCATTCAAGAGATTAAATGAGCAAATGGAAAAATTATAGATCAGTCCAGTGAATATACCTTATCTAATAATAGCAGAACTCAGCTAGAAAAATATAAATCAGTTGCATGTACCATTATCTACAAGAAACAAAAACAATTCTCATGCATTCTATGATTCTAGGTAAACTTGTGCTTAATTACAAATAAAATGTAGCTAAAATGAAACATTGAAAGGGCTTCAGAAAGAATTTTATAGCCATACAATTAGGATATGTTTACTCTTATGTATCTACTTTTGACCACTTTCTTTTGCATTCCAACCATATGAACAGGTTATATTGACCTCACATTCATTGCAGGCTAATGAGATCAAAAAAACAATGGGGCAAGGGAAGCATTTCTGTAATATTTTCTCTAGAAATGTGGTACAACTGTATGTGAAGGGAAGTTGCTACTGCAGCGTTGAGTTTGTTGAAAATCAAAGAAAGTTTGCAGTTAATTTAGGAAGGATTTTCAGATGTTTTGTGGACCTTAAAATCTTCTGCAAATCAATGTACTTCACATTTATGTCTCCACAACTCACCCACTGCATGATAGAAAGTGCAACTCTCACATACATCAGATGCAGGCCTGGCTATCAAAAATTAATTTGCATTGACATTCACAAGCAGCATGCAGATACCCTCATCATGTGACTGGAAATGCATCCTTACTGGCTAAGTATTCTCTGAAGAGAGACCAGTGGATCATGTTGTCTGTTGACCCTCTAACTAGAAAATCTGGAGTTCAGAGTGAAAAAGGACCGCCATGCTTCTTATCATAGAACAAGAAAATTAACTCATGGTTAGGAAAGGAGAACCCTGTTATTTTGAATATGGGAGGATTCAATAATGAAAGAGATCCTATCCTTGGTAAGATTTTAAAAGTTGCGTTTTACAGAAGGAAGAAACTCGACTTTGTCTGACCTGAAGAGATGAAAGAAAGAATTCTATTAAAGATATTTTTCATGCTTTTTCCACGAGCATGGAAGAAGAGGTAAAGACAAGAAAATTGCCTAGCCAAGATAAACTCAAGTGTTTTCATCTGGCAAAATCCAGCTAAGCAATCCATCAGCACTGGTGAAAATTCTCCATGCAAGTCAACTTTTCTCAACGTAACTGATAATGAGAAATAAAGCAAGAGAATATGACTTAAATGAATGTCCATTTAACGTATTTGTACATAATCTAATGCTTAAACCCATCGAGTAGCTACACAATACACAACTGATACATTCCTGAATTCTCAGGTGTAAAATTCATGTATTTCTGCAAATTGGCATTTTAACTCTAAACTTGAAATAATATCTTCATCTTACGACAGTCTCTTTGAAAGGTATGTTTGTCAAGGTGTGCTATTACTACTATTTCAGTGATTTCCATATAAGAAGAGGGAATTAAGTGGTAAATATAAGAGAAATAGCAAACATTTAGTCTAGGTTTGAAAGATTACACAGAGCATGCTTGTTCATCCAACATTGGTGAAATTCAGTCACAACAAACCATACACTTTTCAAATCTTGACTATATTAGGATTAATTCAATTTCCAGTCAAGAAATATAACAATATTAACATACTAATCAAATGTCTGTATCAAAATATTATGTCCAACTGAAGCATATTTTACTTCCAAGAGGAACAGAGTGCTTAGAAAAGGGGAAATTTAAGAAAATGCTATGTTTGTAAAATTTTGAATTCTGTTCCAACAGTCAGTGTTAGGTAAAAGTACTGCTTACTGCAGATAACATAGCAAAGTGGGTTTCTTTTCAGTTAGAAACAAAGTGAGATCTGGTGCAGGTTGCTCAGGATTCCACCATACCTTTACTAGACACATAATACTATCCTCCCACTCACAGCTAATACTGGATAATTGTGGAACAACAATTTATGCCCATACCAGAATACATAAGGGTATTGTGTGATTGCATGGGGATTTTTACCCACCACAATGGTGGCATTTCTAAATTTGCCCTTAAAATAGGCAAAACGATGACATTTAAAGACAACTTATTACACAAAAGTAGGTATAAATCAGACTGCTTAAAGAACAACACATGCAGATTTTACATGTTAAGCTTTCTTTTTTTGCCTTACTGTGTCAGAAATAAAAATGCTTCAAGTTAAAGAGATATGTATTTGCAGAGATGACAGAAACCCAGTCTGGACCACTATTCCAACTGCTTAATATTCACAAGGGACAAAATTGAGCCTATTTTTGAAAAGTTGGGGTTTAATATCAAAGTAAAGAAAGGCCATTTTTCCTATATAGATTTCCTTACCAGTCCTTAAGCACAGGCAAAATTTTATTACAGAACATTCAACTCACTGTGCTTACTGTTTTAACAAAATGTCCCTGTTGTATCAGATTAAACACCTATATATCGCCATCAAAATTTAAAGATTAAATTTCAAAGTTGCTAAAATGGAAAAAATATAAATAAATGCACAAAAAACAGAAAAACAGAAATTAGCACAATAGGTATTCTAAACGAAAATGCCTAGCTCACCCAAGGATTGGTAGCCCCTGCATAAAATTATACTTTTACCTCTAAAACTTCTGCCTGTCCCCTTACTTGCATATGAGAAAACATTAAGATTTCGACTGCAATATGGTAAAAGATTTTCTAGGTCTATCCTTGAGCTTTTTCATGTTAGTGGACTGGTGTACTTCTTTAACTCATCCCAAGCTTGCTTAAATGTATGTGGTCCAACAATGGTTTCCTAGTCTCATCAGCTTTCCAGGCTGCCTGGTGTATACAATGAGTAGCCTGTTGGCCATTCCTTTTAGAGCTGCTGTGAATGGCTCAAGTATATTTTTGCTAACAGCAGAAACAATTCTGAGTAAATACAGCTTGGTATAAACAAAGTTGGGAACTCTGTGACTACATAGATGGTGTTTTCTTTACACTCGATAATAATTCCTTTAAAACTGTTATATTAAGATAATACTTATAGTTATTTCAGCATGCCTCTTACTCTGAGAGAATTATTTTTTAGTACGTACATTCACTAAATTTCACAAGTTACATTGGTAATATTCTTCAAAAAGAGAGCTGCTTAGTTTCTGTACAAAGGAAAGAAAATCCCTACACTTTATGTTGAAAAGGTATTGCACAAATAATCATAATTTTCTTGTTAGTGTAAAAGAGTTATTATCTTGTGCACTTAGATTCTAATGGTGTAAGTAGCTCATTTTCCTATCAGTGGTACCACCATAGGATGAATGAGGGAGCACTGCTGTAAATGAAGTAAATAAGGGTATTGAAAATTGACCCTTCATATCAGGAAGCTAATGTTTATAGCAATATCTAAAAACTGAATCAGAAGCCAGCTTGTGTCAATTTTTATGAAGACTTTTCAATGTCAAAAGAGAATAAACACACACAAAATGACAGTTCTTTTGGTGAAAGACTGTAGGTTAAAGCAAGATTCAATACTCTGTCCCCTTTCTCTGAATTGTTAAAGTACAAAATAAGGGGGATGCATTTGGGGGCTAAGAAGTAACATATCAGTTTGGGGACTCCAAAATCATGAGTGGAGGTCTGGCTTGGGACAGATCTCTCTCTGATTATCAAAAGGGTTAAGGACTGATCAACAATCTGTCTGGTGAACTATACTCTCTGGTTGGAAGCCAAGATTATGAATTTTAGTCATCACAACTCCTTTATGCATTTATGTTTCTCGTTAGGTGGATAGATTCTGTCTCAAAGACAGAAGCTCTATGAAGGTGAAAAAAAATGGGAAACTCATGAACTGAAACTATGGGCTTTACAAAAACAGGGTTACAGTGATAGCAATTTAATAATATCTACCATCAACTTTGATAGAAAGTTGACAATGACAATCCTACTCAATAGCCAGAGAGAGAACTGTTTCTATAAGAGTTCAACTGAAATCACAGAATGAACAGCCAAGAAGTGGAAAGCAAATATTACTAACATAAAATGTGTTAGCTGAATTGCTTATTTCCATGTGGATGAGGCTTTTCTGTTGTAAAGGGATATTTATCTGTCTCTGCATTGAATGTGACACATGTAAACACCCCAGGAAAGTTGGATATCCAGAGTGGTTTTGATTCCAAGTACCAGAGGCATGCTGGCACTTGGAACTAGTCTGGAGTTAACATATAATGAAAGCAAATGTTTACAAAATAATTTCCAATCACTACATTAAATAAGGTTTCCCATTTTGAGGAATTTAATTAAAGAGAATTAAGAGAAATTAAAAATCTAAGTGATCATTTCCAATTCTCATTCGATTTAAAAAAAACCACAAAACTTTTATTAAGATTTATTTAAATCCAAGGCTTCAGAATGACTGCTAAGAGCTATTGAGAGAATATAATTTGTAAAGTCTCAGCAAATTACGCTAGTGGGAGGGCAAATGGCAGTATGGAATAAAACCTCAAGTCTTTAATTCAGCACTTACTCCGATAAAACTTAACACTGATTTTGATGCCAAAATATAGTCTGATTAACAAATACTATTGCCTTTCATATTTTATACAGGTCTAAAAACCTCAAGAAGAAACAATATAACAGTAAGCACTAGCTCTAGGCCAAAAAATAATACGCTAAATTAAGGGGTGGGGGCATGGAAAAAATAACAAAAAAAAAAGAGGAAAATTCGTTTAGACCAAAGGTTTAAAATCAGGATGATATCAATCAGGCACGCATGATATGAATAGGGTCTTGTGAATAGGTCACTGCAAGACTAGATCACTGATTGGAAGGAAAAGGCAGGGACTTTTGTTTGATGTAAAATATGACAATGTATTTGCAGCAATCCCTTCTTACTCAGTTGTTGGAGCAAACCGAATGAATCCAAGTACATCAACTTTTGAGTGGAGCAATTTCAGAAGGTTCCAATTTTTCAATCATGTGATTTAACAATGAGAAAATCTGTGAAAAATGTTGACAGGCATTTTGCTCCATTTCAGAACAGAAAACCACCTCCAAATACTTAAATACAGTGACTGATCACTTCTATTTAACAATCAGCTCACCCACAAATAATATGCATAAACTTATGTGTGCTTTTGTAAGAGTTAGATGCTAAGGATTCCTTGAATTATCCAGCTACCCTATATCATAACTTTTCATGTTTAGGTTTGGTAATAAATCACAACAATATGGGTACTTTATGCCCTGAACTATGGTTAAATTTTCTTAATCAAGGAAAAAGTAATGGCCAAGCATTTTCAGCCTGAGTATTTAGACTTATATCTTCATCTAAACTGAAACTGAAGATGCACTGTGATCAGTCCCAGCTGATTGGCACTATTTACCTTTTGGGTAAATAAAGACACATTTTGTGATGTATGCTTGTCAGAAGCTGCCAAATAAAACAAAGATTGTGTGGCTTGGATATTCCAGACCACTTTGTATATATCCAACTTCCCTCCTATTAAGTCATCTAAGTTGTTCAATTTATAACTAGATCTATAGTAAATAACAAAATAAAATTTGTATTTATGTTTTTAGCAATATCAAGTGCACATGGAAGCCCTTCTCTGTAGATAGTTACATGACATGTATTACATGCTTTATGTGTCCCTCAGCATTTGCAGAGGAATGCATGCAGGAAATCAGCCTGCTGCACAGAGTACTTGTATTTCTTTAAGGTAAACACTGATGAAACATTTGGAAGATTGAAATAAAACCAAGACATTTATGAGATATAAAGGTATCACATAAAACTGTTGTGAATTACAATAACATTGGCTGAATCCCAGAACAGATAATCCTTATAAACATGCAGGAATGTTGTAAACTATATATGAATGTCAGTGATACAGTACATTGGGAGATTCATATTACACTTGGTGCTGTGTAAGTTTCAGTTCCTAGATTTCTCATGGGCTCAAAGATTAAAATAAATATACGTAGTATCTTTTCTTCCTCCATGAAAACATTTTATGTACAATTTTATTATGCTGAACAAAAATACCAAAGTCTGTTTTTTCTTGAGCTGTCAAAGTACAAAAGAAATGCAAAAAGTCCTTACACAGATGTAGTAAAGTGCTGGATTTTATCTTTTAGCAGGTGCTCAATATGCAGCCCACATAATCACATGTTAATGACTGGAGTGTGTTAATCAGCATGCATACCTGATTCCTTCTTGCCCAAGGAAAAAAAAAATCTAACAATTTAGAGCATGGCAATGCTTCTACTTCTGAAAAAATTCATGTCAACATACAGAAGTGAATTTAAAACTTTTTCTGAAATTGTTTTATAAAAAACAGAAACTGTTATGAGAAAGGAATAAAATTACTACAGGTTTAGATGAGCATAAACCACAAGTCTCTTGCAAAGAAGTCAGGTGATGATTAAATCTGTTTAAACACAGTTCACTGTATAATACAGGGAAAGGTTTAAATCAACTATGCATTTGAAAAAAAACTGTACTGCAATGAAGTGAAAACAATACAAATATAAGGGTCATGAAAAAAAGACAATGATTTGATTCTTCTTCAAATGAAGTCAATTTTGTATTTCATGACTCCCACTAAGTACATTATCCTGCACACTTTTAGGGAATTGTTTTATTATCATTAATATGAAATGTAAACATCTTTTTATCCTAAAGCTAGTAAAACTTAAGTCCTTGATCTTTGAAATCATTAGACATATGCTTAACATTATAGTTGCTGGTAGCCCTAATAAAGTCAAGTTAAGCACGTACCTGATTGCTTTTTGAATCAAAACAACATGCTTTGAAAAAAACATTTCTATATTTTCTGTAATAGATTTATCAAGGAAGTCTATTTTGTGGAAAAAATAAAATATCATATCATCTGCTTTTCTATACCCTTTGGTTTCAGCCAAAACTTTGTACCCATGCACTTACGTATGAAGATATTTATCTCTTGAGTTAAAGAAAAATCTGATGGACTACCTGGTATGTAGAAATAATATTATGAGCACAGTAAAATTGCTTTTGATTGTCAGAAAACTCAGATTTGTAAATGTAAATAACAGCTGCATGAGCAATTTAGCAGACAGAGAATCACCCAAGTTTCGGGCATTTATATATGGTGTATTTTACGTGCTCACATCCAGCCGGTAAACAAAGTAAAAATAAAATTTCTAAACATGTAATTGTATCTGTAACTTTGGGGAATTTGAAGCCATGGATTTATGTAATAACAAATTCACATTGTTTAGTGTGTGTAAAAAGTTTTTCAGTGATCCTTCCTAAAAATCTGAGTTTACTTTCCTTAAAGTGCAGAACTTTTAACTAAAGAAGTTAATAACAAGAGAGAGAGAAACAGAGTTATGCTTGTTTTATAGAGAGATAGCAAACACTGAAACTTGAAGATCTTCTGTATATCACCTAGTTCTGTTTTTCTGATGTCAGTAATTTTTCTAAAGCTGTATAAAGTTAAATTTGATACTTAGTGATTTTAAATTATTTATGTAACATTAAGAGATCATCACTTTTCCTGCAGTATACACAAATCTGCTATCAGTACTGCTGATAGCAGTACTGATACATGCAGACATAGTGGAAAGGTAGAAAGCCTTTCACTCTTTTGGCAAGAAGTCAACAAAAGACAGAGACTTGACTTGATGAAATACACGCTGATGTTGCCATTTGAGACAAAATCCAACGAGCTAAATTTCATTTTAAGTCCAAGAGGTACAAAACATATAGGGAACAGTAGCATATATTTTGAGATAATTAATTTGTATTTGTATATTTATATGTGTTAGCTTTTCCTCTGTCACAGGGAAATAACAACCATCCCTCAGACCTGACTTGCTGCTGTGGCTCCCTGTAAAAGTCTCTCACAGTATCATTCCAATAGTAGACCAAAAAGATGTGGATGTCCTCATCCTATGCATGCACATATTGTCTATATACTGACTATGGTGGTGGGCAAAGGAGAAACGTCAAGGGGAACAGAGTACAGTGACCATCACAGTGATAAATCATCACGTGTAATGATCAGCACAGCACCCGTAAGCTCTTCACAAACCCTGTCACTAAATTGTTATATTGGGATCAGGATGGGAATAGAATTTGCCTCTCCTTTTTATTGTTGGGGGCAGCAGATGGGATTCTGCAATTTGGAAAAAAAATCCAGATTTCATTAGGTAAAAGCTGCTGAAATTTGTTGTCACTAGGTCTATGTCTAGCCTTTACAGCCATGGTAATACACCATCCCATTCCTCAAACCGTATCAGTTCACTTGTTCATCTAATTTTGTATTTTGCTGTTGTCAGTATCTCCTGATACTTCATAGCAAAACCAAAAAAAATCTGTGTAATTTACCTCTCAAGGTGTGTTTGGCTCTATATGGAGATGGGGATCATCCCCAGTGAACAAAGTACAAATTATGATTCTCCATTTCTTTATATACTAGTAAATACATTGTTGTTAAACAACAATTCAGTTACTATATTAAAGGGATATAATCTGAAAATTTGACTGTATTTCTTGCCTGCTGCTCACTATCCATGGGAGAAAGGAAGATACTTTCCTCATTATCTTAGTACCACTTAGTCTTTTTCCCTGCAGATCTGCAGCAAACAGGTATGTCCTTAGCCTAAAACATATTTTCTTTTCAATTACAAGTGCAGGCAGCAATAAATACCCCTATGTCCAGGTATTTTTATATGAAGTTACAAATATACATATAATCTTTTCAGCTCAGCAATATGAAATTACAGAAATCTTTTGGTTGTGTTATTTTCTCCCCACTGTAACATCAAATTGGCTGGTGATACGATACTCACAGTGTAAGTCATTACAGGTCTGACGTTACAGTTGTTACACATTGCTGAATCTGTCAAATGAAAAGGGAGCACAAAGGGAATTTCCAAATGCAGCTGCTATTTCCCATTTGTTAAGTCCTTTTATTACACCATATAAGTACACAGCTGGGAAATACTATAGAGTGGGAGTTAAAACAAAATATTTTGGCTTCCAGACATTCAGAATACACAAAGGACTCAGTGGAAAGCAATGACTGGTATCAAAAGGGAGTGAAAGTTTGAAAACATTTCTAGCCAGTGTGGGTTTTTTTAATGATAATACACAATGTTGTTTAAAGGTATCTTATATTACAGAAAGTACTATATGCCATAAATGTTGGGGAAAAAAGCCTCTATTTTTTTTCAAGGAAAACTGCCCTACTGCACTATCTTTTTTTTTCACTTAAGATCTGCACAGCCCTCATAGAAGGTTTTGATGCATACTGTGTGCTCTCACAAATTCCAGTCAACTCCTTCGTAGTTTTAAGGGCACAAATGATGTGGGGTTGTGTCCTTAATTAGACACCACATACAAGACAAATTTTTAACTCCCTGTATGTTGACACAGCATTCTCAGAATTTACTATCTTATAACCAGACAACACACATTATTGATGCATTTTAATGACAGCACTACTGTCTTTACTTTCAGTGTAAATGGTATGAGCAGGTGCTTCATCAAATTTGCTTTGAAAGGATCCATCTGGGAAAGGTTAGAAAGCTCTCATCTTTTGGGAATTTGGCTTTCTTAAGTAGAAAAGTGGTCACTACCACAGCACCTATCTCAAAATGGCCCAACCCACCTTCTAGAATTTGTCTTTCTGGAAAGAAACTTCTATCCTCCCTTACAAGACTATGAAATTAGGAAAATTGCAGGCACCTCTGAATTCTTTCTTAGCAATATTGATGCCTACTTGGAGATTGATGTGTTTCAAACTTTATGCAGCTTAAATTTTATGAGGCTTAAAGTTTGTTCATGAAGTATATAAATGAAGAAGAAAATAATAACCATCAAAACAAAACAAAAAAAACATTAAATAAGTTACCTTAACTGACAGTCTCTCAGGGAGAAAAAAAATCATTTCACCATTTCACTGATGTGATCTAACTAGTCACCTACTTTATCTAAACTGTAAACATACTGGGAACTTGCGTTGTACATTTTAGATCTCTCAAGTGCCACCTTACAACATAGAACTAGTTTTCACTTCTAGTCAAGTCTTGTAAATTACACCCAGCTTGAGCTGGGTAAAAAATTTATTTAATTTAGTTGAGAGTTATCTAAAAATAAGGATGACATACATCCACCAGCAGATTTAACCTAAGGGAATTGTGGAAACTCCTAATGATTTTCAGGGCATTCATCTACATGTGTGATGGAATCTTTACTGAAGAAAGAAGAGAAGAAAACCAGAGTGCTAAGTCACTCAAGCAAAGTTTATGCACCTGTTCTGAAACATGATAAGCTGGGTATAGATTCACAACATGTCCAAGAGTCGACATGATAGCGCAGAATAAGAACGAAACCAGAGATTGCACTCTGCTCTAAGTGGTAACCCACTACAAAGCAATATAAAAGAGTACAACTGATCACAATGCACAAGGCTCTATCACTTTGGCTTAAGCGTTACTCCAGGACCAAGGAACAGACAGAATCAAAAACATATGCTTCAAAGGACTCCTAGAGGGTAGGAGCTCCTATTTCTCCGAAATACAGTCATTTTATCAATGTCACTGGTGTCCCAAGACCAAAATTCCCAGATTGCACATGCATCTCTGGATGAACAGGAATTCAGAGATTTATTTTTCCATCAACAAATTTTAACAATCTTTTCTAGTCTGCATCCAGCTTATCCACCTGCTAACATAGAAGCTAAAATTATTCTGATGTGTTTATCACATGTCTTGGGCAAACGAGTCACTTTCAATCCAAAATGAGGTTCTGTCTGAGAATTCTGCATAGAAGACATATATACAATTTACAAACCACTTTGACAAATTACTGACCAATAATTATCTTTCTTTAAAGCCATTTTTACAGTTGCAATTTAGCCTTCTTCAATGACAGTCAGCCAAATACTTGGGAATATTTCAGGCCTGACAGAAAGTTCTGTACTGGGTTAAACCATGCATTACAGATTAGGAAGTAGTTTTTGGTTTATTCTTTTGAATCAATTTTATTTTAGAAAGAAAAAAAATACTGTATTAAGAAAATAGATATTGTAGTTTTATTAATTCAAAGCATCACAATATGTATGAAGAATTCCAGTATCTATGCTGATTAATGCATTAGAATTATTCGTTCTAGCCAAATTTGAAATAAGTTCAGTATTGTTAGTACTTTCAAAAAAATTTCTACACCTGTTTTTAATGTACTAAAAGGTCTTAATTTGTAGTTTAAAAAAAAAAAAGTTGCTGAGAAAAATCCATTCATAAACATTTAATAAAAATATAGAAGAAATTTTTTGAAAAGGCAGGGTATTCTTTCTAAACTGACTACGTAAATTTATTGTCTGTAGACATTACTTTATGGAGAGTCTGGAATTATGATGTTCTAAATGTACAGAACACCTGGTTGCTTCACATACCTTTATTTGGTTCCTAAGGAACACATGCAAGAAAAACAAATTGACATAGATGTTATGTGCATTCAGTCTTCACTTGGTCAGCTCATTTATTGCAGAGTTTGGGAGATGCAGAGACAGAATTGCAACTGCAAATTAATTTTATCTAGAACAAATAATAATATTGATCATTGCTAACATTACCTGTACACAAACTGGTGATATAGAGCAGAAGAGCACATAGTTACTCAGAAACACCTTTGTCTTTGACAAAAAGTTATAGTTTCCCATAAATAGAAACTGTGTCACCTAAAATGTCAGCTGCTTTGTTGTGGTGTAAAGAAACGGTATTCTAAATTTGGTGGGTTCTATTTCTGAGAGACAAGTAAAAAAAAAAATATTAAAGTTTCTTCCTTCAGCACAACACTTTACAGATGACAAACAGTTGTGAGCTACAGCCTCCTGCCAGAAATTAATGCTTGAATATATGAGCTAGAGAGGTTATGACATAAATCAAGGTACGACTAAAAACATGATAAATAGATGCATTTCCTTTCCGAAGGTGAACTCATCAAATGACCTCATTCACATAGACCTGTACACTTAAGAAGATTATACAATTGTAATTTACAATTACACCATGTTGATACTGATCTATTACTAACACCAACACTTTAACATTTAAAAAGCTTTACACCCGTGAAGGATTGCACTGAACATGTCTTTCAAAATGGCAGTGAACAGTCTTTTAAAAAACTAAGTTAGAAAGCCACAGTGAGAACTGTGATACTCACCATTCTGTGTTGGGCTGAGATGACTCCATCCCACTCAGGTTCTTGTTGGATGGTCGTGACCAGAGTTGGTAGCTCCTCAGAGTGAGGTTTGTTGTGTATTACATTATGTAGAGGCAGATGAGAGGTCGCATGCTGATCACTGTTGCCCTCTTCCTTGTCTCGTGATGTTAAGTCCTGGGTCATTGTTTCCTCTCCATCAGCTGCACATGCAAACGGAGAGGTAGCCTGCTTGGAAGACATTCTTCTATAAAACAAGAAAAGAAGACAAAACCAAATCATTGGCTGCATCCTTTATTTGCCTACATCTGTTACAAATTAATCACATGCAGTCAACAAGAAGTTTGGGGAATCTAGATCTGAACATAAATTCATTGATGTCAAGTCAAAGTCAGGGTTAAGCTATATGATGTCATTTTATTCCTTTAAGATTTGTCAAAAAATATAATTTTCTCTAGCCATCGGAAAATAGTGATTCTACTGGTATTTTCACAATGATTTTGCAGAAGAGATCAAGTTTTTAAATCCTTACGCCCATGAGCAATCTGAAGGTTATAAGTGAACATTTAAATGACAGAGTCCATCATGCTTTCTTAACCTCATTCCTTGAAAGCAGAAGATGCTTTCTAAACAGATGAGATTTTTTTAATTCAGTTCAAATTCTGATAAATAAGTCCTCTTGCTGCTTTTTTAAAGCTGTCTCTGATTTTAAGTCGTTTAAAATTTTACTCGGTTTTACCTTTTGGAAAAATTTTAAGATGTCCATGTAAAAAGTGTTCTAAAAATGAACAGTTTATTGAATGGATGGATAATATCTGAGTAATCTTTTACAGTGTGAACTAAAAATCTAAAATAATTATGTTTCATTTCATATTAGGCATTGAGTACAGGATGTAGCTCAACACATTACTTTAAATTACTTAAAAGTGTAATGAATAAATGCATTGATTTATGTTAAATGTCTTTTCCTAATAATGGCCTCTTACTACCATCTCATATGCAAACACAGCTTTCACCAGTTTCTGCACTTAGATGAAAATATAACCGACTTCAAATTAAAATCTGAAAACACTTTATTTGAAATTTCTAATAAGATTAACTGCAACTGTTAAAACAATCATTAATAAACCTAAAAGAAGACAGCTAAAATATATTAGCTATTTTCCCAGGTTTTAGTAACTTTAGAATATCCTTGATGCTGAAATTGCTGAGAAAATACGTAATAAGATCTTCACCTTAATTGCTTTTTAACAATAATTGATTTCATACCATTTCTTTAAAAATGCACAAATCAGTTAACATAGGAAACCACATGAGCATTTTTCAAATTAGCAAATCATTAACTTGCTAGTACTGTTTCTACAGACAAATAAATACTGATTAAAGGGTCTGGAAATCTGAGACTAACAGTTAAATTTACAAATCTGTCACATGCTTTCATGAATATTACAGTGAAGGAAATATCAAGTGCAAAGGAAAATAATTAAGTTAATTCCAATTTAAACAGTAGTTTTTATGTAGCAGCCTGTGTTTCACATAGGATTTAACAGCTAATGCTAAATTTCTCACAATTAATGAGGGAGTTCAGATTTAGTATCCTACAGTGAAAAAAAATTAATATAGGATCAACTAATCTAATTATGTACAGTTCTATATGAAAGTATTACAAGCTTTGAAGTGCTCTGAAACTTATTAAAACACTGATACCTATTTAGAATAACTATTCTGTAAATAGAGATAATCCTGCCTCTTAAACTCAATACTAGTTGGGAAAAAAAGGTTTGCATTTTCTTTAGTGAAGTCTAAGTGTAAGTGGGAGTCTAATATTAATGTTGCCAATAGCAGAACTGAGGAATTTAAAATGTATTACATTCTTGCTATGCTAAAGGATTTGTGTTGATGCTATAGAGAACATGCCAAGAGTTCAGCAACTGGCATTATTGTATGCACTTCAAAAGGTTCTGGTTCATAATTACTGTGATCCAAGATAAAATAAAAGGTTTACTTTCAGTTTTCTCATTAAAGCAGTCATGCTAATGCAATCACTCACATGAAATATAAGTCAACATGCTATGCAATTTGAAAATCATACATGAAAACTGAAAGTCACAATAGAGGATTTTCCTTTCTTTCACCTTCTCACCAGACCTCATTCCTGTGTTTCTAACTGAACAAGCTTCTGTGAAAAGCAATAGCTACGGCTGTTTCTTCACCATAAATTAATCATGACACAAAACTAGAAATGAAAATATCTCTTAAGAATAAATTCAGCTACAAACTGCACCAATGAATAACAGTGCACAATCCTAATTAAACACAACTCTACAGCTGCAAAAATAGGCTGAATCTGTCCAAAGCTATGAGTTGGCTTTAAAGGCTGGTTTGTTAGGGACTGTTTTCTTAAGGAAGGCTGGGCCCTCAGTCTTAATCAGCCAATAAATTATTTCCTGCAATTACATTAAATAGAAAATTATCTTCAAATTGGGAATGTTAATTGAAAATCAAAATTCAGACTGAAGTTTAGAAATTACATGCTGAATATAATTAGTCTAGAAAGGCTTCACCTCTATTTCATAAACAGGCTTTTGGTATTTCCTCAAGTGACCGTTCAGTAAAGCTATCTACTGGTAATGCACTATAGAGGAAACGCTTTTCTTTGCCATATTATGCTAATCTCTTTTCCTCTTATCCGTGATGTTTTAAACAGATATAAAATTCTCTATTCATGTTCTGTTGATTACCTAGAGGAGACTTGGACAATATAATTTTATTGTTAAGCTCAAAGTCATTCACAAATAATCTCAAGCTACGCCCAGCAACTTTCTCCTGTACTAGACTAAAAGAGCAGATCAAGAGCAGGGTTCAAAGGCTTTCTAGTTCCACCTTTCCCTTTTCTCCACTGCTACATTATGGTCAGACACATTTTCATACTGCATTTTATTTGTTTACCTATTGTCCTGGAACCTAAAAATAAAGACAAGCTCGGGCAGGCCTCCCAGGCATTTACTTTCCTCATGACACAATTTTTAGGGCTTTTACTTCTATTTTCCCCCAAACCTCTGTTAAAATGGCAAGATCTAGCATAGTAATTGTGGTCAGAGGTCAGCACTTAATGATACCTGTCAGGTTTCTGGTTGCTAGATTTTAAACATTGAAGTGACAGGGACAGAGATGTAGGACCATGCTAGATAAGCCCCACACCCTCTTTAACCAGCACAATCATTAACTCCATCAATATACCTCCTATGCATATCTTCTGAGGATCCCAGGTTATGCATCAAATACCATTTACATCTGGTTTATAATCAGTAAAACAGAGTAACTATAAACTCTGCAACTGGATGTTATTCAGTCAATTACCTCATGCAGATTTTACTTGTTACCTGTTCATTTTTATTTAAATGGGAGTATTTCATACACAGAACTCCATCAGGTTCAAAGGCTGAGTTCAGCCATTAACTCCAAAGTCCTATCAAATACAAAGGGACCATAATCTGGCCCATTTAAGTAGTTTATGTTTATGATAACACTAAACCATAGAACAGGTTGTTGTGTTACAATGTTTTAATGTTAAAATATGAGTAGGAATAGCACTCAAATTTTAAGCCATAATAACTTTCCAATTTTGCATTTAAAATATTCAAAATGCATTTGCTAAAATCCTGGGTGAGAGGAAAAAAAATAGAAATCAATATTCATAATAAACAAAGCATCTGAAATTTACTAATTTCTATTATAATTTATTTCATTTTTTCTCCTATTATCTATTAAATTCACTCAAATGATTTTTAAAAAAAGTTTCTGATAAAAAAATATCTCCCTAGTTATAACCCCTGCAAACAGGGGTTTATAATGGAAGTGCTGACACAACCCTAACTACAGCAGCGCAAATGGTGCCGCTATAATACACAAAATCAAGTTCTATTATTCTAAACTATCCTCGCTCGGGGGGTTTTCTTTACTGTGCTCCCAGACAAACTGCTGAAGCATGAAAAATTTAAATGCAATCAAGTGGGTCCAATTCTACTTTACTAGAACAAGTGTCTACAGTGGTACAATCTTACAAGAAGATGCAACAGATTCGTTTGGTGCTTTTCTTTCTTTTTTAGCTGTTTATTTATAATACTGTGCAGTGAAGATAAAATAAGAGAGGAAATTACACTCACATTATATCAGTATATTGATTACACAGCACACAATCAGAAAGAAAAATACATTGTGAAATTGGTGCTTTGGTTAAATTTACAGATTAGCTGAACACAGCAATCACTAAAGGTGGGAAATATACCTAATGAGTATGAAAAAACGGTTGAAAAAAAGCCCTAATTGTCTGAAGTCCCATCACCTACTCAACTTTGAGAATTAAATCAATCTTAATTTGGATTTTCCAAAACTAGAATAAAATTATCTCATTTTGAACTGAACAGAAAAAGAATGGTATCATTTATCAAAGCCTCAGTAAAACTCAGGAACTGGACCTCAATTTCAGTCAATCTCAACACCAATGTAGTAAAGATAAAATTGAACTGCTAAAGGGTTTTTTACATCTACATAAAACTAAACACAGATCCATTCTCTATATATCTTATATGATTTTTTTTTTAATCCAGAGAAGAAGAACTCTCTGCTCTAATGAAGACTGTCAGTCAGATTCTCAAAACATGTTTTCCTTTTTTCTTAAAATGTGTTTCACCTTTCTAAATATCTTTCTAAATAAAGCCTTGCCTAAGGTTTTTCTGTAATCTCAAATTCTTCAAACAGTGATTACCTTCCTTTTTAAAACAAAAAATATATTATATTCCTGACATGAAAGGCTTACAAATCCTAAAATCTTCCATACTCGCTGACTGCTCAAATGATTAAATGTTACACTGAAAATTATAGCTACACCTTGAGTGCTAGACATTTCAAAATCAAGCCACAAAGTATTAACACAGATAACAACATGATAGCCCAGACACTATTTTAAAAACATATAAACTAAGCAGTAACAATGAGATATATGACAAAGCAGACATGTAGTTGGCTGGTGACTCTAGCTTCTTCTCTGCTCCACCCTCACAAAGCATTCATAAACCTAAAGGCATGTCTATACTACAGCCACACAAACGATTGCTTTGTTATGCTGAGATATCCATACTACTTTTAAAAAAGCTCATTTCTGATAGCACTCCTACAGTAGCGTGGTACTTAGACTCCTTTAGTGAATGCAGTATGGACGTAACCCAGGTCTTCAGATCCAACAGTAGATTTGAATTAGATTAGATTAGAAATACATTCGCCTACAGAGCTTTTATGAACAGTCTTCATTCCCCAAAGTGCCAGATTAAAGTACTTAAGTGCATGATTAACTGTAAGCATGCAAGCAGTCCACTAATTTCAAATTGGACTATTCAGTTTCAAAAAGTTAAGCACACATCTAAGTGCTTTGCTGACTCTAGAACTAAATAAATTACGAGAAACCATTTTTAGAAGTACTCATGACATTTTAAATATTTCCTTATAAACTTTTATACTAACCTACTGCTCATGAAAAGCTACAATATCTTATCCCTCCTCACCCTCTAAAAGAGAAACAAATATACATACTACTCTCATAATATTAATCATGACTTACAGGACCTTCCCTTACAAATCAGCACTCAGCTTTGGGAGACATTAAATGCATTGTATACTCTTCTTTGCTAGCACTGCCCACGCTATCTTCCTCTTTCATACCAATGGCACATCTCAAAGTGATGGTCCTGTGTCTTTCACAGATCCCCAAAACCTAAAAGCATCCTTTATGCAATCTATTTTGTAGTACAAATTCACCTGTAAAAGTACAGGCTTGTCATAGAACAGAGTACACTGACACAGTTGCATTGAAGGTTCTGAAACAACTTATTTCTAGCTGAGGACCAGTCTAGCATAGTTTAAACATTCAGGAAAACTGATCTTTATTTTTTGTGGGTAAAGGTACTAGGTACAGTAGTGTTCAAACAGACTTAAATATACTTCACCAGTAGCCAAAATATTTCACAGCTCTGCCCTGTAAAGCAATGTTATGAAGGAATAACTCAGTAACATAGTTCATTGTAAATCTACTGCTGTTATCTATCTGCCATATAAAAAAATAAACAGTTATTTCCTAAAATTATGAAACCTGACATCTGTTTTCAACGAGTCTTAGTAACACAAATTAATGGTTAGTAAGGCATTCCATTCTTTTGGGGCTCACACCCTGACATGAATCCCTATGGAAAAATACTGAATAAATTGACAAGGCAGCAATGGGAGAGAATCTCCCAGTTTCTGTTACTGGCTCTGGGTCACAGCAAGGCCTTAGGCCAATCGGCTCAACCCCCTCAATCGGCTCCTCTGTAGCTTCATTTTGCAGGAATACTACAAGAATTAGTTACATAAAGATCATAAACAGCAGTGCAAGATTATGCTAGTCGCAGGAATCACCTTGGAAATAAAGAGGGGTGGAAGTAAATATGATTCCAGAAATGACACCTATCACATTAACTGACCTCCCCAGATCTCTAGCCGAAATAAGCATCAAGCTAAGCAATACACCCACGGCTTCCAAGATACACACTCAGCTACTCTTTCATTTGTTTTTCCAATCTAGACAAATTATACTGCTGCTAATAGATATGAATAGATAGGAATCTCAGAATCTGATTTCAGATTAAGACTTCCTCAAAGCTCAGAGGGTTTTGGAACAATTTTTTTCCTCATTTATAATCAAACAATTGGACAGCTAAGTAGCTCCTTCAAACTTTTTTAGAAAGACTTTATCTAATGTTCTGCCATTTTAGTGACCTTCTCAGCCTTGCAGCCACATTGAAATATTAGGGTTAGCTAATAAGTTCCTGTCTATTCATCTAGTCATCAAAAACATTGAAGTGGACGCAGAATAACAGCCTCACAGCCCCAGACGACTTTCTAGTGAAAATTCAAAGTGTTTTCTTGGATTACTAAAATGCCAAAAATACAACCTATCTTTCTAGTAAGTTAAATATTCAAGTCTCTTTATTTACTACCAGAAGCTTTCACTGAAAATGGCTAAGGTGAACTCACATTAAATGCAGTCAAGGGCAGTGAAAGAATAGCCATTTAGCACCTGGGATGTGCTCATCTTCAGTCACTGTAGTTAATACTTTCTATAATTTATATTTAGCTGACAATATTGCTGTCACTTTATTTAAACAGCTTGAGACTGTTCTTTGGACTGGAGCTCATATGCCCTGGAATGCTTTGACTCATGAATTGTTTCTCCTGATAATGTTACATCACGTAACCACCTCTGTTTAATTGGTTGGTTTTAGCTTCTCAGTGATGACTGCCTTTAAAGTCCTATGACTATGCCATGTGTCCCTGGATATCCAATTTCTTACTGTTGGAAGAAGGAAAAGAAAAAAAGACAGTACTGACTTCCAGATATCTTTACCAATAACTATGGAAACAAGAGAGAGTGTGCCAAGAACTTATCCATCAGCAACTTTGTAGCATGTGTTTTTTTAGGCAGCAAGTAACAGAATATGCAATGTAAATAAAAGCTGGCATTAACAATACAATTGTTGCTATAAATAAGCATTAATTCACTTTTTTTAATTGAATAGAATGACTTAAACATTTAGCTGAATTATTATATAAATGGTTTTGATAAAGGATGCCTAAATATACTAAGGAATTTCTTCTTGGATGTTTAGACTTTGAGTTAAGATTTTATACAAAAGACGGGAATACTTTTTTTTTTTCCCCCTACAAAGCTCAGCTAAGAACTTGTTCTAATAACCAGAAATCTTTCTCACCAAACTTAAACCTGACAGGCATAAGCTCCTGAAAGGTTCAATAACTCTTTTAAATACTGTATGATACACATGCTACAATGGTAAGATACAGTATTCTTTTTTTGCCCCTCCTACAGTTAATTTTCAGGAGATGCTTAAGATTCCACATAATTCATTAATTTGCAGTCCTACAGGTGTGAAAACAAAAGGTCATGTGTCATTTCTCTGCACCACATGACTCAGAACAGAAATATTTTATCTACAGTCAAAATTTATCTCCCCTTCTTCCCTGTTCTCCTCCTTCCTCTCTATAATATTCATTCTCATTTCTAAGCCCAGTATTTCAGTAGACAGTGAAATGATCTACTTCAGCCTCACCTGTAGCCAGTTACACTAAACCACCTAAATAGTACCTCATACAACATGAAACAATGGCTCTGCAGCTCAGTTACAGATTGTCTTTTTAATATAAAGCTACACTACAAGCCTGAAAACATTTATACAAGGCAAAATATTTCTGATTCAGTAGAGGTTACGCAAGCATCAAAGCACTTAAATATAGGTGCCAAACCACATTGCCAGGAGCTCTTAGTAGTGTGAGGTACTGCTACCTGACAGCTTGGTGAATATAAAATTACTTGTTTCTCCAACTGAAGATAATCAAATTGTCACCTTCCATTGTAATAATGCACAACTAGGGATCAGCAAAGTGTCAGCATAATTACCAGGGAGAAAACAAAACACAACAAAAATATCATATCTAAATTTCTCTAAAGGGTAAACACATCCATCTGGCTATTCACAAAGAAAAGGAGGAGGGATTTTATTTTTACTATCAAATATCTTAGTGTTATTTAGCAATAAGATTTATGTCTTCATTAAGTGAAAAAGAAAAACAGCTAAAGAAGGTGATACTAAAAATAAACACAGTTCAGAACTGTGCTGGGATGTTACACATGCACATTTAAAGTACTGGAAGCATCATCAGAGATGCTAGGGACAAGCATATGTATCTGCACAGTTGTTAAAAACTCATACAAGTGAGGATTCATAAAAACTAATTCTAACTGGCACACGGCGTACTTAGGCATAATCTATGCACAACATGCCACTTTCATTTGTTTATTTAAATTACTTCACTCTAAGAACTGAAAATGAATTTTGAACCTCAGACTGCCTCAGAACTGTGACTTTCAGGATATTAAAAATCTGTGGAAAACCTTTGAAAGAGGTAACATGAATACATGTGAACTAACAAATTCATCATATATTTCTTTATGTTACTCAAGTGGCCTATACGTTAAGGAGTGAAACTTGCATTTTGGTGATGCAGAGATCTCATAATCAGAAATTGGGGTTTATATCTACAGTAGCTCTGGGCATCCTATAAAATACAGAAGAGTGTCCTAGGTAGGATATATATTTGAAAAAATAATTTCATCCTGTTTATAGAAATGAAGCTAAACTTAAAGTCTTGAAAATCCATCATTGGTGAGTGATAGCATGAATTCCCTTTTCTGTATCAATATTCCAGACACCACTAATGTATACACAAAGATCTTCTATGTTTAATGACATTAATGCACATCACCTTCAAAAACCTTTTAAAGTTTTAACAATGCTGGATCAGTTACAAAAAAAAAAGAGAGAAAAGCAAAATATTCAAAACCAATAAACAGGCTTTGTCATCAATCTTTCTCTGAAGGAACACTCAAGAATGGTCGTAAGGGACAAGCAGTCTTTTTTCACCCTCCACAATTGCACCAGAGCCAGATGTAATCCGAACCCTTACACATAAAGTAGGTACAAGTATTGCTGAAATATGGTGTTAGGCTTGCAGAAGAGGTTAAGGAAAAGATGCAGGCTCCATATAACTGGGAACACCCCCTGCAGCCTCAGGAACTCAGCTGCAGCACTGAAAGGCTGGGCTTTTCCAGCTACAACCTGCTCACAGGCTTTGGCCATCGATACTTGCTCTTATACACCACACTGTATCATATAATACAGTACCTTCTTTTCCATTGTATTAGACTATTGATACACTCCAGCTGATATTTCTAATTGTGGCAGTGTGTTGAGGGGCTAAGCAGCAAATTTAAGAGGTCAGATTGGGATGTGGGTCAGCAAGAACAGAGAAAGACTGGAAGATAGCAAAGATCCACAACAATTTTGAAGTCACAAGCATTTTGATTAGATAAAACAAAACTCGACAAAATGCCTCGCTTTCTGCAACTTTGGGAAATTCTCATTTTTGTTAGAGTCCTTACAAACAGGCTTTTACAAGGCACTATTGTACACAATATTTCTTTGTTTTGAACTAAAGCTTACACAATATGATCCTTACACATGTGCACAATGGGAACCCTAAAATGTGTTTACAGACCCCTGCAGGAACCACCTCATTCACCAGTGAGCTGCAGCTACTACTGGGATAAAAGACAGGGTAGGCTAAAGAAGCATACTGTTCAGAAAAATATTACAGGGGATACTATGCCTAGATGAAACTACCCAGGAAACATTTCTGAAATATCCCTGTTTGATGGGCAATATGGCCAAGAATAGCAACATAGCAACTTCTGTCCTTGAAACTCTCCACCACTCAGGCTGTGCAAGTTGTGATGGGAGGGGGCTCTTTTAATTTGCTTCACATGAACATATGAAGACAAAACATAAGTAATTACAACAGAACTCTAAGTAAACCAAAACACTATCTCCTCTATTAATTATCAGTTGCCATTAAGAAGTGCAAAAATTTTAATTACTTTGAACCGCCCATCCTTTCACAAGATCCAAAGATGAAATCTCTAACAATTTTAACTATGTTTTTTAAAAAAGGCTTAGCTATGACACTGTTATCCAGTCTTATTCTTCACGTCATACCCAACAAGACCAAGTATTTTCACTATTATTTAGAAAAACAAAAAACTCCAAAATAATTGTCTAATATTAACCAGTTTTCAATGCAAGTTTTGTATTTTTGAAGGAATTTATTAAGTTATTTGGACTAAGCACTGAAAAAAAAATCAGAGAACATTAAAAAGCAATTTTAACAGGTAAAACACACTGCTTCATCAATCAACTGGGAGAGATCAAGCAGCGTGCAAGTCTCTGCATACAGCACTCTGAAACTGCATCAAAGACAATGGAAACTACAAACTTTCGCTGTCTTTTGGTTTCAGTTCTGCAAAGTACCACAAAACTGTTAGGCAGAATAATTTGCAATAACTGAGGACTCTCAGCTATTTTGTTTTCATGGAACATTATGGCATACAGTATCTGATTTCTAACAAGGAGAAGGAAATATGCATAGCAAAATCAGTCGTAAGGGTAAAGGTGAAGAGTGCCCAGGCTCTAAATTGTTCCACATTTCCAAGTGCTCAGTGTTCTGTGTTAGTATTTTTAAATGCATCAAAGAACATGACAAAGTACAACTATCAGAATACAAAGAAAACATAAACAAGAACACAAATCAAAGGCCCAGTCAAATTAAGTCACCCTCAAATAACTAGAAAGTAAAAAACCAAATGTAAAAAATGCAAACTTGAAATATTTTCAGTGATTTTAAACATTTTTACCATTACAATTTGTTCCGTTCAATCTCTGACAAGTGATTTTAGCTAAAGCACTTAAATATTCAACTTGGAATGCAGTATGTTTACCATTGAAATACACAGCACCTTGTTGTTTTCATATCTGATTCATTTTTTCCTATATTTTAAGGATAAAACATATGATCTGTATTTGTAAAGAAGTCGTCTTCTCAGACAGTGTCAATTTTTGCTCAGGGCTATATTTTGTAACAGTTTCCCACTTATGTTCATCAGTAACAATTTATAATAGACAAGCAAGCAGTACGTAGTATTTTCAGCCTATTTCTTCTAAAAGAAGATTTTAAGTTTTGTTTTCTCACGGACATTTTTTGAGAGATCTATTATCCATTTCCA